>NC_141921.1:5420892-6023214 GCF_057802395.1 Ceratotherium simum simum
CGTCGGTGCGTGCCCGGGGTCCGAACCCAGGCCGCCAGTAGCGGAGTGCACGCACTTAACTGCTAAGCCACGGGGCCGGCCCCCTGGGTTTCTTGTTTCCTTTCTTCCTGCCTTCCTTTGCTCCTTCCTTCCTTTATTTATTAACTTATCATCTAAGGGCTGGTGCCATTTCTTCTCTGAGCCAAGATCCTGGTGAAGCCTGGAAACTGTATCTAGAGAGTCTTACTTTGGCTTAAAGGATGGAGTATCTGAGGACCGCACCCAGATTCGGGCTGCCCTCCCAGGGGCGGTGACAAGTGGGTCTGTCCAGAGGAAGACAGCCAGCAGATAATTGCACTGCAGTGTGATAAGGGCTTTAGTAAGAGATGAGCAGGGGGCTTCGGGAGACTTGTTTGTAATTAAAACCCTCCTGATTTGATACACAGGGTTTATATGCAATTATCCTTTCACTCACTCGTGTCAAGAATGTTCTCTTTATAAGCCAAAGCTACAAAGCTTTTTACTAGGTTTGTACATATCAATTATTTTATTCTGAAATCATTTTTAGCTCAATGCTATAATCCCCCTTAGCACAGGATCCACGTTGCGTGATTTCACACCATGGCTAACACTGTTTTCTACTAGCCTCTTATTCTTTCCTACACCGTGTCTGAAATTCCCTGCCCAAAGAATCCATTATCAGTTCTGGAGCTATTTCTTTCTCAATTTTTTTCTTTGTTCTCTTTCTTTAAGGTAAATTGGGGGAACCTGGGATAGCAAGTGGGTCAACACAATAACTGTGTATTCTTTTTTTTTAAACTTATTTAGTGGAAAATTTTAAACATAGATGAAAGTGGAGTGCATGGTGTAATGAATCACCCTGTTCCCATTACCCACTTTCAACAGTTGTCGACTCGTGGCCAGTCTTGTTTCATCCATACACCCATCTATTCCCCACCTCTTCCTCCCGTGTTATTTTGAAGCAAATCTAAGATAGCTTTTTATTTCATCCATAAATATTTAAATTCTGTATCTATAAAAGATACTCTTTTTCAAACATAACCATAATACCATAATCACATTTAAAAAATAATAACTCTTTAATATCAAATATGCTTCCTTGTTTGAATTTCATATTGCAATTGGTTGATGTATCTCTTAAATATCTTTTAAATGATAGATTCCTATTCTGTCTCCCTCTCCCTCTTTCCCTTTGCCGTTTCTTTGTTGAAGAATCATTTATCCTGTACTAGTGTCTCACTGTCTGGATTTTGCTGATTGCATCTCCATGGTGTCATTTAACATGTTGCTCTGTCCTCTGTTTTCTGTGAATTGGTGGTTGTATCTAAAGGTTTGATCCAGATTCAGGTTTGATTTCTTTTTTTGGCAAGACTTCTTGATATGTGCTGTTAAATTCTTCCATGCATAAACTCATAATGTCTAATTCTCTCTCTCTCTTTGGTATTAGTGGTCATTGATAAGCAATGCCTAGATCTGTTAAATCATTTGGGGCTTCAAAATGGCAATATTTCAGTTCTATCT
The DNA here is from genome assembly GCF_057802395.1 of Ceratotherium simum simum. Taxonomy (NCBI): domain Eukaryota; kingdom Metazoa; phylum Chordata; class Mammalia; order Perissodactyla; family Rhinocerotidae; genus Ceratotherium; species Ceratotherium simum. The sequence goes on from NC_141921.1 coordinate 5,422,414, forward strand.
TTCCTTCTTTGTTTATTAACTAAAATACTTCTTTAATAAAAACTTCCTTCATCTACTATTTGGTTATCCAGTGGTATCGTTTATACAAGAAAAGCAGGATAAGGGATTCTTTCTCTTTATTTACTTGTTTTCAAAATAGTACTTGGTTCACTAGCATTCTGCAACAACAACCAATTAGCTTCAGTCCATTGTGAGTATTATGCTTATTGATGCTCAAATTGTCCTATCTTTGGCCAATGGGAACCTCTTCAAGTTGGCCCCTGAGGCCCATTGGCACGACCCTAGATGTCTCTGATAACTGCCTTGCTATCTGTTATGACTGGATGTTTCAGGCTCGAGGCCAGCCCCATGGTGTAGTGGTTAAGTTTGGCGTGCTCCATTTTGGTAGACCGGGTTCCAGGGTTCAGTTCCCGGGTGCGGACCTACACCACTTGTCAGCCATGCTGTGGTGGCGACCCACGTACAAAATAGAGGAAGATTGGCACAGATATTAGCTCAGGGCTAATCTTCCTCAAGCAAGAAAAAGAAGAATATTGGCAACAGGTGTTAGCTCAGGGCTGATCTTCCTCACCAAAAAAAAAAAAGTTTCAGGCCCATTTTGAACATTTCCTGTCCCAGACACAGTTTGAGCCGTTTCTTAAGGCGTCCTGGTTCCACTCAGTGGGGAAATAGTATTTCCAGATCACGTCTGGATGCTAGAGCTGCTCATGGTAACTGGCTTGGTCATTGTTTTCAGGCCTTTTCAGTGTTCAGAGCCAGGAAATATATTTGTTGTTTGCTTTTTTTTTTTTTTAAAGAAGATACATTGTAAGTTCATACTCAGGCTTCCAATTTCTATTTAGTACTACAGCGTTTTTACTAAATTGCTTTTATCTTATATCTGTATCTCCTTTCTCCCAAACTGTGGACCTCACTTCTCAGTGACACCAGAAATGATAGAATTAGACTGTCATATGAGTACTTTTTTGTTTTATCCCACCATGTACTCACAACAATCTAATAATAACAGTAACAACACTACTACTAATTACTGGAAATAGTAATTAGTAGTAGTAATTAAATAGTTCTTTAAAATCTTTGAAGGTTTTTTTTTTTTTTTAAATTCTGGAATGCCTTTCCCTGCCTTGTGTACTTGGAAACTTACTATTTATTCTTCAGGACCCACTTCAGAAACCCTCCCCTTGGTGAAGTTTATCTTACTTCTCTGTGCTCTCCTACAGCTCTTTGTTCCTCTATTACAGCAATTTTCTTATTTAATGTAACTTCATAGACTGGGAGTTCCTTGAGGGCAGAGATATATTTACCATTATAACCCACACCCAGCAGGCACTCGCAAAAAGCCTAATTTTGAACCAGTGTCAGTTGAAATACATGTCTTGTGGCACTGAAAATTCCCTGGGTTCATCTGCCATGTCACTTGGGAACTCGTTCATTCATTGAGGGCCTACTCTGTGCTAGGTGCTGGGCCACTGGGGTGAACAATGGAGATAGGTCCTTGCCCTCCCAGATTTTACCCCAATTTTATATCTCATGAGTCACACAGACTAAAAGGCCCTGCTAAATTACAGAGAGAATCATGACTTTGGGATCTTCTAATTAGAACCCACCAGATCAGGTAATGGTGATGTTGTCCGGGCTTGAGTGCAGGCTCGGGCCGGGAAGGGAGCAGGCATGTCAGGGGCACAGTGAGGTCACCCAAGATGGGGAGCCAGAAGTGGCCAGCAGTCAGGTCTTATGCCGGGAAGCAGTAAGGGAACCCTGGCTGATGGTGACATTGTGGACGAAGTGTGGCACAAAGGGCAATATCATCTTACTTGCCACCCTCTGGCCTAAGTGCCAGGAATTCCCAAACTCTGCTCTACAGGCCACCCACTAAAAGTTGGCAGCAGGAGAAGGGAATTTTCTGTCTTCAAATCCTCCTCTAGTCTTGACATTAATTTGGAACAGACAGCTAGAGAGACGAGAGAAAAGCAGAGTATATATTTATGAAAATAAAATCTCCAGTGCCTGCCCTGTGGGCTGGTTTGTCCCTGCATTCATTTAGTGTTTCAGAAACCCAAGCTGATGTTTACAAAAGCCCATCAGGACTTGAGGTTCTTTCACGCCAGCAAATTACAGCGTCCACCCTTCTCCAGCCACTTTTCACAGATATTTTGTTGGCAACTTTTCCATTTTCTAGAGCCAGTAGATTTAGGCAGATGGCCCCTGCCTCAGCCTCACCTTCATGGAGTGGGCCAGTGCTGACGTCCACTGCTGTCATCTGGTCGTGATTCTGCCCGATGAGGTGTCCAGGGAGGCCTGGCTCATTCTCTTCTGTGGAATGCCATGCATTAGGAACGCCTCTGCCACACTCCTTAATCTCCCCGGGATTTCACTGTATCGCTAGCCCCTCTGTCCAAGTTCCCTTCCTTCCAGATCCCCAATTAGGTGAACCAACAGATGCCTCAAATTCATAATGTTCAAAACTAAACTCCTCCCTTACAACCAGATCCTCCTTAAATGTTCCTGTCTCACCCCGCCCCGGCTTCAGCCTAGGTTAGAGTCTATCATACCCTCTCACAGTACCTACAATTGTAATTATATAAATAATGTTTTATATATTTGTTTACCCTGTAGTTTCCCTTTTTAGACTATAAGTTTCTTGAGAGTTGGGACCATGACTTCGTTATTCGTCATTGTGTCAGTGGCTGGCACGTGAGTCCTCAGTCAATGTTTGTTGGATTAATTAAGAAATCCACCAAGTCACTGAAGCTAGAAACCTCAGCATCAATGTAGATTCCTCCCTCTTGCCTTCCACGTCTGATCTGTCAGCAAGACTTGTCTGTTTGGAATTCCTCTGAAATATTTCTCAAGTCTGTCCTCTCAGTACCATACCCAGCTTTCAGGAGCCAGTCGTCTCACAGTTGGGTGTGGTAATAACTTGATGGGTTTCTTGGTCTCTTTTCTTTTCCTCCTTCCAAGTCCTCCTATATGTAGGCACAGGGGTCTTCAAAAATTTATAAATCTGACTGTGCCTTTGACTGTGTCACTCTTCTACTTAAAAACTTTTTTTTGGCCTCCTATTGTCTAGAGAACAAAATCCAAACTCCCTGGATTACCATCATCTGTCCCTAATCTATTCATCCTGCCGTTGTCCCCTGTATAACCTCATATTTCAGCAACCACAAACAGCTCTCCAGTTACCAAATCTTTTTATGTCCCTCCATATTTACGTTATATGTGATATAAACACAGAGCTGTCACAAAGAAGAGAGAGAAAGAAGGATGGGTGGAGGTGGCTTTGAGATCTGGGGCAGAGAAAGTACTGGGTTTCCAAAGAAAGAGAGGAAATCTTTAAAAAGTGTCATCTCCCCTCCAACAGTAAGTCTTCCTTGGAGCTCATAGATCAGGGCTCAAGGCTCTAGATTTTGGGAGCTGGTGATGGGAGCTGCTCTGGTGTTGAAGTTCTACCTCTAAACATAAATGAATACCCTTTTCTATAATATAGCTCCTTTCTGTATGGGGGTATCTTTATCTTGAAATTTTTTCTTTTGTTTTTCAGTTCTCTTTTGTTTTTTGGAGTGTGGTTCTTTGGACTAGCATCCACTGCAGGAACAGAATAACCACAGCCAGCAGGAGAACTGATAGAATGGCACCAACCCCCAACATCTGGATGGTGCTGCACTGAAGCCTAATCATTTATTTAACAAACAAAAATTAAATGTTCAGCACGTGTGTCTTTCAGCTCTTCTTTCTCCCCTGTCGATTATCGTCATGACTATGCGCTGATTTGGAATGAAGTACAAGGGGAGGGTTAGGCGTGCCCAGGTGCCCTGCCGTTTCTCACAGTCAAGTGATGTGCTTCACGTTAGGTGTGCTCTTAATTCCTGAAATAGATCCATCCTAACTTGTGGTGTCTTTTCTCTGGATTTTGTACAGATTACCTTGGTGGTCCTCTTTTCTCCAAATCCTTGCCATCCTAAAGTGGCCAAACAGTGTGAACTTTGGTTGGGATTCATTAGGAGCCTGGAAATTTGTCTTTGATGACCTGACACTGGACAGCTGAACCTAATGGTTGCAAAATAAATACCTCACATAATGTCTGTGTCTGCACTTCATGACTTTGACCTTAAGTTCTTCCTTGATGTTTTCTCTCTAGCATGCTGGAGGCTGCCGGGATTTAATGTGCCAGCTGGGGTGTGAGGGTTAAAATGGACATTGGAATTTTTCCACCTATAAGTGTGGAACAGTGGGTTTCAAGAACATGCTCATTTACAACCTATTTGACACACAGATTTTAGAAAACTCTTTTAGGCACTGTGAGTGCCTCTTAAGGGTTGCATGACTTCCTGGCTAGAGTGCGTTGAGGGGAGAAACCAGTGACACCTTAAAGATACTTTTTTATACTTTTGTGTGTGTGTGTGTGTGTTTTTGTGTGTTTGTGAGGAAGATCAGCCCTGAGCTAACATCCAATGCCGATCCTCCTCTTTTTTTTTTGCTGAGGAAGATTGGCCCTGAGCTAACATCTGTGCCCATCTTCCTCCACTTTATATGGGATGCTGCCACAGCATGGCTTGACAAGTGGTGCGTTAGTGCGCGCCCGGGATCCGAACCTGCGAACCTCGGGCCGCTGAAGCGGAGTGCGCACACTTAATCACTTGTACCACTGGTCCAGCCTCTTTTTTATACTTTTTATTCAAAATGCACATCATCCAGAAGGCTGAGCTTCTGCCAGGTCAGGATTGCTGGTTCCCTGCTGTTTCTGTTGTCCTCTTCAGGACAGGAGTTCCCCATGTAGTTCTGAGACAGCTGAAAGGAGACGTTTGGACTTAAAAGGCTGACCATGGGGGCTGGCACCATGGCATAGTGGTTGAGTTCTGTGCACTCTGTTTCGGGAGCCTGTGTTCGCTGGTTCAGACCTAAATCACTCGTCAGCCATGCTGTGGCGGCAACCCACATACAACATAGAGGAAGATTGGCACAGATGTTGGCTTGGGGCTAGTCTTCCTCAGGCAAAAAGAGAGGAAGATTGGCAACAGATGTTAGCTCAGGGGGACTCTTCCTCAGCAAAAAAAAAAAAGTGAAAAAAAAAAAGGCTGACCATGTAGATAAAGGAAGACGCACACAAATTCAGCTACCTTGGCAAACTTCCCATCAAATGCTGGGTTTCCTCCCATTTTACTCAACAAATACATCCTGTGCACCTGCTATGTGCTGACCACCATTGTCAGTACTGGGGCTGGAGCAGCAAACAGAACAGACAAGGTCCCTGTTCTGGTGGATCTTCAGTCCGTGACCACTGCTAAGCCTCAGCCTCTCTGAGGCAGCCATTTCCTCCTTTGAACGACTGGTTCTGCTGGAGGCGCCTCTACAGCTTTCACTGTTGGTCCTAGCTCTACCTCTGATCAGATCAAGTCGGAGCGTTTTTCCCTTTGTTAATTTCAGCACAGTTGTTCTGCCCCATCCACCAGCCCCAGTCTTCTCCAGCTAAATGTTTCTTTTGTCTTCAGTGGCTTTTCAGAGAGCTTGGTGTCCATACCTTCCAGTTACCCTCTGAACTGGTACCCTGGCTCGCTCTTTCTTTATAGTTGACTCCTGCTGCCAAAGGCAGTGATTCTTATACATGTGGATTATACCTGTGAATTCCCCTGTACAAGCCATCTGCAACCTCCCCTTCCCATCTCTTACCAGGGGTGGCAGGATTTTTCTCCTATTGAAGAATAGAAGCATCTTGTGAAATAAGAAATATGTATTGGTCTCCGCCCCTCTTCCTGACACAGAGCTCCTAAGAGCTCCTAACACCCTTGTAAGTAGAGGTGCTAGGAGAATCTTTTGGTCTTTAACTCCGGTTCCTGACACAGATCTCCTAAGACCCTTGTAATTTCCTGAGCAATAGACACTTCTGGCAGAGCTCCTAAATCCCTTGGAATTTCCTGGTAGTGCAGCATCTTTTGTTCTAATGAGGTGACTCTTGAGGGGCTCTTGGATGCGGCTAGTCACCAGAAAGACCAGGCCATGATTAGAAGCTTGGAACGTTCAGCCCCAACCCCCACCTCCTCCAGAGAGGGGAGAAGGGCTGGAAATGGAGTTAATGATCAATCATGCCTGTGTGATGAAGCCTCCATAGAAATCCCAAAAGAACAGGATTTGGAAAGCTGCTGGGTTGGTGAATACATGCATGTGCTGGGAGGGTGGAGCACCCCCAACGCTGGGAGGGACAGAAGCTCCTGCACCTGACACCCTTCCAGACCTTCCAGACCTTGCGCTATGTATCTCTTCATCTGGCTGTTCATTTGTATCCTTTAAAATATCCTTTGTAATAAATCAGCAAGAGTTAAGTAAACTGTTTTCCTCCGTTCTGTGAGCAAATTATGGAACCCAAGGAGGGAGTCATGGGAACCTCCAATTTGCAGCCAAGTTGGACAGAAGTCATGGGTAACCTGGGGACCCACTACTTGCTATTGGCATCTGAAGTGGGGGGCAGTCTTGTGGGACTGAACCCTTAACCTGTGGGGTCTGCACTAACTCCAGGCAGTTAGCGTCCGAATTGCTTGGTGTGGAAAACCCACCCATCTGGTCACAGAAGTGTTATAAGTGTTAAAAGTTAAGAAAACAGTAAGTTTTTCCCAGGCACATATTAAATATCCACACTTGAGGGGGAATTTAGTTACTATTAAGTACTTTTAAGAGTGGTATGACTGGTCAATTTTTCCAAAAATATGCTTAGAGAATTCTATAATATAGTGGTCAGGATTTAATTTTTAAGTAAGGATTTTAGACACACCCAGCATCATAAATTAGCACCATCATCTTATAAAAGAGAGGACATTATAATATCAAATAATCTAGAAGGGCATAATCTCAGAACTAAAAACTTGAATAAATTGAGCTTTATGAAAAACTGACTACATTGTTCATTTTTCTCACCTACCGAGGAGCAGTAAAAATTTCATGAACCAACCAGCACCACCATTTGGGAGCCACTGCTCCTGGGACTCCCATGTAGTGCTTAGGAATTGCATTCAGCTGTAAAAGAACCCTGAAAAGCAGTGTCTTAAACAAATGAGCAGTTTTATTTTTCTCGTGTAAATAGAAGTTTAGAGAGAGCCCCAGGTTAATACGGCTGCTCCATGATGCCATCAGGGATTCTGACTTCTATCGTTTTGCTTTTCTTCTGCTCAGCAGTCCTTAGCATGAATTTGTCGTCATCTGATCGCAAGACGCCTGCTCTTTCTCCAGCAAAGTGGTTGGCAGTGAGGAGTCCGGCTCCCAGCCAGAAACCTATGTGTGATCTTCCAGGCCCAACTGTAGGCAGTTACAAAGCTGGCAGGCCTCCAGGGAAAGCTGCCCGCCCACACCCGGCCCGGTGCACAGCCAGGCACTGTGTTCTCTGAGGGGAGTTGCAGTCAGGGACTCTGGTCCCACCACCATCCCCCCAGCCTTGCTCTCATGCACAGCTACAGTTCTAGCTCAGGCTCCTCCGTTCCGAGGCCTCCTTATGGGGGGAAGGGGTGGGGCCCTAGCCACGGGCTCTCAGCTGCCTCTGCTGAGACTCACGGGCGGGGGGCAGATGTTGAATATGTTTTCCCCACTCTGACTCAGTGTTCAGTACTCTTCCTCTTCTAGCCCTTCCCCCTCTCCCTCCTCCCAGCCTCCTGGGTCTGTAAAATGGCAGGAGCCTTTTGTTTAGGGATCCTTTGGCAGTGAGACAGTTCCCACATGTCACAGTAAGTGATGAAAGGCTTGACTGTTGCTTTCATTTTTACTCCTCTACCCAGACACCTGGCAGCTCAGCTCTCTCCAGCTCAGCTTGGCTCTTGACAGGCAGGAGGAAGGGAAAGGGCAAAAGAGGTTGGCCAGTTGAGTTGACCTGCTTTTTAATGAGCTTTCTCCAGAACCCCACCCAGTGTTTTCTGCTTATATCTTATTGGTCAGAACTGTCACATGGTCACTCCTAGCTGCAAGGGATGCTGGGAAGTGGCCTTTAGCTGGGCACACTACCACCCTGAATGAAACCAGAATGGGCTTTAGATACATAACGATTACATCTTGGAACTCCTACTTTTAGAAAAGTTAATCAGTGGTGGTTTGTCCATTTTGATTTCACTGGTTGGCATGGTATCTTATACAGCATCATAAGACTTGAGAGAAAAGAATTCTGGGGAGATGGCAGTGGCATTTTTGAATCTCCCTGAATTTCCCCATAAAAACACAGCAACTGGGATAGCAAAACCAAAAATCTAGGGCCAACATCTACAACAAAATAGGGTGACAAGAGATCACCACAAACCCCAAAATTCAAGTTGGTAGAAACCTCTGGCAGCTTGAAGACTTGCATGGTATCAGCATTTTTGTGGGAAGAAGCAGAGGGAAGCAGCAGGGTGTCTGAGAAATCTAAAAATAAGAGAACCCGAAAATAGCCACAGGTACTCCCTAGAAAGTACTGTGGCCCAGTTGGGGGAAGCAGCTGGAGTGGGGAGAGTTCTGTACACCCAGTTTGCAGCTGATGAAGCAAGGGGTCCAAAGTAAGGTTGGAAGAAGTTGGAGCAGCCCAGGTCCTGGGAACTCTCAAGACCAGCCAAAGTGTCTTTCCAGGACACCAGAGTAGAAACTGCATGGAACAGAACACAGATGGGGCGGGCCAGGGATGTTTGGGGCAAAGGACAGGGGAGTCCAGGTGAGTGGGAAGGGGAACAGAGCCAGGAGGTCTCAGAACCTGTGAAGCTGTATTTCTGAACACTTAATGAAAACAGAAAAGGAGGCTGTAGAGCCTTGAATTTAGCAAAGCTGTCCTACCTCACCCCTCCCTCCTCAATGTGCAGGAAAGCTAATGTAAAAATGAGCAACAGAAAGGACTGCAGTCAAATCTCATAATGAAGTTATTATAAGAAAAATGAGAACAAGGAGCAGACTAACATCCCTAATGAAATGAAAGCATTCCAGAAAGACATGCCCACAAAACCAGATAAAAACCGTAACTTAATATTTCAAAATGAGCTAAAGTAAATTAAGGAAATAATACAAGATATGAAAGAAAAGCACAAATCGGAATTAGAAAGCAGAAATTAGGTAATAAAACTCAGGAAAGAATTGGAAAAAAAATGGAAAACTCATTTCATAAATGAAGACTGAACTAGAAGGAATATCAGAGTAACAAAGTTTTTGCACAACAGATAATGCCTTAAGGGAATAAAAACTGAAAAGAAGGAAAAAATTTAAATCCCAGAATGAATAAAGAGAAATCAGAGTTCAAGAGAAAATGACAAATATAGAAAATAGGCAAAAAAGATCTAAAGGTATATTATACATGTCCCTGGAGAAGGAAAAAACAACGAGGCAACAGAGGAGAATAAATACACAAAACCATAATTAAAAAAACACACCATTTTTTTTCCAGAAAAAAAAATTAAAGAGACTTAAGACTGCATATAGAAAGGGCACACCTCATAGTGGGGAAATCAACCCAGAAGGTCAACACTGAGATATTTTCTAGTAAAATCAGTGGATTTAAAAAAAATACATATTTGGGTCATCCAGGCTAAAAGACAAATTCACTTACAAGGGAAAGAAAATCCGATTATCAGACTGACAACAGCACTTTCTGTCAGAAGACTGTAGAGTAACAACATAGCTCAGATACCCAGAGAAAGGGAATGTGAGCTAAGGGTTTTATATCCAGCCAAACTGACTTTCAGGTGTTAAGGTCACAGACAAAATGTGATCTACATGAAAGAGCACAGGGAATGTTCTCATGAGACCTTTCGGAGGTTTCTTCTAAGGAACATACCTCAGACAACCCAAATGACTGGTGAGCCATCGACGTGACCAGTGGTGAGCCCTAAATATCTATTTTCTTGTAGAACTAGGAATAAATAATGGTTATGAGGGAGAGAGATAGTTTAGAATGGTTACATGCCCTTGAATAAATATACAGTATAACTAACAAAAATGGAAGGAGAATGGGGACAACATTTATAAGGCAGAATAAGCTTGCTGATTACCTTATAGTTATTAAGCAGGAGTAAAGGAATATTGCTTCAAGTCAGATGCTGGAGAATAAGGGGAGGAGGGAGAAGTTACTAGATAATGTCAATGTTGCTCGTAAGAGGGAAATAATTGACAATATTTGCCCTCCCCAAATGGAGGATTAAAGATGTTACATAAAGGAAATAATTAGAACAAAAGTAAAAATCTTTGTAAATACTAAAAGAAAAAAAAGGAGAGAGCAAGCAAAGAGACCACACAATGAAAAACTATTTCTATAAAAGAGTTGAAATGTTCAAACAGATGTGGGTGTGAATTTCTGCTTCACTTTACCTCCCTCTGCTTGGTTCCTCTGTAAAAGGTTATATATATATATATATATATATAATCAATCGTGACGGGCAAGTGTGAGAATTAAATTTGTACAAAATCATTTCCAGGGTCCAATATATAATAATGTTCAACCGAAGCAAGATCTCTAACTTCTCAGCTCAGGAGGGGCAGAGCCAGGACTTTGAAAACAGGATTGTCTGGCTCCAAAGTTTGCTCTCTCTGCACTGTGCCGCTCGAGGCAGGACATATCCACCGAGTGGTGGAATTACAGGATTTTCAGAAGGAGAGCTTCCACAGGAAAGTCTTCATGGGAGACATGGTATTTGAAGACATGAGAGTACAGCCTAAGAGGAGGCATGAAGGAGAAAAAAACAAGATGTGTCAGTGAGCAAGTGAGGGGTCTGTAAGCAGATCAGTTTTAGTTTCTTAGACTTGTACTCATTCTTTTTCCAAGAACAACTTATAAACTAAAAACTGATAACCAGTTCTACCGGATGCATTAGTTGAGAGTATGGTTTAGGAGAGTGAGTGTCTGAAGATGGGGACTTGAATCCTAGACAAGAAGGTCCTGACAGCAGGGACTCTGCCTCTGATGTACACCCCCAGGGCCCACACAGTGCCTGGCCCACAGTGATTGCTGAGTAAATTCTGATGGGCGAATTAATAAGGTAATACATAAAACAAAGTTTTCCAAGGACTTTTGAAGCCCTCTTCAGGTAACTGCATTTATTGACTCACTATTTGTATCATTCAGGATAGGTTAGATTTTTCTGCAATAACAAACAACTCCAAAATATCAGTAGTTTAAAACAACAAAGTTTTATTTCTTTCTTGTGTTAAAAGTTCATCACAGAGTGGCAGGGAAACCCTGTTCATTGTAGTCTCTCAGGCGCCCGGGGTTGTTGGAGCAACCACCATCTCAAATGTTGCTGGTCACTGGGCCAGAAGAAAAGAGAGCTCTGGAGGGTCTCACAATGGCAATTAAATCTCCCACCTGTAAGTGACACATGTCACTTCTGCTCACAATTCATTGACCAGAACTGTCACATGGCCATACCTAACTTCACAAAGGGCCATGAAGTGCAATCCTATTATATGGCTAGAAAGCAGAGAGCTGGAAATACTTGGTGAACAGTATTAATGATTAACACGTTATGGGTAATGGGTTCAATTCAGGTAGATAGAAAGAACAGTGTACACTATCATCCCCCTTTTTACAGCTGAGGAAACTGATGCGCTAAGAGGTTGAGCTACTTGCTCACACTAACCTGCTATTAAGCAGGAAGCTGGATTCAACTCTGCATTTTTCTGACTCCAGAGCCTTTACCCATTGCCTCCCAGGCACTGAAGTATTCATTTGAAAAACTTCTGATCCTGCATCTTCCTCGTATACTTAAAGACGAGGCACTGAGTACCCTCCCCCTCCCCCATAGATTTCACTTTACTGTCTCTGCGTCATTGGCAGAAGGTTAAGTCTGACTTTGTCAACAACCTAGGCCAGTTTAAACGGGAAAAAAAGCCATTTCTGAAGACTGGATTACATATTTTGCTTGTACTATGTGGATTTTCCCTCAAGGATCTCCCTCTGTCTTCGTTACTCTTTCTTTTGAAATCTGACCCCCATGAAATAGGCAGTGGAGGACAGCCCCACCAAATAACAAAGAGGTACAGCCTGGCTCCAGAGAGGCAGCGTCAGAGGAAGGAGGAGGAGCCTGCGCCTTATTTTCAATTTGCCGAACCTTTCAAATTCTTCCCCAAGGCTTGGAGTTTGGGGGCAAAAAAAAGAGACTTAGATTTATCCTTGCGGGAGTATGTGTTCTCCGTGCCCTCCTAGGAAATAGCATACATGTGTTTTCAATTTATTTTTTGCTCGACTCATCAAAATACTGTTGTATAAGAGACTTTAGATGTCCAAGGAGCTGTTTATAAAAATAAATGTCTTTTATTTTGCCTTTGGAAATGGCTAATCACATTTTATCATGAGTCAGCACTGCCTTCCTGGAAGTACTGAATTTGATATTAAGCAGGTTACAGATGGGGAGAAAAAAGGGTTATTTTCCACCACCATGCCTTAATATTTTTTAGGCTATAAGACGCCCAAGACTACACAATAAGAGAGGGTTTTGAAATAAAACTTTAGGAAAATGATGGCTCATTTAAAAATGTTAGGAAAATTTGAGGGCCGGCCCCGTGGCTTAGCGGTTAAGTGTGCACACTCCGCTGCTGGTGGCCCAGGTTCGGATCCCGGGTGCGCACCGGCGCACCGCTTCTCTGGCCATGCTGAGGCTGCGTCCCACATACTGCAACTAGAAGGATGTGCAACTATGACATACAACTATCTACTGGGGCTTTGGGGGAAAAATAAATAAACAAAATTATAAAAAAAATAATATTAGGACAATTTGAGAAAAAGTACTTCCCACATCCCTGTACCTTGTTGGGAAAGAGTGGTGGTTTAAAATGGGAGTCCAGGTTCTTCAGGGGCTCCCGTTATTCATATGTTAGATCTTCTTTGCTTATCTTCTCTATTTATCGCCTTTTTTTTTAAATTTTATTTATTTATTTATTTATTTTTTCCCCCAAAGCCCCAGTAGATAGTTGTATGTCATAGTTGCACATCCTTCTAGTTGCTGTATGTGGGATGCAGCCTCAGCATGGCCGGAGAAGCGGTGGATCAGTGTGCACCCGGGATCTGAACCCAGGCTGCCAGCAGCGGAGTGCACGCACTTAACCGCTAAGCCACAGGGCCGGCCCCTATTTATTGCTTTTAAAACAAGTTCTTTCTGTATTCCTTTTTGATTAAAAAAAAGTGCTTTGTTATGGCATTACTGTTGTTTCTTTGCTCTTCAGTTCTTTCTAGTTCAACCTTCATTTTGGAATGATTTTTTCTTTTTCTTTTTTTTGGCCAGGGGGGGAGGAAGATTGGCCCTGAGCTAACATCTGTTGCCAATCTTCCTCTTTTTGCTTGAGGCAGATTGTCCCTGAGCTGATATCTGTGCCAATCTTCCTCCACTTTGTATGTGGGACACCACCACAGCATGGCTTGATGAGTAGTGTGTAGGTTGGCACCTGGGATCCAAACCTGTGAACCTCGGGCTGCCGAAGTAGAGTGTGTGAACTTAACCACTACGCCACTGGGTTGCCCTGATTTTTCCTTTATTTCTATTTCTTCCTGGAGTTCTATCACACAATTTCTGAGTTTTTCTAGTACTAATTAGTATTGTTCTTTCATATTTTGTATTATTTTCTTAATTTATTTTATTCCTTTTTGAAGGATTAGTTTATAGTTTCATCTATTTAGTGCACATGTCTTTCTAGCATGCTTTCATTGTCTACAGGGATGCCTTTTACATAAGCTTAGAAAGACAAAGTGACTTTCCTAAGATCCTACAGTTCGTAAGTGGCAGAGCAGGCATTCACACTCACGTTTACAAGTGGAATCTCATTCAGTGCAGCATCTTGCAAGATCGTTTTATTACTGATGAAGAAACTAAGGCTCAGAGAGCAACTGCAGATGGTTGTGGGCGCTTGTGGTGGTTTCCACAGCTACAGGGTACAAGCTCCCCAGTTCCTGCTCAGCAGCAATGGTGTGGTTCTAACAGCAGCACTACCCATCACAGCTCAGCATCACCTGTGGGCTCATGGGCCCTAATGCCGAAGAAGTAACGTCTCCCCGATATTTGGGTAATACTACAATTACCCAACCTTTTGCTACTACAACCCTGTTCTTTCTCCCCTATGCTCTTTCAGCTCTTCCAATACTTTTGTTATCAATTTTCTACATTAAATCCCTGTTGATTTAGATAACAAAGTTTGTTGTCCCAAATAGACACTATCTGATGCAATTACTTTCTTCCATTTATTCATTCTTTTGCTCATTTAACAAGCAGTTATTGACTACCTACTAATGTTAAGGGCATTTTGGAAACAGTGATAAACAAGACAGACAAAGCCCCTGCCCTTGTGAAGCTTGTATACTTGGGGGAAGACAGACAACAAATGAGTAATTACACAAGATGGTTTCACATTGTGGTAAGTACTATAAAAATAGAAGTGGCTTAAACAATAAATAATTGTCTCTCTTGTGTAAATGAAGTCACGAGGTAAAGGTAGATAGCCCAGGACTGGTATGGTTGCTCCAGGTAGTCAAGTCTCCTTTTAGCTCAGTACTTGATTTTGCCTAGCATGTGACCCTGTTTCCTGTGGTCCAATATGGTGCTAGAGCATATGTGTATGGTGCACACATTCCCTGCAGCTGGATGAAGGAAGGGATCAAGAACGGGCAAAGAACATGCACTAGCTCTCTTTAAGGGGGGGTGTCTGGGAAGCTACCATGCAATACTTGGATTATATTTTATTAGTCTGAATTCAGTCACCTGCTATCACCTAGCTGCGAGAGAGACTGGGAAATGTAGCCACATGCCCAGTTGAAAATTGAGGGTTCTATTACTAAGAAAGAAGGGGACAATAGATACTGGGGCAGACAACAAGTAGTCTCTACCAAAGGAATTAAAGTGATCTGATTGCAAGTAACCTGAGGTGTGTTTATGGACTCTCATTTAGAATGACTTTTTATAATCTTTCTCCACCACCAGATGGAAGGTTTCTTCGTGGCAGAGACTCGATCTACCTTTGTATTCTGTTTGTCCCGCAGTGCTTCAGACGTGGTTGATATTAACATGTTTTTGGAAGTGAATATGATATAATCTTAAAGCAACTCAGGAAACCATTATTAGCAAACATTGCAGAGCGGTATGTGTGATCTCAGTTTCCCTCACTAGATTATGAGTTCCTTCAGAGTCAGTAAATCACTGGACCTCTCTGTCTTTCTAGACTACCGAATGTTGACTGTGTAATTGGGTATTAAAAGGTGTTAGCAGTATGCCTCCAGGGATCTCACTGAGTCATAATGCAATCAGAAGACTTCATTAAGTGGGACTCGGGTTGGTGAAAAGCCTTTTTCCTCACTGGCAGGAAATTAATGACAACCAGTATGTGTATAGTATTTTATCCCATGTTCACATCACTGGATGCCATCTTTATTTTTATCCTTTTTGTGTGTGTGTGTGAGGAATATTAGCCCTGAGCTAACATCTGTTGCCAATCCTCCTCTTTTTGCTGAGGAAGATTGGCCCTGGGCTAACATCCATGCCCATTTTCCTCTACTTTTTATGGGACGCCACCACAGCATGCCTTGAAGAGCAGTGTGTCGGTCCATGCCCAGGATCCGAACCTGCGAACCCCGAGCCACCGAAGCAGAGTGCGCAAACTTAACCACTACGCCACCTGGCCAGCCCCTATCTTTTTTTTTATACATAAAGAAATAGAGGATCAGAGAGAGTCAAGAGATTCCACTTAGCAAGTGGCAGGGCTGGAACTGGAAACTAGATCTTACAAACCAAATGCACCTCTAGGGAAACAGATTATTCCATTTCAGTAAAATTAGTGCCTAGTTTTGTGAAGAGGCCCACAGCATCCTTCGATTTCACTTTCAAGCGGTCGATAAACTAAAATCAGGAAAAATGAGGGCAAATCATTTTGCCAGATCTTTCTAACAGCAGTATTCTGTTCAACGAACACTGCAGCCAGTACCGGCTTTATAAAGACTACGATTCCCAGCACCCTACACGGCACCTCCTGGAAGACTTCCCAGCATGCTGTACTCTGGAACTCCGAGTCCCAGAATGCAACGCTCCTTCTCGCTCCCAGAGGGCCAAAACTACACTTCCCAGCATGCAGCGCCGCCCTCAGTTTCAGGCGCCCCGCCGGACTCTGCTTCGGAGAGACCTTTTGGACTCCAGAGGGCGGGTCCTAGAGTCCCAGCTCCCTTGGGGGCACGTGTCTACGGGGCAGTTCTGGCCCGTTCGGCCTGTCCGGACGAAGCCTCAAAGGGATGGGTTGGGGCGTGGGCCGGGCTTCCCTCAGGCAGCGTTTGAGGCAGTCCCACCGGGGTCCTCCTGGGGCCTTCCTCCCTTTGAACTGCGGTGGCGGGCGGCCTCTTCGTCTCCTGCACCCCTCAGAGTAGGGGCCACCATCACCATGGCCACGGCTGCGAGTCGGCCCTGCGCTGGCGGGTCGCGGGATATTCTGTGGCGGGTGAGTGCTGTGCGCGCCCTGGCGCTCGCTCGCCTGCTGCTGAGGTCGGGCTGGGCGGGCGGGTGCTGAGGGCGCGTGCGCGTGGGGCGGCTCGAGGGGAGCGTGGGGAGCGCGTGGGAAGGGGGCGACCTGAGGGACTGAGTACGGAGTTGTGGCGGGGGGACGTGTCCTGAGTGGAAGCTGATTACGGGGTGGAGGGGCGTGCTAGGGAAAGCTGCTTAGGGGGTGTGTGCGTGCGGGGCGTCCTAGTGTAGACTTGTTATATTATAGGATGCGAGAGGAAGCCGGAGTGGAAGCTGGGCCGACTGGGAGGGTGACCTGCATGGGAACTGGGGTAGGGAATGTGGAAGAGTTTTATGTAAGGGTGGTGTGCCTAGTGGGCGCAAAATAAATAACTTGTTGATTACTGGGATAAAACGTGGGAAGGAATGTCCAGAATTGGAAAGAAGGTGGCGTGGCCTTCGCAGAGGCTGGGGTTGGTGACTGCGTAAGCAGGGCAGGTATTCTTGGTAAGTTAGAGGAGTGTATGCACTGTGGGGCAGAGATGAGGAGACACTTCCTGTTGAAGTTGAATCCACAGTTCTGCCTCCATTCTGTGGAGGGCAAAGAGAAATAGTAGGGTACCCCAGCGGCACTGCCATCTACCCTGTATCCCAAGCTAAAAACTTTTGAGTCCTTAAGTCTTACCTTTTTTTAGCACCTACCTTATCAATCACCAGTGTCCTGTAGATTGTGCTTTAGAAACGTGGCTGCAGTTTTTTTTCTTTACCCATTGTCACTGCTTTCCGTCAGACGCTGATTGTAATCTTTGTCTTGGGCAGTCTTGGTGGACTGCCTCCTAACTGTTTCCTGTCTGAGTTTTGTCCTTTCTTTTTTAAAGATTTTATTTATTTATTTTTCCCCAAAGCCCCAGTACATAGTTGTCTGTCATAGCTGCACATCCTTCTAGTTGCTGTATGTGGGACGCGGCCTCAGCATGGCTGGAGGAGTGGTGCCTCGGTGCGCACCCGGGATCCGAACCCGGGCCGCCGGCAGCAGAGCGCACGCACTTAACCACTAAGCCACGGGGCCGGCCCAGTTTTGTCCTTTCTGATCCATCTTCATCACAGCCATCTTACAAACACAAGGGTGTTTCACATTCCAAAACATAAATCCGTTTGTCACTTTCATGCTTAAAACCCCTCAGTATCTTTTCTTGTATTCACTTGCAACAGTAAATCATGTGCCTCTTGTATGGTAGGCACTGGTGATTCAGACACGAATACGATGCAGTAGTTCCCCAAAAAGGAGTGCGTATCTAATAATTGTAAACACAGTTACGATATACAGATGGTTCCCATAAAACGTGTACAGCTGTCAGATATTGATGTGTCTATCAGTTAAACCTAGAGAGACAAGTAGAAGTTGCTGTAAAATATAGTTGTAAAACTAAATAACACCCTCTCCCTCTCCCAAAGTGTGATATTTAATGTGGCACCTGACTTGGGACTAATACAAGCATCAGTTCACTGATAATTACAAGATTCTGTAGTGGCATGTGATGTTATCAATAGTAGTAACCATTGGGGTTTATATATAGCTGCATGAACTGTGACCTGGGTGTAAATATTAGTGATGAACATCTGTATGAAAAGATACAATTTGCATAACTGAAATAGTTTGACTTCATGGTTGAGGGATTTTGTTTGTTTAATTACAGGTTTTGGGCTGGAGGATAGTTGCAAGTATTGTCTGCTCAGTGCTGCTTCTGCCCGTCTGTACCACAGTGTTTATCATCTTCAGCAGCGTTGATTTATTTCATCCTATACAGTGGCTTTCTGGTAAGTGATATTCAGTTTGGGAAAAACAGATTTACAGGACCTACTTCTCAGCGTAAAAATTGCATTATGTTTCAAATAATTCATTTTTAGTTACTGCCTATATTGACATAGCAAAACCTTCGCTTTGAGGTAGTCTTAAGGTATTCCCTTCCTAACATAAACCACCTTTTCATTATATAAGAAGAAGATTAGTAAACCTGTCAGAGACTGTGTATTATCACATGAACAAAAAGATCATTAGGAGACCCTATAAATTAAAACTTAATTTTTGTTTGTCTTTTGTTTTTGACAGCTTTATTGAGATTGTCTTTTTAAGGAAGAGAACTCGGCCTTTTATCTGTTTAAAAATTGTGTCTTGGGGCCGGCCCAGAGGCGCAAGCAGTTAAGTGCGCTCTCTGTGCTGCAGCGGCCCGGGGTTTGCAGGTTCAGATCCTGGGCACGCACCGACGCACTGCTTGTAGAGCCATGCTGTGGCAGCATCCCATATAAAGTAGAGGAAGATGGGCACGGATGTTAGCTTAGGGCCAATCTTCCTCAGCAAAAAGAGGAGAATTGGCATCAGATGTTAGCTCAGTGCTAATCTTCCTCACACACACAAAAAAATTGTGGCTAGAAAATATGACATATATCTCTTTAAAAAACCTGTCTAAAATGAAGAAGACTTCATTGCTGTATTGTGGCTAAGAAGAAGGAAAGATGAGAAGAGAGAAAAGGAGGAAAGAGTTAAAGACGAAGGAACATAGAGTTAAATGCAAAGATTGATGAGGAGGAAAAGATTGGAGCAGGCTAAATGTTTTTCAGGATCCTTGGAGACAAAATAAAATTACTAAATTCATTAAAATATAACTATTTTATGTTAATTAATAATAGCTGCCAATTATTGCTATCTACTGTGTGCCAGACACCATGCTAGTATTACCTCTTATCCTTCTTATAACTCTGCATAATAAAGAGGTATTATCCCTACTTTATAAATGAGGAACCGGGGACTTGGATGATACGTCTGTGCAGAGACACGCAGCTAGTGAGTAACTGAGCTAGGGTTTGATCATTGGTCTCTGACTTCAAAGCCTGTGTGTTTCTAGTATGCCCACACTAGAATTAAAAAATAAAAAAGGAGAAAAGTTGCCAAAATAGGTTTTGAAATCTTTAAAGTCTTGCCTAAGACTAAGAAGCACAAATACTCTTGAAATTCTTATTTCCCTCCCAACAATAATAACAATAAATTTTTTTGCTTTGGAAAGTAGGAAATGTGTTGTTACTTTTTCAGAAGAAAATGCGAATGTTCAGAGTTGAAGCTTTACGTTGTGGCCGTGGGAGCTTCTGCTGCTCAAGAATGAGAGTCATGTTCAGTTTGTTGTTGAAACATGACAGTCACTTCCTGGGTGGGTCCCACAGGTCAGGTGACAGTAGCCCTAAGCCAGAGCAGCGATGGCAGGTATTTTGGTAACCACCTTGCCTGAGTCTGCATCACTCGGTGATCTTGGCTGTCCAGTCGCAACCTCAGAAAATTCGGTATTATACTCTACAGCCATTACCAATTGTTCAGAACTTGCCAGTTCATGGCCCAGGGTTCTTTAATCCTAATAACACTTTCTTCCAAATTGAGTTTGATTAGTGCCATTTTTCTCATCAAATGTTACTTGTCGTCTTCAACTTTTGCTTTACAAAGTCTTTTCAGAGAAATTGTACTCTTTCCTTGCTTATTTCTAGTCACATGAATCAGTTCTTTCATCTTTTTAGCTCAGTATAATGCTTGAGTTTAGTTGTGGATGCTTAATAAATATTTTTCATTAAATTTGGTCAATGAATTATACTTTTAAAAATCATTGGTTTCATTTTGTCTTAGTCTGTTCAGCAAACGTATGTCCTTGTTTTTATTTCTCTTGTTCTTATTTTTATGCATAGTATATACATATTTTAAACTTTGCCATATTTTTTTGTGTGTGTGTGTGAGGAAGATCATCCCTGAGCTAACATCGATGCCAATCCTCCTCTTTTTTACTGAGGAAGATTGGCTCTTGTCTAACATCCGTGCCTATCTTCCTCTACTTTATGTGAGACACCACCACAGCATGGCTTGACAAGTGGTGCGTCACTGCACGCCCAGGATCCGAACCTGCAAACCCCGGGCTGCTGATGTGGAGCGCATGCACTTAACCACTGCACCACCGGGCTGGCGTAAACTTTGCCATATTTTTGAAATGGCATATTAATTGTTGAACTACTTTAAAATGTGAACGTATTAGTATTTCACAGGGATATCATTTTTTTTGTTTTTTAATTCAACTCATTTTGATGATTTATGGATTATGGTATTTCTAGAAATGTTACTTTTTTTTGCTGTAGGGGCTAATTACATTTATTAAGAAGAGATCTGAAAAATATTTACATTTTAAAAAGAGGCTGTTGGTATATTACTAAATATGGTACTTCTCTGTTTCACATGATGAAATATATTTGCATATGGTAGTATTTTGTCTGGTGTTAATATGTGTGTTGTCTAAAAGAAATTCTGTTATAATTTTAAAAGACCCAGAGTTTGGTCCAGATAACTCACACCGTAGTTTTTGTGTTGATGTCCGATAGGACCTGTCGGCATGTATCAGTAAATTCCTAGAGAAAAGATAACTTTTAAAATTAAAATTACAGATCCTTTTTCTTTTGCAATATGCTGAACGTAACTACATGGCTGAATGAACTTACTAATTCATCTCTCTTATGTTTTAGATTCTTTCAATGATCTATATAGTTCCTATGTAATCTTGTACCTCCTGCTGCTGTCAGTGGTAATAGTGGTAATAAGTATTTTCAATGTGGAGTTCTATACAGGTGAGTTTTCGAATGTTAACCATCTTAAGAACATCTGAAATTATTTTACTAAGGGCAGACTAAAAGCATTTTGTATATGGGTGTGTATAAGAGGCTGTATTTTATGTCAAAGTTTAAAAAATATATACAGAATCATGTACTTTAAGTGTCTCACCTTAAAATTTATTTGGATGCTAGTTTCTCTTTTTAAAAAATATTTAGAGCTCTTAAGACAAATATTGTATGATTCCACTTACATATATGAGGTACCTAGAGTAGTCAGATTCATAGAGACAGAAAGTAGAATGGTGGTTGCCAGGGGTTGAGGGGAGGAGGGATGGGGAATTGTTGTTTAATGGGGACAGAGTTTCAGTTGGAGAAGATGGAAAAGTCTAGAGATGGATAGTGGTGATGGTTGTACAACAATGTGAGTGTATTTATGCCACAAAAATATACTTGTGGTAAACTTGATGTATATTTTGCCATAATAAAAAATAATTTAGACCTTTTAATAGTTCAGAGCTGGTATTAAAGTTGTGATTCAGCAGATGTAGTATAAAAATAACTCCTTTATAGGGTAGGACATCAGGACCAGGTGATTTCTAAGGTCCTTTTCAAGTATAAAAGTCTATAATTCTGTGATTTTCCCCTAAAATTTAAAATATTATATGTTTTGCCTTGGGAGAATCACCTGCTAGATTCCAGAGCTTTTTATTTTTCTCAGTTTCTCTCCTTATTCTTCCTGCCTTTTCAGATTCCTTGAGTCTGTCCTTAAGAGTACAGTAAGAAGCTTTTTCTGACACTTCTTCTTTTGGTTATAGTATCATTCCTCCTTTTAGCTTTTCAGTAGTTCCTTGTTAGATATGGTGTAGAATTTCAAATCCTGCTCTGGATGTTCTAAAACATACCCTTTTCCTTGTTTCTCATTCCTGGCTGGTGGATCTCTGCTTCTGTTCGGGCCGTATACAAACTCCTTGGCTTATATCACGTGTTCTCTCACATGGCCCCATGTACCTGGGTCATCTAAATGTAGATGCCAGTCTAGGGCTCTCCAGCTAGTCCTTCTTAAAGTTTCATTAGTCACTTTGGCTCATTCCTTCAACGAGCATTCTTTACGCGTTTACTATGTGCCATGCATTGGGTGGGGATAAGAAATAAATGTTATAGTCTCTTTTTTTCCCAGAGGATCACAGTTAATGGGGAGACAGACAGTAAACATCAAGTATATTCAATTATAATATACTGGATAGTATGGGAGTTTATAGGAGCACCATTTACCCTGCATGGGGAGCTTCCTAGAGGAGATAATGCTTAAACCAAGCCTTGAAGGGTGAGTTGTATTAAGTAGAGAGAAAAGGAAAATGATGTTCTAGGGAAAAGGTATAGCGTTTAAGAAGGCTTAGTGAAATGAGAAGGTTTGGTATATTCAGAGGATTATAAGTTGCACAGTTAGTAGGCCCTCAGTGCCATTTCTGGTGGGGAGGGAGAGGTGATAGCAGCCTCTTCCCCAAAGTGTAAAGCGCCTGAGCCCTCTCCCTTCATACCTAATTTTCCACCTCCCCACAATCTCTTCACTTGGCGTATATTAAAAGAAGAATGCCTAGGTCAGGGAACCCTGTGGTAGCTGTTTTCAAAGGTCAACATTCCTAAGCTTCCACCCACACTTGTCTCCTTCAGTTCATTTCCAGAAAACTTTTGGAGTATCAGAGAGGTATTAGAAATTCCCGGGGCCAGCCCGGTGGCGCAGCAGCTAAGTGTGCGCGCTCCGCTTCAACAGCCAGGGGTTTGCAGGTCAGAATCCCAGGCGTGCACTGACGCACTGCTTGTTCAAGCCATGCTGTGGTGGCATCCCATATAAAGTAGAGGATGATGGGCACGGATGTTAGCCCAGAGCCAGTCTTCCTCAGCAAAAAGAGGAGGATTGGAATTGGATGTTAGCTCAGGGCTAACCTTCCTCACAGAAAAAAAAAAAAAGAAATTCCCATACAAGCATTTATTTTAGTATTCAGTGTTGTCATTATTTACCTAGTTTGTGGTTTATTTTTCACAGATGGATTATATATTGACCATTTCAAATGCCAAAATAAAAATAACTTGCTGGAGGGCAAGCACTATCTTTTTAAAATTATTATTATTTATTCTTTTATGGCACTTAGGAGAGTGCCAGGGTAAGCACTATTTGAGCTATCAGGAAATTTTAATTAGAAAGAACTGAAAAATGTTAATCATGCTATCCTTAGGCTTCATCTCTAGATTCTTTGGGGTGGGGGGTGTGTGTGTGTGTGTATGCATCTCTTCGTATTCAATCTTTTTTCAAATTATTTTAACTTAGAATTTTTCTGTATTGTATTTTACATTCGCTCTGGGTTTCTTCCTGCCCTTTGGAATATTTGTGCAGGATGTTTTCTTCTAGAAGTTGTATGGTTTCAGGACATACATTCAAGTCTTTAATCCATTTTGAGTTAATTTTTGTGTATGTTGTAAGATAATGGTCTACTTCGATTCTTTTGCATGTGGCTGTCTAGTTTTCCCAACACCATTTTTTGAAGAGACTTTCCTTTCTCCATTGTATGTTCTTGGCTCGTTTGTCAAAAATTAGCTGTCCATAGATGTGCAGGATGAAAGGGAATAGCGGAAGTCCTCTAACTCTGTATGCTGCAGATTATATAGCCACAGTAATGTGTTCTGTTTGCAGTGGTGCCTTCCATTCCCTGCTCCCGACTGGCACTGATAGGGAAGATCCTTCATCCTCAGCAGGTCATGCACTCATTTATTCATGCTGCCATGGGAATGATGATGGCTTGGTGTGCTGCAGTGATAAGCAAAGGTCGTTACAGTTTTCTTGTGGTTCCCTGCACTGGTACTGAGAGGTAATGTTAAATATAGTTTTTCTAAGTTTTTCTAAGTTCTAAGACCTTATTTAGTTACTAAGCCAAAGGTGACCTGTATAGGTTAGTAGTTTATGTTTTTTTATTTATTTATTTTTTTTATTTATTTTTTTCCCCCAAAGCCCCAGTAGATAGTTGTATGTCATAGCTACACATCCTTCTAGTTGCTGTATGTGGGATCCGGCCTCAGCATGGCTGGAGAAGCGGTGCGTCAGTGCGCGCCCGGGATCCAAACCCAGGCCGCCAGCAGCGGAGCGCGTGCACTTAACCGCTAAGCCACGGGGCCGGCCCAGGTTAATAGTTTATGGATATTCTTTGCTTTCCAGACTTCTACAGAAGGTGCTTTTTTACATACATCAAACTTTTTTTTTTTTTTTTTAATAATTTTATTTATTTATTTCTTTTTCCCCAAAGCCCCAGTAGATAGTTGTATGTCATAGTTGCACATCCTTCTAGTTGCTGTATATGGGATGCGGCCTCAGCATGGCCAGAGAAGCGGTGTGTAGGTGCGCGCCCGGGACGCGAACCCAGGCCGCCAGCAGCGGAGCGCACGCACCTAACCACTAAGCCACGGGGCCGGCCCCATCAAACATTTTTGATGTTTTATGTTTGTTAAATTCAACAGTTTTTTTTTTTTATTTTACTTTATTTTTTTGTGAGGAGATCAGCCCTGTGCTAACATCTGCCAATCCTCCTCTCTTTTTGCCGAGGAAGACTGGCCCTGGGCTAACATCCGTGCCCATCTTCCTCCACTTTATATGGGACGCCACCACAGCATGGCTTCACAGGCAGTGCGTCAGTGCACGCCTGGGATCCGAACCGGTGAACCCCGGGCCAGCATAGCGGAGCGCGCACACTTAACAGCTTGCGCCGCCGGGCCGGCCCCTCAGCAGTTTTTTTAAACCATTTATTCTGTGCAGTGTGCTGTGCTAGATGCTATCGGATTTATGAGAGTGATTCACACATAGACTCTAAGCTCCTTGAGAGTTGAGAACAGTAGGGGAATTAAGACATGGATACAAATGTATGTAATAGGAGAGAAATAGGAATGTATGAGAAACAGATGTAATAGGAAGAAAGTGAGATGTGCAGATAAAACCTGTGGCAGTTTATCTCCCAGGGAGGATCCACATGTGGCTTCCTGGAGGAGGTGGCATTTAGGTTGGAGTTTGAAGGAAGGATAGTACGGGAAGAATGAAGAAAAAATTTTTTAAAAATTGTAACTACCTTCCTCAGTGGAGTACTTTTATAATTTTGAAAGGTATACAGTTCTTGAACACATGGCATTGATATAAATTTCAAGTTGATATTCTGACTTTAAAAATCAAAAAACATTACTGGAATAATCTTAAGTTCTCTATTTTCTGTTGACAGTAAAACAGTGTTCGTGAGTACTATTGAATACTCGATTTCCTTTTGTCCCTCAGTTACTATTATGTAAGGCAGTTTTTTTTTGCTAATGTGATAAATTTTCTTTAGTGAGAAGGGTCCCCACGAGGGATTGCCCAGTTGTAGGGGACAGCCCGGAGGGAAGCGCAGAGTAGTCCCACTCAGTGCACATGCGGTGCACCATCTTGTAGGCAGCGCTGCTTACTGTCCCAGGGACATTCCTACCCTTGTCACATTTCCAGAGCAACAGTGCTAGAGACTTAACTAAAGGTCCGATTCTCATGCATCACGGAAAAAGTTCTGTTAATCTTTTGCCCACACTTAACCTAAAATGAACCATTTTGTTAGAATTTGGGGCATTTCTTAAGTGATTAAGTCAAAGTTTTGCCTTCAGTGAATGTTTATGTGTGTCCCTGCCTGTTGAATTAATAACCTAACTTTTCCCTCAGTTTAGAGAGCCGTGCTGCACAGACCTGCTTAAATGAGTATCACCTTTTTTTCCTGCTTGCTGGAGCGTTTATGGGCTATAGCTATAGCCTCCTGTATTTTATCAACAACATGAACTATCTTCCATTTCCCATCATACAGGTAAGAGATCATTTGAGCATTACCTTCTGTCAGAATTTGGCAGAGTTAAAATTGCCTTGGTATGTGTAAATATAACTGGCCTTATCTGATTAATGCAAGATTTGATCAGCAAAATTTAGGACTGAGATCCTCAAAGTGCCATTTGGAGAGGAGAAATTTGTCTTCATAGACTTGAGCGTATATGTGAGAGCCGTAGGTGCCCATCCTGCTGCCCCTCTCAGAATATTGCTGTGCTCCACTCTTTCCCTCCCTGCTAGGTAGTGGCAGTTGCTGTGACCTAGCAGGGCTGGGGGAGGAGGATGATGACATTCATGCAAAGTACCTCTGTGCAGCTGCCAGCTTCTTTTTGAGCCTAAGAACCTCATGAGCTTTAGGATGTGCAAGTAAGTATAGAATATGCCAATTACTGTCTCAAATCCTCTTCAGAACAAGGCATGATGTGTATAAACAAATAAAACAGTTTCAGCTGGTTTGAGTGGGATAGTTTAAACTATCTTTTGGTTAGGTTTGTAAAAATCTACTAATCTGGTAGGAGACATCTCTGGAACTCAGAACTGCGTCCTCTGGCAGGAGAGAGAAAGATCGGTTGAGATTGCTCCTCTGGCATCAAGGCGCGCCCCAGCCTGTTCCCGCTCTTCCTGACTGTGCTATTATTCACTTCGTTCCCTCTCTGTGGCAGGCTGAGGACTGGGCCTTGGAGCAAAACTCTTAGAACCAGCCCCTTCCCATGAGGACCCAGTCTGGTGGGCAGGGAGGGACGTGTAAATGTGTGCTGTGTCGTGAGAGTGTAAGTGTGAGAGTGTGATGGCCTCGCGTTCTCCTGGTTTAACTCCGGTGTTCACATGCCTGTTGTATCCGTGAGAACAAGGTGATGAAAACACAGCTACTGCAGGAGGTAGTGCTCATGGAAAAGGAGCTGACCCTCCCTCCCTGCAGTTGGTGGATGTATGAGGAGAGAGTCATTTAGAAATTCTTAACATCTGGTGGAGATGAATTAAAAGCAGAATGTCAGCTCTGCCACCTCAGAATTTCAAAAGGAGAAAAACCCCAAAATCCTGTACAGAAATATCCATGGTAAATCATTTTTGAGTCAAACATGATTAAGAATATCGAGAAGGAAGAAGAGAAAGTTAGAGAAAAATGAGATACCCCCAAATACCTTGCTCCTCCGTGAACCTCAGCTGAAAGTAACCATCTGTTTAAGGTCACAAATGTGCAACAGAGTGAGCAGAGGAGCAGTCCAGTAATGACAGTGCTGGTAAATTAGTGTCTCTACCGTGTAATGTCACATTTGTAAAATTTGACTGCTAAACTTTTTTTAATTTCTTTTGATAAAATTTTAGATTTATTCTTATATCCCAGAAGTTTATTCTCTGATGGTAATATTCAGCTTTGGCTTCAGGTTGAACTTTGGCAGAATGTTGATTTTTAACATTTGGCCATTCACTGTTTGGCCAGAATATATTTTGAGGTTGTCTCTTATAACCATGAGTGTACAGTGGCATTTGGTCTGCCCAGTTGGGTGCTGTTCTCCAGCCTGGGGATGGTTAGAGCAGTTTTGCTGGGTGGGTACAGTGGAGTAAGGGAGGTAAGGATGTTGGCAAGAGTAGTTGAAATGATGGATCTTTGTGCCTGGGACCATAGTTTCTCATCCATCAAGTTTGTAACTGTCTTTGTGTAGCTGGGTAGATTTGCCTCCCCAGGAGAGTGAGGGGGAGGGAGGACACTATAGCTTAGGTTTCTTTCATTAGCCCTAAGAGCATGGTGCACGGAGTATGACCTTCCCTTATACGTTTTAGGTTGCTCAAAGGAAGCAGGATTTGATTGTCAGGACATCGCAAGCTTGTTGTGAGAAATCAGGCCCATTCCTTCTTCTGAACATACACAAAGTGGTGTGATGGCTGTAGCCATTTACTTTTTTTTTTTTTTTTTTTGTGAGGAAGATCAGCCCTGTGCTAACATCTGCCAGTCCTCCTCTTTTTTTTTTGCTGAGGAAGACCGGCCTTGGGCTAACATCCGTGCCCATCTTCCTCCACTTTATATGGGACACCACCACAGCATGGCTTGCCAAGCGGTGTGTCAGTGCGTGCCCGGGATCTGAACCGGCGAACCCCGGGCCACCGCAGCAGAGCGTGTGCACTTAACCGCTTACACCACCGGGCCGGCCCCTACTTTTTTTTTTTTTTAACCAGCCAAGCTGACCAGAGAAAGTTAGACCTTAAAAAAAATTTTTTTTGTTTTTTACAACCAGTAGTAACCATTATTATCATCGTCGTCGTCATCTTTGGTGCTACCTGTCAGCCAACTTCCTAAGAGTATAGTGGTAACATTTTTATTATAAAATGTTATTCAGGGGTCGGCCCCGTGGCATAGTGGTCAAGTTCGGCACTCTCTGCTTCTGCGGCCTGGGTTTGTGGGTTCGGATCCTGGGCGTAGACCCGCTCGTCAGCCATGCTGTGGCGGTGACCCACGTATAAAGTAAAGGAAGATTGGCACAGATGTTAGTTCAGGGCTAATCTTCCTCAAGCAAAAAAAGAGGAAGATTGGCAACGGGTACTAACTCAGAGTGAATCTTTCTCAGCAAAAAAAAAAAAAAAAGTTATTCAAATACTATAGATAAAATGTCAGTTCACTTTGGCCACTCTGTGGCCAGTCTCAGTCTTTGCCTCAGAGATAACCACTGGGACCAGTTTGGTGTGTATTCTTCCAGACCCCTTATTGTACGTTTACGTATATAGTACCTATGACATATTTTGTGGGGTGAGGTTTCCATAAGTAGTTTTATATTGTACATGTTATTCAGTAACTACTCCTTTCATATAACAATATGAAAAATGAAATCCTTTAAAAAAATCTGCTAATTTTAACCACTTTGCCATTAGCCCATTAGGTTTTTTCCTTTAAATTGCCTACTCTACTAAAACCATTTTTGTTGTCCTTATCAAATTCTTAATGACAGACTGGTAGGGAAAAGCAGAATGCTAGCGTGCAGTAGGGAACAAAGAAATGGAGGCACACCAAGACAGGGCTTGGCAAGCTCTAGGTCAACAGGACTGTTTGAAAGTATTAAATGAGATAAGAATTACACAGTAAATACTCAGTAAAGGATAGCTCATAGCCAAATCACAGAAGAAACCCAACAGGGAATTGAAAAACACTTCAGCTTTGGAGCAAGAAAGTATATTAGCTATGCTCTGCATACCTACTGAAATGTCTGCCTGCTTCCCTGTCTTCTCTGGAGGCTTCTGAGTAGTGGTTGAGGTGAGAGCTGCAGTAGGAACAGTACAGAAACTATGCCCTTTTTACTGGGGGGTCGAGGGGAGAAGGTGGTAGCACCCAGTGGCTACACAGAATAGTGCAGTTTCGTATCTTGGACTTTGCAAATATCTGTGTAAACCAGGATACTTGAAGTGACCAGGTATTTCCATGGGCTGCTTTTTGTTAGACACTGCAGGAATCTGCTGACGTGGTCTGAACCTCCACCTAAGTGCTGTAGTTCTTCGCTGTTCTTGAGCTCTTGAAATTCCTTAAAGAAGGATCAGCTGTAATACAAGCACAAAAGAAGACCAGAATTTGAGAAATTCATCTTTGGTTTGTTAGGTTTCTTTAGATTCTTTCCAATAATTTAAAAATATTTTTTCCTTTGGCATTTTGGGGGCAGGGACTGGAGAAGGCCAAATAACCCTTGTTTCACAACAAGTGTAGTTTTTTCAGAAAAAAAATTTCATGTTTTTTCTTATTTGATTCTTTTCTCTTAAATTGTTTGAGTTGGAAGGTACCCACTACAGAATTACTTAGCTGGTTTAGACTTCTTATCTCACAGATAGCTAGATTGAGAGGAGATGTGACTTGCTCAGTGTTGTGCAGAAAGAGGAAGCACTAGAACTCAAGTCTCTGATCCTTAGGCTAGTGTCTTCTTCACTGCCTCCTATTTTTCTGCAAGCAGCATTTTAAAAAATTTAGTGTAGGGGCAGTATAGATTATCTTTAAGATTGCAGGCTCTAAAGTCAGCCTGCCTGGATTAAAACCTCAGCTTTCTTTTTGCTGGCTGGTAACATTGGTTAGGTTACTTAACGTCTCTGTGCCCTGGTTTTTCCATCTGTAAGATGGGGATAATAATAGAACCTCCTTCATAGGGTTGTTTTGAGATTTAAATTGATTAATGTATGTAAAGTGCTTAGAACAGTATCTGGTACGTGGTAAGCACCCAAAGAATGTTAGCTCCTGTTGTTGTTGTTATGTTTTTTTGTACTTTTTCTATCTCCATAGTCTTTAGTATCAAGTGTAGATTGATATTGTTAATTTTCTCACTTTGGATCTCGTATAATGAGATGTTGTATAATGTAAATATTAAATATTTTAATAGCAGAAATAGTTGACTTTTTGCCTCTGGAGTAAAGTTTGTCTTTTTATGGAATGATTATGTTGTATATGTGGACAGTTAATAGTTGTGTGCTTGCTTTAGAATGAAGTAAACCTCTGTTTGGATGTCATTTGATTCTGTTTTTCTTTTTTCCACAGCAGTACAAGTTCCTGCGCTTTAGGAGATCTCTGCCCTTACTAGTTAAGCATAGTTGTGTGGAGTCCCTGTTCCTGATTAGAAATTTCTGTATTGTGTATTATTTTCTTGGTAAGAATTTCTGCTTTTTGATACAGTGTATGCATTAGCTCATAGCTTGGGAAATGTCAGTTACAAAGTCATTCTTGGGTCCGGCCTGATTGCGCAAGCCGTTAAATACATGCGCTCCGCTGTGGCGGCCCAGGGTTCACTGGTTCGGATCCCGGGCGCGCACCGACGCACTGCTTGGCATGCCATGCTGTGGCGGCGTCCCATATAAAGTGGAGGAGGATGGGCACGGATGTTAGCCCAGGGCCAGTCTTCCTCAGCAAAAAAAGAGGAGGACTGGCAGATGTTAGCACAGGGCTGGTCTTCCGCACAAAAACAAAAAACAAAGTCATTCTTGATTGTATTTGTATGTTTCCTACAGTTGTAGGTATGTGATTAGGCCAACTGATTCATTGTTTAGATTGTCAGAGTGTTTAGTTAAGGGAAAATATTGTTAAAGAAAATGTGGTATATACATACAATGGAGTATTATTCATCTTTAAAAAAGAAGGAAATTCTGTCACATGCTACAACGTGGATGAACCTTGAGGACATTATGCTAAGTGAAATAAGCCAGTCACAAAAAGACAAATATTGCATGATTCCACTTATGTGAGGTATCTAAGGTGGTCAAACTCTTAGAAAGGGAAAGTAGAATGGTGGTTACCAGGGGCTGGGGGTGGTGAAAGGGGAGTGTTTAATGGATATAGAGTTTCACTTTTGCAAGATGAAAAAGTTCTGGAGATCTGTTACACAACAAGGTGCATATAATGTACATACACTTAAAAATGGTTAAGATGGTAAATTTTATGTTATGTTTTTTTACCACAATAAAAAAAATGTGTTCTTTTAAAAAAGGAAAATATTGTATGTCATTTGGTCATTACTCTAGACATAACATGCCGTTTTTATAAGTTTGTAACTTGTTACTAATACAGTAGAAATGTCCTGTTGCTAAGGGAACCTTGTAGAATTTATTAACATGAATGTCAAGCACAACAATGCAGCTTATTCAATATAATGAGCAATACAAGTTGAATGGAAAACGTTAATGTCAATAGCAACACATAATAATGTAAACAAAATCCAACATTCTAAAATACTGTTCAGACTATAACTTTTTATAATCCTACTTTTTTCTGTGGATATAATTTGACAAAATTGTTCTCACTGTGTGTAGGCCATTCTGTTGTCTACTTTTTTCATTCGTAGTTTATATAATCCATTTTTCTACATAGCTGTTATAATTGTCATTCTAACATTAACACTTTGTTGTATTGGATTAACTTACTAAAGTCAGTCTGGCCGTTCCTCTATAGTTGTATGTTTGGGCTGACATAGCGTCCATGGTCAACTGTTTCTCATATAACTCCATTTATGTTCCATTCAAATTTCATTTCCAGTATTAACACTTTTTATTTCTTTGTTGCCCTTTGGCCTTTTTTGGCCAGTTTCCTCTTTCAGTTATTTATTTTTGTAAAATGTCCTGGGAGACAACACAACTGCATGCTTTGCTGTCTGTGTGTGAACTAAATGAAGGACACATGTGAGTGACCAATTACCAAGAGACTCTGAAAGAAGTGACATGATTGGTCACAGACTATGGTGTGCATGTGTTATCTCCGTACTGATTTATGTACTGAGAAGCTAGAAGTTCTACATTCAGTTCCTCATAGTTACTATACGGCAGTAATTGAAATTTGAATTGTGTTGTTGGAGGACTGGTGTTACTTCACTAAACCATGGTAACTGAAATATGTACACATTGGAACTGTGCAAAGCAAGGACTGCCTGTATTTAGAAATTATTTTCTTGCTCATTCCTAATCAAACAATCTAGCATTTTGACTGAGGTCTTGGTGTTGACTTGGCCGTCTCATCAACTCCATATTCCAAAGCATGATTAAGATTTATTTTATTAACTTTTTTATGTTCATAGCATGGTATTTTTTTCCCCCTTAGGCCATATTCCCAAAGCTTGGATTAGCACTGCTATGGACCTTCAGATAGATGAGTAAGTGGTGTACGAAAAGTCTAATTTTAACTGTTTTTAGATGTTTCCATCCTTTTAGATGTTTGCTAGTTTCCAGATATTTTGTTTATATTTAGCCTTTAAATTTTTTTAAAAATTGTATTCATTTTTGAATACACATGGTTCACACAGTTTAAAATTCCAGTGGTAGATAACAGGGTGTACAGTGAGAGACTCCTTTTACTCCTTTCTCCAGTCACCCAGTTACTGTCCCCAGAAGTAAGCAATGATAATTCATTTTTTGTTAGATACAGCTTTTATATTACATAAAAGTGGACTTCTTGAGTTGGGTAGACATGCCACTCTTGTTTTTCTCCTCAGTAATCATTCTGTGCTTTGTTGTGGTAGACAAGCACTGTGCTGTGGTGGTATTCTAATTTTGCCCATGAGGAGGTAATTGAGCAAGGTCAAGTGACCAGTTAAAGGTCACAAGTGGCCGTCAAGTGGCAGCACTGCGGTGTATTGTTCTAGTTACCATGCACTTTGCACATAAAGCTTTAATCTTTATTTGGCAAATAAATATGAATTTCTCTATTAGTGTTTGTTCTTTTAAGTTTGGTTACTCCACTGTGAGACTTTCCGTATCATACACAGGCTTCACTAATACCAGTTTCTGGGAGTGGGATATTGGCATTTATGGGTATTTGAGATATTACAGTTGCTGCAGTGTAGATTTCAGTTCCTAACTTTTAAAACTTCCTAGGAAAAATTTAGTTTTGTCTTCTGCTTAATTACTAGATATGAAACCAAACACTCGAGTCATTTAGTATGTTAGCCCAGATTTTTAACTGGGTCAAATGGAAAGAGAAAAATATTTGATAGAAATTTAACATAATACTTATTTCCTCCTTTCACTTAAAAAATGTTCTATTTGTATGGCAGTGCCTGATATTCTATCCTTAATGTATGCCAGGAAATGTTTACTTGAAAGCTGAACATAACTTCATTTATTGGGTGGCCCCCTGCCCCCAGTGAATGTCAAGCACTCTGCTGGGCACTCCTAGGAAAGCTATTTTAAATCTTATAATAGCTGAGAGGTAGAATGAAGAGATTATGCCACCATTATGTGGATGAGGTAACTGAGAAGGGATAGGCCAAGGATTTACCTAATCACAACACTTAGAAATGGCAGAGTCAGAGGTTCAAATCCTGTTTTTACCCCTGCTAGTTGTGTGATTGTAGAATTATGATGACTTTGCTAATTGATCTGTTCAAGATTTTGGCAAAATAGCATTCACTTTATTTAGCAGTCTTAACAGTTTCTTAAATGATTGAAAAGTAAAGGTTTTTAGGTTATTTTTAGGTTATCGTTAGTTTTAACTACTGTGAAACTGTTTATCGATATACAGATGGAGCTGAAATCTGGTCCAGGAGAGATGCTAGTCATGTTGAGTGGTTTTTAAGTATCAAACTACAAAGCAATAATAGTAAAATTTTATCCAGGCTCTAGGGCTTATAGGTACAGTTCGTTCTTTCTCCATAGTAAATGACAGTGAGAATTTGGAACACACGAAACTGAGTGACAGTTTAGGTCTACTCTTCCCTTAAGGCTCCCTTATGTACCTCATAAGAAAGTATTAGGGAAAGAATTCTGTAGGGTACAAAAGGAGAGGAGTCTATCACCATTATTATTTTGAAATTGGATTTGTTTGTTTCTCAGTGTGGAGCCCCAAGTCTGTTAAATGCTTAGATTGTACTTTTCCCATAAGATTAAATAGTAATTTCTACTTTTATAGGCAGTTTCATAGGCCCCTTGACACTGTGAGTGGCCTCTTGAATCTCTCATTACTCTACCATGTCTGGTTATGTGGTGTCTTTCTCCTGATGACTTGGTACGTCTCATGGATACTCTTCAAAATCTATGCCACAGAGGTTAGTGTTGAGTTTTTTGTTAATACTTTTGTGTTGTGGAGTGCACAGATTTCTTTTTAGTAGGACACTGATCAGCATGCTATTATGCCCAAAGCCATTTTGAGAAGTCAGGTTTTGGTTTCTCTTCTGAGACTTCATTAAGGTCGTATCATTTATAACCATCATTTGCTTGGTATTTTTTTCTGAGGAACAGTGTTGGTATCCTTAATTGTTGGAAACTAAACTGAATGGACTGCTAGTGGTACTTACTATGCTTTGTCTATAGTCTAATTCTCTTCTGAAGGTTTCCATTTCTCTATTGAGTACATACTAGGTGGGCCTGAATTTTAAATTATTTTTATGTGCTATTGATATAGATACTATTAAAATATTTAAGTATAAGGCAATAAAACATTTGTTCTTTGAAGGAAACTTTTAAAATATATATTGAGGAAGTGATTTTAAATGAATGGGAATTACATTGTCTTTATCATCCAAGTGTTTTTCTAGGGAAACGAGTGTTTCTGTTTCATTTTACCGTCTCTGTAAGTTTGTGTCCTTCAGTGGCTTCAGAGATTCTGTTTTTAAAATTTGTTTCTATTATTGAAAGCCAGAGATCTAATAAAATTAGGAAAGTAACATTTTAGAAAGTGGCGTGTTTGGGTATATATAACTTTAATGCAACCTGTTTTTGCAAAGAACACTAACAATGTTAATTTGTTTGTATTGTCTCCTTTTTAATAAATTTCAATTAGTGCTTACTTACTGAATGTAATAAAGTCATGAAAATAATAATTTTCATAGTCCTTATGTTTGATTATATTTGACAGGCTCATCTGTTTCCTGTTCAAGCACCATTTGCAGAAGAGTCAGATGAATGCCTCCCGAAAGTTTTAAACAGCAATCCTCCCCTCATCGTAAAGGTACCAGAACGGTGCATTTTGTATCTTTACACCGTCATCTCTAACTTATTTATTTATTTTTTTAAATAATTCTATTTATTTATTTGTTTTCCCCCAAAGCCTCAGTAGATAGTTGTATGTCATAGCTGCACATCCTTCTAGTTGCTGTATGTGGGACACGGCCTCAGCATAGCCGGAGAAGCGGTGTGTCAGTGCGCGCCTGGGATCCGAACCTGGGCCGCCAGCAGCGGAGCGCGCGCCCTTAACCGCTAAGCCACAGGGTCGGCCCATCTCTAACTTAAATCTTAAGGAAGGACTTAATATTTAGCATATTTGGATATATTTTTTGAGGGCCTACAATATTCTAGGAATAGCATTTTTAAAAATCACCTACATGCTATACTGAATGCTGTTTACTTTTTCAGTTTGCTTTCGAAGTAACTAAGATGCAAGTATATATTGCAATGGATGTATACAAGAAAAGCTAATTTGGTATTCAGAATATATATAAAAATATTTCCAAGCATGAAATATGATGATATGCAACCATATGCATTTGCTTTTCATAAACTCCTCATGGCAGCAAAACAAAACACTGTTGATTTTTTTTTTTTTTTTTTAATCATCGTATCAAGACATATTTTTACTCATGTAGTATATTTGTTGACTGTTAGGATCAAAGGTAGTGCTTGGTAGTGTGTAGACATTCAGTAAACTCTTAAAATATAAATAATGACAGTGATCCTAAAACAAATTTTAAGCAAAAGAGTTTAAAGAAGTTGCAATAAGTTTACAAATCAAACTAAGTGAGAATAAATTGG
Source organism: Ceratotherium simum simum (assembly GCF_057802395.1). Lineage (NCBI taxonomy): Eukaryota > Metazoa > Chordata > Mammalia > Perissodactyla > Rhinocerotidae > Ceratotherium > Ceratotherium simum. The sequence goes on from NC_141921.1 coordinate 5,458,513, forward strand.
TTTGATTTAAATTGCATTTTGAAATTTTAGAGTAGCTCTACAATATGTGTCATCCTAAGAGGTCATAGTACGTGAAAAAGAATTGAAGTAGTTAGAACCATAGTTTTGATTACACTCTGGAAAAGTTATAAACTAGTTAAAAAAATGAACCACTGAGGCTCTGATTACCTTGAAATATCAAGTATGACAAATTTAATATATAAACAAAAAGATCACTAATTCATTTAGTTATTTAACAAATCTTTATTTACTGGGGCAGGTGTCAGTTGCTGCTAGTTACTTAGGGTATAATGATGAATAAGATGTTATATAGTCTAAAGGAAAACGCAGATACACAAAATAATGAAAATTTACTATGGCAAATACAGTGGGAACCACTTATTCTGCTTGGGACCAATACAAGAAAGTTTCAGGGAAGGGATGGTATCTGGAAGGAAGAGTGAAGAGGTTTACCAGAGAACAAAATGGAGATTTCCAGTAAAAAATGTACAGCATGTGTTGTGTGTCTACTATGTGCTAGGCACTGCCTTGAATGTGGTAGCAAGATGTTGTCCCAGCCTCACAGTGGGTGGAAGCAGATGAGACAAGTAGACAGGCAATCACAGTAAATTATGTTAGTGCGACGGTTGAGAGCTGTGTGAGCATGTTTGTGCTGGGGAGGCCAGGGAAAGTGCCAGGAGGAAGTGATGTTTAAGTTTCCTACCACAGAGGTCGGCAAGAACACAGGGAGTTCTGTAGTACGTTGTAGCTGGAGCCTGCAGTGGGTTGGGTAGCCTACAGAGGGTAGAGGCAGGAAAGTTCTGGAAGTCTAGAAAGGAAGGTTATAGTTCTGAAATATTATTTCTTTCATGAAATATTTCAACTAATTTCCCCTTAGATATGTAATGCTGAGCCTAATTCATAAATAAGATTTTATATAGAGATTAAACAACTAATGTGTATTTTTTTTCCCTTTTAGTATCTGGCCTTGCAGGACCTCATGCTGCTTTCACAGTATTCTCCTTCACGAAGACAAGAAGTTTTCAGCCTTAGCCAGCCAGGTATTGCTAAAAGTAACAGACTTGATTAGGCATGTGTGTGCAGAAAGTGTTCCACTAAAGTTTTTGGTGGGAGAGGTATATTTGATAAAATTTCATACATGAGCGAGTCCAGTAAATGAAGTTTTGATTTAAATCTTATACAACTAAGTGTTTGTGTTGTTGTGGTTAAAAGTTATGTCATTGGGAAAAGTTGTTTTTTTTTTTTTTTTTTTAATTTTTATTATGAAAAATTTCAAACATACAGAAGTTTAAAGAATAGTATAGTGAACACCCATAGACCTTTCATGTAGATTCAACAATTGCTAACTAACATTTTGCCATATTTGCTTTATCTTTATGTGTTTTTTTTGGGTGGAGGCATGCAATTTGAATGTAATTTGTAAATATTGTAACACTTTGGCCCTAAATATTTCTGCATACTTCTGGTAAAAGTATTTTTAAACTTTTATATTATTTCCTTCAGCCCCCTCATTCCCTTAACCTGAAGAAATTATGAGGTAGGTTGATAGTTTTAGAAGCAGAAAACCACAGTTTAAGAATCCTAAAAGTTTTAATGCTACAAGGAGTCTTAAAAATCAGATGGTCTAATCTCTAGATGGGAAACCTAAGTCTCAGAGCGATTAAGTGGCTTAAATAAAGTTAATGTTAGAGTTGGAATAAGAAATTCTCATTTAACTCCCAGTGCAGAGTTCCTTCCTCCTGCTATGCTACTCTGCCTCCCTTAAAAAAAAGTAGAAAGGAGCTAGATTTAATGGTGACCCAAGGATGCTCTTGATGACTCTGAAGCACTTCTCCACCCTTACTTGCCAAGCTCTTCAAGACTAATGGTTCCAGTGCTCTGCCTTGTTCCTAGAGGGAAAGCATTCCAGCCCTAGCCACCTCTTGGAAACAGAGAACCTGGTAGCTTTCATCTTCTCTCATTATCTTGCCAAACTTGCCAATTCCCAGATTGTAAAATAAACCTTCTGTAGTTAAATGTTGCATGGAAGTGAAATCCAGTTATATAAAAATATAAATGATTGGAGCCCCTCTCCTTTTAGTAGCATGAAAAATCCAGAGCTGATGCTGTGGAAATTAACTGTAGCAGTACTTTTCTGTCAGACTTAAGTTCACTTAGAAATTCTCTATACGTTAAATATTTTCACCAGATATTCAAGTAAACTGTAATAGGGTGGCATGTTCTCTGCCAGAGAACTTGCATTCTAGGGCTTATTATTATTATTATTTTTTGTGTGTGTGTGTGTGTGTGTGTGTGAGGAAGATCAGCCCTGAGCTAATATCCATGCCAATCCTCCTGTTTTTCTGAGGAAGACTGGCCCTGAGCTAACATCTGTGCCCATCTTCCTCCACTTTATATGGGACGCCACCACAGCATGGCCTGACAAGCGGTGCCTCGGTGCACGTCCGGGATCCGAACCCCGGGCTGCCAGCAGCGAGCGTGCGCACTTAACCGCTAAACCATGGGGCGAGCCCCTAGGGCATATTATTAAAAATGAACTGGACCATTACATAGTTCCCTAGTGGTCCTGAGTATAGCAGTACAAAACATTTTGGGGCCGACTGATGGACTATTTTGTTTGTTTGTTTGCCGGTTAAGTGGTATTCCCCTTGAGTTGTAAATGGGGGGGCATGTTTAAGAAGGGACCTAAGTAAAGAGAGAATGATTGTTTGGCACCCAGGATGGGGAAACCGGTTTTCGGTGGGCTCCTCTGCTATTCTCAACACATAATGAAGCGCAGTTGATTTTTACATGACAGTTCTAGGAGATAAAGGTCTTAGAAAATCAAAAGATAATGAGAAGTAAGGGAAAATAAGAGTGTGGATCACAGAAGTTTAAGTTAGATAGCAGATATGTAAACTCTCCAAGAATAGAATATGATCATTATCAAATAATGCGTCACTCTTACAGATACACAGGTGTCCCCTGCTTTTCAGAAGTTCGCTTTATACCACTTTGCTTTTATGAAAGACCTGTTAGTTAACTGAAGGAAATCTGAAGAGGGTTGTCACTATTGTGGAAAAAGGTGAAAATAGCATTTTCACCTTACACTTTTGGCTTACGAAAGGTTTCATAGGAACGCTCTGCTTTCGGATGCGGGGGAAACCGGTAATGGTAAACGGGCTAGTGTACACACAAAAATGTCAGGAAGCACAGCGGGTCAGACACAACAGTTGGGAGGTCGCCGAGGGCCAGGGGGTGCATCTCGTTCAACATGCTAGTGATTGTTGTCTCAGTCTTCAGTCTCTTCAGTACTGCTAGTGAAGTAACCCTGGGCTTTTTCGCTCAAGCTCTGCTCTAGTGTTTGGCTTCATTTCAGCGTTTGAGAGGGTTTTTTTTTATGATAAAATAGCAAGTTTTTGCTTGTAGACTTGGGAAAATTATTTCATCCGAATATTTATTGAACTCCTGCTGTGAATTAGATGACACAATTATAAATAGTGGCTTACCTGAGAAAAGTGGGCCCTGATGCAAAGTGTAATGTAGCATTTCTTGTTGATTTTTCTCCCTACTTTGAGTGGAGACTATAATATTATCTACATTTTAAAAGCTGGCGTTTGGACCTCCTAGGTGGACATCCTCACAATTGGACAGCCATTTCAAGGGAGTGTTTGAATCTTTTAAATGATATGACTCAGAAACTGGTTCTCTACCAAGAAGCTGCTGCTACGAATGGGAGAGTGATGTCTTCCTCATACCCAGTGGAAACTAAGAAGTTGAGTTTTCAAGGTAACTCCTTGTAACTACTAAGAGAGGGGAAGGCATTTACATTTTATTTCCTGAGAAAGATGACAGTAGTTAATCTAAGGATATGTATATGATTGTGAAGTATATATTTTTAGGGAAAATTGATCCAATATATGGGATATTGTATTGAACCAAGAAAAAGATGTGGGTATCGTTGTAGATTGCAACAATTAAGTCCGGTGTGGTGGTGGTGTTAAGAAGCCTGGCAAAATGTTAGTCATCAAAGAGAAGACTTCGGCTTACTCTAATACAAAGCCAGGTGCATCTTGACAGGTAATGCTGGATGCTGTTCTAGTTGCAGTATCCCAGAGACAAAAAGGTGTTGGACAGTGTTCAGAGAAGAGCAACTGAAATGATGGAGTGATTTCGGGGGTGGGGGACATCACATTCATTGTTTCAACATAGCCTAATATAATGTTAGTACCCTTTCAGTCTGAAAGATGAAGGCTGAGAGGAAGAAGTACAGATGGAAGAACCTACGCTGTTTTACCCAGTCCCTTCAGGAGAAGGTGCCTAGGAGTGTAAGACTGATAGAGCACTTAATGTTCAGATGCCTTTGGAGCCAGGCGTTTAATGGAAATGGGCGAAGCTGGCTGGGCGAGGACAGTGGTCAACTTGAGAGCACAGGCTTCCTCTGAAGGGGGAGGCTGCGGGTTAGCTTCCGTCCGTCATTCCCGTGTGGGAAGTTGGACCAGGTATCTGGACTTTGTTTTTAAAGAAGCCTGAAATCAAAAAATTTTAGGTGAAATCTTCCCCTTTTTAAACATTGGCAACTAGTCTTATTATTTAAAAAAATCCCTATATGAACCAAAGCAAACACATCTCTTTTGGACTTCGTTACTCTAGAGAGATCATAGACCAAAATCAAATAGATTACAAATGAGGAATGATTGAAATAAGTTCATGAATGTCAGATTTTAAAAGATTCTAGAGTATTTTAGAGGTTATCAACTTTCAGACTAGCATTTATTTATTCAACAACTATTTTATTGAATCCCTACTATCTACCACACAATGTACTAGAAGCCAGAGAATCAAAGATGGAAAAACACTCTCAGAACTGACATTTTAGTGGGAGGCACACAAATAATGACAGGACAGTGTAACTGCTAGAGGGACATCTGTCAGAAAGGAGCCTGAATGGGTAAGATGATGTTTGATAATGAAAGGAGGCCTTGTATGTTTGAAAAGGGGTTTAGGTTTTATCCCACAGGTATATGGAGCCATTAGAGAAGTTTGAATGTGCTAGAAACATCAAATTAGCAAGTTAGAAAGAATATTGTAATCTTGGGTTGGAAGGAGCATGGGTCTGACCAAATATGGATTATTCATTATTTTAAATTGTTGTTATATCCCATTGCTCAGTCAAAATTGGCCTTTAATTTTCAGCAATAATTGCAAAACTTAAAAGCTCTAGTCTTAATTTTTAAATTGATCGTTCAATTTTTTTTGTGTGTGTGAGGAAGACCAGCCCTGAGCTAACATCCATGCCAGTCCTCCTCTTTTTGCTGAGGAAGACTGGCCCTGGGCTAACATCTGTGCCCATCTTCCTCCACTTTATATGGGATGCCGCCACAGCATGGCCTGACAAGCGCTGCCTCAGTGCACACCTGGGATCCAAACCCAGGCCACCAGCAGCGGAGTGCGCGCACTTAACCGCTATGCCATGGGGCCGGCCCCAAATATTTCTAATTGCCACTAACCCTTAAAAAGTCATGTAATGAAAATTTGGTACTTTAAATGTTTAATGTCTTAATGGTGGTTTCATTAAGAAGATTGAATACTAATATATTTTATTTGTCTTTGTACCTTGTACTGGAGTGGCAGGAAAAATGTTCTTTGTTTTTGTACAACAGACTCTAACTAAATTGGTAGAGTTATAATTTTTGAAGAAGCTGTTTATGGATCAGATTTGTAGGGTCAGATGTATAAATATCCTGGGCAAATTGGTCTTTGGTGTGACTTTTGTTAACTTGAAAGAACTGTGGGAGAAAATGGGATAAGGTTAGCACTCTCTATCTGTGTGTTTAGCCAAGTAATAGTTACAGAAGGAGCATGCAGTAAAACTCGAGAGGTTCTAATGCAATAAAGTTGTTGCCATTTAAAAATAAAATATAAATTGAAAAGTTCACTCAAAACAGCTTAGTGTTAGAGAAACTGACCTTGAAGATGAGGATATTCATGGAGGGAAAAAAACCAGAGAGGCTGCACCGATCTGAGAGAAAATGACATATAAAGCTCCTTGAGCTGCAGTAGTAAAATCTGGCTCTTGAGAATATAAACCTAAATGGAGACAACTGACAGAGCCTTGGGTAAATGCATTAAACAACCTATTGCGGTGTATAAAATTTAAGAACCTCCATGCTGACCTGCTTGAATTAGGTTGCGTCTTCAGCACTGGATCTGTTCTTTTACAGAAGAAACTACTTTTCAGACCCCAAAATCTAACCAGATGCCTCGGCCTTCAGTGCCACCGTTAGTTAAGACGTCGCTGTTTTCCTCAAAACTGTCTACACCTGATGTTGCAAGTCCTCTTGGAACCCCATTTGGCTCTAGTGTAATGAATCGGATGGCTGGAATTTTTGATGTAAACACCTGCTATGGGTCACCTCAAAGTCCTCAGCTAGTAAGAAGAGGGCCAAGATTATGGACTTCTGCTTCTGGTGAGGACTGTTTGTTTTCTCAAATTAGAAATGTCATAGTTTCAGAGAATCAGATACCCTAAGTTTTCCCCTTTTTTGGTTTCTTTGTAGATCAGCAGATGACAGAATTTTCTAATCTTCCATCTACCACTGTTAGTGCTGAGGGTAAGACAGTGAGACAGCCCAGTGTGATTTATTCATGGATTCAGAACAAACGCGAACAGGTAGGAGGATACGGTTATAGGATTTAACCTATAAATAGGATTTATATTTGGGCATGTACCATTGAGAGCATCCAGGATCTCACATGAGTAAGCCATCAGGAATAAATAGGACTTTTTTTTTTTTGATGCTTCGTGTATTAACTTGACCCATATGAAATTGCTAGTACAGTAGTCCCCCCTTAGTCACTGTGAATATGTTCCAAGACCCCCAGTGGAGGGCCAGCCCCGGTGGCCTAGTGGTTAAGTTCAGTGTGCTCCGCTTTGGTGGCCCAGGTTCAGTTCCCAGGCGCAGAACCACACCACTTGTCTGTTAGTGGCCATGCTGTGGCAGCAGCTCACATTTTAAAAAAAAAAAAAAAGAGGAAGATTGGCAACAGATGTTAGCTCAGGGTGAATCTTCCCCAGCAAAAAAAAAAAAAAAAAAAAAAGACCCCCAGTGGATGCCTGAAACTGCAGATATTACCCAAGAACCCTACATATACTACGTTTTTTTCTGTACGTACATATTTGAGGTGTGACAACAAAACTAACACGAATTTCTTTTTCTTTCTTCATAATTTCTGGATAGATTTGTTCTTACTGTGGTTCTTAGCAGCCTCAGCATGTGATTTTTTTTTTCTTTCCTTATGAAGTTGAGAACTTTCACCTTTTCACTTACAGGAAGCACTTTCTGGCTTCTCTTTGGCATATCTGAATTGCCAGCATCACTACTCTTGCACTTTGGGGCCATTACTAAGTAAAATAGAGGTGACTTGAACACAAGTGCTGCTGTGCTGCGATAGTCAATTTGATAACCAAGACAGCTACTAAATGACTAATGGGTGGGTAGTGTGTACAGTGTGGATCCACTGGACAAAGGAATGATTCACGTCCTGGCTGAGACAGAGTGGGATGGCGTGAGATTTCATCACTCTACTCAGAACAGTGTATAATTTAACACTTATAAAATGTTTATTTCTGGAATTTTCCATTTATCATTTTCGGACCATGGGTGACTGTGGGTAACTGAGACTGTGGAAAGCGAAACCGTGGGTAAGGGGGGACTAATGTATTTGACTAGTTTTGAACTATATAAATTGAAGTTTAATATACCTTAATCTAACACAATGCCTTTTATTTGTGAATTCTTTAAGAGAGATTTATTGAGTTCTTTATATATACAGGGTGTGGTTTTAGGCACTGGGAAAAGAGCAAACAAAAGTCCATGAACATATGTTTACATTCTACTGAGGGGGAATAGATGAGCAAGCAATGTATTATACTGTATTTCTTTGAATATAAAAAAAACTATTAATTGTAACTATTAAGAAAAAAAGTTGCCAGTTAAACCATGACATGCTGTTGACTGTAAGATGCATCCCTATATGTCATGTTCAAAATATGAAAAATATATCTCTTAAGAGGGAAGAAATTGATGTTTCTTTCTTGATAAAGTGCTATATACAAAAATAGAGCAAGTAAGGGGAGCAGAGCACCTGGGGTGGGAGTGCCATTCTATGTGATCAGGGGAAGTCTCAGTGATAAGGTGATACTTGATCAGAGACCTGAAGGGAGGGCAGGGAATAGCAAAACGCAAAGGCCCTCAGGTGGGAGTGTGCTTGGCTTGTGTAAGGAACAGCACGGACACTAGTGTGGCTGGAGCAGAGTGAGTCAGGGGAGAGTGGTAGGTGGGTGATGAGGTCAGAGAGGTAGCAGACATCCAGAGCTTTTCGACTCATTAGCTGTTGTAAAGACATTTTCTCTGAGTGAGATGGAAAGGCACTGTATGGTTTTGCCCACAAGAATGACATGATGTAACCTTACATTTTGAAAGTGCTGCTCTAGTTGCCATGTTGAGACTAGATTCTCTGAGGCAGGAGTGGAAGCAGAGAGATAGTAGTAAAGCCATTGAAGTAATCGAGTGGGAGATGGTGCTATCTGTGAGCAGAGTGGTTGTGGTGGAGACCGTTAAGGTGTGATGAAGGTCTGAATATATTTTGACGGTAGACGTAATAGGATTTGCTTGTGGTTTAGTTCTGGTGAGCAAGAGAGTCAATGTTGACTCTGAAGTTTTTGGCCCGAGGATCTGAAATAATGTAGTTGCAATTTATTGAGTTGCAATTTACTGATGCTTCTGGAAGAAGAAATTTGATAGAGGTGAGGTGGGGGAATCAGGACTTTGATTTTAGACATTTCAGTTTTGAGATACTTGTTAGACAACCAAGTGAAAATATCAAGTAAGAAATTAGACATATATCTGGAGTGTAGGGTAATATTCTGGGCTAAAAATGTATGTTTGGGAGTCATCACAGTATAGATGATATTTAAAGTCATGAGACTCCGTGAAGACTCTTGGAGAGTGTAGATACAGAAGAAAAGAGATGCAAGAAGTGAGACCCTCCAATGACTAAAGGTCTGGGAGATGAGGAGGAATAGCAAAGGAGACCAAGTGGCCATTGAGGTGAGAAGAGAACCAAGAAAAGAAAGTATTTCAAGGAGAAGTGAGTGTCAGATGCTGCTCATAGATAGCATGAGTTTCAAGCTAAGAATGAACTGTTGCGCTAGAAATGTGGAGGTCATCGAGGCCTTGACAAAAGCTATTGGGTGGCGTAGTAGGGATGAACGCCTGATTGGCATGGGGTCAGGAGAATCTGGATGGAGACCACAAGACAAGCTAGATCTTTAAGAAGTTTTGCTATAATGGGAGCAGAGAAATGGGGTAATAGCTGGGAAGAATTGAGGGGTCAAGGAAAGTTTTATTTTTTAAGATGAGAGAAATAACATGTTTGCTGATGGAACGATCGATTAATAGAGAAGGAAGAACTGAGGGCATTTTACCACCTTCAGGATCTCATATGGTTCCATATGCCATAAGTACTGCCATGTCATGAATTCACTTTCAAGTCACTTGGGGTATGTACCTTTCAGCTTAATATCAAGAAAATTGTTTTCCCTGTAAATGTCAGTTAGTAGAAAACCACTTCATGTGTTATAAGATTTTTTTTTTTTTTTGGTAGAAGAAACATGTTCTTTTTTGGTATTAAGAGGTTAAAAGGCAAGACACTTGTGGAGAATTGAGAAAGAGTATCGTCTTAGAAAATATCACCAGAACCCTCTTAGAAGTCCTTTCGTTATGACAAGGCTTTAATTTGGGGGTTAGACATGTGTACGTGGGAATGCAGTTTAGGTTAGATGGCCCAGCTTGTTTATCCAATTTATAATACAAAGCTATTTACTTCTGAGGTTTATTGTAAATGTTGTTCTTTCTCTGTAAGATGTGAGGTGTTTAAGTTAGTGTCAGGAAGAACCTGGAAATGTGCAATATTTGGATAGAATTGAAAACTGTAAATGTGTTAATTTTCTTTTTCCAACTCAGATTAAGAATTTCTTGTCAAAACGGGTGCTGATAATGTATTTTTTCAGTAAGGTAAGAATATGTAGTTATAGCTACATTGGGAATGGGGGGTGGGGGGCAAATGAAATAAGAAATGAAGTAGCAGATGAAATTTGACTTCTAAATATTTAGCTTGATCCTAGTGAGCCAAACAGCTTTGCCTAGTGCTTCACTAAACCTCTGTTTTAACAATCGCTGCCCAATACATTTCACCTTGATGCCTTCCTGTGGCTTGACTCGAGTTGGCCTCTGAGTCTCTTGGCTGCCGGCAGCTTGGTGCTGATATGCAACCCCTTTCTGCAATGAGAAAATCCATGGCTATCTGATCCTCCATGGCTCATTTTCCTACTCTAACATCTTTGTGGCCAATTTGGTGTTCAAAAGAAAGTTGACTGAGTTGGATCACAGATGTTAAACTTGTGATGGATAAAAAGTAATTCAGGCGACAAACTTAATGCCTTTCCAACTTGTCTGTCAGCTGTTCCAGCTGCCACAGGAGAGTAAATCTCGGTTGCAGACACGAAAGATTCATTCCTGTTTTCACTGGCTACATCTGTTGTGTGTTAATTAATCCTTTGATGAGCAAAACCTTTGGCCATATGTAGGGGAAAGAATTTTTGTTTTAGTTTTTTTAATCTAGCTTCTCTTTCAGCAGATATTGCAGTATTAGCTAATATTGCACTCAATGCCTTTAAGTGAAAATTTGCACTGGCATACATTATTCATTTTTATTCTTGGAATTCATATCATACTCTGGTGGGGAGAGAGATCTGACTAACTGATAGAACACAGATATGCATAACAAAGAATCATTTTAAGGTTTTACAACTGTTTTTTTCACTATGGTGGCAGGGAAAATCCACCCAACTAGCAATTACCTTTACCAAAAATAATCTACCTTAGGCTACCCATTAAAGCTTTGGGAAAATTATCACACCGCTGAGGAAGGTGTCTTCCACCAAGAAGAAGAGAGGTTGTCTGAAGTTTTACTTCAGGGCTTTGTTTCAGAAGGATATGAGTGCTTTCTCTTCAGAAGGAAGAGAACTCACCTTTGAGTGTCTAATGTATGCCATGCTCTTTTCACTTAAATTCCTTCATTTAACTCTAACAGCATTCCTGTGAGATGTCTTTTTGTCCTCATTTTACAGATAAGGAAACCTGAGGCTCAGAGGGGTCAAGTAGCTAGCCTAAGGGCACATAGCCAGTAAGTGGCAGAGCAGATGCTGAACAAGATCTCCTTTTTCCTTGGAAGTGAACTGCTACTTTTGATTCTGATTTTGCAAGTGGATCCCTTGTATGACAAGGAGTTGTAGACACTGCTATTTGATGTTGAGGAATGTAACATGCTGCCATACTTAATAGGCTTCATTGGGTGCATTACCAAAGCCAGCATTTGTTTAAGTGGGCCAATTGTTGCTCCATACTGTTCGACTTACTATATTAAAGAAGGTTGGGTGGTGTTTCTTTGGAGTGGGGTTGAGGGTAGACAATTTAAGAAAGGTAACATGTATGTGGGCAGTTCTTTTGTTTTAAGAAAAGCTTTCATAACCATTCTCTTAAGTGATTGCTCTACTGATCCTCTGAGGTGGGTTGAGCTTATGTAACTCTTATTTTAAATGAGAAACTGAGGCACATAGAGATTTAGAGACTTGGCAAGGGTCACACAGTAAGGTGGTGGCAGAATGCTTTATTGCAGTTAAGTCATATTGTATAAGAATTTCAGATTTTAATTCTTGAGAGGCAGCTGTAAATTTTTTATTATTACACTCTACATTGTTGATTAGATGAAATAATAGAGTTTTTGCCCAGGGGAACTTACTTAAGTGTTTTTGTTGTATTTGTAGCACCCAGAGGCCTCCATTCAGGCTGTTTTTTCAGATGCCCAAATGCATATCTGGGCATTAGAAGGTAAGAAATCTCAGCGAACTGCAACTGTGTTTTTTTGTTTGTTTGTTTTGTTTTTATTTATTTTTTTCCCCCAAAGCCCCAGTAGATAGTTGTATGTCATAGTTGCACATCCTTCTAGTTGCTGTACGTGGGACGCGGCCTCAGCATGGCCGGAGAAGCGGTGCGTGGGTGCGCGCCCGGGATCCGAACCCAGGCTGCCAGCAGTGGAGTGCGCGCACTTAACTGCTAAGCCACGGGGCCGGCCCAGCAACTGTGTTTTTAATTATCAGTTAAATATTGAAGCATATCCATGAAAGGTCACTTCTGGACTTTGATCTGAATCTTTGAATTTTCAGATACATTTTTATATCTTGTTTTATATAGATCATTTTTCTTAGATGTTTAGGTGTACTTTAATTTGGGCAGAAATTTTCCTTATATATGAGTAGAGAAACTGAGCCTGGGATTCTTACATATCTTTCTCTACTTCAAAAAAACTACAATTAATAGATTGTTTTTTTATCTGTCAACTTATTTGACATATTTTAACATATTCAACTTAAGTTAAATATGAACACTTAGTTGTTAAAGAACTGTTTCTTTTCATCTTAGAGATACTGCCTGCTCAATGCTTAAATGATACTTCCTCAGAGAGACCTTTCTTGGCCACCCCATGAAAAGTTTCCTCACGACTGTCACTCTGTTCCTCACCATGCTTTTGTTTTTCTTCCTAGCACTTACCATTCCCAATACAATATTATTTTTTAAAATGTGTTTTCCTTACTAGACTGTACAGCCAAGACTGTCGTCTTCCTCTTGACTGCTGCAGCAGAGCACCTTTCAGGGCCCAGTCCAGTCTTTGGCCTACTTTTCTATTGGGTTACCGCCTCTCCTTTATTTAGAAGTTCTCGATGTATTCAGGACATTAATCCTTTCTCAGATAGATGTATCGAAAATAGATTTGCCTAATTTTTATTCACTTTTCACTCTTTTCTTCTTTTCCCCCTGAGGTCTGTCTCACTTGGTGGCAGCATCGTTTACAGAAGATAGATTTGGAGTGGTCCAGACTACACTGCCGGCTATTCTTAATACTTTGTTGACGCTGCAAGAGGTAGGCGATATGTGGGTTGGTGGGGGTAGAGATCGTGTTTATTTATCACCCTCTGCCGGTTTTTCAGTTTGTTTCTCATATATCACATTTACTGAATAACAAAACATATGTTGGAAGTTAAAATAATGATACTATTCTCACTATCAGGAAATTATAATCTAAGAGAGACTATGAAGAGAAACTTTTAATTCATTTATAAATAATAATTTTATAGAAAAAGAAAAAGAAATACTAAACCTGTAGGATATACCTCTGGTATTAAACAGATTATTTGGGACATTGGAATTCTGTTCAGTGGTGTAAGTTCGGGTCCTTACACGTTTGTAGCTATTGAAAATGACCTGTAGTTTAATTACCCATGCAGATAATAAGTTACCTATTGGTCAGAGGCGCAGGAAGATAGAGCCGAGGCCAGTGGATGTCTGCCACCAGGCTGGGTGGTTAGTTTTAAACTAACAGATCTTTTTAGTTCTGGACTTAAAGAAAGGCAGAAAAATAAAACCTATGCTTCTTGCTTTCCAGTAAGCTGCCTTTCCTAACTTCATGTTGGGTGATATGTTTTACACCACCTTGTCATATTAGTTACATGTCTGATGAGAGAGAGAAACACTGAGTGCTAGAGGCGTTGAGAGGTGTAGGGTTGGGGTGTGCAGTGGGTTTTCTGGAAGAGGTGGTACTGAACTGGGCTTGATAACGATTGGTACATCTTTTGGTCTTGGGAAGTCATTTAAGATATGAAGAGAAACACGCTTCACCATTCCTTTCTTCAAATCTCAATTCATTTTACCTTTTACCCATCAAAACCAGTGATTTTTTTTGTTTGTTTTGCGTCCTCTTTTGCTCAGTTTCTTATGTATGTTACTTGAGGCATGTGTGTACACATGGATAGTTTTATTATTTGTGCCCAGCTACCTTTCTCTAAAAACATAATTTCCTAGTATTTCCCCACAACTTCTGACATTTGGCTTGTCTAACCACACAGTCGGGTAACCACCATTTGGGCGTGTCTTTCGTACTCATAGCATAGTTTGTTTTGTATCACTCTGGCTGTGTAGCCTAAAATAAAATAACAGAATAATGCTTTAAAGTCTACAGAGTGATTCATATCATTTTTTTTTTGAGCCTCGTAACTGTCCTGTGAAGTAAGTAAGGTGGAGCTGTGTTAGCCCTGTTTTATAGACGAGGGAGGCTCGGTTGCACACGGGCTTACCTCGGGTCTCACACACAGGTCTCGTGGGGGCAGAGCTGGGCCTTGAACCTGATTCCAGGGCATTAGCAGTGTAGTAGACCCCAGAGAAAACTACAGATCCACATCTCTTATTCTTTCTGAACTGTCTGCCATCTCATCCTGGGCCTTTTATTTTCACGTAGGGTTCTCTTCAGAGGGAACAGTTCTACCCCTAGAACTGTGGCTTTCAAACTTTTTGGACCATGACCTGCAGTATGTTCACATTAGACTCAGAATATATGCGTGTGTGTGTGTGTAACAGAAACAAAAGATTCTTAGAACAGTACCTTTTACTATGTGCAGTGCATTCTAATATTTTCCATTCCATTTCATTTAAAAAAATGCTGGTTGAAACTGAATTGATTTACAAGGCTCACACTACCTCATACTAGAGCTATTCTGCACCCAAATTACTTTGTTCTCACACCATCAGAATTTCTAATTCTTCTTCGTGGTTGGTTATGGGTAGATATGACAAGGAAAGCAATCTGTTTATTTGATTATTTATAGTCCTTCATACCTTTGGTTAGGAAGGTAAGAATTACAGGTGTGTCAAAAGGTCAGGCCTTGTTTACTTTGAAACAGGAGCTGGAATGGAGAACATTTGAGGGGCAGAGTAGAAACAGGCAAAGAGGCATATTTGACAGTTGGGAAGTGTAAAAGGATCAAAGAACAGGACCAGTCACCTTGTCCTTAGTTTCTGAGTGTAGACTCCTTGTGTGAGGCTTGTGACATCTGTTCTCCCCTAGTCCACATCACAGTCAGCCTTTTGGTCATCCTCTGCAGTCATCAGATTTTGCAAACTACCTTGCTGGTTGTTCCTTTTCCGCCCCACGTGCTGAGATTGACTGTAGTGAGTGATTCAGTGTCCGTGTGGATATCTGTCTCCCTTGGCTGCACAGCTCTCTGACATCCTCCTCTTCACTACTCTTTTATGTACTCTTAAGTTTCAGCCCACGACTACCCCCTTGGCCTCCTTCGCCCCTGAATTCTCCACCTCCAAAGCTTAAAACACCAGGATGCTACCCTCTAAGCCAGAGTCCTTAAATGCAGTCCCTTTGGCAGTCTGATGAAGCCCATGGACTTTTTCTCAGAATAACGTTCTTCAGTGAATATAATAAAGTACTTAGGATTAGAAAGGAAATCAATTATATTGGAATGTAATTACGAAAGTGTTAAGTTTGTGTTATAGTAATGTGTGCTTTTTAATTAAAGCATTAAATAACAAGATCTATGAGTGAGTCTAACAACTGTCATCATTTTGGAGTAGTGATAAGATGAATGGTATTTCAAGATACTGCAATAGTAAGTAATATGAAGATTTGGTGATTTCTGTTATTCGTAATTGAAAGAAATGCTAAATTTTCATTAGAGCTTACTGAAGATAAACATCTGATTTTTATCCCAAAGTTCATGCCCCGTGAATGTGACCCCTAGGCCTTTGGGCCCATGGAAGAGCGCTTGCTCCAGGCACAGCCCTCTCGTGCCCTACCTTCTTCTGCACACTTTCTTTGTCTTTACCAATATTTTCACTTCCTTTGTCTTTTAACTCCCTCCTGGCTACATATATGTCTTTCCCTATCCAGCTTAGACCTTATGATCTGTCACTTCAGCCATTTTATTACTAATTCCTTCAGCAATTTGTCCCTATGTTTTTAATTGCACCCATTCGGCAAAACCTTAAGGGATCAATCCTGTATCCACCACCCATCCATTCTCTTTTGCCCGTCGCTCCTGCTTCTGCCTTACTTGGCATTCCTCACCTGAGTTATTACTATGGTGTCTTGCCCATACAAGCTCCTAACAGAGATCCTTCATTCTGACTCCAGCTGTTCTCCTGTCCTTCCCGTGAGCCCTCTGCTCTAATAATCACCATGGACTATGCAGTTTCCCCCCCAAATATATTTTATTTTCTTAACCTAACTCTATGCGTGATGCCTTTTCTTTCCTTCTTTGCCTAGAACACATTTTTCTCCTTTTGTCTGACTGTGCCCTTTGACCCCCATCTCAAAACTTTATTACACTGCATTTTAATTGTCTGTTTACCTTTATTGTCTCTATTAGTCAGAGTAGAGGCAGGGACCTTGTCTCGTCTTTGTATTCCTAGCATCTGTCATGGTATCTGGCAAATGACAGGCACTTTTTAAATGCTTGTTGGGTGGCTGTTGCATAGCTCTGTGGTTGGTTCAGTGGGTGAAGCCTTCTGTTCTGGGGCCTGAATTTTGTGACAGTTCTGATGCAATGGGTTAACTATAATGGTCCCAAGCCCTTTAATTTTGAGAGGCAAGGAAGTGATGTGACTCATGAGCCCTGTTATATGTTTTTGGTTTTACGTTCTTTGATCTAGAAGGGATACTTGCTTTTAGTAAAAAGAGTAAGTTCTAAGTATCTCTGTAATTTAAGGCAAGTTGTACAATACAGGCTTCTGGATATTACTAAGGAACAGTTGTATGGAACTATTCTGTTCTTTTGTTTTACTTTTCGTTATCAATAACATCAGCCATTTCATTGTGAATCATTAAAGGCAAAATGTGAAAGGAAAGGGGAACCTTTCACTCTTCAAACTATTCAGAGGGCAGGGAGTGGAGGGATGGATATGCTAGAGCAGTTGTTCTACCAGTGGGCCAAGCCGTCCTGGGAGATCACTAGTATTTACAAGGGGTTCGTGAATCCAGACATACATGCTGTCATCTGAATAACTGATGTGTGTCTAAGATATTTGCAGCTATTTTTCAGAGGTTTCTACATGTTGTTTTGGTTAATTAAAAAACAAATTCATTTGAAAGCATTATCAAGTGTATCATAGTTACTTATTTCCTCCATTAGTGGAGAGAGAACAACTATCCTGTGGAATTCCACAATGTCTATTTTTTGTCCTTGAAAAGTGTCCTTATATGCAAAAGCTTGGGGACCAAAATGGTAAAGTATATTTTTAATTAAAAAAATTTTTTTAATTGTGGTAAAATATACATAACATAAAATTTACCATTTTAACTATTTTTTAGTGTATAGTTCTTGTCATTAAGTATATTTACATTGTGCAACCATCACCATCATCTAGCTCTAGAACTATTTCAAGAGTATGTTTCAAATTCTTCAAAATGCCTTCTTTTCAGAAAGCCTTGATTAGGAGATCAGTTCTATTATATTTTTTGCCTCATCATCTGAAGGTCAAATTTGCATATACTTGGAATGTTGAAGTTCGCCTTTATGCCATTTACAGATCCGTTCATCCAGTAAATATTTAATTATTGAACTTAGCATGTGCTAAGATACAGAATGGAAAGACAGACATGTTTCGCCCTCCAGGAGCTTACAGACTATAAAACAGATAATCATACAAATAATTAACTACATTTGGAATAAGCACCACAATTTACAGAAATGCAGGATGATCAGAGAACATAAAACAGGTGAATCTAAGCTAGCCTTGTGAACGAGAGTAGAAAGGAAGGGTGTGAAGTCATTAAAGGCTTCCCTGAGGAGGTGATATAAAAGTTAAAAGGGAAAAGGAAAAGAATATTATTTATTTATTTTTTTTGGTGAGGAAGACCAGCCCTGAGCTAACATCCGATGCCAATCCTCCTCTTTTTTTGCTGAGGAAGACTGGCCCTGGACTAACATCCGTCCCCATCTTCCCCCACTTTATATGGGACGCCGCCACAGCACGGCTTAACAAGCGGTGCGTTGGTGCGCGCCCGGGTCCCCCACTTTATATGGGACGCCGCCACAGCATGGCTTAACAAGCGGTGCGTTGGTGCCCGCCCGGGATCCAAACCGGCGAACCCCGGGCCGCCGCAGCGGATTGCGCACACTTAACTACTTGCGCCACAGGGCCAGCCCCAGGAAAGGAATATTCTTGAGGGCCAGAACTATGGGAGTTTGAAGGCCCAGAGACCCTTGACCAATATTCTTCTACCAGTCACAGTCCACTTTTTGTTTCTCTAGAATCCTATGCTAATCTAAGTACTCCAAAAGAAATGCTGCTTTAATCTTTGTAACAACCCTATAGGATTACAATAAGGCTTATTTTGCATGATTGAATCTCTCTCAGAAAGACTGTATCTATTGGTATGACTTATTCAAGATCATGCCCAGTAAATGGTCGAGTCAGATTTGAAAACCCAGCTTTCAGACCCCAAGTCCTTTGCTGTCCACCCCATCAGATTATCTCTGTGAGGGCTTGGCAGGGGTATGCATTTCTTAACCTCGTTTCTTAAGATAGAATGGCAGTGTGTCAGAGCGGCCAAAGTGTGAGATCTAGGGTCAGATCTGCCTAAATCCCAGCTCCTACTGCTGCTTAGCTGTGCGACCTTGGAAAAGATGTTTACGATGTTTCATTGACTCTAAGATGCCATTAATTAGAAGATACATCTCCATTTCAGAAATTATAAAATGTTGGGGGGAAGTGCATTGTATAACCAATAAACATGGTAGTCTCTAACTTCAATTTCTGTATCTGGAAAATGGGGATGATGATAACAGTACTTAGCTCATAGGGTTATGAAAAATGAATGAAATCATCTTTGTGAAGCACTCAGGGTGCCTGGCCCATACTAAGTGCCCCACGAATGTTAGCTCTTATTACTTTGTTGTCATTGTTACTGTGTGGAATGACAGAATTCTTATACTGTACAGGAGAAAATATCCTTCAACATTAAAAAAAAAGTATTGCTGTCAGTACTATAAGCAAGCACTCCAGCAGACACAGTGTCAGACAGATGCCCGCTTCAAATCCAGGCTCCACTACATTCTGAGTGACTGAGGGTAATTTATTTAACTTTTCTGATATCAGTGTCTTCATCTGTAGCATGGAAATAGTACCTTGCAGGGTTATTCTGCGGGTTAGAGGCAATATCTCTAAAGAGTCTAGAATGGTGCCTGGCAAGTGTTAGGTATGCAATAAATGGCAGGTACTTGATTATAAAAACATCTAAACGAAAAGAAGCAAGTGGTTATCATGTGTGGCTTTGTTAGCAAATTATTTGATTAAGTGAGGTGATATATATAAAGCAGTTAACTCAGTTACTGGCACACAATAACTGCAGCAATAAATTTAACTGTCATCATTTATTATTATTCTATAGCAGTGGTTCTCAACCAGGGGCAATTTTGTGTTTCTCAGGAGATGTTCGGCAATGTCTGGAGATGTTTTGATTGTCACAACTAGGGGAGTGCTACTGGCATCTATTGTGTAGAGCCCAGGGATGCGGCTAAACAAGATGCACAGGACAGCGCCCACAACAGAGAGTTATCCAGTCCAAAATGTTGGTGGTCCTGAAGTTGAGGAACTCTGCTCTGTGGTCATGAATTCCAGTAACAAAGACTGCTCTTATCCTTAGCTTTTGTTTGGGATTCTGGCTTCAGTGGAGTAAACCTTTGTTTTAACTAGGTTATGAGTAGGATCCTTGACACCAGGGACTTCCAGGGCTCGGCACAGTGGACATTTGTTAATAACACTGACGGATAAATATTCAGGGGAGAGCAGCTGAGGTTTTCTCTTTATTTGGCTTTTGTGCATATACTACTGCATCTAAATATAAATGGGCAAAAAGTGCCTGTTTTCGTAATACAGCCCCTCTTTAGGCTTCTATTAGGGCCAAAGTAAGGCCTTCATAGAACTTTTTATTTTTTCTCAAGAGTGTATATTTTTCAGTGATGTATTGTACTCACCACTTACTCTTTTCATTGTTTGGGATAATTCTTAAGTAGATATTTGAGATCCCAGTTGTGTGATCTGAGTGTTCAGGGCAGGGACTGTTTGTAGTACATATGAATGCTCAATAGATAACTTTTTTAATCTCATGGCTGGTTAAGTGCTTCAGTTCTTCTAACCATGGGGCACATCATTAACTATTATGAACCAGTGTTTCCTAGATTTAAGTTATTCATATGCTGCCTTCATAGTTCTTGCCATAACTGCTTTTTACCACATACTGTTGTCATAATTTTAGTCATATCTGTATACCACCTGAACTATTATTTATTTACCATTTTAAGTCATTCATTTTTAACTTAAATTTATTTAAAAGGAAACTTTGATATCACTATTGTAAAAGGAAAACTAGTTTGGCTTGCTACAAATAGAATGCAGGTCTACAGTCCCTTATCTCAAACCCTAGGATATATTTCAAAATTCAGATTTTTTGGATTTTAAAAATAGCACATAGTATACATATACCTTACATAAAACTCCTATTGTATCTGAGGTAGAATCCCCTTAATGAGATACATTAGTACTTTTCTCCAGTGAAATGTCTGAATGTTCGTATTTAGTGAGATACCCTATGTCTGCTCAAGTCAGGTTTTACTGCCAGATGAGGTCAGGTCAGGTCAGCTTTTGCCACCAACCGAGTTACAAAAGTTTCTGGTTTCAGGGCTTTTTGGATTTCAGTATTGAGGATGAGACAATTAAAGTGAGAAAAGACAATAGTTTTAAGCTCGAGCTAGATACCGTTGGTGCTGGAGTCCCTGAACCTGAAGCAGGCTCATCCTTGGTTATAAAAGGAGATTGGTGAGGAGTAAAGATGTGTTAGGACACATTCGCTCCACAGAGACTGTCCTCTCTGATTTGACCCTTCTACCATTCCAGTCTGGTGGGCCTAAGTTATTTTTTGCATTTCTTTTTTGAGTTGCAACTGTTTGTAAGGATTGATATTTTATGACTTTTATTCTTTCTTAGAGGCCTTTCGAAGAGCAAAGAGAAAACAATTCAACAAAATTCATTCTTTTGCAATTACCCTTTGAACCCTTTTAAAACCTAAGATGTATTATGAAATCTTAGCGATTTTACATTTCCATTATCTTGAAACAATTCGCTATTTGGTCATCCTAGGAATTATTTCATCATTACTCATCAGTTATTCCTAATTGTGGTAAAAAGACCAAGAAGAAAACAGAAAAATGATGAAACCATGGAGCATTGCTTCAGTTTTCAAGAAAAGATACATAAGTAGTCTGGACACACATCATTATAGTCTTTTTTTCCAGCTTTCATTGAATATAGTTGCTAATTCAGAATTTTAAAATTTTCCGCCAACAATGGTAAAGGGAAGAAAATTGCCAATATGTTAAATAATCATTTAGATAAATTAGAAGATGAATGCACAGAGACAGCACTCTAGATCAGCTCTGTCCAATAGAAATATGATGCAATCTACATATGTGATTTTACATTTTCTAGTAATTACATTTAAAAAATATAGGTGAGGTTAATTTTAACAATATTTTATTTAACTCAGTATATCTAAAATATTATCATTTTATCATGTAATCAATATAAAATTATTAATGAGATATTTTATATTCTTTTTTCATACTAAGTCTTCAAAATCTGCTGTGTATTTTTCACTTACAACATATCTCAATTCAGACCTGCCACATTTCAAGTGCTCGATAGCTACATGTGTCTTAATGGTTACCACGTTGGACAGCACAGCTCTAGACTTGAATGATGATGGTGAAATTGATCATATAAAAAGAATTTCAGACTATGACTCTTCAGATGATAATAATCTAGATATATTTTCTCAAACTCAAGAATTGATGACAAAGCAGTATATATTTAAGGAGAAAAAGGAAATGTATGTGATATCCTCATCTAGTAAGCCATTCAGCAGGAAGGACTTTATGCCACAATATTTTATAAGAGCTTGAATCATCCCATTTTGCTACAAGTACACGTGACAGTGTTCCTTCATCTTCTATGATGTTTGTGCACAATAAGTAGGTGAATGCTGAAGGTATACAAAGATGTATACAAAGGTGATTGGAAGGAAATAGATGATGTTGAAATGAAAAAATGATAATTTGAATTTGTCTTTATAAACCTAAGAATGAAAATGTTTTGCAATTATGGCACCAAGAAAATGGCTGAACTCTCTTCAACAAAGTTATGAGCTGTCAAAAGTTTTAAAAAATACTGTATTTTGATGGTGCAAATGCAAGGAAAGAAAACAGAAGTAATGATAAGCTAGAACCTATTGGAGATATTTCAGTTTGAAATCGTTATTACAAGATGGATATGTTCCAGGTTTGTGCATGATAGCTGATGAGCAGCTAGTTGCATTCAAAGGACATTGCCCATTTCAGATGTGTGTCTTCAAAACCTGGAAAATATGTTTATATTCTTATTTAAATTTCTATAAAGTTATTTTACATTATCCTGTCATTCTTCTGTAAATTTTTTGTAAAATGACTTTAAACTATAAAAAGTGTCCATTGGACCCAGATGGTAAATCATGGTGATGACTGTTTTTTCTGGTATACTGAGGGTTAATCAGAAAGTTTGCAAGAAAGTTGACGAGGAAGTAACTTTTCCATTATGATTCAGTGTTATTTAATGTTGCTTAAGTATGTCACTGAATTCATCTCAAGTATTCCCAGTCTTGGGAAACGCTCTTATAAGCTTCTATTGAAAGAACAAACAATTGGACTTGAAGTTACCATGGCAGACTGAACACACGCATCAAATCCTGTTCCTTCCCCCAAACTCTGCTAACCCACAGCAAAAGGACTTTCAAAAAGACATAAATCCATAAACAGGAGAAGAGACAACAGCAACAAAGTTGTCAACGCTGGAGAGCAGATGGTAAAGATAACCTCCATAGCATATCTGGGAGGCAAATCTGAAGTTGGTAGTGGGACAAGCACCAAATACTTCCGGAACCAAGGGGGAAGGGACAGGTACCAAAATAAGGAGGTTTGGGTGAGAGCTGTTTGAAAACCAGTTAGATCCCAAATTCTCTGCAGCGCGTGCTCCTCCCTCGCTCCAGCAGAAGTTGAGGTTTATCCTCTAGCGAGGGTAGAACACCGGGTCTCTGGACTGAGGGAGTCCAGACACAGCTGTGGGTACTACACTAAAAGCAGGGTGGTGTGCTAGATAGCTCTGTTCCCCACTTGGCTCCCTGAGCACTGGGGACCAGGTCCTCCACACGGTACTAGAAGACTCTTCTCTGGGAACTCTGACCAATCCAAGAAGAAAGACCTGAAGTTACTGAGTTGGGCACTCACCCCAAAAGAGTCCACGCAGATGACCTGTTGTGAAGCCTGTTGTCGGTAATCTCCAGCCTTGTACTCAGAGCTTTTGGTCAGCAGTTTAGGAGGTCCCCTCTCAGTCATGAGCCAAGGCTTACTAGATTTCTGAGGAAACTCTCTAATGCAGAAGATAGAGACCAAAAGAAGTGAAGAGGGAAAAAGTGTCTTGGAAGAAACTATAACAAACAAAAAACCGAAAACAAAACAGAAAATCAACAAAATCCTCAGCAATAAGACAGGATATTGCATCCTTGAAACAAAAATAGGATGCTAAAATAAAAAGGATCACTCAGCTGACATAAAAGAGCTCTTGAAATTGAAAACATGATGACAAATCATTTTAACTAGTGTTGTTTTTAGTGCTTTTGGTGGTTATATCCGTAACTATAAATAATAGATTTATACTATTATTTCTTGTCACTTTAGACATTATCTTGCTGTAGTAGATTAACGTAACTTCTCTTTCTTCACTTCTCCTTCTCTTAATGTAGTTATATCATTTAAAAAATATTATTTACCTTTGGCCTTTAAAAGATATACTTATATCTCTATTTCTTATTCTATCAGCTATAAATAAAATCAGTTTCACTTGTGAATTCTCTCTCTCCCCACCTATTCTTGCTCATGGATGCTTTATCATCTAGAATTGAAAAGGAAGAAAAGCTAGTTTAGTAAATAACTTTATTTATGTAAAGTATGAAATTTTGGTCCTTTTTTTTGGCTGAGATTTATAATAAAGGTACTCTTACCTGTCATACATCATAAGAAGAGTAGGTATCTGTGTTTCACTTCCCAGCTTTGCATTTTCAAGGCTGTCACAGTGTAGGTCTCTTGTAGAGGACAGGTCTGGATGTTTCCCTGGTAACTGCTGCAGGGGCTGAGCCTCTATTGCATTGTTTTTCAAACCATTTTGACTGTGATTCAAAATAAATATTTTATAGTTTGTGTATGTGTGTATTTCTCTATCTATCTGAAATAAAATCTCCTTAATCTCTTGGACTAAGTTGGCTTTCTTGATAGTCTGAACTAATGTGTTTTCTTTCTTTCTTGATCTAGGCAGTTGACAAGTACTTCAAGCTTCCTCATGCTTCCAGTAAACCACCTCGGATCTCAGGAAGCCTTGTGGACACCTCTTACAAAACATTAAGATTTGCATTTAGAGCATCACTAAAAACTGCCATCTATCGAATAACTACTACATTTGGTGAACATCTGAAGTAAGTTCACCTGTTTGGATCCATAATAATATTCCACTTTCAGGAGTTCCCTTGAGAAGTAGGTGTGAGAATTATGAAGTCGCACATGTTGCAAGTATTCTTTTGGGGCCTTCATGATATCTATTGGAAATTAACAGCTTGGATTTAGACTTAATATTTATATTTTAAAATTTAGCCTATCAAATAAGGCTTGGGGCCTTCTTTTAAGTGGACAAAAAAGAGGATAGAAAGTTATAAATGCAGCAGATATAAGTATATATATGTATGTTTTTAATCACTGAAACATCATTAATAGAGAAAAAAGGCGAAAAATCAAGTACCTTTCCAGAAAAGCGCATTAAAAATAATTCTATTATTACATTTTGGTCAGCAAACTAAGACTTAGGGTGAGCAGAGTATTCCATAAATGAGTCCTTGGAGCTTTGTGAATTATGCTGGAAAAATAATGACAGATCACAACACCTTCAGAAACGGAACCAGAAAGAAAAGCACAAATGCCAAACTTGTTTATATTTGGTTTCATTGATGTTCACTGCTTTCTTGTGAAATAATCTAGCTGGGCAGGATAAGGGATATTAGTTTATTAACTAAACTATGTTTATCGTAATTATAAATATGTTAATTAATTATAGTATAATTATGTTTGTCATAATTATAAATGAATTTTAGAAGACACGCGACATTGCTCTGCTTTTTCTGTATGCAATCAATAAATAGTTTAGAACTTTCTTATCCCACCTGCTTTTAGAAACAGGTAGTGTTTTATTTCCATAACACTAGGCAGCAGCAGTAGCAATTTTTTGGGAACACTTTGGTTCTCTGTGGGAATACAAAAGAGCTATAGATAATCCTCTATCCTTAAGAGAGTTTATTCACTTGTTTAAAAACAAACAGAAAAAATCTATTTATTGAGTGCCTTCTGGATCTCTGCTCTCCAGTATGATACCCACATGTGGCTATTTAAATTTAAATTAATTAAAGTTAAATAAAATAAAAAATGCAGTTTGTCAGTCACACTGACCATATTTTAAGTCCTCAATAATTACATATGGCTAGTAGCTACTGGCCTGGACAGCTTAGGTATAAAGCATTTCCATCGTTTCAGAAAGTTCTATTGGACAGTGTTATTCTAGATGATGCACTTAGCACTTTTTATGTTTTTTTCATTTACTCTTCTCAAAGAGCCTGTGAGGTGTAGAGATTATCATAATTATACAGATATGGAAACTGAGGTTCAAAGAGGTTGAGAACTTGCCTAATAGCACAATCTAGAGAATGCTAGAACATGAACCTGAAATCAGGTCTATCTTGCTCTTAAAAGGCCACCTTCTTTCCCTGTACAACACTAGACTGCCTCTAAATGTAAATTGCCATGTAGGATACTCTCAGAAAACACTTGATGAATTTAGAGAATGAAATAGATATGATGCATATTGGTGATAGAGCAAAAACAGGGAGAAACGGGGAAAACAGAGCTTTCTTAGATAAGAAAGGGAGGTAGATGACCAATAAAAAAATATGAGAATGAAACTCTGCCTTAGTTTCTTTTCTCCGAGAAGAGCTATATTTTATATATGCACTAAAATTGATGAGGTCAATAGAGACTATTTTGTACAAATATAGGACGGATTGGTATGGTAGAAAAAATATTAGATTTGGAGTTAAAACATTTGGATTTATGTCTGGTTACATCATTGACTGTCTGTGGTTGTGGGCAAGTTACCTAATGATTTAAGTAACTTTCCCAAGGCTATGCAGGTAGTAAGTTGCAGAACCGGAATTCAGACTCAAATCTGTCTGACCCTAGAGTTCTATCTACAGTGTCTATACTCTTAACCAGTAAACGTTGTCTCCCCTAACCTCTGAACCTTTCTGATACTGTTTACCCTCCTGTGAAAAGGAGATGTTATCCCTCCCGCTTTGTTCCATTTGCTGTTAATAGAGGTAAAGTGGGATTAAACATATGTAAAGCCCACCCTGTGCATTATATATTGTTGTGACAACAGCTGTTATTACTGTATAATACCTCATTTATTCATTACCCAAAGTTCCGCCTTTGAGAACCAGACATAAACGAAGTAAACTCTTGAGGCGTGAAAATTAACACAGGTCAGTTACTCATTGGAGATACTTGTTCAGCACCTGTTTACTCTTAATTTAGGCAAATTTGATTTACTGGTTTTCCGGCCTATAACATTAAACTTTGAGGGGAAGAGACTACTGTTATAGTCAGGAGTACTAACAATAGTAAGGCACAGTTCACTGCCTGCCAGCAGAGGAAGACTCACGAGAAGAGCTGCAGACTTGGTGTTTGCGCGAGTCCAGAGCCATTTAGAGACGACAGCCTCACTGGCACCTAGAGGGAATCTGCACAGTCAGATACTTGAAGTGGTTCAAGTAGAGGCAGCTACATGGTTTAAGAAAGCAGAGATGTGTATGTGTAAGGCATTGTAGGATGATTTGCTGCAAAATTATTATAATAAGACTGTTTTGGCACTTTTAGAAGTGGTGACCTTTGGTAACCTGGCATTGTATCATTCAGTAACAGCATATCACTATTCAACAACTAGAAAACCAGAATCTTTCATTGTGTTCAATTTTTGCCCAAAAGTTTAAAAGGAAGTCTTATACTAGTTTCAGTATATATTTGCTCTAATTTTGTCAAGGTAATGTGTTTTTGAGGGGGGCGACGGTGGGGAGAGAACTCAGTTTCCCCATCCAAGACATAACTTATGTTCAAAGGGAAAATAAATCTAAACCACCAAGCTGTTACCTTTGAAAACGATTAGTGGAGTCTATTGTGTTTTAACCAAACATTTTAGTTTAAAGGATTTTATATTAAAGGCAATTCAAATACTCTACAACTCAAAGATAATGTTGGAATCTGGTTTAAATAAAATAATAAAATCCAGAAAACCTACAGCAAGGCTTGGAACTCTGCACAGCAGGTTCTATAGCAGCAGGTTAGAATCGATGCCTTCCGTTGTCTGTCTTAATTTGCTTTGGTCTTTAGAAGGTAGAAGTATGCCATTACTGGCTGCAAGCCCTCCTCCTCATTAGATTAAGGAGGGTTTTCATCCAGCTTTTTCAGAAGTACTAAATAAGTGAAGATTTCTAATCATTTTTAATTGTTTTGAAAAATATTGACTCTCTGCTCTGTGGTTCACTTAATATGCTTAATGTAAAATAAAGCTTATGCTTTGAATTTATGTTTCATTTAGTGCTGTGCAAGCATCTGCAGAACATCAGAAAAGACTTCAACAGTTCTTGGAGTTCAAAGAATAGTTAAGTAACATAAACTGTGTTCATTACACTGCTGATACAACTACAGATGGGACAGTAAATGTTCAGCATTCTTGGATCAGAAGAAAATGGACTAATTAGATGCTTCCTTTGTCGTGGTGGTTGCTTTGAAAACTATACTTTAATGGGAGAAATCATGGAAAGAAATTCTCAACAGAATAACTGAAAAAACTGCCTTTTCTGTACCAATTGCTTTTTGTTTGTGTGGTATAATAAAATCTT
The DNA here is from genome assembly GCF_057802395.1 of Ceratotherium simum simum. Classification (NCBI taxonomy): domain Eukaryota; kingdom Metazoa; phylum Chordata; class Mammalia; order Perissodactyla; family Rhinocerotidae; genus Ceratotherium; species Ceratotherium simum. Next base: position 5,486,542 of record NC_141921.1, read on the forward strand.
TATTCAATTTTGCAGAAGCATCTATGGCAGTAGACATGTCTCTAGCTTATGTAGCTTAATAATAATAACTAGAAAATTTTTAGAATTTTGAGAGGAGTAGAGTCAGTTCAGAAGATAAAACAGGTTGACTTGATCCAGTCTTCCTTCCTAATCATTCTGAGAGTTTAGCTCTCTGGAAACTCGAAATACATAAACTTTTTAGGAATGGTTTCTGTTTACTGAAGGATAAAAATGTTAACAGTGGAGAAAAATTCACAGAAAAAATATTGTCTAAAGGACATGTTTTGTTAATCTGTTAGGTGGTGTTTTTGTTTCCAGGGACAAATTAAATTTGCATGATTGTCCAAAAAAGGTCTCAATTTACAGAATGCTAACTCTATATAAAAGAATGTGGAAAACTTCAGTTCTTAAGTTACAAGATTAAACACGCACATTTGGTTTTTGAAAGACAATTGACTGACATCTATGAATTTATTTTGCATCATGCTAGTAAACAGTAAGTGTATGGGTATTTTCCCAACTAGTTTTGCTTCCTTTTTCTGGAATAAAACGTTAAGTGATTACAGAGTTTTTCAAGTGACAGAAAAAGTTTTGCAAGAAAAGCCAGGAAACTTTCCCTTTTCCCCCACTCTTCATGTTCATTAGATCAGATTATTTTGTGAAGCTTGTTGGCCTCACAGCGAGAGCAGCTTTTGCTGTGTTAACTGGCTAATTAAAATATATTAGGAAAATCTTTACAGCCAGACACAACTTAATCATCATGTAGCAAGTGAAACCAAAGCGTCAGAGGGATTACTATACTTGGGAGTATGCTGTATGTCCCCAAAGTGAGCGAGGTAATTTTATAATTTATTAGATCAGCTTCTTGGGAGATGAAAGATTGTCAGTCCTGCTGGTAGATATTCACTGGACTAGCTTTGGACTGAAATGCTCCCTTGTAATTATTTTCCTATTATCTTTTCCCTCTAGTGTCCCAAAATTTTTTCTTTAAAGTCAGCAGAGTATTGTATATGAATCTCTAATGTGGTATATATGTCTACCATTTGTCTGATTACTTGATGTATTATGTCTTTATTCCCTTTATTTGTTGCCCCTTCAACCAGCACATGCCAAATTATAAATGAATCCTGCTGGCCTTTCAAGTGTCGTTATGAGACAGTTCCCCAATTGTCCACTGTTTGGAGTATTTAGGCTGTTGCCATTGCTTTTGTGTATGTGTCTGAAGTGGAGTGGGTCTCTTTTTGGAATGTGAAAGTTGAATTTCGAATGTGGTTACTTACATATGACTGAAAAATTATGGCTAGGTTGACTGAGAACTGTTGAGTTCCATGTTTTAAAGCCATTGAGCTTTTTATATTCCATTCTCTGTGCTGCCCCTGGCTGAGGCATTTTGGGAGAAAAGGATTCTTAACCTGCTTCCATTAAAGAAGAATTGTGATATTTAACCATTGGATTCCCAAGAGTGATGATGAGATGATTCCTTTAAACTTTGATTTACTTGGATAAAATGTCTGGCTGGGTTTAGGTTTTTGCCATTTTCCATATACTTTGGGGAAAGGTATATTTGATGAACAATGTGAAAATTTCTGGGGTGTTCTTTCTCTCAAGAGAATGTGCTGTGTACAAAATACGGGTCACATAATGTCTGCCTGGTGGAGCTGTGGAAACTGCCTCCCCAAATCTGGATTGTGTGTGTTTAGTATATAAGGGAGTCGGTTCCTTTTCCCCACTGGGTGTTGATAACCTACACGGTTATGGGGCAGGGTGTGGCTCAATCACCTCTTCTTAAAGAGAGCTCCTTCTCCTTTGTACAAGGAGGAGGGTCTTAGGAAGGCCAAGAGAAGAGAAGCATTTCCTTGATGAAGTCACATCCTGCCTGTGAGCTCACTGATGCTCTCAAAATTAGAGAGTGTTCTTAAAAGCTTTTCTCTGTGAGTACAAAGCGTTATTCTGTCAGCTCTTGTAATGTTTGCATGACCCTTATGGAAGGTATAAACCACATAACTTCTTTCCTGGAGAACTGGGAAACTGTCCTAGAATAAACCTTGTACAGTCGAGTGGACATGGATAAGCAACTGTTACTTCGCTGGATTTGTTCCTTGGTAATTGTTTTATGTGTCTTCCTGTACATATGGTAATCCATTTATATACTTTTGTATATCACTGTACTGAATTGAGTAGAAAAATAAATCGACAGTTTTTAAAAATGGGACTATTAATTGAAATATGTGTATCTTTGAAGTCAATTATTTAATTTCTAGTGTGTGTGTTTCCTTGGCCATTTCAATTCAGTCTTAGAGTTATTTATAACACCTGAAAAGGTTTAACTTCTTGAGAAATCAGCTTTTACCCCTTAACTGGACTAATCTGGTGGGTGATAGGTGTTTAGTGGTAACTCTGAGGAGCCTGAATTCTAAAAGTCTCTTTCTTCGTTGTCTTGGCTACCTTTCTTCCAAAACTAAACAAAGGATGCAGGTGCTGAAAGCCATCTCCTAATAGAGGTTTCTTTTCTTGCCAGAATAGTGTTTCTAAATGGATCATATTCCCCCAGGCTAACAGTTATGTCTGTCAGCTTTACTTAAATTAGTCTGAACTTCACCTCAAGGTAGCTGAGGTACTGTACTAAGGCCCTCAACTCTCTCTTTTGCTCTGCCAACCCATAGTTGTCTTTCTTTAAAACCAAATACCTTAAAACGAAGATGGCTTTAATTCATCAGTTAACAATCCAGCTATTTTTAGCAACCTGCTGACCACTTTTTTTTAAATAAGCAAAATCATTATTTTGAGGGGTAAGAAGGGGGATAGCTAAGCACATACCCCCTATAGTTCTCAGTCATGGTCCTAAGCAGCCTTGGCAGTGGCTGTAGTGATGTGCAGATTGATGCGGAGCTTGCTAATCATTGAAAGACATGCACTGAGTGTCTATTATGGCCTGACTATTAGAAACAAATTTAACTGTGAACAAGACAGCCCTTGCCCTTCAAGGAGTTTATAATCCAGTGCAGTGCCATTTGAAACTTGAAATGAGAGACGTCAGACAAACAGGGAGTGCTGCTTAGAAGTGCAGAGTCTGGGCTCCACTTTAGTGAGATTCTGCTTCAGGAGGTCTGGACTGGTTCCTGAGAGAGGGAGTTTGTGACACATTCTGAGCAGTGGACTGAGAGTCGCACTGTGAGAAGAGTTTATTTTAGATCAGGAGTTACCAAACTTAGCATGCATCAGAATCACTTGGAAAGCTTGTTAAAACACGGATTTCTGATTCAGTAAGTCTGGGGTGGAGCCCAAGAGTTTGTATTTCTAACAAGTATCCAGACAGTGCTGATGCTGCTGGTCGGGAGAGAACCACTGCCCTAGTGGATTTTCTCGTATGTGCTGTTCTCTCAGATGAGTGTCTGAAGCATGTGAACTGCCATTTGCTGTAGTAGAGCTCTTGCATCAGATCCATTTACTGGCAAGCTGGAAGCCAATGGTTAGACCCCATAGGTACTGCAGGAATGCTGAGGAAGCTTCAGGTGTTCACATGCTTGTCTTGAAATTGCGACAGGTGATAGGACATGAGCAGCTCTTCACACCATCATGTGCTCACGCTTGTGTCGTTGCCTTTGCTTGAATTTCTGTCTTGGCAAACTTCCCGTTCTTCACAATGAACTTAGCCTTTCCACATACTCCTAGACAGATTGCCATGGGGTTTTTAATTACTTTGTCATTCCTTCTTTTTTGGACCTTATCACATTGAACTGTAATTTAACTGATTACAAATCCGCTTCCCCTTGTAGATTATGAGCTGCCTCTCCTTCCAGGATTCTGGTTATACTTTCTCAATGTATCCTCTGTGTCTTAAGCTGTCTTCTCTATTTTAATGTTTTTGACTTGCTCTGCTTTATTCTGGGTGGTTTCTTCTGACCTATCTTCAAAGTCATTTTCTTCAACCATGTCCAATTAAACTGATTACAAACTCCACATAGACTGAGCTCCATTCACAATAGTTTCCCAATAAATAAGTGAAAATTAGTAGTCCTTTCTAGGGTACTTTAGTTTTCATCTTGAGCAAAACTTTATTTACAATTCTGAAATCTAGAGGTTTTCTTATTGGTAAGTTTGGTGACAAAATTTATTTGGCAACTAAACCTGACCTCAACTGATGTGAGGCTATTTGTAAACTTAATGTATTCCATGTAGTATGACTGTACTCATATTTGCTGTAGTATATTTGATTATGAGGTGCTGTCCCAGACCCCATGGGAGTAGTATGTAACATGCATCTTTATTACCTTTCTAAAATCTGGAAAATTATTATTTTTTTTTTTTGGTGAGGGAGATTGGCCATGAGCTAACATCCATTGCCAACCTTCCTCTTTGCTGAGGAAGATTGGCCGTGAGCTAACATCTGTGCCCATCTCCCTCTATTTTTTGTTTATGGGCCACCACCACAGCATGGCTTGATGAGCTATGTGTAGGTCCACGCCCGGGATGCGAACCTGCAAACCCTGGGCCGCTGAAGCGGAGCACGTGAACTTAACCACTACGCCACTGGGCCAGCCCCTGAAAAATTCTTTATTCTGAAACACCTGGCCTCAAGAGTTGAAGCAAGGTGTTGTAGACCTGTTTTTGTAAAATGCTGTTCATTCTTCCATTCACTCATTCAGCCTGCTGTATACCAGGCTTGTGATAGGCACTGATTAACACCTTGCCCTCAAAGACCTCACCACCCTGTGTGGGAGAAGTAACTGGAGGCAAGCCTTGTCTACAAAGACCTTTTTTCTACTTATTTACAAAATTGATGTGTCTTGCTGTTGCTGTCTCATTGTTGGTTGAGCATCTACTCTGTTCCTAGCCTGCACTAAATGCAGCCTCTCCTTGCGTGTCCTGGTGCTGGCCCGCTTTGTCACTTGCATTATTTTGCAGAAGCTGTGTGGCTCTACCTCGCCCCCAAGTGCTCATGTTCTCCCTGCATACACACATCTTACCAGGTACTGTTGAGTGTGCATTACAAGTGATGCCGGTGGTAAAGTAGTTCTGGAAGACCTATGTGATGTCTCTGGCAGAGAAACACTGGATGGTGACCTCTGAATCACAGATCTTTACTTGACAGTCTTTTGAAGACATGTTGACTCTTGATTGGTTTATTCTTTTTCTCTCTCAACTATTAGTAACAGTGGTCTACAGTCTCGAAAAAATATTAAACACTAGTCCCTCCCTAACTATATTATGACCCTTAGTTGCAAGGACACAGTCCCCCCCTCAACTTAGCTTAAGCATAAAAAGAGAGTTGATCCTAAGGTCACAGGAAAGTCTTGGTGAGGACAAGTGTAGGTTTGCTTCTGGGCCCCACGAAGAACCTGGAAAGCTCGCAGGATCTCTAAATGGTTCTTCTTTGCTTCCATGTGCATCAATGCTCTGTTCTCTCTCCCTGCCCACTGGCTTTCTACCACTGTCTCCATTTGCCCTCTAGCTCCTGAGTTTACATATAATAAAGACTGACCAGTTTTTCTGAATGCCAGCCAAATTCCTGACGGAAAGAAATTAGCCCAAATGGGTCAAGTGATCCAGGGTCTAATTAGGCTCCAGCGACAAGGTCATGCAGTACCAACATGCTTCGGAGAGCTTACCTTTGTTGCTTGGGATAGAGTGGGGGGTAGGGGCAGCTCCCAGAGCCTCCCAAGATAGGGGACAAAATTTGGGGTTCATGGCCTGCAGAGAAGGGCTTGTAAGCCCCTTTGCTTGGGATTGGAAGCCCAAAGGGCTGCACCCTAGAAGGAAGGGTGAAGAGGAATTAGCTTGTGTGAACTGTAGCTGGGTTAAAATCCTCATTAAATTGAAGTGCGGTAATTTCTGTTTGCCAGTGTTTCTAGGTCCTGGGAGAGGCTGTCATAAATCCTCTCTGGAGGAAAACAACACCCTGGGCCTCAATTATTTCTACAAATAGTTTTTAAATACAGTGTCTACACACAATTAAAAATAACCAGGCACAGCAAGAGACAAAACATGAATGAGAACAACAAAAGCAACAGACAATAGAATAGACTCATAGGGACTCTAGATATTAGAGTTAGACATTTTAAAATAATTATGATTACTATGTTCAATAAGATTAAAAAATGAAATTCTACTTCATTGGAGAACTAGAAATTACATATACATGTAGTAGAAACTACACACATATACGTATATAAACTATATAGATATAGTTTGAAAAAGAACCACAGAGAAATTCTAGGACAGAAAAATAGACTAAAATTAAGAAGTCAATGGATAGATTTACCTGCAGATTAAACATAGCTAAAAAAATGACTTGGAAAATAGGTCAGAAGAAATTATCCAGAATAAAGCATGGAAAGTCAAAAATATTGAAATAGAGAAGACAGGTTAAGACACATGATATAATGAGAAAGTTTCTAAGTGTAATTGGAATCCTGGAAGGAGATGGAGATCTAATGGGACTGAAGCAATTTTGAAAATGTGAAAGCAAAGAATTTTCTAAAATTGATGAGACATCAAGCCACAGATAGAAAAAGCTCTGTGAACCCTAAACAGATAAATAAAAAGAATGTACACTGAGGGCCGGCCCCGTGGCTTAGCGGTTGGGTGCGCGCGCTGCGCTGCTGGCGGCTTGGGTTCGGGTCCCGGGCGCGCACCAAGGCCCGCTTCTCCAGCCATGCTGAGGCGGCGTCCCACATACAGCAACTAGAAGGATGTGCAGCTATGACGTACAACTGTCTACTGGGGCTTTGGGGGAAATAAATAAATAAAATTAAAAAAAAAAAAAAAGAATGTACACTGAGGTACATCATATAAACCAAAGACAAAGTCGTAAAAGTAGCCAGAGGAGAAAAAAGACCACTTTCAAATGAGCAACAACTAGACAGCTAACTTCTCAACAAAAACAATCGAAGACAATGGAATGGAAATTTTAAAGTGCGGAAAGAAGTTTACTAACCTAGAATTCCATACCCAGCATTAATCTACAAAAATGGTGGGGAAATAAAAACATTTTCAGAAAAACAAAAGCTGAGAGATTTCATCAGCAGATCACACTAAAAGGAACTTAATTTATAAAAGCAGTTTTCTCAGGGCGAAGAAGGAAGGACAGTCAGAAGCAGGAAGACATTAACAATAAAAAAGGTAGATATGAATATTGACTTACAAACTAATAATAATGTCTGATGGGGTTTTAGAGAATTGAAGGACACACACAAAGGCATATAAATCAGAGTATTTGGCAGTTAAAATATCCTACGGTCTTTACATTGAAAAGAGTAAAAGTACCAACAGTAGACTTTAATAAATTAAAGATGTGCATTGTAACTTAAGGATAACAACTAAAAGTGTAGTAAAAGTTTTAAGCCAAGACAGGGAAGGAATGGAATAACAAAAAATAATCTAAAAGAGAGTAGGAGGGGAAAAGAAATCTGGAGTAGGCAGGACAAAGAAAATGCACATAGTAAGATATAGATTTAAACCCAGATATATCAGTAATTACATTAAGTGTACATGGACTAAATGTTCTGATCAAAAAGCAAAAATCATCAAACTAAATAAAAAACAAAATCCAACTCTTTGCCGTTAACAAGAGCCACATCTGAAATGTAAGGATAGATATGTTGAAAATAAAAGGATAGGAAAGATAAACGTGCAAACACTAAAAGAAAGCTGGTATCATTGTATTAATTTTTGACGAAATATACTTTAAGGCAAAAAGCTTTACTGGAGATAAAGAGGGGTGCTTCAAAAGAACAAAAGAGTCGATTCATGAGAAAGATACAGTTCTAAATGCTAATGCACCTAATAACATAGCCTCAAAGTACATTAAAACAATATAGGCAAAAGATGAACAGGCACTTCAAAAAAGGAGGGTATTCAGATGGCTTATAAGAGAAGGTGGGTATTCAGCACCGTGAGTTATTAGGGAAATACACTGAGATACCACCACACACCCATCAGAAGGGCTAAAAATAAAAAGACCGACAATGACAGGTGTGGATGATGTGGAGCAACTAAAACTCATAATTGCTGGAAGGAGTGAACAAATGGACAATATCTACTAAAGCTAATCATGCCTACCCTAGAACCTATCAATTACGCTAATTGTATATGCCCAGGGCAGTGAGTGCACGTGCCCACCAGAAGTCATGTTTGCAGGAGGCTTATAGCAGGACTTGTCACAATGGCCCCAGATGGGAGACAGTGCAGATGTCCGTCCGAGTAGAATGCGTAAATAAATTGTGCTCTACTTTTACAGTGCAATTCTGCGTAGCAGTCAAAAGAAGGAACTCCTGCTAGGTGTAACAACATGAATGAAGCTATACACATAATATTAAGCAGAGGAAGCTAGACAAAGGGATATATACTGTATGATTGCGTTACACGCATTTCAAGAACAGGTAACACTTAATGTCACCACCGTCGGAATAGTGGTGGTGGAAAGAGGGGCAGCATATTGACTTGGAAGGGCATGAGGACACCTGAGGTGCTAGAAATGTTCTGTATCTTGATTTGGATTATGTGGGTGCATACATATAAAAATTCATTGAATTGTATATGTAAGATTTATGTGCTTTATGTTATGCGTTAATAAAATATACATAAAACAAAAAGTGACAGAACCACTTACAAGGAGAAAGAGACAAATCCACAATTATAACAAGATATTTTACACACCTCTCTCAGTAACTGATAGAACAAGTAGATTTTAGAAGTCAGTAAGGATGTAGAATTTGAATGACACCATCAGCAAACTTGACCTAATGGGCACACGCGGAACACCGCACCTAACAACTGAAGAACGTGCATTCTCTTCAAGCTCACGTTGAACATTCACAAATCTGGCCACATGTTGGTCCATAAAGCAAGTCTCAACAAATTTCAAAGGATTAAAATCATTTAGAATATATTTGACTGTTAAGCAATTCAGGTAGAGATCAATTAAAAATGATAATTAAGACATTTCGTATGTTTGGAAATTAAGAAATACACTTTTAAATTGCCCACAGGTCAAAGAAGAAATCACATAGGTGGGAATTATAAAAATATTTTTAAAGGAGTGATAATAAAAATACACATCAAAACTTGTGTCATATAGCTAATGTCATGCCTAGAGGGAAATTTATACCCTTAAATGCATATGTTAGAAAGGAAGATAGGCTGAGCATCAGTGAGCTAAGGATCATCTCGAAAAGCTAGAAAGTGAATTTAATCAATTTAGTCTTTACCGCTTCTATACCTTTTCAATGCACAAGCAATGAATTACCAGTTTACTTGCTATCATGGAAATAGTGATCTCTGAGTTCTTGGGGTCAATGATCATGTCATATTCTTCACACCCCCAGTGCCTATTGTAGTACGTTGCACATGGTTGATACCTATTTGAACTGAATTCAGTTCATCATCAGTGCCTTAGGGTTGTTAGAAACCCAGGGCCTCAGCTTCAAGTGTTTACAAAAGCCAGGCAGGTGATGTGATGCGTGAGGCCGACAGCATGGGGAACACAGCAAACTGGAGAGCACGTGCCCCAGCTAAAGGGACAGCTGTGCTGCTGCTTGGCCCCTTGTTGAATGTTGCTATGGGAGAACGCTTGCCTGGTATGTCTAGATCTCCCCCATTTGTTTATAAGAAGGCAGAAATTCAGATTTTGATGTGCAATCTCCATTTTTTAAGGGTTGGAAACTGGGCCCGCCCTGTGGCTTAGTGGTTAAGTGTGCGCGTTCCGCTGCTGGTGGCCCGGGTTCGGATCCCGGGCGTGCACCGACGCACCACTTCTCCGGCCATGCTGAGGCCGCGTCCCACATACAGCAACTAGAAGGATGTGCAGCTATGACATACAACTATCTACTGGGGCTTTGGGGGAAAAATAAATTAATTAATTAATTAAAAAAAAAAGTGTTGGAAACTAATTAATTAAAAGAAAAATACGGTGAGTGCCAAACCAAACTACAAAGCCCTATGGCTGCTAGTTTGCAACCTCTGTTTTATTTCACACCTTAAGAGGTGGGAATGTGTTTCATGTCTAAATATCCCAGCCAGTAGATTCTTGAGGAGCCTCTTCCATCAAGCGTATTTCTGTCTCAAGAAAAGGGTTGTGACTGCTTCCTAACGGGATTTCTGGGTCATATCTGTAAGAGGGTTGCAGGGTTTTGTAAAGCCTTCTTTGTAGCTGGCTGTTTACCCCAGCTGAATCAGACATGTGTTCCGAAAGATTTTTTTCCTCCTTTTGTTGTAATATTCTTAATGATGCATTCTGACTTTTTCACTCTGTTTTCCACACATTTGTCACCACTTCTGCTTTTGGATCTTCATGCTGGAAAATCTGAGGCTTACATGGAAGATTGATTTTTAATGCCCCTTGCGTTGTTTTTCAGCTGTAACATTTGCATGCAATTATGACATTTTAAAAATAGGAGGCCACGGGGTTTGAAAAAAAGAATCTTCTGGGCGGATGAGCAAATGGAAAGGCCAGCCTTTAATTTTGTTAACATCCCAATTACATCGTGGTAACCCTTGTGACGATTTTCTGTCTCTTGTAACGCAACACCTGGTTTTTGTTCCAGCGACAGGGACCAAGCCTGGCTGATTCAGCCCTTGCTCAAGCATGCGAGTTGGTTGGAAAGCTCATGTGTTCCACTGGCCAGCAGAGGTCACTATTTCAAAGTTTGTTAGAGGAAAAATTGTCTACAGTTCACACTGCCTCTCTTTTGTTGGGGGAGGTTTTCATAGTACTGGTTCATATATTTGTAGTACTGGTAGGAGACTTTTTATTCACACTGTTCTGTATTTTCCAAATGTTCTTTAAAAAATCAGTTGTTTTTATATATTACGTGTAACAGTGCTGATGGCTGGAGTGGGCTCCTGTTGCTAGTTGCCTGTGGCGGGGTAACAGCTACCGTTTGTTGAGCACCTCCTAGGGGCTGGGCCCTGTGCTCCATCCCTAGGTGCATCATCCTTAATGGCCGCCCATCTTCCAGGCTGTTGTGAAGTTTACCTTAGTTTTCTGGATGAGGAGCCTGAGGCGAGGGGAAGAGAGATGATTTGCCTAAAGACACACAGCTAGTTGAGATGGATTTAGGTGCAGGGAGCTCTGTCTTCAAAGCCGGACTCCTACTTTTCTTGGGAGCTGTACTTTTTTCCCAAAGAAGGAATATTTTAGCAACTTGAAGCAATAATCACCAAGGATATATGAGAGGAGTATCTTTTTTTTTTTTTTTTTTTTTTTTGCTGAGGAAGATTTGCCCTAAGCTAACATCTGTTGCCAGTCTTCCTCTTTTTTTTGCTTGAGGAAGATTGGCCTGAGCTAACATCTGTGCCAGTCTTCCTCTATTTTGTATGTGGGTCGCTGCCACAGCATGGTGTGGTCGGCGCCCAGGATCTGAACCCGTGAACCTCCGAAACAGAGTGTGCGGAACTTAACCACTACGCCCTGGGGCTGGCCCAGGAGTATGTATTTTTTAAGCAAAACCTTGCTTTTTTTTCTTTGCAAATTTTAGCCTGTTATTTTCTCAAAGAAGCTAGACTTTACTTCTTGGTCTTCTTTGAAAATGGGAACTGTAATGTTCTGTCAGGCTTTGCTCCTTCTCCACGTGAAAACAAATATTAGTAATACATTATTTCCAAAAATCTCTCAAGCTTAAGACCTAATTAGTGAGGAAAGTTTACTAAGAAGATTTCTTATTTCAATTTACAAGTCCAATGGAAAACTTCCTAACTTTGACAAGAAATAGACTGTTTGTGAATGAAAAGATAAATCTGTTTCAGTGGATTTTTATTTATTCGTGTTTTAAAACATGAATAAATCACCAGGATTTTCCATAAAGCTGGAGAGTTACGAGAGGACAGCTGTGTTCATCACCAGATAATGAGTGGTCAGTTTGACCCCCCTGTTCTCACTGAAGAGGTCATGTGAGAACAGTAAGAGAAGGCTTTGTGTCTTTCGGGCTGCTGTAAAAGGACACTTGGTTCTGGAGTCAGTCTTACAAATTGGCCTGGTGTGCTGCTGTCCGTCATTCTTTCCAATTTTGAAATGTTTTGTGGTTTCTATTAACTATAATAATAATTATTACAACAGAAAACGATATTACTTGAGATTATTTTAGATCTTCTTAATTAACTAAGAAGATGGAGCTGGCTTATTTTTGTTGTCAGCAAATATTTAACAAGTTTTCCTAGGGGTGGCAAGTAGCTCAGGGTGGCAAAACTACGGCTCTGGGCCGGGGGAGACTGACAACGAATGGAGGCAAATGTCACGTGGTGGTGTGGTGAGTATTCTGAAGAACAAGCGGAAAGAAGATAGTGGGGCGGGATTCTGCTTTAGGTAGGGTGGTCAGGCCTTCCTGATGCAGTGATGTTTGGCCAGAGGCCTGAATGAGGTAAGAGGGAGAATATGTGGATACCTGGGGGAAGAGTTCCAGAAAGCAGGAGGACCCCAAGACTGGAGTATGCCTGATAAGTTCAAGGGTAGCAAAGAGGCTGGGGGCTGGGCACGGCGGGAGAGGAGAGTGGCGGGTGAGGGCACAGACGTAGGGGGACCAGATCTGGTAGGCGACGGAAAGGACTTTGCTCTTACTCTGAGTCAGGGCAGCCACTGGAAAGTTCTGAGCAAAGGAGTCACATGGGCCTACTTATGTTTTAAAAAATTAAATCTGGCTGTTCTGTGGAAAATAGACTGCGGAGAGTGCGTGGCAGATAGGAATGAACGCAGAGAAAGTAGTTAGGCTGCTGCTATAAGAGGTGAAAGAGGAGAGGGACCGGGACCAGAGAGAGGCCAGGGGAGGTGATGAGAAGCAGGCAGGGTGCGTCTGTTCTGAAGATGCAGTTGATGAGACGTGCTGGTGGAATGGTTGTGGGGTGTGAAAGAAAACAAGTCATTAGCATTGACTGCAGGGTTTTTGGCCTGAGACTTGGTAGAATGAAAATGCCCTTTACTGAGCTGGAAGAGGAAGGGGTTCACAGTGGGCGTGTGAGATGGGGGAGTTAAGTTTGGCTGCATATAACTGAAAAACTCAATGGTGGCTTAAGTAACATAGAAATTTATTTATTTTTTTCACATAAAAGAAGATCTGGAAATAGTCTGTCTCAGGGTGACTTCCTGAGGTTATCCGGGAGTCAGGCTCATTCTAGCTTTCTGTTTAGCTAGCCCCAAGGTGTGGGCCTCATCCTCATGGTCCCACATGGCTGCTAGAACTACAGCCATCATGTCTGCATTCCAGGCAACAAGAAGGAAGAAGAGGAAGGAGAAGGGTGTACCCCTTCTCTTTTAGGGAGACTTCCTAAAAGTCCACACACTTACCTTTGCACCTCATTGGCTGAAGCACAGTCACATTGCCACATCTGGCTGCAAGGAAGTCTGGGAAATGTCTTTTAGAGGTTATGCTTAACCCCTAAATAAAATTGAGGTTTTGTTACTGGGGCTCTGAATGAATATTTTAAGGTAGGTTGCCAGCAGTCTCGTCTGCAGAGGTCGGAGTTTGATTTTGGAAGAAATGAGTTCCAGTCTTATCTCTACCTGTGTGGCTTTGAGCTAAGATTCCATGACTGAACTTCTATTTCAGCTGCAAAATAAAACAATTGGACTGAATGATTTTTAAGTTTGCTCCTAACTGTAACATTGCATGAATCTTTGAGTTTGTCATATGGTAAGGTAAGTATAATGTTCACAAAAGAGATAAAAAGTGTTTGAAGAAAAAGTTATACAAGAAGATGTCTATCAAATGTCTTAAAATTGATTTTTTTTTTAATTTTTATTTATTTTATTTTTTTTCCCCCAAAGCCCCAGTAGATAGTTGTATGTCATAGTTGCACATCCTTCTAGTTGCTGTATGTGGGACACGGCCTCATCGTGGCTGGAGAAGCGGTGCGTTGGTGCCCGTCCGGGATCCGAACCCGGGCTGCCAGCAGCAGAGAGCGAGCACTTAACCGCTAAGCCACGGGGCCGGCCCTTAAAATTGATTTTTGAAATTGAAAGATTCATTTCAAACTTATTCATAAATACACTTCCATTCTTCTGTTTTTTGGAATGCTTTCTGCCTAGAGGTATAAATGATTTAATATATGCTTGAAAAAAAAGCGTATGAATTATGTAATACTAGTGTGTACTGGATGAACTTGTTATTTATTTTATAGTAAGAAAAATTTTTGATAAAAATGTGAATAATCAACTATCTGGTTTCTTACTCCATGTATAACACTTGTTGTAGCCTCATTTACCAACTTTTTGACCTGTTCAATCAGTTTAGTACGTGTGTTCAAATCCACACGCTACTGATTATCTCTCCCACACACAGTCTGTGCCTTCAAAGGGCCTGCAGTTTATTAATGGGAATCCAGTATGTACACAGATGGTACATAGTAAGGCAGAAAGGCAGTGCTCTGAGAGGGGCTGTGTGTGTGGTATTTGGCTGGGAGGGGAGGCAGGCTCTGTGGAGAAGTGGCCATTTGCGATGAGCTTTGGAGATCTGGATAGGTCCAGGGGGGTGTGGTCAGCCACGAAGGCATTCTGGATGAAAGGAAAGGAAAGGTCAGGCAACAAAATGTTCCAGTCTAGTTGGAGATGAGGTATGGTGGCACAATGGAAGATCAAGATTCTTAAGGTCAAACAGACCTAGGGCTGAACACTGAATCTGCCCCTTGCTAGCTGAGACCTGGGGCAAGTCGCTTAATCCATTTGGGTCTCATTTGCCTTATCTGTAATAGGAGACAGTACTGCCTTCTTCATAGGGTTGTTGTCTGTACTGAATGTATATGTGTAGTGTCACCTGCAGTAGTTTATGTAAAAGAACCTTCCACAGGGCGTGGTGCTCTGTGCTGCCATAAATAACAGCCCCTTGTCCTATATGGATAACCGATATTGTCCCTCCTTAACTTTTCAAGCTGTCAAGTCTTATTGTCCTGATTAATCAGCATATTAAGTATGATTCTGTTTCCCTACAAATACAGAGACATGCTGAAAACCAACTAAAGTTTCTACGGAAAAGCAGTTGCATAGTAATGAGAGTGAGGAAAGGGTATAACTTAGTGGCCTGGTAATTGTGGCATCTTTGCTTCCAGAAACCACCATTAAGGAGGAAGAATGCCTTGGGCCACCCAGGGAAGTTCCAAGCTCTAAAACGGCTGTTCTTCCAATCATCTGGCCTCTCCGTCCCCCAGGCTTGTCAAGTTTGCTTCCTAAATAAAGCTGCATCCCAGCGCTTCTCCCCATCTCCACCAACCCCTGACTCCTCGGCATCTCTCTTCAGGACTTCTGACTATTCTTCTAGCATCCACTCTTGCCCTTTTCTCAGTCCATTTTCCTCACAACAGCTAGACTGATATTTTCAGAACAGATCTGATCGTGTCAGTCTCCAGCCTGAGATCCTTCATTGACTGTGGACCCAGCCCTTGCCCTTGCCCAGTCTCATCTGGTGCCTGCCCCCCCTTCCTCAGTAGCTCCAGACACGTGCTCTTCTTTTGCCACCTGGGGAAGGGATCTTAGTTCCTCCAGTCTCAGGACTTTTGCATGTACTCCTCCGTCTGGCGTGGAAAGCTCTTTCTCAGCTCTACAATCAGTAACTTCTTATTTTCTTCGATTCTGGTTTAATCATCACCTCCTTGGGGAAGACTTCCTTGGCCCTTTAGACTCCCTTAAGCCTCCAACCACCCTCCCCACTCCGTGTCTTCTCATAGCATGGAGCGTTTCTCCTTCAGAGCCCTGTTACTGTTGGTGAGTATGCACGCATTTGTGGTTAGCTGAATACCCTATGTTTGCCATCGGTGGGAAGCTCCATGAGTCTCTGGCACCTAGGACAGCGCCTGGGGCACAGTAGGTGCTCAACTGATATTGTTGGACGAGGATGGAGAGTGCTCTGGGATACAAATCTTGGTGCTTCCTCCTTGCACTCTTAGCCATTGTCTTCTGACCTCTCTGAATGAGTTTCCGGAGGGCTCGCACATCCTTCTGTAGCTCCTTCATCTAGTTTATCAACTTATGCATTTATTCCACCATCATTCACTGAGTGTGAATAGGCACCAGGCACTGTGCTCGGTGCTAGGGCTACAGTGGCAAATAAAACAATTCCTGCCCCCAAAGAGCCAGGGGCACTGAGAAGGCTTTAAGCCAGGAGAGCAACATGGTTGGGTCAGTGATTTAGGAAGACCATTCTGGATGCAGGGAGGAGGATGGATAGGAGGGCCCAGACTGGAGGCAGGGAGACCCACACAGGAAGCTGGTTCAGTGATGCATGCTGGAGCTGATGAGGCCTGACCAGGGCCGCAGCTGTGGAGATGGAGAGAAGGAGCAGTTACAGAAGGTACTTAGCAGGCAGGAATCACAGCCCTTGGTTTCTGAATATGGGTGGAGGGAGAGAAAGGAGCCTAGGATAACTCCCAGGATCCCAGCTTGGTGGTGTCATCATTCATGTAAGAGAAAACACAGGATGAGGGGAGAGAGGAGGAGAGGGGGAGGAAATGAGTTTAGTAGAATTTGGCTTCCCAAGCCATTTAACAGTTTGTATTTCTAGAGAGAGTCTGATTAACCTGGAGCTTCAATCAGAAGAGACTCGAATTTTAGGAATAATCAAATTGACTCTTCTGTTGGTTTTATTTATTTATTTTTTTAAGATTTTATTTATTTTTTCTCCCCAAAGCCCCAGTAGATAGTTGTCTGTCATACCTGCACATCCTTCTAGTTGCTGTATGTGGGACGCGGCCTCAGCATGGCCGGAGAAGCGGTGCGTCCGTGCGCGCCCGGGATCCGAACCCGGGCTGCCAGTAGCAGAGCGTGCGCACTTAACCGCTAAGCCACGGGGCCGGCCCTTCTGTTGGTTTTAAATTTACGTACAGTAAAATTCACAGTGTACAGATCTATAAGTTTTGACAAATGCACAGTCACGTAAACACGACCACAGTCAAGACAGAACAGTTCCACCACTGCCCCTTCCTCCCCCAGATTCCCTCCTTCCTCCTTAGCCAGATCTTTCCCAATCCTTAACTCCTGGCAACCACTGATCTTTACAGTTTCGCCTTTTCCAGAACGTCACATAATGGAATCATGCAGTACGTAGACTTTTGAGACTGGCTTCTCTTACTTAGCATAATGCATTTGAGATTCATCCATGTTGTTATGTATATCAGTAGTTTATTCCATGTTATTACTGAGTAATATTCCATTCTGTGGATTTACCAGTTTATCCTTTCTGCAGTGGAGGGACATTGGTTTCCCATTTTTGAGGATTACAAATGAAGCTGCTAAAAATCTTCATGTACATGCTTTTGTGTAAATGTAGGTTTTCATTTCCCTTAGGTAAATACTGGGAGTGGGGTTGCTGGCTCATATGGGTTGTATGGTAAGTATTACGTTTAACTTGCTAAGAAAATATCAAACCATTTTCCAAAGTGGTTGTGCCTTTTTGCATTTCCACCATAATGTCTGTGAGTTCCGGTTGCTCCACATCGTTGTCAGTATTTGGTATTGTTAATTTTTTATTTTATTTTTAATTTTAACCATTAATTTTAATTTTAACCAGGTGTGTAGTGGTATCTCATTATGCTTATAATTTGTATTCTCTGATGCTGAGCATTGTTTCATGTGCTTATTCCCCATCTGCATATTTTCTTTGGTGAAGTATCTGTTCAAATCTTTTGCCCATTTAAAAATTTGGTTGTTTTCTTTTTATTAAGTTGTAAGAGCTCTTTATATATCCTGAATACAAGTCATTTGTTGGAGATATGATTTGCAAATATTTTATTTTGGATATTATGTTGTTGGATATATGATATTATATCATATATATTATGATATATATCATATGCATATATTCATATATATCCTATATTATATATACATTATAATCTTTATAGGATATAAATATATTGTTGGATATATGATTTGCAAATATTTATTCTCCCAATCTGTGGCTTGTATTTTCATTCTCTTAACAGTTAGTATCTTTTGCAGAGCAAAAAGTTTTAATTTTTGTTGAAGTCTTATTTAATATTTTTTTGTTTTATGGATTGTGCTTTTGGCATCATATCTCTTTACTTTTTACCTAACCCAAGATCACAAAGATTTTTTTCTATATTTTCTTCTAGAAATTGTAGCTTTGCATTTTGATCCATTTTGAGTTAATTTTTGCATAGAGTGTGAAGTATAGGTCAAGGTTCATTCTTTTGCATACATGTGTGCATCTGTTCCAGGACTGTTTGTTAAAAGACTGTCCTTTCTCCACCGAATTGCTTTTGCACCTTTGACAAAAGCATATGGCCATATGTGGGTCACCTAGAATACAGAATATTCTGTTCCATTGATCTGTGTTGTGTGTATATCCTTTGTCAATACTACACTGTCTTGATTACTGTAGTCTTACAGTGGGTTTTAGAATCAAGTGGTGAGTCCTCCAACTTTGTTCTTCTTTTTCAAAATTATTTTGGCTATTCTAGTTCCTTGCCTTTCCAAATAAATTTTAGAATCAGCTTGTTGATTTCTAGAAAAAATCTTGCTAGGATTTTGATTGAAGTTATGCTGAATCTACCTTTAGATTAATCTGGGGAGAATTGACGTCTTAAAAATATTCAGTCTTCCAAGCCATGAACACAATATACCTCTTCATTTAGTTACATCTTCTTTGCTTTCTTTCATCAGAGTTTTGTGGTTTTCAGTATACAGATTCTGCACATATTTCGTTAGGTTAATATCTAAGTAATCATTTTTCAGTGCTATTATAAATGATATTTTAAAAATTTTATTTCTAATTGTTTACTGCTAGTGTATATAAATACAATGGATTTTTGTATATTAACCTTATATCCTGCAACCTAGATAAACTCATTTCTTAGTTCTAGGAGCTTTTTTTACTTTTTGGAAGATTCCATGGGATTTTCTACATAGATGATCATGTTGCCTGCCAATAGAGAGTTTTATTTCTTTCTTTCCAATCTGTATGCCTTTTTTTTCCTACTGCACTTGCTAGGACTTCCAGTGTGACGTTGAATATGAATAGTGAAAGCAGACATCCTTACCTTGTTCTCGATCTTAGGAGGAAAGCATTCAGTCTCTACCGCTAAGTGCGGTGTCAATGTGTGATGTTAGCTGTAGGTTTTGTTTTGTTTTTGTTTTTGTAGATGCCCTTATGTAGTTAGGAAAGTTTCTTTCTATTCCTAGTTTAAGTTGGTTCTTATTCTCTAGTTATATGTGAGTTTTTATCTAAAACATCCTCTTCGGCCCGTTGTGACTGTGTTTCATACTTGGATTCTTCAGGTTTGTTTTGTTTTGTTTTTAAAAGAACATCTTCAAGTTATAAGATGAACTCTAGAAATGGCAGGAGAAGTAAGTCGGGTATTTCATTAATCATCATCACCACCTCTCATTTTCCGGTTGATCTGATATTTTTCTACCTTCTCACTGAGTCTCCACGGAAGCCCTGGAGGGTCAGGTACTATCATCTTTGTGTGGCAGGTGCAGGATCGAGGAACCAGGGATGGTGACTTGCTTGTGTCCCTCAGCCTGATAGCACCAGAGCCGCAACCGTTATGGAAGCCACTCTATGGACCCAAAGAGAGCCCTGAAATGCAGTGAAGAAAGCCCAGGCTTTGGACTTAGGCAGACAATCCTTTTAATTTTAACTAAATTTAAAAAATTTTATTGCAGTGAAATTCACATAGCATAAAATTAACCATTTAAAAGTGAACAATTCAGTGGCATTTAGTACATTTACAATGTTATGCAACTACCACCTCTATCTAGTTCCAAAAAATTTTCATTACCTCAAAAGGAAACTAACCATTAAGCAGATACTCCCCATTGGTCCTTCTCCCTGTCTCTGTCAACCACCAATGTGCTTTCTGTCTCTATAGATTTACCTGTTCTGGATATTTCATGTAAGTGGAATCATACGATATGTGACCATAGTGTCTAGCTTCTTTTGCTTAGCATAATATTTTTGAGGTTCATCTATGTTGTAGCATGTATCAGTACTTCCTCCCTTTTTATGGCTGAATAATATTGCATTGTATATATACGTACATATATACATGTATATATATATGTATGTGTGTGTGTGGTATATATATATAGATATACACCACAATTTGTTTATCCATTCATCCATTGATGAACACTGGGATTGTTTCCACAGCAATGTTCTTTTGGGTATATACCTAGGAGTGGAATTGCTGCATCATATGGTAATTCTGTGTTTAACTGTTTGAGGAACTGTCAAACTGTTTTCCACGAAGGCTGAACCATTTTACATTCCTACCAGCACTGTTTGAGGGTTCCAATTTCTCCACATCCTTGCCAACACTTGTTATTTTCGTTTTTTTTTTTTTTTAACTTATAGCCATCTTAATGGGTGTGAAGTGATACCTCATTGTGGTTTTGATTTGCATTTCCCTAATGACTATAATGTTGAGCATCTTTTCATGTACTTGTTGGCCATTTGTATATCTTCTTTGGAGAAATTCTATTCAAGTCTTTTGCCCATTTTTTGATTGAGTTGTTTTTGTTGTCAAGTTGTAGGAGTTCTTTATATATTCTGGGTACTAGACTCTTATCAGGTATATGATTTGCAAATATTTTCTCCCATTCTTTTTTTTTTTAATAATTTTATTTATTTATTTTTCCCCCAAAGCCCCAGTAGATAGCTGTATGTCATAGCTACACATCCTTCTAGTTGCTGTATGTGGGACGCGGCCTCAGCATGGCCGGAGAAGCGGTGCGTTGGTGCGCGCCCGGGATCTGAACCCAGGCCTCCAGTAGCAGAGCGCGCGCACTTAACCGCTAAGCCATGGGGCCGGCCCTATTTTCTCCCATTCTTTAGGTTGTCTTTTCACTGTCTTCATAATATCCTTTGATGCACAAAAGTTTTTAATTTTGATGAAGTCCAAATTACCTATTTTTTCTTTTGTTGCTTGTTTTTTGGTGTCATATCTAAGAATCCATTGCCAAATCCAAGGTCACAAAGATTACCCCTGTGTTTTCTTCTCAGTGTTTTATGGTATTAGCTCTTATATTTAGGAATTTGATTCACTTTGAGTTACTTTTTGCACTTGGTATGAGATAGGGATCCTGCTTCATTCTTTTGCGTGTGGATATCCAGTTGTCCTAGCACCATTTGTTGAAGAGACTGTTCTTTCCTCAATGAGTGGTCTTGGCACTCTTACCAAAAATTAGTTGGCCATGGATGTGTGGGAGGCAGACACTCTTGACTGTGAGAACTTTGGCAAATCACTTAATTTTGAACTTTTATTTTCTCACCTATACAATGGGGAGGATAACCTCTTTCTCTCAGAGTTGTCAGGATTAAATGAGATCACATATGGAGAGTGTCAGTCATAGTATCTGGCACAAAGTAAGTTCCCCAATGAATGTCAATTCTTCCCTCACTGCAAGAAATAGAGGCAGGGTAAGCAGTGTAACAGCCCTCCCCTCTATTCCTTCTCCTTCCTCATGTCTCCAGGACACAGGAGACCCTAGACATAGAAATGTCTATTTTTGCCTCAGCTGTTTGCTGAGTATACACTTACACCCCTGGACAGAGATGGTGAGGAGGAACGTCACAATAGGGGAAAGAAGTGCTTAGCTAGGAATGCAGGCAAGCAAATGAAATAGTGGTCAGTCTTTAATAATTCAGTCAGCATTCAATCAACATTTACCTAGTGCTGGCTTTGTGCCAGAATCTGGTCTAGGTTCTGGAGTTACAAAGGCAAAGTCTGCCCCTGCTCTCAGAGAGCTCTCAGTCTAGAGGGAGAGAAAGACTGTCAAGTAGGTAGTTATAAAACAGGGCAATAAGTTCTGAGATAGAATGAAGCAGATACTGCTGTGAGAGTGAATAATTCTAACTAGAGGATTCAGGGAAGGCTTCCGGGAAATAGTGACGCTTGAGCTGGGTATAAACACTTCGTAGGAGGGAGTATGAAGGTGGACTGGAGGGAAAAGTGTTAGCATAGGAAACATCATATATAAAGCTATGAAGGCATGAGTATGTGTTCTGGGTTCTAGGAGATGAAAAATATTCTAGGGTGCTTGGAACATAGGATAGAGTTAAGGAGTGGGGTGAGAAAATGGTTTGACTTTATTTAGATGGTCATTGGGAGCTGTTAGTGAGGTTTAAACAGGGAAGTGACATGGCCAGATCTGCATTTTAGAGATCGACAGGGAGACCAGTATGGAAAATGGATGACTGGGAAGAGGACGAGGCTGGCAGCAGGAAGAAGAGTAGGAAAGAAATGTAGCAGTGAGGATGGAGAGGAGGGGGATTGTTAGGTGGATTCATGGCAAATCAGATATGGGAGTGTAGGAGAGGAGGGCTTAGGATGACCCTCAGATTTCTGACTTGGGGATTTGGCCATGTGGCCATTCACCCAGGTAGGGACATAGGAGTGAGGAACAAAGTCGGAGAAGAAAAATTGATGTTTGTTTTTGCAAATGGATCCAAATGGAGGGAACATGGGTTAGTGTAAAAGTTAGACACACGATTGTCTAACTTGCTAAAGGGGGAAGTGGGCTTTATTTGTTTTGCTTTGTTTTGTTCTTGACAATTAAAATATTAGTACATTTTATTTTAATACCAAAAGCATAGAGAAAAAAATACAGCGCGTAATCCCACTGCTCAAATCATCCATGTTGAAAGGGAGAGAGGAGAATATATGTTGTTTGAAAATACAAGCAGGTCAGAGAAGCATAAAATGAAAAGTTCAGGCCTCCCCCAGTCCACCACTGTTAACACTTTCTTGTATTTCCTTCTAGGAAAAAAAAATGCATATAGCCACTGGATTCTGTATATCCCCAAAGGGGTCCTGCCATATACCGTGTTTTATTGAGCAGATTAACCTTCTCATTGCTTTGCTAGGCTTCGCAAACCCATCTGTCCTGGTGGGGTGAGCTGTGAGCCCACCAGGGGAAAGGCAGATCTCCACGTGGGAGCTGGGTCAGGGTAGGTGCTCAGGAAAGGATAAAGGAAAGAGCTGTTGCTGCATCTTGGAAATGCGGAGGGCCTTTGCCTGCAGCTCCAGTGGGTTAAGTGACTTCTTCAGCGATGTTCCCCGAGTTCTGACTAAGCGTGCAGTGCTGTGTGTATGTGTGGGTGGTGGGGGAGGAAGGCAGGGGTCTCAGCTCCTGGCCTTATCAAAGGGCAGAACTGGAAAGGCCAGCGATCTTTGTCCAGCCTTCTCCCTTTTTGAGGAGGAAACTGAGGTCCAGAGTGAGGTTTTGATTTGCCTAAAGCCACATGGCCTGTTGGTGCCAGAGCCTGCCCTGGAACTTCAGAAGGTTGGGGGTGGGTGGGTGGGTAGGAGCACCTGGTGGCATTCTGGAGGGTTGGTGAGCTACTTTTGCTCTTTTCTACCCCTCTCCTCCTGCCATAAAAGTAGCAACAGTCCCCAACTCTGAATCCCCAGACAGAGGCAAGACCTTGGAGATGCCCTATGCAGCCCTTGGCCCTTGTGTAACGGGCGGGGTTGGCGGACATCCTGTTCCTATTGGAGGCAGCATGGCTGGTATAGGAGGAAGAGCACTGGACTGGGAGTCAGGAAGCCTGGATTCCAGGGCTGGCTCTGCCACGTCCACCGTATTGCCGTAGGCAGGTCACATCCTCACTCCTCTGAATGTGGGGTGGTGTAACTAAATCTCCAAGGGCCTTCTTACCATTATTGCTCTCTAAGTGTAAGATGCTATGTGTAATCAATTATAGGAAATCAAATTTCAGGATTCTGTGATTCTAAAGTCCTGGTTTTCCGAGATTCTGGGGATGCTGCTGGAGGTCTCTTACTCTGTGCAGACTCCTATTTCGGGAGACCTGCCCTGTTGTGTAGTCTGGAGGGGCTCCATACACATTTTTCAATTTGAGGCCAAGGCCAAAGAGACCAGAACCTCCCTTCAAAGAGTGTGAAGCTAGGCAGGACCCTTGGAGCCACCCAGGCCACCAGCAGACAGTGCCGAGGGGCAGGCTGGGATGACATGCAGAGACTGTCTCAGGGCCTCGCTGTCCCCTACAGTAGCCCTGCAGATGGGCTGGGCCGGGTGAACAACTTGGTTTCACACAGGAGGAAACTGAGGCTCAGAGAAGGGAACTGAGCCGTGGCTTCCAGTCGCTGTGAAGTCTTGTTCTTTGTCCAGGGTTCTTTCCACCCCTTGGGCAGGGCTCCCCGAGACACTGGTCTGTGAGGGGACCCCAGAACGCAGGGGAACCGGGTTAGACGAGTGGGTCTCAGCCCCCAGGGCTGTAAGGATCTCCCGGGAGCTCACTGAAATCTAAGTTCCGGGGCCCTACACCCGGACAGATTCACAGATTCAACTGCAATATTCTCTAGTTGGGATCCAGGCATCTGTTTTTGTTTGTTTGTCTTTTAACTTCGGAGTTTGAGACCCTGTAGCCCGGACTCTTTCCGATGAAAAACACCACAAAACCAAAGACGTAGAAGTGGTCTGAGAGCACGGGTTCGGGTCCCAACTTTGCCGCTTTCTCTCCGTGAAATCTGTGCGAGCTCTTGAGTGAGCGGGTGGGATCCTGCAAGAAAACTCTGAAAGCGCTTTCACATCCGTTCCCTCCGCGTTAGCAGGTTTCCCGTTCCCCTTCGACGAGAACACTGACCAGGACAGGGGCAGGGTCCTGCCCCAGCCACTGGGAGAGGCGGGGACAGAGCGGGGTTGAGCCCGGCTGTCCCGACGGTCAGCGCGCTCCGCCGCCCCGGCCGGCCGGCCGGCCCCGACGACTGTGCCCCGCCGCTCCCGCCCACGACGCCGCCCGGCCCGGCTCAGCGGCCGGAGGGCGGCGGGCAGCGCGCGCATGGCTCTGGCGGCCGCCGCCTGTCAAACCCTCCGCCCAGCCCCGCGCCGGCCCCGCCCAGGCCCCCAGGCGAGGAGGCCCCGCCCTCGCGCCGCAATTGGCCTCGGCGGGCGCCCGCCGCCAGCCAGTGGTCCGGGCGGCTGTCGGGCAGGCCGCGGCCCCGCCCCCGCCCCTCGGGGTGCCGCCCCGCAGGACGCGGCGGCTGCGGGGGCTGCGGCGCCAGTGGAGGCGCGCCGAGCCGTGCGCCCCGGGAGCTGCGGCGGCCGCGGCGAGGTGAGGGGGGCGCGGCCCGCCCGGGCGCCGGGGCCGAGATCAGAGACTGGCGTCCCAGCGGCGCTCGAATCCGGGGAGCTTTGGGACGGCGCGCGGAGCGCCAAGGGGAAAGGAGAGTTTGGGGGCCTCGGGCCCTGGTTCCAGGAGGGATGATGGAAGGGCCGAGGCTCTGGCGATGGGAACCTGGCGCCCGTGTGTGCGGAGTGTGAGACAGTGCGGTTGCTGGTGTTGCCGAGTGTCTCAGCGGGTGAATGAGAGTGTAGTATGTGTGGACGTCGTGTCCCCGAGTGTGCATTTGCGGGGTGTATAGTGTGCGTGAGAGCGGGCGTGCATGGGCGTTACTGACTTTGTGCGTGTTTGCGCGCGCGATGGGTTCATTTGCTGCGCGGGAGAGAGTGCGTGTCTCCGTGTGCGTGTGATGGGTTCGCATCGCGGGAGTGAGCGCCCATCCTTGGACTCCCATTTTTGCGGTTTGGGTGGTCATGGGTGAATCTCGGAGGGTCTGCGCCCAGGACTCGTGGATGCGCCGTCCGCGGTCCCTGCGTGCAGCCCCTGACCCACCCGGAACAGTCTTCCCGGCTCTGCCAGAGCCGTGCCTTGGGAATCCTAGTTGCCACCCGCTCCCCGTCTCACTGGATGACGCCCCACACGCGCTTTCCCCTCTCCGGGCCTCAGTTTCCCCTTTCGTCCAAAGAGGGCTGGTCTCGGTGGAGGCAGATTTGGGCGGGAGGGCGCAGGGGCTTCGCGGAATGCGCTGTGGCGGGGGGTGGCCAGGGCCCTCGACACGCCGGGGAAGGAAGTACGAGCCTCTCGTGCGCCCAGGAAGGGGCGTTTACGCGTGATCGGGTGGGTTTGTAGGGTTAGGGTAAGTGTGGTGGTGCTAACCCATTTTACAGAGGAGAAATAAACCGAGGGGTGGTGACCTGCCCAAACCTCGGCTCTTGGACAAGAAGGGGGCCGCTCCCCTCATTCTAACTCGCCTGTGCTGTCTCCCCTCCCCAGGAGCCCGGCGCGACCCCCAGCAGTGCGCCCCGCCCGGCGCCATGCACTGCGAGGTGGCCGAGGCGCACACAGACAAGAGGCCGAAGGAGGCCCCCGGCGCTCCGGGTCCCGGCCGCGGGCCCGCGGGCCTCGGCACGCACATGGCCTTCAGGGTCACCGTGAGCGGCGGCGGCTGCGGGGACGGGGGCCCGCGTGACCTGCTGCCCCGGCCGCCCGCGCCGCCGCCGCGCGCGCACGACCTTCTCCGGCCCCGGAGCCCGCGAGACTACGGTCCGTCCAAGGCCGCCGCCGCCGGGAAGGGTAAGTCGGGCCCCGCCAGCGTGCCTGGGCGCGAGTGCGGAGAGATTCGGGCTCCCTGGCGTCGTCCCTGCACGCCTTTTGTGGGAGTCCTGCGGAGAACTTGGTGGAACTTTTTCCGGAGTTCATCAGTTTCTCTCTAGTTGTTTGGGACTCGCTTGACATTCTGAAATGATGCCTGTTTAGGAAGCATGTATTTTAAACTAAGTAAGCCTCTTTTGGGGAAATGTGCGTATAGAAAGCTCAGATTGCATAATTTTGCTTCTGTATTTCTGATGCAAGTTGTGTGAAACTTGTCAAAATCTTCTTATAAATTAGGATGAGCGCACTTAAGTATCACTATCTTTGAGCTGGCTAAAGGCTTACTATTTTGGAAGATTCCAATGTCCCTAAATAACGAAAACCAGAGGCCTTCAGCAAGACCCCTCCCCTCTTGGAACCTCAGTTTCCCCATCTGTCAAGTAAGGAATTAATTATATCAGATGATTTTTGGGTTCCTGGTGGAAAATTTTATGAATCTGTAATCTAGCTTGAGTCAAGTCCTGACTTAAAAAATGGCTTTTTTTGTACTTGATGCTTCAGAAGCATAATCTTTGAGCAAAAGTTAACTTTGCAATCCCCTTCTCTAGGGGAGGCTGGTGGGGATAAGGTGCAGGCCCCAGTATGGTTAATGGGTCAAAGTCAGGGATGGTGCCTGCATTCTCATGAACATGTTCTTGTCGTCACAGTTAATTATTATTGAGCCATTATTTATAAGTTTCATGCTGACAGATAATTAACCAGAAATTGGGGAAATTGTTAAGTTGCTATCCCCTCCCCTTTTTTTTCCTGGGAGAAACCAAGGCTTTGGGGTTTGATTATATCAGGGTTTGGGACTTCTTGGCTCTATTTCCAGGGGATTCTCAAGGAAGACAGAACAGTTTGTGTTTTATGGCTCTATAGGCATGAGCCCCAGCAACTTAGAAAAGGTAGCTGCTTTTAGAGATGAGAGCTCCTTCTGGATAAAAAATACCCAACTTTCCAACTCAGGGGCTGCTAAAATGAAATAAACATAAATAGTTTTTTTAATGAAAACCCCTGACTTTGTAGGAGAGAGCTATTTCTTGTCTGGTTGTTTTAAATGTCAGTCTCTTTTCCAAGAGATAGCGATCATTTTTTTAAAGGATATATATATAGGAAAAAAACCACCTTTAGAGCATTATTGCTGGAATGCACATATGAGGTTCTCCTCTACTAGGGAGAGAGGAGTGCTGCACAACAGGACATGAGTAATATTTGCTGCCCTGAGCTCCTTGGCTTGCCCCGCTCGTACACAGTCCTCCCTTAAACAGATACCTTCCTGCGACATTTTGCATTTAAAAAATTGTGGCTGTCGTATGAAGATGGAGTTCTCTGCAGACCTAGTGAATGGCTCTCCCAAACATAGCCTTTGCTGCAAGCCATGGCTAGAGACCTTTCATCTGGCTGCTTGGTGTATGATCTTCCTACTTCCATTCGCCTAAACCCCAATTATTTTTACCCATCCCCGCATGTCTAAAATATGAGATCTTTAAGTTGGGATTGTATTTGGAAGAGGGAGAGGAGGAGGATAAAGGGACAGGAGGACGAACCTCTTTCTTTGTATTCTAAGATGGTCATCCTGGTTTAGCTTTTTGTAAGGGGCTTCTAAACCTTTCTTCACAGCCTCTGGGCGAGGCTGGTGGGGTAGGATTTACCAGACCCATTTGAAAGATGAGGAAACTGAGGCCTGAAGGTGGAGGAAGTGTCTTCTGTGTAAAAGACCACCCAGCAGGTCTGGGTGGGGGTCTCTGACCAGCCCATGGCTCACGGACCTGGGCATGGAGAGGTTTCAGAGCTGGCCTCTGTCTTGCTAGGCAGATTCTTCCTCATTGTCAAGCTACCCAGTGGCCTGAGACAAAACCAGCTTCCCAAAAAGAGCTCCGGCAGCCCTCTTAAAAATACCGTAAGGAAACAGCACCTTCTTACTGCCCCTACTCCCACTG
Source organism: Ceratotherium simum simum (assembly GCF_057802395.1). Taxonomy (NCBI): domain Eukaryota; kingdom Metazoa; phylum Chordata; class Mammalia; order Perissodactyla; family Rhinocerotidae; genus Ceratotherium; species Ceratotherium simum. The sequence continues at coordinate 5,514,860 of NC_141921.1, forward strand.
GAATATTCCCCAGACCGCGTAACCCTTTTATGTCTGGTGTCCTGCTCCAAGTCTCAGGCTTATTAGAAACAGATAGAAATACCAACTGAGAAATATTTACTGACTCTGCTGGAAATTGTAAGACCCTGCCATCTCTGATCCGTGGGCCATTGGGGGAAGTTATTTCACTCTGAGCCTCGGTTTCCTCATTTGTAAATGTGCCGTGAGACTTACTTTGCAAGACTGAGGAGAACGTTGGTGATGGGATGTGAAAGGGCCGCCTCAGTGCCCGGTTATGTTGGGGGTTACTATTGTAATGTGTTTAATGTTCTCAACTTCTAGTTTTTCATTTGCACAAGAGGTAATAATGCCTACTTCCCAGGGTAAATGAAACAATGGTTGTAAAAATTCTTAATAAACTAAAAAGGCGGAAGGGGTCACTTTTGTTAATTCATGCAGGGCACCATGCTAGGGTCTGTGATGCTTGAGATAAAGTCGGTAGGGCGAGGAGGGAGAAAGGTTGGGTTTTTAAAATGTCTGTGAAGAGCGCTAACTCTGGTGCACTAGCAGGGGAAGCTGAGAGGAGCCACGCTCCAGGTCTTTTTTGGCCACTGCTGCCCGGTGACGGTGATCGGAGAGAAGACAGTGTTGCTTGGGCTGGCGTCAGGTTTCAGCTGATCTGCCTTCTGCCTCGGACAGACCCTAAGCTGAGGAAGGGAGCGAGCTCTTGAGTTCAGCAGCTTGTCCGTAAACGTGGGGGTCCTCTGTGTTTCCAGATCTGCAGTCAGGAGGTCCTGGGCACAGTGCGACGTCATGGACTAACCCTGTCATCATTTACAATAAGAGTCACGATCTGTTTACGGCAGAGTCCCGTTTATCCAGAGTCCAAACAGCTGGAAAGGCCAAATTACCAGATGCTGCGTTTTTCTTTCTTATTGTTAAACACCCGACACTCTGCTTTTGGAAGTCCTGACAAGGAAAGAAGGTAAACATCTGGGCTTTATGGAGGCGGTCAGCTTTGTGACGATGGCCCGGTGACGCGCGTTGCCCGTGCACAGCACTTCCCAGTTGTCAGGGTGTGTTCCCACACATCCTCTCATCTGCCCTCACGCCAGCTAAGCTCTGCCTACGTTGGGGGTTGTTCTGAGGGAGCAGATGTATAGCTTTGCAGTCTGTGAGGTGCTGGGCAGATACTGGCTCTTCTGACTCCCATTTCATTGATGAAGACATTAGGGTTAAGGGTGTGCTCAAAGCTACACACAGTAAGTGGCAGTTTGCGAGGCTTCCTGTTCCAAATACTTGATTCTGGCTCCACAGTTTGTACCTTCTACAGTGTTGCGTTGGCAGCTGAGAGCTGGCGTTCACGGCGGCCTCCCGAACGTTCCCAGAGAGTTTCAAGTATTTTTGCTTTTGGTATTTCTTCTGTCTCGAGTCTTTGGAAATTGGTGACTAGTATCCATGCCATGGTTAGGAAACTTCTTAGTTTACCAGATGATTTCATTTGTCCAGAGTTGCTCTTCCCAGATCAAACCAGATAATTCACAGCGACTCACTGGGCCCTTTTCTCCATGCGCCGAGACTGGACATGACCTAGCAATAAAAAGGAGGCAGATGATCATGACAAGTGTGGACCCGGCCATCAGTAAATGACCGTCATAACATGGCTGTAAATGCCAAAAAGTAGTCAATCTTGTAACTTAAAAATAAATAGCTAGTAGATATATATTTTTCTTTAAAAGTGAAAACAAAAAAGGAAAGTGATTGTAGATTATGTGTGTGGGCATCAGGGGCTGGTGGTGGCAGAGAGCACATGTGATGGTTTTGGTGACGTTACCTGGTAGAGTTTCTTGTCTGAATCAGAAGCCACCGTGATGTTAGGGGGAGGCCTTGGAGGGGCTGGTGCAGCCCTAATAGAAAGGTATGAGTTATTTTGAAAGCATTTACCCCCTCCGGCTCTGGTGGGCAATTTGCTTGCATTTCATCCGTTTTAAAGTGCTGGTCCTGTGATCCGGAAATAATCAGATCCAAATTTTTTCAGTGCTTGAGGTTTCAAATAAGGGGGAGAAAAACCTGCTGGCCAAATGTCAGGCTCAGTGAGACAAAGAGAAACACGTATGTGTGTGTACAGATAAGATGGGAGCATGTTGCGTCTACAGTCATAAGAGTTACGTATCCAACAAATCTTTTATAGACATGTAGCGGAAATATAATTCCTGAAGATTCCCTAAGAATCTTGGGCGGCTAGAATTTCTCTTCCCTTCCTGCCTCCCAAATTCTCTAGAAGCTGCTAAGACTTGGCGTGCAAAAGGTGACTGTCACATGAGATCATAACTTAATTTGGGCCTTGTTTCTGAGTAGTTTACCTGCAGCGGGCTTAGCTGGGCTGAGGTCTCAGCAGCCTCTGAGCTGTGGAATCATATTGGTTGACTGTGTTGCTCTGTCTGTGATTAAAAAACATGTTTCTTTATATGCCGTGGTTTTCCTTCACCCTTCTGCTCCTTCTGAAAAAGCCAAAACCCACCCCATCTTTGAGTTATTCATCTCCCTGCGTTACATTTGCGTGAGAAGCTAAGTGAGCCAGCACACTTATTTTTACAGTGCGTTAAAATCCCATTACAGGCATAAGTGCACAATGAATCATTTAAAAAAATATATTCTTATGTTCTTTGTTCTGAATGTTGCATAATTATCGTCATTTTCTTCGGTTTTATTTTGTGGAGTTTGGCCAGCATCCTGGAAAAGGAGAGAAACTCAAGTTTGGAATAGAGTTTTCAAGCCTTTTTTGGGTAGGATTAGGAAAAAAAAACAACAAACAAATAAATACCAACTTTATTTGTAAGTTGACCAGCGACTCTCAATAACTGTGGCGTTTGCAGAGAGAGGATAATTTCCCTTCCTTCTCTCGATTTTCTTGGAAAAGAATTCCCTGTTTTGAATCCGATATGGTGGTATTTCAACAACCTTACCTTATATATATGATTATATTCAAAGTTAAATTATAATGCGTGGCTTGCTAATTTTTTTTCGTAATGCAGATTTGAGTTATAATCAGTTTGGACCTAGAGAGTTGTATTGTTTCTTTTGGTAGAGGGTAGTTTATTTTTATGTTTAAAGAAACAAAGACATTCAGTTCGAGGGGGAGAAGAAATGAAACAAACTCTGCAATGGGCTTTGAAAAGTTCAACTGCATTATGCAAAAAGGGCAGCTGTAATACCAGGGCCAGGAAGAAAGAGCAAACTCCTGAAATATTTGTGCTGCTCGCCTTCACTGTCCTAATGATTCTAGCAGTTTAAAAACGGACTTCTTGTTTATCAACAGTCACTGCCTAAATTAATAGTTTACAATGAAAAAAAATGCTTTCAGCATTAGAAGCAAAGTCCGGTGCTGATTGCTGAGTTACTGAGTAAGAAAAGCAAAAAAAAAAAAAAAGAGGGGGAGAGTTTTGTGGCTGCTTTGGTCTCCCCAGGCCTTATTTATAAGAAACTGAAAGACGACAGAGGCCTGGGAGGGGCGGGGGTGGAGAGAATACAGTCCTAACCCAGTGGTCTCAGAGTTTAAAGTCACTTAAAGCATCTGTTTTCTTCTCTTGCCCTGTCCTCTCCTAAACTCCAAAGGGTTATTCCTTCAGAAGGTTTCCGGGGGATCGTGGAGGATTGTGTTAGCATTACGAGCTGTGTTTTTAAAGTCAGCGTTTGAGTCAGATGCACTGAGAGGAGACCTTCAGTCCTCGAACTGAATAATGCATTTCCTGTATGGCCTGAATTTATTTGGTGGTTATAGTTGGGCCTGTCTGGAGCAAACACATGTGCTGTTGTACAGCCTCAGTGCATGTGGGCCATACCCTTGGCTCTGAGTCTCAGTTTCCCCGTCTGTAAAATGGGAAGCAGTTCGATGGATGATGCATAGTCCCTTCCTACTCTGATGCTCCAGGATTCCACATGAGCTGGGCTGGGAAGGTTGGGAAGGATCTACGGTGTGGAAAGAGGCTACATTTTTCTCAGGCCAGGTTATAGACTTGACCTCCCCTTGGAACTCTTGACTCCTGAAGCTGAGCAAAGAAGGAACTGGAAGAGGGAGGTCAGCTAACCTTTACTGAGCACCTACTCTCTGCCCAGCTAGGCGCTTTGTAGCTATGTCTGCATTTGATAATGCCATCCACCTGTGAGTGATGGAAGTGGAGAGGTTAAGTGATTTGTCCAAGGTCGTGCAGGTAGGAAGTAGGAGAGCCTGGGACTGGACCCAGCTCTCTGACAGCAAAGCCGGTACTTTCCCTCCAACGCACAGTGCTCTCAAGGATAGCCTTTAAAATCCAAGCAGCAGCAAAGAGTCGCTGTGGCTGTAGAGTGTGCCCCCAGCCGGGGGGAAGGCAGAAGGCCACAGGCTGGTCTAGACAGCCCCTCCCGGAGCACCCGTTCCTGAGTCTCAGCTAACTGGCCGAGCTGTGACTTTAAGGGGGGAGATTCTGCCCACCACCCTGCTGCAGAAACGGGGGAAGGACAGTGGTTCCCAGTTGTGATGTGGTGTCCCCAGACAGGGACTCTCTGAGGCTATGGAGGGGACCCCCTAGAAGCGACCCCTTCTCAGAGGCACACACACACCCCCCACCAGTTACTGCAGGTTCTAGTGCCTGTCTGAGCCTAGCACGCACTTTGGGGAGATTCTTGGCCCAGGCCCTGGGGGCGGTCTCCCTTCCACTGTTCTGAAGACACCTGTCTGAAGAGAATTCCTCATGATTCCCACCAGCCTGGTGTGTAGAATGCATGCTTCACTGGGCACCGTGGCTCGAGATCTATTAAATAATTATTTCTTAGTAAATGCTTGGTGGGATGAAGAAGGGCTTGGGAGGGACATCAGGCCAGGGATCAGAGGAAACTTGAGGTTTGTGTGTGGGAAATGGGTCTTTCGTGTCAAATGATGATGGACCCAAATGACCGCTGTGGAAGGGCAAGGTCCGGCTGCTGGGTTGTGTCTGTGGCCTTGCACGAGGGTGTGTGTGTGTTCACGGGAACGTACGTTGAGTGTGGACGTTCTCAAGGCATCGTACTTCTTCTGAAGCTGAAATGGCGGGGGTCTTTAGTGCCCCAGACCCCTGCCTTTGGATGCTGACTCTGGGTCTGAAAGGGAGAGGAGGACCAGGTATGGGATGGCCCTGGACCTCTTCCTCTTTGTGTCTTTTTAGCAACCAGATTACTCTTTTAGATGTTATTGCTTTTGTTTTTAAATAACAGGTTTGATGGAAAAATAAGGCAAGAAACCAGGGAGTCTTATAAACCCGACTTGAAAAATACAGATCCCATTTGCTGTTTTAAGCTCTCCGGAGGGCTGGAGATTGGGTTTGTTTTGGAACGTTGCTGGACTATATGAATTACTTCTCTGAGGCTTGGGTATTTAATACCTAGTAGAAGTTTGTATAAGAGTTGATGATGTATTTTGCCAACTTTCCAACCTTGTAAATAAATTACACGTGCCGGCAGAGGCTGCCAGGATCCGCTGTGTCAATTGAAGCTTAATTTTTATCCCAAACCACTTAATACTTTTGTGCTAGCGAGCAGAGAGAGTTACAGGGTTTTGCCCAGCAGCGGGCCCATTCCAAGAGGCAGCCGGCTTTGCGAGCTGGTGAACAAGCCTCCGTGGATTCACCACTCTTGACAGTTTTCTGCGGTTAAGTAGCTTCAGCGCTCTAAGTCCAAGCCTTGAGGCAGAGAATGATAATATAATTTTAAGTGTATCGTAAAAATGAAACTCAATCGTTTCCACTCCCCAAACCTGTCTCCCTCCCCTGCTCTCTGGAGAAAACGGCCGTAATTGTGTGTTTAATCTCAAGACCGCCTGTGCATTTTATCTCATTTGAGTGCAAAGCCCAGGTAATAACGTTGGCATTTCCAGCGCGAAACAGAATAGGGTTTCTAATTTGGAGACGCTATTAAATATTTCATGCTTCAACCAAACTCAATTCTTTTTTCGTATAATAAGTTTAAATATTAATTCTCTGGAATGTCAGATGCCTAAAGCTAGGCATTTAGTGATCTGCAGTTTCAAGTGTCTCGAAGAAGGTTTATGAAACAGGATATTTCACTGGGAGGGATGAGTAGTGTGTTTCAGAGATATCTGAATTCAAGGCAGCGTCTTCTGATTTACTTTTTAAAGGGAAAAGGTCATAAAATAAGTTGCTTTATGTGCTGAAGGATTAAGTGGCTTAGGCTGAAATCACAGCAGAGACTGTACTGTTTTTCCCCATTATATTTTAACAATGCTTTTTGGGGGAGGGGGTGGGTCATTTTCCCGCCTGCCTGTCTCCTCCCCCATCACCCTCGCCCTCCCCCCCCAGCCAGATGGCTTTAATTCTAACCAAATCCCACGCGGAGGCCAAATGATTGATCAAACAGTCATTTGTACTTACGTAGCGCTCTTTGTGAGAATCTCTCTGCATTGGGGCTTCTCACCGGGGTAGGCTCGTCTTCGGGCCTTTAGATGGTTGATTTCTAGCAGATTGAGGGGCTTGGAGAGGTGGGGGTGGAGGGGTCAGTGGGGAGCAAAAATCCCGGACCTTGAATCCTAAGAACGCCTTGCTTAAAACTTTTTTGTTACTTCCCATCCCTGAACAGCAGGGGTATCCAAGTTTTTTAAATACAAGTACAAAAATCTTTCCCCTGTCTACATGATAGCAGTTTTAGTTTTAGGATCTGTTGATGGAGAAGATCCCTAGTGATAGTGAGGTTACTAGTTTTAAGAGCTCTTTGAAATAGATTTGTGTTTTATCAGTCGCTCACACATCTGTGGAGACATCCATTTGTCTTTGGTACGTGCTCTAAAGCTCTCCCCTGAAATCACAACTTGGCTTGTAGATTGGACCACTTGGCCACTGGGAGAAATCTGAGCCCCGTGATCTGGCGTTCAGGGCCTGCCCCTACTCGGTCTCTTGCTAGTGCCTGCTCTCCTTGTTCTCTAGCAGCATCAGACTTCTCCTTATGTGGCTTCAGACCTGGAATTTTCTGTTTACTTGTCCTTCTGTCCTTATACGCTGTGAGCTTCTTTTTCTTCATCTTTGTGCCTCCTTAAATTATTTTTTAGAACAAGTTGGAAAATAATAGTTAATATTCATCTTTGTACCCTGGCGTCCAGGACCAGGACTGGCACAAAGTACGTGTCTGAGAAGCATATGGGGTGCCGATTGAGTCTGTGGGCGTGGAACCAGGCCACTAGGTTCCAGTTCTGGCTCTGGGGACTAACTTGGGGATCTTGGGCAAGGTGTTAAGCTCTCTGGGCCTCAATATCTTTATCTGTAAAGTGGGGATAATAATAGTAATGATCTCAAAAGACTGTTATGAGGATGAAGTGAGTTAATACGTGTGTAAGTGCTTAAGTTCAGAGGTTGGCACATGGTAAAATGCTCAATGTTGGAATTATTATTATTTTTGCTGCCACGTAAATGTTTGGTAAACAGAACCTCTTGGAAGAGCCTTCCTTCCCTTCCTTTCCACCAGACTGACTCCTACTTACCCTTTAAGACCCAGCTCACTTGCCACCTCCTCCCAGAAGCCTTCCGTTTCTCCTGGGCCAGGTTGTGCTAGAGCTCTGGCACCCACAGCCCTGACCCTTCCTTCTGCTGTAGCACTGGTCACACTCTGGTGATTTTCCACTTACTTGTGTGTCTTTGAGGACAGGGGCAGAGTCTCATTATCCCTGCACCGTCTGTGCCCAGCACAGGGCCTGGCTCAGAGGGGTGTCCAGGAAGGTTGAGAATGAAGTCCAACCCAGTCTCTGCCCTCAAGGAGCTTGTCTCTTTAAAGGAGGAGCCAAGTTTTATGTTCTTGTTTTTCCTACAAGGTTGAACACACGGTAGGCTCTCGGCACTGGCAAGACTCCAGTCAGTGAGCAGTGAGTTCTCACGTGTAGACGTGGGCCTGTTCTCTTCCCCACACCATCCTGGGGCTCTTCATCACCATGTCTGCCCCTCTCTTGCTAGGTGACGTTGGGCGAGTCTGCTCACCTCTCTGGGCCTCCCTTTCCTCTCCTCTCTGGGAGGAGTTGGCTTCAGCGATCACAGACCCTTCTTGGTTGCAAGCCTTTGGAGCTGCCAGGCCATGGGCCGGATGGAGGAGCAAGGGGCCCGAGGGCTGTCCCCAAGTGAGTGACCCAGGATCCTAGGCACTCTGCCACACACCTGCCCTCCCTTCTAGGCAGAGTCCCAGGTGCTGTAAAACGCATCTCGTCTTGTGGTTTAAAGAGCAGATATTGACCACATCTGACCCAGATTTCTCTAAGATGAAGGAGAACCTTGGAGACCGAGTGTTGGAACTGAGAGCCAGGAGCCAGACGATGGCAGCTCTTGGCAGCCCTGCTGGGTGGAGATTGAGGTACACACCCTGGATCCCCACTCCAGGACAGGCGTAGACAGAGCCCAGGGGGCTTCTTTTGGCCTCCTGGCCCTACTCTGGGCACCACTGTGGTTAGAGCTTTGTGAAGGGTAAAGCTCTGCCCAAATCATTACTGTTCATTCAGTCCCTCTTTGAACACATGGGAAGACTAAGGATCAGAGAGGCCATGTTACTTGTGCAAAGGTGGCCGTATGGCTTTTGGAGTCACACCTGGGTTCAGATCTCGACTACCCCACTTGCTGGACCTTGGGGAGAGTCATTGGACTCTGAGCCCCAGTCTTCCTCATCTGTAAAGTGGAGCTCATTCCTATCTCACAGGGCTGATGTGGAGATTAAGATGAGACGTCTGTAGAGTGCCTAGCTCAGGGGCTAGCACACAGTAGGTATGTAACAAAGGGGAGCTGCTGTTATTGGCCCTACTGAGTGCCAGAGCTGGGATTAGGTGTCTAGGCCTGACTTCGTCTGATGTTGTTGCTGCTCTACACCTCTGTACCCTAGCCTCTGACTCTGGGTTTTTTTCTTTTTTGGTGAAATTAAAAGTATAAGGACTTTGGAGTCAGAGAGACTAAGGTTCTGGTCCCAGCGCTGGAGGTCACAGATCTGGGTGGCTGGCATCTTGGCTTCACTCAGGCCTAGGGGAAGGTTAGGAGCTGTCATCCCTGGCTGAGGTGGGTGTGGGCTGCCTCCGCACAACTCTGCCAGGTCCTGGCCCTGGGGTCAGTTCAAGACAGAGCCTGTGGTGGCTCTGGTGTCCAGCAGGAGGGGGCACTGTTTGTGGCACCGGCCAGGAGCCGCAGACCTCTCCACTCCCTGGTTTACTGGGTTGGAGTTGCCTTCCGACTCTTAATATCCAGCTGACTTACCTTGATTCTGCCTCCCACACTTGTGATGCTGTTACTGTTCTGCTCCCCACTCCCTGGGCTTGTGGGACTCTGCAGTACTGTAGTGGCTTCCATTTGTTGAGCCCGGCTGGGAGTGGTTATCCCTTGAAGCCACTTAATTCTTCTTACCTTTACTCCTTGTGAGGTATCGTCACCCTCATTTGACAGATGAGAAAAACTGAGGCCCGGCGAGGCTAAGTGACCTGCCCGAAGTCCAGACTGGTAGGTGGTAGCCGCAGGCCTGCCTGACTCCAGGTCCCTGCCCTCTCTCACCCCTTGCCACCTCTCTGGGCCTTCCCTCAGGTCCTCTGGACCTCCGCTGCTTTGGGTCCAATCTTACCCATTCATCACTGCCGAGAGATTGCCACCTCCAGCCAGAGTTACATTTCCCTTCTTCATCTTCTGACTGCCCTCTGTCACTTTTCTCTCACTGAACCGTCATGTATTACAGACACCTGGCTCCGCGTTTTCCTCCCTGACGGGATGTGGGCTCCTTGGGGCATGTCTGTAACAAGCACATCTCTGACCTGCAGAGGGAGTGTGGGCCAGAGAGGAGAATGAACGCAGCACCCCAGCAGAATTAATCTGTCCCTCTCCAGTCAAGGTGCGGCTTCCTGGGGACTTCCCCAAGGAGATTTTCAGGACAGTAACCCAGAGTGGCTCTCTGTTTCTGAGCCTCAGTTTCCCATTTGTAAAATGGGGAGAGTGATCCCTGCCCAGCCAATTGTCAGGAGCATGTTGGGGGAAGTGTGGGAAAGTATCCTGGAAACAGGAAGGGCTGCACCTGGGGGTGCTTGTTGCTTGGGTTGCTCATCAATATGTATTGAACTGCTGCTGTGGCCCAGGTACTGGGTTGGGCCCTGGGACGCCATGGTGGGCAGACGGAAAGAGCCCTCCCCTGCACAGAGCTCGCAGTCGGGAGGGCAGGTGGACAGTGGGTGAAGGTTTGCAGGTTCCCTCCCGGCCTGGCCGGGTCCCCGGTCCTCCTCTGTGCATCTTTACCATCTTATCGCCTGGCTCACTGTCCTGAGCAGACTCCTGGGCTCCAGGCAGCCTAAGCCTCGTGGCCTGGGACCATCTCACTTGCCTTGGTTTGCCGGCCTATAAAATGGGAATATTGGCTAGCTCCACTTGCACGGCTCGTGTGAGAATCGGTGGGAAAGGCTGACTGCTGACCTCTCAGGGCGGGCGGGAACTCGGCTGTGTCGAGCAGCCCTCTGCAGGACTCTGGTGGAGCCGCACAGGTTCTTCAGTCCTGGGGACGGCACTGCCCTTGCCAGCCCTTTCCTTGCCCTGGTTGCCAGTTGCTGCTTGCTGAAGCTTTCCCCTTGGAGGGAATACCCTCTCCCTTGTCTCTGGAGATATAGGCCAGAGCTTTCCTTTTGCAAAATCTTCGGAGTTGCTCCCATCCCAGCCTCATACCCTTCCTTTCTCCGTCTCCCAGTTTTTCATTCTCACAGTGGCTCTGGCTGCTCATGCACTCGGAATGCAGCAGAGCTGTTTGCTAGGGAGGCACAGAGACAAGTCAATTCCCGCTGTGTGATATTGGCCAAGGAGGGGGACTCTGGGGCTGTTAGGCCCCTCCCCCCATTTTCAGTACCCTGCAGTGATCGTCAGTGAGTACTGCATGACAGTGAGTACTGCATGACGCTGGCTCATGTTTTTTTTTTATGGATCATCTTGTGTAATCTTGTAACTTTACCCTGTTATGTAAGTATTCTTGTGGAAGAACTTATGGCTCTTGAAATTTAAATTAATTACAATAAAATAAAATAAAAAATTCAGTCTCAGTCATAGTGGCCACATTTCAAGTGCTCAGTAGACACATGTGGCTAGTGGCTACTGTATTGGACAGAGAAAATAGGACATTGCCATCACCACAGAAGGTTCAGTTGGAGACCGCTGGTCTAGAATATAATTCTTTATTATTATTATTTTTTTGGTGGGGAAGATTGGCCCTGAGCTAACATCTGTGCCAGTCTTCCTCTATTGTGTATGTGGTTCACTGCCACAGCGTGGCTTGACGAGTGGTATAGGTCCGTGCTCGGGATCCACACCCGTGAACCCTGGGCTGCCGAAATGCAGCATGCCGAACTTAACCACTATGCCGCCGGGTTGGCCTTAGAATATCATTCTTTAATGTATTCATTTTTTTCAGCAAACGTTTCCTGGAACCCTGTCATATGCCAGGCTCTATGTCCGGCCCTGGAGAAGTAAGTAACCCAGGCTTGGCCTCTGCCTTGGAGCATCCAATTGAAGGGGCAGGCAGATGGACATACCAGCTTGGACGTGGGGCCAGCATGCTGGTTATGAGGCCCAGCTCCTGTTGGGGACACAGACTTGATTCCTGGGGTCTGTCCTGCTCTCCGAGAGCTCCCCAGGCCAGCACGGACAAGAGAGGGATCACAGCAGGGTTCTGGGAGAGGTGGTGTTTAAGTGGCTGGGCCCTGGCGGGTGGGTTCTGCTGGTTCCCCAGGGAAGCAGCCCAGAAAGGGCAGATGGTTCATGCAAGTGGACTCTCTGCACTGGAATCACGCTCCAGCTTCACGACGCGCCTTGCACAGTAGCTTAGACAGGGATAGATTCCTAACTGCCAGCTAATTACTTCCAAAGAATTACTCCTAATCCTTCTTTGGGAGGTGGTTCACCCTTTAAAGATAATTTAATTTAATAATCTTTATTTTTCCCACTTAATAGTACATATTTATTGCAGAAAATTTGGAAACTATAGAAACATATAAAGATTGAAATCACATTTGCTTATAATCTCACCGCCAGCAATGACCACCACTTACATTTGGTATATTTCATTTCAGTCTTTTTTCTGTGGTTATCTGTATATTAATATTTTTTTATATCATTGAGATCATTCTGAATGTAAAGTCTTGTGTACTTATTTTTAAACTTAACATTCTAATATAAACCTTTTCCATGATATTAAAATTCTTTGGAAACATTCAAAAATATATTGCATTTTATTAAATTTGTTAAATTATTTTGAATAGGCAGTACATTAAAATGGTTCAAAATTCAGAAGACCCAAAAGGGTTCTTAGGAAAAGCCTTCCTCTTCTCTTTTCCCCCCGGCCCCAGGTCCCATTGCTGGAGGCAACTAGGAATGCCTGTGTTTCTGTCTGGCCTCTCGGAAATAGGTTATGCCCACACAAACAAATATGTGTACGTATTACTTATTTGTGGACAATGCTCAGAATTTTTCACCTTTTCCCCTAGTATAGATAATGCTGCAGTGGCTTTCTTTATGCAGTAATTTTTTATTTTTTTATTTTTATATTTTTTTAATTTTTTGTTTATTGCAGTAACATTGGTTTATAACATTGTATAATTTCAGGTGTACATCATTATACTTCTATTTCTGCATAGATTACATCATGTTTACCACCCAAATACTAATTACAACCCATCACCACACACATGTGCCAAATTATCCCTTTTGCCCTCCTCCCTCCCTGCTTCCCCTCTGGTAATCACCAATCCAATCTCTGTCTCTATGTGTTTGTTTATTGTTGTTATTATCTACTACTTAATGAAGGAAATCATACGGTATTTGACCTTCTCCCTCTGACTTATTTCACTTTGCATAATACCCTCAATGTCCATCCATGTTGTCACAAATGGCTGGATTTCATCGTTTCTTACGGCTGAGTAGTATTCCGTTGTGTATATATACCACATCTTCTTAATCCATTCGTCCCTTGATGGGCACTTAGGTTGCTTCCAAGTCTTGGCTATTGTGAATAACGCTGCAATGAACACAGGGGTGCACGTATCTTTACGCATTGGTGTTTTCAATTTCTTTGGATAAATACCCAGCAGTGGAATAGCTGGATCATATGGTAGTTCTATCCTTGATTTTTTGAGGAATCTCCATACTGTTTTCCATAGTGGCTGCACGAGTTTGCACTCCCACCAGCAGTGTATGAGAGTTCCCTTCTCTCCACATCCTCTCCAACACATGTTGTTTCCTGTCTTGTTAATTATAGCCATTCTGACGGACGTGAGGTGATATCTTATTGTAGTTTTGATTTGCATTTCCCTGATAGTTAATGATTTTGAACATCTTTTCTTGTGTCTGTTGGCCATCTGTATATCTTCTTTGGAGAAATGTCTGTTCAGGTCTTTTGCCCATTTTTTAATTGGGTTGGGAGTGTTTTTGTTGTTGAGATGCATGAGTTCTTTATATATTTCGGAGATAAGCCCTTATCAGATGTATGGTTTGCAAATATCTTCTCCCAATTGTTAGGTTGTCTTTTCGTTTTGTTGATGGTTTCCTTTGCTGTGCAGAAGCTTTTTAGTTTGATGTAGTCCCATTGTTTATTTTTTCTATTGTTTCTCTTGCCCAGTCAGACATGGTACTTGAAAATATGTTGCTAAGAGCGATGTCGAAGAGCGTGCTGCCTATGTTTTCTTCTAGAAGTTTCATAGTTTCAGGTCTTACATTCAAGTCTTTAATCCATTTGGAGTTAATTTTTGTGTATGGTGTAAGGTAAGGGTCTACTTTCATTTTTTTGCATGTGGCTGTCCAGTTTTCCCGACACCATTTGTTGAAGAGACTTTCTTTTCTCCATTGTATGTTCTTGACTCCTTTGTCAAAGATTAGCTGTCCATAGATGTGTGGGTTTATTTCTGGGCTTTTGATTCTATTCCATTGATCTGTGTGTCTGTTTTTGTGCCAGTGCCATGCTGTTTTGGTTACTACAGCTTTGTAGTATATTTGGAAATCAGGGAGTGTGATACCTCCAGCTTTGTTCTTTTTTCTCAGGATTGCTTTAGCTATTCGGGGTCTTTTGTTGTTCCATATGAATTTTAGGATTCTTTGTTCTATTTCTGTGAAAAATGTTGTTGGAACTTTGATAGGGATTTATGCAGTAATTTTTATTTGCAATTGTGATTATTTTCTTAGGATTTTCTTAGGATTTCCCAGAAATGGAAATTACTGGGCTAAAGGGTAGTAACATTTGACACACATCACCAAATAGCGCGTTACAAGGTGGCACTAATTTTTACAACTGCAGGCAGTGTCTTAGAGAACTTCCTTCCCTGCATCTTCACCAGGGTTTCCAAAATAATTTCCTAATTGTGGAAATGACAGGAAATAATTCCTAAGGTGGAAATGATGTCTGGTTATCATTTCATTTTACATTTATTTGATTGCGAGTATAGTTGAACGTGTATTGTGTGTTGATGCACAGTTCATAGCTCCTCTTTTGCAAGTTGATGTTTATATTGGGGTCTGAATATTTTCCGTATAAAATTTAAAATTTTACATATTCTAAAGTGCTCAGTTAAGAATGTTAATGCTTTGTTTGTGATATTTGTTGCTAATATTTTTATGAGTCTTCTATTTAAACGAGTTTTTTATGATGAGTTTGAAACAAAAATTAAAAAATTTTTATATTTCCAAGATTTTTCTTTGTCATTTCCTTTGTTGCTTTTCTTTTTGTCATCCACCAGGTCCTGTTGTTCACTATTACTACTGTTTTGGGGAGCTTGTTTTATTAACATTGTACAAATTTTTATTTTTAGCAAAATAATGCTAAACCTCGCTTTTTAAATCACCAAATACTGTGAGACTTTAAAGAGAGTCAGTCCCCTTTCCGTCACTGTCACACTCCTGGGAGGTGGCTGCCTTCAGCCAGGGCAGCTGGGATGCCACCTCCAGGGGGCACCATGTACCCCCATCTATGTGGATGGTGCCCCCTGGACTTGGGCAACACGCTGGCCCTGCCTTCAACTCATTCAGTTGTCTTTGTCTCGTATTTTCTTCCCTGGGTCTCAGTTACAACAATAAAAGCGATAATAGCTAAATATGGTGCTTATTACCATGGTTCGGTCATGCTCTACACGAATTGCAAACATAATTCATGTGATTCTCCCAACAACCCTTTGAAGGAGGTGCTGTTATTATCCCCGATTTGCAGATGAAGAAACAGACCCCGAGGAGGAAGGTGACTTGTCCAAGGTTACACAGCTAGTGAGTGGTGAAGCCCTCGCTGCCGTGCTGTGTGGCCTCTGTGTGTGATTCATGCTGCTCTTTGTGGATCAGCTGAACTCAGTGTCTACTGACTTCTTGTGGTAGATAAGGATTCAGTTCTCTTAAACCCCACCTCCACCCTGGCTCTCACCCGTGGTGCCCTGCCCTCCCCTCCCCCTTCCTGCTCTGGTTGCAACACAATTCTTTGGTTGAGCCAGCACACAGGTGGGCCGTGTGTAACAGGATGCCACCGCGGGCATTTTGCTTTCTTGGTTCTGGTGGAGCCCCAGGACAACAGGTATTTTATTTATTTATTTATTTATTTATTTATTTATTTATTTGTGAGGAAGATCAGCCCTGAGCTAACATCCGTGCTAATCCTCCTCTTTTTGCTGAGGAAGACCGGCTCTGAGCTAACATCTATTGCCAATCCTCCTCCTTTTTTCCCCCAAAGCCCCAGTGGATAGTTGTACGTCATAGCTGCACATCCTTCTAGTTGCTGCATGTGGGACGCGGTCTCAGCATGGCTGGAGAAGCTGTGCGTCGGTGCGCGCCCGGGATCCGAACCCGGGCTGCCAGTAGCGGAGCGCGCGCACTTAACCGCTAAGCCACGGGCCAGCCCAGGACAACAGGTATTGACAGTCGGCACTGGCAGCTTCCTTCTAAAGAGGGACTTGACCACATTCTAAAGCAAGCCTCTGGTGCCTCAACTAAACTCTAGCTTTGAGATCCTTACCCAGCATATACACCTGGAGGGTGTAAAAGGGTTGATGTGGAAGAGGCCAAAGAGAGGATTTCTTTGGAGAGTGTTGAGAAAGCTGTGATGTTTTCTTTCCCCGTGCCAGCTGAAGTGAGGGGCTCCACGAGGCCCACTCAGAGCTGGGCACAGCCCCTGAGGCTGCAGGAAAGTCTGTGTATCCGCCTGAAGGTATTGAAGATAACAGGCTGTGGCAGAGTGAAGAGAGGCAGCTGCCCTGTTGCACTGTGACCGGGCAGAGGGTTGCGTTCCAAGGGATCTGCCTGGAGGTCTTTTCAGACCGACCCATCCTGCCCCCCAGGGCTTCTTGCCAGGCAGAGGCGAGAGACTGGAGGAGTCCCATGGGATGCCGTGGGATGGGGGGTGTCTGCCAACCAGCAGGGCTTTCCCGGGAACCCACCGAAGTGGGCACTGAACATCTGAGTCCAGAGAGCTCCCACGGTACCTTCCTGCCGCTCCAGTTGACAGCGTCAGGGGACTAGAGACACTGCCCCCCGACGCTGCCCAGGGTCCCCAGCCTGACGCAGGCTTGAGCTGGGGGAGGGGAGGAGCTTGACTGTAAAGGAAGCTCAGAGTTGAGATTATTAATCTGGATGGGACATCTTAATTACTAAACTGAGACTGTTCCTGAGACTAAAAGTGTCTGGAAGATGTTTTATGATCTAAGAATGATCCAAGGAGTTAAGGGAGCTTCCAGAGACCTCACAGGGGTGGGAGGTGGGGGTTGGGGAAGGGGAACAAGTCTGCAGATTGGGTTTTAAAAGGGAGAGTGGGGGTGGGGATGGGGGTGGGGAGAGTAATGATAAATTGTTTCTATATCTCCTCTGGTGTCCACTTTTTCAGCATAGTGGTTACATTCGCAATAGGATGTTGAATCAACAGGATTGTTGAATCACTGTACTTTGGGGTACAACAGTTTGTTTTCCTGGGGTTAACTATGACCTCTTTTTTCATTTGCTTAGTTTCATATGTATGTATCTATTACCATTTTTCCCTAAATATTCCATCAGTTTTGTCAAACACCTGTCAATCATACTTTCCTCAGTGCTCAAATGCATCAGGTTATCTTAGTTTCACGTCTCCTGCGCCCCAAAGAAGTAGGAGGTGCTTCTCCTGCACAGCTGACCTCCTGGGACTTCTCTTTGAGGCTCTCCTGTGTAGGATTCCCTGTTTCCTGGCTCACATCTGTATCACGTATTCCGGCTGATTTAAGCAGAAAAGAGATTTTATTAAAAGGATGCTGGGTGGCTCTCAGAATTTCCTACTGAGGCTAGAGAACCAGACTTGGAAGCTATGTAGCCAAGAACCTTATGCCAAATCCCACCAGAGGGCTGTGCAGTGAGAACAGTGGGTTCCAGACGTGGGCAGCAGAGCCACCGTCCCTGGCCGCTGGCTGTTTTTACCTGTGCAGGTAGATTTGAGCCATCCCTTATGTAGATGCTTCTAACTGGCAGAGCCCAGGCCGTGTGCCCATGCCTGGGCTATAGAGGAGGCTGGAAAAGCACATATTTTCTTCATGCAACACATTTTTTTTTTTTTTCTGAGGAATATTTGCCCTGAGCTAACATCTGTTTCCCATCTTCCTCTATTTTTTATGTGGGTCACCACCACAGCATGGCTGACGACTGGTGTGGTTCCATGCCCAAGGTTCCGCCAACCTGGGCCTGTGAGGCAGAGCACACCGAACTTAACCACTATGCCTCAGGGCCGGCCCCAACAACACATTTTTATTGAGCACCTGCTGTGAGCTCTAGATGGTCTTCCAAATGCTGGGAAGACAAGCAAACAGGCAACAACTTCTGCACTCAGGAAGCTTACAGTCTAGAGGGGGAAGACAATGATCACATAAACAAGTTAAATATAAAGTTACCAAATGGTGGTCCACAGTACAGAGGAAAGTCAGGGAAGGGGTTGAGGTCTGCTGTTTTACCATTCGCTAGTGAGAGGTGACATTGAGCGAAGGACGGTAGGGACCTGGCATTTGCAGCTTCTGTTTGCATTGTCATTGTGTGTGTGTGTGTGTATGTGTTGGGGAGGGGGCAGGGAGTTGCCTTATCAGGTGAGTACTTTTCCCAGGGGAAGAAAGGTGTTCAAAGGCTGGGTTTCCAAAAAGAAAGGCAAATATCCTGTGCATTGCATTTTCTCTTTCGTTGGCTTAACCCTATAATTTGCAGAACTTCCTCCAGTGATTTTGTAAGAAAAGTAAGGATGTTTGTCTGAAAGTGTCTCATCCCTGATTAAGCGTTTGCTTGGGGAATTTTCATAAGAAGAACTAACCTTTAAGTGTTTATGACTGTGTGCCAGGCACAGTTCTAAGTGCTTTGCGTGGATTCATTCATCCTAACAACAATCCATTGATGTAGGTGGTAGAGACTGTTATTTTGCGCATTTCACAGGCGAGGAAACTGAGGTCCAGTGAGATTTAGGAAGTTGGCCGTTGTCACACAGTGGGTAGGGGCCAGGGCCAGGACTTGAACTCAGGCTGTCTGGCTTCAGAGCTGATCCTGTTGAGAATCTTGGCCATCGTGTCTTGTTGTCCTCCAGTCCCTCACTGCTGTTGAGAAGTCCAGTGCCATGCTGACTCCTGATACTTCCCCTAGCTCTGCCCCCCTCCCTTCCCCACCCTACCCCCTCTATTTTCTGGAAGCTTTTTGGATATTCTGTCCATTCCTGGTGTTCTGAAAATTCCCAGCATTGTGCCTTGATGTGGATTTTTTCCATTAATTGGACTGGCTGCTTGGTGGCCCTTTGTTTCTGGAGATTCATGACCTTTGGTTCTAAACGTTTTTGTGTATTAGTTCTTGGAAATGTTTTCCATACCATTTCTCTGTTGTCTTTTTCTGGAAATCCCACTAGTTGCATGATTTGCTTTCTGTATTGATCCTTTGATTTTCTTATTGTCTTTTTCTGATCTGTTTTCTGAGCATTTCCTTGACTTTACATACCATTTTATTTGTTATTTTAGCTATTTTTAGTTTGCAAAAACACGTCCTTGGTCTCTCATGGTTCCTTTTCACGCATTCTATCTCTTTATGGATGCAAAATCTTATCATAGCTCTCTAAGGAGATTTTAGGATTTTAAACCATCTTTTCCCTTATTCCCTGGGCTCCTGTTTTCCGTTTGTTGATTGTGTGGTCTCATTCCTTCAGGCTGAGGGCTTTCCTCACCTGCTGTGACAAGGATCCGACCGTTGGAAGACGTCACATCTAGTGACCCTGTCCCTGTCGCTGCCCATTGCCCCTCACGTCCTCACTGCCCTCCTCACCGAGCGTAGAGTCCATTATAATCACTGTCTCCAGACAGCTGCTCTTCTCACTGCTGGGCCCCCACCCTGGTTAAGCCCGAACCGCCTGTGCCTGCCATGAAGGGTGCTGGAGGAAACAGGGCTGGTCTGCAGTCGTGAGCTCTGAACTTGCTCGGGCCTCTGCAAGGCCGACCTCCCACCTTTCCTCGCTGTGTGCTCTCCGCGCCCCACTTTTATCAGAGGCCACCATCCCTATGTGTTCTCATCCCGTCCTCTCTCGTTTCCTCCGACTTCGCTTCTGCAGTTCCTCTCCTGCAGTGTGAATTTCATCCTCTCTGCGGGTCCTTCCCATCGGCATCCAGACCTGCTCCAGAACCCGCAGCCACATTCCTTCCTTGAGTTCACACTCCCTCCTGCTCCTGCCCCATCTCTCTGCTTCTGCTGAGCGGGAAACTTCCTCAAGGAGTTGCCTCAGTGTGCAGTCTTTCTGCCCTCACTTCCCAGTCTCTGTCCGGCCCTGCGCGCAGCCAGCTCTTGTCAAGTTCCCCCGTGGCCCCCACGTGGCCAGATCCAGCCATCACGTCCGTCTCTCTCTAGGTGTCCTGGAGCAGCATTTGGCCCAGTGACCATCCTGCTTCTCCCTGGCTGCCTCCCTGTGCTGGCTACCCCTTCTCGCTGCCCTTGGCCGGTTTGTTCACCTGCTGGGCCCAAGTTCTAGCCTGCTGGCCTTGGGGCTCAGTCCTACGTCTCCTCTGACTGCCTGGTCCGTGCCACGCCTGGCACCTCTCCTGGTAGTTGCCGGAGTCGCCTTGTTGGTCTCCCTGCTGCCGTCCTTGCCTCCTGTAGTCCTTTCTGTCCCCAGCAGCTGGCATATGATTTAAAATGTAAGTCATACCGCGACCTTCTCTGTTAAAGCCCTCCATCGGTTTCTGTTCTCCTGCCCTGGCCCACGAGGCTGATGTCCATCCTCATCTGCGACATCGCTCTCCATCTCCCGCACGGCACTAGGGCCGCGCTGGCCTTTCTGTCCCGGGAGCACCGTGAGCTTGTCCTCTCCTTAGGGCCTTTGCACGGCCTCTTCCCTCTGCCTGGTATGCTTTTCCAGCTGACCTTCACGTGGTGGACCCAGGCGTCTGCCTGAGCGTCACCTCCCAGAGGCCTTCCCTGACCACCAGTTCCTTGTGTTACTCTGTTGCATTTTCATCTGAGCAGTTGTCATTACTAGGTGTTTTCTTGTTCATGGTCACCCTTCGCTCTCAAGAGGGAAGACTCCGTGAGAAGCAGGGACCTCCCGGGGCCTAGAACACTGCTGGCTGAGAGAGGCTCCTGACCTCAGCTGGGCGGAGCGCCCTCCCACTGCTCCTGTCTGTCTCAGCAGCGGTCACACTGCATCGTCCGTGTCCCCAGGGAGGCAGGGCCATGCTTCTTGCGTCTCTGTGCCCATCTCTGCACGGGGCCTGGCACGTGTCAGTAGAGGCTTGGTCCTTTTTTGTAGGAAGAACATGCGTTTCTTGTTATTCTCGTGTGGGCCTTCGTTTCAATGCTGCCTGCAGCTGGTGCAGTGGAAAAGGCGAGGGCCGGGGGGACCTGAATTCCCACACTGTCTCGAGTGCCGGGGCTGCCACATGAAGTCTCTCAGTTTTCTCTTCTGTGAAATGGGGTGATAATCCATGCCCGGGCTCCCGTGAGGCTCAGGAGAGAAACAGGGTAGGAAAGGCCTTAAAAAAAAAAGAGGGTATCTGTGTAACCCACTCTGCAGTTCAAGTGCAGTGACTGTTTATGAAGCACCTACTGTGTGTTAGAATAAGGTGCTGTCCCATGTTGACAGAACTCATGTCATCTTTTTATCACTCTGGTGAGGCTCCCGGTGATTTTGCACCTGAGGAGATTGGGACTTGAGAAGGTGAGTAGCTTCCTGGTGATTCCTGTGGTGCCTCTGCTTTCTTAGGCTCAGCTCAGTCTCTTGCTCGTTCTGGACTTTGTTTGTCTTTAGACCCCCCAAAAGTTCAAATTGCCGTTTTCAGTTTCTCTCTTATCTTTATTTATTTAGTAACTTTATCGGGGTGGGGGAAGTGGGGAAAAGGTCTTAGGACTTGCTCTGTCTTCTGTCTGGCCACGCACCCCAGAGCCGGGGTGCAGGTGGCAGGCATGGCATGAAGAGGCCAGGGCCCTCAGGGGACCAGGGTGTCCTTTTGTGGGAGGCTGTCGTCGGCGCTGTGGACTGCTGCCCTTCAGGATGAGTTATCTACAATCGTAGGGGCTCTCCCCTCCCCCTTCTAAAAAAATCTCTTGTCTCATCTTCTTCCTCCTCTTCCTTTCTCGTCTTTCCTCCTGTCTCGCTCTCAGCAGGTGCTCTGTCTGTCACCTCTTATATTTGGTCACCACTTCTTTCTGCTGCCATCTCTGTCCCTCCTTTTTGGTGTCTCTCTTTGTGTGGTCTCTGTTTCTGACTTTCTCTTTTTTTCCCTCTGGAGCTTTCCATGCCTTTCTATCTAGGCTTCTCTCTGCCTCTCTGTCTCCCTGTGTTCTTTCCTTCCTTCTGTTTCTGCCTTTCTGGGTCCATATTCACATTTGGGCTCCTGCCAGCTCTGATTTCTGGCAGAGCCACTTTGGCGGGTGTTAAAGAAGCGTCTGTGTGATAGCGTGGCGGCTCTTCCCTGCGCCTGAACTGCCTGGAATCAGAGCCCGGGTGGAACTGGACGAAGCCTTGCGGGGCCCGTCCTGGGGGCAAGGTGGGAGGACGGCAGGCTGCCCTGGGCCACTCTGGCTGCCTGCCCCTGGGGGCAGGTCTGAGAAGGACCCCACCGCCTGTGGCCTTATTCATTTAGGGGACGCTCATCGACCATTGGTCTGTGCAGGTCCTGCGCTGAGCACCGAGACACTGCCCACCCTCACGGGGCTCTTGGTGGGGACATGGACTCGGACGCTGCATGTCGTGAGTGGCGCTGGGCGGGTGGTTCTCCGTTCTGCACACAGGAGACCTGCGGGGCCTTGTGTATCTACTGTGGGTGCAGGCTTCTCCGCGGAGGGCTTGCTTGAGCCCGGCTTTGAAGGGTGAGGAGGCCCTTACTAGGTGGTGGACAGGGAGAGGGCACTCCAGGCTCTCGCTCTTCAGAGTGTGGTTTATAAACCAGCAGCACGGGCATCACCTGGGAGCTTCTTAGAAATGCAGAACCTTAGCCCCACCCCGAAACTACTGTGTTGGAATCTGCCTTTTTTTTTTTTGCTGAGGAAGATTAGCCCTGAGCTAACATCTGTGCCAGTCTTCCTCCACTTTGTATGTGGGTTGCTGCCCCAACGTGGCTGACGAGTGGTGTCCGTCCGCACCCAGGATCCCAACCCATGAACCTGGGCTGCCGAAGCAGAGCGTGCCGAACTTAACCATTATGCCATGGGGCTGGCCCCTCGGAATCTGCTTTTAACGAGATTCCCAGGTGATTCATGTGCCCACCAGAGCTGGAGAAGCATTGCTCTAGGCAGAGACTGTCTGTGCAGAGGCCCGGTGGGGGAGAGAGCTGGTGTGTTGGGCAGTGGGGAGGAATTTGGTGTTGCAGGAGCAGAGATGTGGCTGAAAGTGGCCGGAATGAGGCAACAAGGGAAGATTGGACTCAAATTGTGCTGGGCCTTGAATGACCCACTAAGAATGAGAAGGGAGCTGGGGCTGTGCCTGCTGCTTCTCCGAACCAGCTGGACCCACAGACCCATAGGCTGCCGTGACAGCAAAGACCTTTCTGGATCATCACCTCCTGTCTTCCATGAAATGAATGGGGAAACTGAAGCCCAGAGACCCCAAGTGACTTGCTTAAGGTCACACAGCGAATAGGAGGAGGGATGAGACTGAAAAACCTGGCTCTCTGACTTCACAGCTGGTGTTCTTCTGGGAATGTGTTTGTTCGTGATTAGAATGACTGCTACTTATTAAGGTCACACTACAGGCCCGGCATGGAACCAAGTGTTTCCCATTGGGCTAATGAAATAGGTCATTTCCCTGTTGTGATCTGCATTTAACACACAGGAAGCGAGGGCTTTGAGAGGTAGCCACTTGCCTAAGGACAAGTGACGGAAGAGCAGAGCTGGGCTCTGAACTCGTATTTGGCTGACTCCGGGGCCTGAGCTCCGGGCCGTCGTGCTCTCCCCACCTGGGGGATAGACGAGGAATGCGAGCTTTATCCTAGAGGCGAGGGGAAGCCGCGGAGGCCTTGGAGCGGGCGTAAGACCTGCTCAGACCGGGTTGTTGGGAAGGTCCCAGTAGCGGGGCGATTGCTAAGTCTTTGGGTGGCCTTGGGTGAGCGCGGTCCTTCCTCTTAGTTTCCTCACCTGTTGGGTTTACACGGCAGTTCTAGTAGAGGGTCTCGAAGGTCCGTCCTGAGTCTGGCTTTGTGTGTGTTGTGCTGTGATTGCAGAGCTGCTGGTGAGTGGCTTGGCCCTGGTCCTGCAGTGTTTTCCTGTTGCCCTGTAGTAGGGTGCAGGTAGTTTCAGTCCGGGGGTGGGACGTAGGGGCTGTGTGTAGTCAGAGAAACATGGCTTAGGGGCGGCAGAAGGGGTGGCAGTTGTGTCGGGGGAGGAGACTGACCAGCCCCCTCCAGCTCGGCCACCATCGCTGACTCCGTCCCACATGTGATTCTGATTAGGGGGCCTGTGTAAAAGTTACCTAAACACCACTCTAATTATTCTGTTTAGGAACATTCGCATGCGTGGGAGGGGGCCTGGCACTGGCTCCCACATGTGCTGGGGGTCTGCGGGAGGCACCACGTTTGCACGAGCGTGAAAAGCTCCGTGTCGGGCCTTCGCAGCCGCCTGGGGACGAACAGACGGGGCATCCTGCAGGACAAGCTCTGGGAGTTCTTCCCAGGGGCCGGGCAGGCGGACGACTGTTCTAGGCACTTGCTTGTAGAGGAGGGCTGGTTAGAGTCTCTCACCCTCCCTGTGAAGCAGGTGGTGTCCCCACAAGGAAGGATACAGGGTCTCGAGAGAATGTAGCAGCAACAGAATCAGCCAGACCGGTCCTCTCGCTGTCTGACCTTGGGCAAGTCCCTTCACCTCTCTGAGCCTCGGTTTCTTCATCTAAGACCGCCTGTCTTGCAGGCTCGCTGTGAAGATAAAATGAAATCAAGCATCGTTCGAGAGGACTTGAAACGTCGTGTGACCAGAGCCGCCGTATTGCACAGCTCCCCTTGCAGTGAGATGCTCAGCTTCTGCGGCCGCAGGCAACTCCTACCAGTGAAGTGTAAAAGGCCCTGGGCTGTTTACTTCATTGACAGTCTAGCGAGGGAGACGGCTTCCGGCTGAGTATGATTTGGAGTGCCCCCCGGAGATGGAGAGGGATGGCATTTGGGGGGCCTGGCTGAGCATCGGGCAGCACCCAGGACTCTCGGAGCTTCAGGAAGAGGGAGCCCCTCCTCTAGACTCAGATGAAGGGGTGTGGGCAGCGTGCCACGCTCAGGAAAGTAATGACGTAGATAAAGGTCTCTGTGCCTTGTACTTCCCCACCTACCACCCTGTTCTTCTGTCCAGGTACCCCCCCCATCCTTCTGTACATCTCTGGGTGCTCCACGTGTCTCCATATCTGTCCACACCCCCACCCCCGACAGTAAGGCTCTCACCATCCAGACACCCACTGTTCTTTTACTGTCTAGTCCACATCCATCTTCACGCCCTTTGTATGAACGCCCGTTGGTCTTCTCGTCCAGTCACCCATCAGCCAACATTCACCATGCCCCATCCTGTCCCCTGCTCTTGCTCTGAACCAGATGACACTGAGGTGAATCGAAACTGCCTCTGTGTGAGGGTTCATTGGAGGTGGGTGTGGCTTGCTTTCTTTGACATCAAGGAGGGCAGTAAACTCCTTGACTCTCCTTTAAAGATGAATCAGATTAGAGAGTAAATCTGAAACCCATTCACCCATTTATCCATTCATATGTCCACCCATCTAAGCGTCTATCCACTCACCTACCTACCCACCTACCCACCCACCCATCTATATAACCAACCATGAAGCCCTCTGACTGCCAGGAACCACCCAACTACCTGCCAGTTCATTTACCTTCACACCACACAAATACATTTTTAAGATCCCATGTGTATGAGGCCCTGTATTAGATTCTGGAAAACCAGCCTGATAGATGGCCTGGGTCAGTTGAGTTACTGGGACTGAATTTTAAAGCTCTGACATTCTGTAACACACAGAAGCATAAGACAGGGATCCTACTCTCATTATTCAACAAATCCACATCCTCAACCATTATTGAGTGCCTGCTGTGTACCTGACACTTTTCTAGACACTTGGGGTGCTGTGGTGAACAAGACAGACAATCCTTGACCTCATGGAATTTACATTCTAATGGGGGAGACAAAGGGTAAACAAGTAAACAAAGAAAGGTTGTGTATGTGCCTGTGTGTGCCAGGTGTGGGTGAGGCTCCCTCAGGAGCTTCTAATCACGCTAGAGGTGGGGCAGGTCTGGGAGGGATAACCCTCCCAGGCTCGGCGTGTGTGTGCTGTGCTTCAAACTGGAGTGCACCTAACCAGCAAGGGCTGCAGGTGGTCAGAGGGTAGCCAAGGAGGACTTCTCGGGGAAGGGAAGCCAATTCAGCCTAGGAGGTCACGGTACTGGGGAACCTGCTGAAAGATGCAGAGTGCCATCTGACCCTGAGTGCCATCCCAGTGCCCAGATCCGGGGCTGGCCTTGCGACCAACTTGCTGGATGAAGCCAGACCCTTGTGCACTCTGAGCCCCTGTCCCAGGACCACAAAATGAAGGGGTTGGGTTAGATGAGCTGTAAGTCTCCTGGACGATGACTCTGAGACCTATGAAGTGAATTAAAAGGGTGACATATTTATATCCTGTTTTATGGTGCCTTCTTAAATATACCATTTTGAGTGATAACCCTGTAGCAATCTTGTGAGGGAGAAGGTGCTGCCCCCATTTTGCAGATGAGAACACTGAGTCTCCCTACTCTATAAGGGTGCCTTCAGCCTTGGCTTTCCTGTCAGAGCTCTGGGGAAAGCTTCTCTGGGGGCGGATGGACGTGTGTGGCCGAAAGCACCAGCCTTGAGCAGGTACATACTAGGGGTACATGAGCCCCATCTTTGTCCCATACCTCATCTAAGAGGCAGATGCTCATTTTCGTTTCTTTTTGAGGGAAAAAAAATCAATAAATGGTTTGGATGTCTTTAACAGCAGGAACACTGGAACAGAACATATTGTAATGAACTGCTTTCCCATTAGGTGAGGGTCAGGCAAGATGCTGGCAGCAGCCACTTGGTCCTAAATGGCAGAGCTGAGACTCGAACCCGAGGCAGTGGGACTCCCCAGACCTCACCCTCACCCTCTTTCCCGTCTCCGTTTCAGGGCTCTCTAAACAGCCTGGGAGGGTGCTGGGGAAGACGGGGACGGAAAGAGAAGAGGGAAGCTTTTATCCTGCCATCGTCTCCTGTTTCCTCCGTAGGAAGAAAATGGGGGAAATGCTCCCTCCTTAAAAAAGAAGCTTCTTGGGCTCTCGGAGTCTTTCGGCAGTGGAGAGAGCCTGTTTCTGGTCCAGCTAGGAAAGCCTTGTGATCTAACAGGTGCTGCAGGGGTGGATTCTTTTGTTGAAGGGCTCTGCAGGCACTTGCATGAGGCAGAGGGGACCCGCTGCAGCCTCCCTATTAATTATGAACATTTAGAAATATTCCTGACTATACCCAGCGTTCCTGCTCGTGAAACTCCGCAGGTCAGAGGCCACACGTGTTTTGATTTTCTTATTTGAGGTATTATGTGTTCAAGGTAGATTTATGCTACAACCTTTGTTTATTGACTTGTACTTTTCCCTGTGAACCTAATGGAACATGACAGACGATATTTACAAGGCACGTGTTTCCGATTAAATCATGTGAGACATTAAAGCTCGATAAATGAAAGCCCCTTTGAAAGGCCAGGTTCAGAGAGGAGGAGGCAGGCCCTGCTGGGGCCCTGCGGAGTCGCCCCGCAGCTGGCTGCAGGCCCTGCGGAAGGTGGCAGGCTGTCCCTTTGCTTGGGTGGGACCCCTTGTCACCACTTGCCCGCTAGGGACCTAGGCTGCATAGAGGCCTGAAAAAATGGACACCGGGAGCCACTCTGACTCAGAACCCCCTGGGGCAGAGGGAAGGAAAGGAACGCTTCTTCTTAGAGCGCCTACTGTGTGCTAGGCTCTGTCGCGTAAGTGCTTTCCTGCAGAGTCTAGCTGAGCCTTGCAGCAGCTCTGAGGTGTTACCATCTTGAAGGGGAGTAGAATGGCGTGGGGTTAAGCATGTGGGCTCAGTCCACAGGATGGCTCTCAGGCCCCATGGCCTTCACTGTCTGTGACTCTGGGCAAGTTGATTTTGCTAAGCCTTGGTTCCTCCACCTGTAAAACGGGGACAGTAATATCTATTAGCTGTTGTTATTATCATGATCAAGTGGAGGCACACAGAGGCTGAGTAACTTGCCAAGGTCACTGCCAGGAGGGGTTGCAGCTGGAACCCGGGCCTTCAGGTTCTAAAGCCTTTCCTGGTGCTGCTCAGGCTGCCCCGGTGGGGCTGTGCCGGGCAGCTGATGGCCAGCCGGGCGGCCTGCTCACTCCTGCACCAGGACGTGGGGTATCCCTCGGCCTTCCTCAGACTTCCCGGGAGTATTAACGGGAAAGCTCGGTAGGCAGGATTAGCCTAATCGGGAGTCTGTCCATGGAGATCAATTAAAGGATTTGGGTAAATATAAAAAGTGGAAACAGCTTGGGACGGAAGGCTTCCCCCACCCCCACTCCTTCTCTCTCCCTCTCTCCCTCCTTCTGCCCCCTGTTGTCTCAGAAGGGGTCTGGGGGTGTTGCTGACCCATGGGACTGAGCACAGCCAGAAGACACCTTTTTTTCCTTTTCTGGACACCTGGCGGCAGGCGTCCAGAACTAATGAGAACAAGATTGGATTTTTTTCATGTTAAAATTTCTCTTTAGGACCTCTGACTAGCTTAGCTGCTTTATAGGGGCAGAGACAGAGAGAGGAGGAAAGATGCCCCGTCCACCTCCCGTAGTGGAAAAGCTTGCTTTTGGCAATGCTGACTTCCTCTCTGTATAAGAGCCTGTATTGACCGTAGTCTGCCATGGCCCTGGAGCCCGGACATCTGATTTTCATCAGCCTGCAGGGTGAGGGAGGAACTGTGGGCTGTGGGGAGGCTGGCTTTGGAATCGGCCAGCTTGATTCACCTTCTGGCGTTGCCACTCGCCAGCTGGGCACCTCGGACAGGTGGCTTTCTTGCTCTGGGCCTCGGTGTCCTAGTATGAGAAATAGCTGCTGTGGGAGTCAGATGCTGTCGTAGATGGGAAGGTTCTGGGCTGGGGCTGACACCAAGTTAGCAACTGCCAGGTCTCCCCAGGAGGCAGCAGGGGCCGAGGAAGGGCCCTAGGAAGCAGAAGGCCTCCTTCACTCATTGCCCAGCATCCGTGAGGCAACTGCTGGGAGCGGCATGAGTTCTAGCTCTCCTGCTCACTGCCCTCCCCTGGCCTGCCTTTACTCATCTGCAAAATGGGGAAGAGAATCCCTTTTCTGCCTCCCCTGAGGGAGGGCATGTGAAGGCACATGGAAAACTGCAGACCATACAAGTGGCAGTGATGATACCAGTGACCATGCGTCCTGTGGAGGTTTATGGAGACCATCGCCTCCTGTCACCTCCCAGCACTCCCCTGGGGGGCTGTCGTCTTTCTCACTGTCAGGCAGTGCTGGGAAGGGAGGCAACTGACTCAAGATTTGGGGGCTACTAGGTCCCACAGAGCCAGGAGCTGAGCTGAGGTCTGTCCTGCTGCATCATGCCAGCTCCGTCCTTGCCTGATGCCCCACCCTCAGAGACCCTGGACTCCTGGAGTCGGAATGGCTCAGTAAGCAGGAGGCTCCTCTCGCTCCCTCTGTCCTAAATGACCTCCCCATCCCCCTGACCTTCTCCCCTCCTTCCACTCCCCCTTCTTCACCAGGTTCATATACTCACCCAGGCTTAGGATGGTGTGGCTGAGTGGTGCAAGACAGGGGCGTTCACTGAATTAAAAGCTCTGTGAATGAACAAGTGAATGACCCTGCCACTAACTCTGTGTGTCCTTGGGCAAGTTGCTTTCCCTCTCTGTGCCTCGATTTCTCCATCAATAAGACGGTATTGACAATACCTGCTTTACTCTTGCCACATGCTTGTTACAAGGGCTTACGGTAGTGCTGACAGTAGGCAAGTGGGAGCCACTTAAAAGTGCTCTCTGGCAAGGTGCTGTCATGGGCATGGTGGTCCTGGCGTGTTCTGCAGCCTGGGCTGTGAGCAAATGTTTCTTCCAAGTGGGGAGAGCAGGGTTTTTAAAGGTCACGTACAGTCTTAGATGCAAAAGTGGGACTGAGGGGAAGGTTTTGTTTCTTTAGTAGGTAACACTGATTCTCAGAACCAGCTAAACAAATCCCCCCTCACTGAAGAATGTTGCCCGGGGCTGGGCTTGATTGAAATCGGAAAATCTAAGAGGCTTACATGCATGCGGTTTGGGTTGTGGAGGGATCCGGAGCGCTCTGCCCTGCCCTGCCCTGCATCTCCTGGCCGCTGTTAGAGCATTGTAAGGCCACAGAGGGTCTGTCGTCACCGGTCCAGCACCCTATTTTACCCCTAGGGAGCTGGGAGGCCTTCCCGCCCTGGGCAGGCAGAACCCCGAGCACCTCCCGGCTCTGACAGCCTCAGGTTGGGAGGTTGTGTGGAGGGCTGTGTGGGGACCAGTTCGCTCCGTGGACTCTGGGACAAGGCTGTCCTATTATCTCAGGGTCCCCAAGCCCTACCCCCATCTACTCAGGGCATGGAGCACTCATGCTTTTGAGCAGCTCTGGATGCCAGGGCCTGTACCAGGCACCCTGTGTGTGTGTCTCCTGGACACCTGTCTGTCTTGTTTCCTCATCTGTAGAGTGGGGCCAGAAACACTGTCTACTTCATAGGGTGGTGGTGAAGGTAGAGAGTTAATGCAGAGAAAGTGCCCAGAACGTGCCAGGCGCAGGGTAAATGCACAGTAACGGCAGCTCCCATGAGGGAGGGGTGGAATGACTTTCTACAGTGAATGTGGCTGAGGCGCAGAGAGGTGAAGACACTTGTCCGGGCTGGTGAGCAGCAGAGCAGGGGTTCAAGTCTGGGTCCAGCCGACTTTGAAGCCAGAGAAGGTATGGTGAACAGACGGGAGCCTTGATGCCACGACGCTCAGCTGAGGTGCCCTCCAGGCAGCAGGGGCACCCCACGAGAGGACAAGCTGTCGTGGTCTCCAGTGTTTCTTTACCCGTAAGCCCATGGGCAGGCCGGGCTTCTGAGGACAGGACCCCGGGGCCTGTGGGAGAGTTTTAGCAGACTGGTCAGGGCTGGCTCTTAGCTCAGAGTTTTATGGCCATGCGGAGAACATGGCTAGAGTCTTCTGTGGCTGAAGTCCCAAGGCACATGGTCCCTTGCTGACACAATTGTTCCTCATTAATTGGGCTGCGTCAAGTTTCGGGGCAGACTGCCAAGTGGCAGTGACCCCTGCTTTAGAGAGAAGCCCCGCCCTTGACCCCAGCTACCTGAGGTTGCCAGCAGCGGTGCCCTGGCCTGGGCTGTGAGTGTGACTCAGGGCGGGGAGAGGAAGGCTCTGGCCCACAGTGAGTGTCTCTCCACTGTTCCTACCCCAGCCAGCAGCCCTGCCACCCCTCCCCACCCCACAGGCCACAGATCTGGGCTCCCCACACTGTGGCGGGGGCCAGGTACAAGGGCAGGCTCCCTCGTGGGAGCGGACGATTACTCTACGTTATCCTGCGCTTGGCACTGGTCTAAGCTCTTTCTTTGCATTAACTCGCTTCATCTTCCCCATAACCCTACGATGTAGGTACTGTTATTATCCCCATTCTACAGATAAGGAAGGAGCCTTGGCATCCTCCTGGCAAGGGGGAGTGGCACTGACCTTGGAGCCAGGGCCTGAGTCCCAGCCCCAACCCCGTCTTGACCCTGTGACGCCCTGCTGCCCTTGATGGACGGGAGTAGAAAGGGATTTGAGGTAGAAGTCACCTACGTGAATAAATGCAGGGAGGGAGAAATACGTGAAGCCTGCCTCCTATAAACATTTATTAAATGCCTACAGTTTGCCAGGCATTGTGCCAGGGGCTGGGGCCCGGGGAGGACTGTGGGGGACCTGGGCTTTCTGGTGGCAGTCATAATGAGCGGGGGGCAGTCCTTTAGTTTCAAACAAAGTGTGTGCCCAGCATTCTCATTTTTGGCTCAGGAGGCGGAAGATCCTGGTGGTTCAGAGCCGCGGCTCTGGAGCCGGACTCCTGGGTTTGAACTGCGATTCCACCACTCACCAGCTGGGCAATCACTTCTTTCTGTGTCCATAAAATGGGATAATAATAGGGCTTAGAACAGTACCTGGCGCATCCTGAGAGCTCTCAGTAAGTGTTCGTTTGGACAGGAGAGGAGGGTGTGGGAGGAGGGAGATGAGGAGCAGGCTCTGACTCTCGAGTTCTTCTTTAAGGGAGAAGATGACTGTCCCTGAGTTGGGAGTCAAACCCTACCTAAACCACAATGAGAGGCCACGGCACACCTGCTCGGATGGCTGTAATAAAAAAGATAGACAATAACAAGTCTCGGCGAGGATGTGGAGAAGCTGGAACCCTCATATGCTTTTGGTGAGAATGTGAAATGGTGCAGCTGCTGTGAAAAACAGGCTGGCAGTTCCTCAAAAGGCTAAACATAGACTTACCATATGACCCAGCAAATCCACTCCTAGGTTTATAGCCAAGAGAATTGAAAACATACGTCTACACGAAACTTGTACACACACGTTAATAGCAGTATTATTCATCATAGCCAAAAAGTGGAAACAACCCAAATGTCCATCAACTGATGAACTGATGAACAAAATATAGTCTATCCATACAGTGGAATATTATTCAGCCGTAACAAGGAATGAAATACTGATTCATGCTACAACATGGATGAACCTTGAAAATGTTATGCTAAGTGAAAGAGGCCAGACACAATGGGCTACATATGACATGATTCCGTTTGCATGAAATGCCCACAATAGGCACATCTATCGAGACAGAAAGCAGATCAGTGGCTGCTGGGGGCTGGGGGAGGGGGAGGTGGGAGTGACTGCTTATAGGTGCGGGGTTTCTTTTTGGGCTGATGAAAATGTCTGTCTGGAATTAGGTAGTGATGATGGGTGTACAACTCTGTGAATATACTAAAAAACACTCAATAGTCCACTTTAAAGGAGTGAGTCTTATGGTATGTGAATTATACCTCAGTTTTAAAAAAACAAATAAGAAAAACAAAAGCCCTGCCCGATCTGACTGGTCCACCTCCGCTGGGGACGTGCCTCTCACGCTGTGCTCCAGGCAGTAACAGCTGGTGCGGCCACACCTGGTGTGGCCAAGCCTTCGCTCTTGTGGTTCTCCATCCCCTTCCTCCTCAGCAGCCTTTGAGGCCAAGAAGTCAACACTTTGTGGATGATTATCTCGGGAAGGAACCCGGGGCTTTGGAGCCACTGAGGCTTGCGTTCTCCCATTCCTGCCCCTGCCTCTGGGTCTCAGTTTCCTTACCTGAAAATGTGGCGAAGGACTGTTGTGAGGGGAAAAGAGGGCAGGCAGCGGCCCAGGGTGGGTATCCAGAGCAGGAGCATCTGAGTACTCCATCGTGCATTAGTTCCTCCAGTCTGAGTGCAGTAGGTGTTCCAGAATGTTTGTGGTGGTGTAGGACAGTGGTGGGGCCGAGGCCCTGGCTGAGTGTGAGCTGGGCTCTGCCGTCACCTGATAGGGGCAGCCCAGTCAGAGTCCTGGCTGTGGTCAGGGAGGCCTGGATTTGAATCCCAGGTCTTCTCTTAGCTGAATGACCTTTTGCAGATCACTCAACCTCTCTGTGCTGCCATGTCTTCTTTAGTAGACATGCTTGTGGTAGGCGTGCTGTGGACTGAATTGTGTCTCCCTGCAATTCATATGTTGAAGCCCGAACCCCTATGTCATGGTTTTGGAGATGGGCCTCATCTAAATTAGGTTTAGATGAGGTCATGAGGATGGTGCCCTCTCAGTGGGATTAGTGCCCGTATAAGAAGAGACACACGTTGCTCTCTCTTGCTCTCTTTCTCTCCTTCTCTGCCATGTGAGGACAAGCCAGGAAGAGAGCTCTCACCAGAAGCCGACCAGGCGTCACCCTGATCTCGGACTTCCAGCCTCCAGAACTGTGAGAAATAAGTGTCTGTTGTTTAAGCCCCGCAGTCTGTGGTGTTCTGTTCTGGCAGCCTGGGCAGACCAGGTGGTGAAACCAGTGATGGATGTAGAGCACGGAGCGCAGTGCACACCTGCTGTGACTGTTCGGAGGCTCCGTCTGTGACTGTGATGGTCGTGAGTAGTTGTGGGACCTTGGGCGAGTCACTCCGCTCCCTGAGCCGTTTCCTCCTCTGTAGAATGAGGTCACGATGCTGCCCACGCAGGGCTGCGGCCAGGGTCAGATGAGATCATCTAGGTTGAGGGGCTCGTAAACTGGGAAACGGCGTGCTGTGGAAGGGCTGGGTGTTTATGGGATGGAAGTGATGGAGAGCTCCTCAGAGAAACGTGGATGAGCGCGAGCAGGGCGGTGGTGACGGCAGATCTAGAGCGCGGTCCTGCTGGAAGCTCTCCATGTGGTCCTCTCAGGAAGTCCTCCGCTTCGGGCAGCAGCCTTCTGTCTACCTGCACAGCGGCTGGACAGAGGGCCCAGGCTTGACCCCCTGGGCTGGGGTTCTGGGCTCACAAGTGTCTCACTCCTGAGTGGGGAGCCTGGCGGAGGGCAAGCAGGGTGTGCCCGCAGGCAGCTGTACGGGGACGCGGGAGCAGGGGGCGACCCGCAGACACTCATGACCTGCTGCTGAGGGTTCTGGCTTGCCTTTTGCGTTGTCACACCCTAAGTGAGGGAGAAGCTTGGGTTGCGGAGAAACCTCACAGGCTGCGGCCAGAGGCTGCCTCTGGGGAGATGAGGAGACCTTGGAGCACGAGCCGAGTTGGCTCCTGTTCCCGCTCCGTGACATCAGGGACTCGGAGGTCTTCCGATGGAAAATCACCGTCTGGAACTCCTTCCGCGTCATCCTCTGGAGCATGTCACGGGGCCGTGGCCCACTGCATTTGTCTTCAGAGCTGCGGGCTGAGGTCGTCCCCCAGCCCAGACATCCCTTACCGGAGCAGAGGGAGGGGCATGTTCCCGGGAGAGTTTATGGGATTTTCTGGTTGGTTCTTTAATCGCGTCCTGTTTGTTTGCTGTCTGGTCTGGGGCAGTGGGGTGGGTGGGGTGGCGAGTCCTCGGAATGTCAGCCCGGGCAGCACAGAAGGCCTCTCTGGGGCAGAGGAGGGCAGACGTCAGAAAACGGATGTGGAGATGGGGCGTTTTCAAACGTAAAGGGTAAGGGGTTTGGTTGCTAGAATAACTCTAGTCTGGCCCTACCCCATCGGTCCTTGTGTTTCGGGAAGGCGTTGGCTGTAGTGGTTAGAACTGCCGGCTTTGAGCCGGGTTCCACCTCAGACGGGCTCTGTGACCTCAGCAAGTTTCTTAACCTCTCTGTGCCTCCATTCCCTCATCTGCAAAATAATAATAGTAGTCCCTCCTCAGGTTGTTGTTAGGACGAAATGAGGTGATACATGCAAAAGCATTTAGAACAGTGTCTGGCGTGGAGTGAGTGCTAAATGAACCTTAGCTGGACTGTGCAAGAGGCATGGTGGGTGGGCAGGTCCTTCCAGCAGAGCTGTTTCCCCTTCCTCCCGCGAGTTCCTGTTCCGTTCAGCTCCACTGACGCTCACTGAGCCCCCAGCGGGGCCAAGCCCTCTGTGGGGAGTGGATCCAATCCTCTCAGCCTATCCCAGGAATGCTCATAGCCTGGGCAAGGGGAGGCTCAAGAACAGACAGGGGCCCCCAGAGGAGGGAGGGATCAGGGAGGCAACCCTGGACTGTGTTTTGAAGGATGAATAGGAGTTCCTTAGGCAGAGTAGTGGGGAGCAATTGCACGTGTAAGGTGACTAGAGTAGGAGGTGAAAGTGGAGACTGGGTTGATGAGGCTGGTAACCTGCTCACAAAGGGCCTTGAACGCCAAGCTAAGGAAGTCCAAACTCTGCCCAGTAGGCAGGGGATCCATTGAAGGATTTCAGGCGTTGTCTCTCCCCCCACTTTCCGTAGAGATCCTGTCAGAGCATCATTCTCGGGGTTGTATGCCCCTGTGTACTGTCCTCCCCACTACCTGGTTAGTTTCCAGAGGGTCCTTGTCCTGCCTCCTCCCAGCTCCCTTCCCTGGTCTTGAGGCAGGTTGGCCTCTGTAGTTATTGACTTCATTTATTAGTTTTCCCAGCAAATCTGGATACACCTCCTGTCAAATCTGGGGACCATCCTGGGCACAGTGGAGGGGTGGATGAAGAAGAGTCCCGTGGTGATACCCTGCCGAAGGTGTTTTGTCCTCCTCTAGGGTGGCTCTCCCCGGCTGGAAAGGGGAAGGTCATCCGGAGACAGGCAGTGCTGTGGGAGTTCGACGAGTGGATGACCTGGCCCAGCGGGGGTAGTCGGGCAGGGCTGGAGGAGGAGGGGGGCCTGGGGCACTGGTGGGACGGGAATTCCAGGCAGCGCCGTCAGCGTGGGCCAGGCACAGAGGTGGGAGAGCAGAGGGCGAGTGCGAGGAGCAGCAGTGAGTTCTGCTCTGGGCGGGAGGGTGAGAGGGAAGGGTGTGTGCAGGGAGCAGAGAGAATCCAGGTGGGAGGGCCTGAGTGCCAGGCCAGGGGTGGACAGAGGGAGGAGGGGGTTTACTTGTTTCCTGCAGACACAGGGAGCCCTGGAGAGCCTTCAGCTGTGTTTTGGTGCCCTTGATTTTTACACCCTGTGGTTCTTTGGAGGAGGGGCAAGAAGCGGATTTATGTAGAGGATCCTGCGTTTGCAGCAAGGTAACTTAGGAAACCATTATAAAAATCCTCAGATTTCTGCCTTAATGAAAGAGGCATTTTTTTTCTCCCATAGATTCTTTAAAACTTGGGTTTCAAGTGGGGAATAGTGACACGTAATTTATTTCTCCTTGTGCTTGATGTGAGATCCCACGGGAGAGAACAGGAAGGAATTAGTGAGCTCTATATTACAATTTAATTGCTCGAAGGAAAAATATTATTTTTTATTGTTAGCCATTAGCTGCTTCTGGTTTTATTAAACTCAACCCTCTGCAGAGCACAGTGTTAGCCCCTTGGAGCCCCCCAGCTCGGGAATGGGCCCACCTTGTAAAGCGGGGTCACTGCTGGCATCTGGGCGGCCCTGGGGAGCCTGGCATTTCCGGCATCTCTGTGGTTGGAGTGCAGCCTACTGATGGCGCTCTCAGCCCCCATTCTGTCCCCTGGGATCAGGGACAGAGGCCATGGAGGGCCCAGCAAAGGACCCCAGTGTCTGGGTCAGGCCTGAGTCTCTTCTACGATAGGTGAACTTGGCTGCACTGCGTAATCTCCTGTCTTACAGATGGGGAGTTTTCATTTCTAGGGCTAAATGAGACACTGTATATAAACTGAATACCCTGGTATTCAGAAGGTGCTCGATAAATGCCTGTTAATGGGTCCCAGTACCATACACTTCTCCAGGCCGTTTGCCCTCCTTTTTTCTGGCTCTGGGCTCTAAGCTCTTGTCTCCTGGAGCCCTGCTCAGAGGGCCAGCCCCACCCCACTCCCTGTGCACTGGGCAGAGGGGACAGGCCCCAGCTCAGCCTGACCCTCACACTGTGCTGGGCAGTTCACTCCTTGATGCCGGCTCCGTGCCTGCCACATGTTGGCACCGGAGAGAGCTGTGTCTCAGATGGGCCCCTGCCGTCGGGGAGCTCCCCACTGGATGGATGAAGACAGACAAGTGGACCACGAGGGTGTGGAGCTGCCAGGGCATGACCTCGTCCTGCCTGGGGGACTGCGGAAGGCCCCTGTGCAGGGTGCTGGGGGAGCTCTCTGGGACCAAGAGGAAGGAGCTCGCTGGGGGAAGCCTCCTTCGTTCGCTGTCACAGCGCCCTGTCAGCCACCTTCTCCTGGCTGGAAGGTCTCAGCTCACCCAGCCCTACAGTGGCCCTCCTTGACCTCTGCTGCCTCCCTCACCCACTCCCTCACTCTTCAGCCACAGCTCGTGTTTCCCACACATCTTCTCAGTGCGCTTGCACTGCGACCTTGGAGGCTTATCACTCCATTTTACAGGTGGGAGGTCACCTAACTGGGGATCCGGCTGTGTTCCACTGAGAGCAGCAGACCCTGCCGCTGCAGACGGCACAGAGGCTTTTTAATCAGATGTGGGCCTCCGGTGGATTGTCACGTTTTCATTGACTTACCTTCCCCGACGTATTAGGTATTAGGGACCACTTGCCGCCTGGCCCTGGGCCCTGTGTCAGGGGAGGGAGTGAGCCGGCATTGTTTTCAGAATGCCTTGCCGGAGGCGGCCCTCTCCCCCTCCCTGCCCCGTGAGTGGCTGCCCTCTGCATGGGAGCTGTTGCCTGCACAGCGTTTCACGCTTATCGAGTGACCGACCCTATGGCCTGGGTTTCTCAAGACCGCCTCAGTTTACTCTGATGATGAGAAC
The DNA here is from genome assembly GCF_057802395.1 of Ceratotherium simum simum. Taxonomy (NCBI): domain Eukaryota; kingdom Metazoa; phylum Chordata; class Mammalia; order Perissodactyla; family Rhinocerotidae; genus Ceratotherium; species Ceratotherium simum. The sequence continues at coordinate 5,552,645 of NC_141921.1, forward strand.
TTAGCCCCAACTGTTGAACGCTTAGTAGTATGTGCAGGACTCTGTGGGAGCCTTGTGCGAACTTGGAGACTACAGTGTCTCCTTTTACCGCAAGTCCAGGCTCTGAGCCCTGGAGCGACTTGCCCAAGGTCACACAGCCGGGAAGAGACAGAGCCGGGGCCCCGAAGTGTCTGTCCAGCCTGGGCTTTCTCCCTGGGTGGCACTCCTGCCTCACCATTCTCCCCTCAGCGTGATCCTAGTTAGTGGCTGATCCCAGTTTGGAGCCCAGAAGATCAGGTCAGCGGGGCTCCCCTGGAACACGGGGTCCCAGCCCACCAAGAAGAGAAGGCAGGACGGGTCCAGGCCAGGGTCAGCGGGCTTGCAGAAAGGGTGTGGAGTCCTAAGCTTGGACCTGAGTCCATGGGGGTGTGTGGGGACAGGTGTCTGCATACCTACTGTGTGCCCGGTGCTTTGCTCTGTCGTCTCTCCTCCTCACCCCCCCCCAGCGCCCCAACTCCACTTACCCTGAGAGCACCACACCCCCTCGGTCTCCGTGCTTCTCCCCACCCTCTTTTCTCTGCCTAGGGTGCCCTCTCGCCCTTCTTTGTTTGGCTAACTCCCGCTGGCCTTTTAAGACTCATTTCAAGGCCACCCTAGGAGACCTGCCCTGACTCCCGAGCTGGGTTAGAGCCCCTTCTTGGGGCCCCCACAGTCCCCAGAGCATCCTTCTGCACGGCATTGACCACCTGCATGGTGACCGCCTGTTCACTGTCCGTCTCCCCACCAGGCAGTAGATCGTGGGCGCCGGGACTGTGTTTACTCCTCTCTCTGTGCCCCGTGCCCCCATCAGGCCTGGCGTGCTCAGGGAAAGCTCGTCCAGTTTGATTAGTAATGATCACCCCCTCCTGTTTGGACCGTATTGTCTACTTTCCAGAGCATGTTCACATCCGTTGTCACTTCGAGCTGCACGACCGTTGGAGAGTCAGGTAAGGCCACGGTGATAAGGTTTGGGAACCGAGGCTCAGGAAGCCACCCGCCGTGATGGTGGCAGAGCCTGGCCTCAGGTCCAAGCCTCACTGTGCTGTCCCCCCACAGCCTGTGCGATGCGAGGATGGCGCCTGCTTATGGCGCCCACGCCCTTGGCGACCCCGAGGCCAAGACTGCTTGTAATCAGACTGCCTTCCTCCCCACTGAGCTCATGCTGCTGAGGGAATGGAAATTTGGATCAGTGGGCGAGGGTGAGAGGCTGGGTTAGGGGGGCGGCTCTGGCTGAGGTGCTGTGGGACCCAGATGGGGTGGGGGTGGTTCTGGCCTCTGGCCCTGGGGGCTGCTGAAAACCAACCTAAGCAGTTGGCCAGGCGCCTGCCGCGTGCGCCTGGGTGTCTAGAAGGTCTGAATGGTCAACAGCCGCAGGGAGATGGGTCAGACTACTCTGGCCTTTGAGGTGAAGTTGGCCATGGTGGTAGCCTCCAGGGACTGACCGCCCCCGGGAGACCTGGTTCAAGTCCTGCCTGGTCAGTAAGCCACTGACTAGACGTGGGGCCATGGAAGTCACTTCCCTTCCCTGTGCCTCAGTTTCCTCATCTGTGAAGGGGGATAAGAGTGGTCCCAGAGGGGGTTGTGGAGAGGATTAAATAGTGAACAGTGCCTGGAGCATAGGAGTACCACAGTCACTTCCTTCTCCGTGAAATGGAGTTGTACCCTGCCCTGCTTCTCTCCCCGGGTTGATGTGAGGTCCACGTGAAGCCTTCTGCACACTGTAATGTGCTGTGCACCCGTCTTCTCTCAGAAAGAGGGGCGGTGGATGCGGAAGACAGAGCCTGGCTCTCGAGCTGTTTTTGGGGGAGGATAGGCCAGTCCAGCCAGCAAAGACTGGCCATCTCCAGCTACGGAGCAGGCGAGCAGCCGGCAGGTCCAGGAAGAGCTGCGAGGTCTTCTCGGGGTGTCAGTGCCCGTCCAGAGAACCAGGCCTGCCGGGGGCCCCGAGCCAGTGTGCGGTTCCTGCCCAGAGGGGAGGAAGAAGGCCGAAACTGGGGTGGCCTGGATTTCTCTAACTTCCCCTCTTGGCCCTATTCCTCACCACAGCCCCTGACTCTAAAGCAAGGACAGAAATGGCACCCACCCAGCAGGGTTGTTGTGTGGGTTAACACAACCCCGGGAGGTGATGGTTAACACAACCCCGGGAGGTGATGTAAGTCACGTTCGGGGTGTGTGTGTACAGCACATAGGAAGTGCTCAATGATATTATATAATAATTGCTCGATGATATTTTTATTGTTATTGTCTCATTCTTTGCGTTATTACTACATTTTTCTCTCACCCATCCCGAGTACATTGCATACCACTCGCTGTTCTATGGTTGTGCTGAGTACTTTTATCCTTCAGACCATGGGGAGCCATGGAGGGCTTTTGAGCAAGGGTCTGACATAGAGCTGGACTCCAGGAGGCTTAATCTGGCAGTGGGTTTAAGCCTCATTATGAGGTGTGGTTAGCTCAAAAAGGGATTTATTGTTAGGTTTTTTTTTTTAAATGACTTTTCAAGTCTTTTCCTCTTTCATTGGGTGGAAAAGAGAGGTTGAATGAGAAGGAAAAGAAAACTTGTGTTAAGAAAAATGGAGGCAGTTGGAGGGGGTGAGGTATGTAACAGAGGTAGGAAGAGCTGTAGGGTGGGCTGCAGACTGTCCCCGGGTCAGGCTGTGGGTGTGGAAATCCCCCCCCCATCACCCCGTACACGTGGGACTTCAGGGTAATCATCATGTAAATCGCCTCTTTGCCTTCAGGGATGCAGACCTCCGGGTGGGGCTGGTGTGAAGGCAGAACCTGGTGGATGGGACTCTGGGTTGGAGTAGGGGAGAGGGAGGTTGGGACTGACCACGAAAGGAGCGTAGAGGCCATTTAGAGAAGCTGGAAGTTCAACAAGGTAGAGCTATGCAGAAGTGAAGGACCCTGTTTTAGCAAATCCGGAGCTTGGCCAGTGTGTGGTTTGATACTGGCTGAGGGGCTGCAGGGAGTGACCAGTGGAAAAGCTGGAGGGGAGGCCGGGAGGTGAGGGGGGGCAGTGGGGGATGGGGGGAGGTGAGGCAGGGAGGTGTGGGGAGGGGGAGAGGTGGGGCGAGAAGGAGCTGGGGAAGGAGGGAAGCGCAGGAGATGAGAGCGTGGGCGAGCAGGGCGCTCAGCTCCTCCGAGTGTGTGTGCGTGTGGGACCCTGGGCCCAGGTCTTCCCAGGCTTCATCCCCAGTGACTCTGACTCAAGAAGTCCAGGGTGGATGCAGAAATCTGCATTTTAAGCAAGATTCTCTGGACAGAAGCGAAGACCAGACTGCGCAACACTGATTTAGGTCCACCTCCCCTCCCACGGTGGGTAGAGGGGATGATGCAACAGGCAGCAGGGGTGAGAGGGCACGAGGGTCTCCCAGTGGAGCAAGTGGGAGGGGTGGGCCTGGCCTGGGCAGAGGTGGAAGGACCCTGGCCTAGGGGGTGGGAGTGAGTTTTCAGAGGGCTTTGGTTAGAAACCAGTCGTGAGAGATGGTGAAATTGAGAGTGTGTGGGGAACCAGGAGCTGGTGGGGCCTGGGGAGGGGGTCAGGCCAGGGAGTCAGACTGAGGGGTCAGAAGTTGGGGTCCACAGCTGGGGAGACAAAGGCGGGGCCAGAGCAGCCTCACGATGGTGTGCCCAGAGAGATGAGACCGAGGTCAGAGCAAGACCAGTAGCCACCCTGAGCGTCTCACTCTGGTTTCTTAAAACCCTCGCGGAGGGCCGGCCCCGTGGCTTAGCGGTTGGGTGCGCGCGCTCCGCTGCTGGCGGCCCGGGTTCGGATCCCGGGCGCGCACTGACGTACCGCTTCTCTGGCCATGCTGAGGCCGCGTCCCACATACAGCAACTAGAAGGATGTGCAGCTATGACATACAACTATCCACTGGGGCTTTGGGGGAAAAAATAAATAAATAAAATTAAAAAAAAAAAAAAAAAAAAAAAAAAACCCTCGCGGATCTTCCAGCTGGCCACTGGCTGGGTCCCAGAGCCAGGGCAGAGATGAGTGCACTGTGCTGTGGGGGTGAGTGGTCCCAGCCAGTGGTGAGGGCTGCAGACCAGGGAGCTAATATTACAGGGGGGAGAGATGCCAACTCTCCATTCATTCCGCCACTTGTTCGCTCATCAAATATTAATTAAGGGCCAGACGCTGAATAGAGTGCTGTTACCTGCTTCCTTCCTTTTTGAGTGGTACCTGGAGCCTGGGTTTGCGCCATTCCTGCTCCTTCCCCTGCTAGCTGGGCGACCCTGGGAAGGGTGCTTAATCTTTGTGTTTCATTTGTAAAAAGGGAGAAATAAGTGTATCCAGCTCAACGGGTTGTCATGAGGATTAAATGTCTAAATACGTGCGGGGTGGCCAGAGTGCACCTGGATTTTATTATTCTCGCTCCAGCCACACCCCTGCACAGTCCGTGCACTGTCACCAGCATCTGTTCCTGCTGACGCCGGTCCCTCTGCCGATGTGCCCTTCCCTCCCACGTCTGCCTGTTAAGGCCCAGGCCCAGCGTGCCGCCTTCTGCCTCTCATTTTCTTTGCTGTAAACAGGGGTTAATCGTCCCGGCCCTGCCGCCTCACTGGGGGACAAAGGGAGAAGAGACGGCCTTGGCACACTGAACCGCGCTGTGCGGTGAGCTGTCTGCAGTCTCTTACTTGTTTGTGCAGGTCCATTTCACGATGTAGAAGTTGAGGCTGAGAGGTGCCTACTGTGACAGAGTGCTTCCTCCGTCCCGGGGTTGGCAGGTCACTGCAGGTAGAGGGCACTTATGTTTGGTTCTGGGAGGAGACCCTGCTGTGTCCCATATGAGATTGGCCATGTCCTGTGTCACAGACTGTCAGAGGGCCTTGGAGATCACCTCTTCCCTGTCATGGTGTTGATGGGGGAGCTGGAGCCTGGGGTGGTGAGATGAGAGACACCGCCCATCCGAGCCCGTGGTCCTGAAGATGCTCCCCCGTGGTAGTGAGCCGGGTGAGGCTCACCTGCCTGATGCCGTCGTTACAGCGCAGGGTTCCGGCCTCCGCTGGACCTGCCACTGTCTGATTCCTGTTCACTGCTCTTTCTGGCCAGCGCTGGATGCTGGGGAGCCAGAGATAAATCAGATCCAGGCCTGTCTCCGGAAGCTCACAGCAGAGGGGTCAGGCAGCTGGGTGTGAGATAATGGCCACACAGAGTGACTCAGGGTCGGGGAGCCCAGAGGGAGCCCTGAGCACCACGCAGGGCTCGAGGAAGCTTCATTCCCCCAGAGACGGGCTGCCTGGAGAGCCCCACCCACCCACCCACCCATGTCTGCCCCTCCTGGCCTGGCCTCCTCTGCAGGTGCTTCTGCCCCTCCCCTTGGGCGAGGACCTGCCTGGCCTGAGGCACCGCCACACTCTGCCACGTGTGTCTTGCTGCCTTTACTCCAGTCCCACGGAGCTGTGTGCTTTCCTCACATCACTGTGCCTTTGCCTTTGCTCTTCCTCTGCCTGGGCTGCCCTTCTTTATGTTTTTGCCTACTTCCTACGTATGTTTCAAAATTCAGCTCAGACATCACCTCTGGGAGGCCTTCCCTCTGACTGGCCTGTGGCCCCTCTGGGCTCCCACCCCCCTCCTCGTCTCTGTGTCCGTCTTTCTAACTCACTCTGTCGCGTGTGCGATGAAACGCATGGATGACCTTTGGGCTGGTCTCTTCGCCTTCCCTCCCGCATCTCACAAGGGTGGTGTCTGCAGAGACAAGCAAATGACCTGAGGACGTGCTCACTGATCCACACCGGGCTGTTAACAGCAAAGGCGGGGCCACCGTTTCTACAATCACCATGACTGCCTGCATCCCCATCTGGCCTGCATCCCCATCTGGCTGGCATAGGCTCGGCCTCTGACCGGGAGTAGGGGCCATGTGGCTGGGGCCACCCATCCTGGGCCTTTGAAGACTCTGCCAGCAGGTGCCCCTCAGGAGTTCTCAGGGTGCTCTCCATTTGGTAAAAACTTGAAAATCATCAAAGTGAGAACATTTAGTTGACTTACTCATGTAGGAGTTTTTCTTTATCACCTACTGTGGTTCATGACACTTTACAGGTGCTCTGGGCCTGCCCTTGAGCTTATGGTCTAGAGGGGAAAACACGTGTTGGACCAGGGAGGAAGCGCACGCTGTGGGGACTCAGGGAAGGCAGGCTTTGTCCCCTGTGGACGCAAACCAGGGAAGACTTCCTGGCGGAGGGGCATTTACCCTGGTCCTTAAAGAAGGGGAAGGGTTTTAGCGGTCGAGCTAGGAGGGAGAGCAGAGAGGGTGGTGGGAAAGGCAGGCACAAGGTGTGGGGAGGACTAGGGACAGCACAGCAGTCCCTGCTGCCCAGCTCCTGGCTTCAGCAGGAGCTTGCCTGTCTGCACAGGAAGGAAGAAGATCCTTCTCCCCTCCCACCTCTTCCCTCTTCCCCACCTCTCCCTCGCTAAGTGCTCAGAGCACATGTTGTAGGGACTAGTCAAAATAGAGACGCAGACGGTTTATCCCCCGTGAGCTGGTGGCCGCATTCCTGGGCACAGGAGGGGGGCGGCGGGCCCGTGGAGATGTTTGCAGAGAAAACAGAGCCTAATGAGGGTCTGACGGGGTGCTCTCGGGAACCGGGGGGAGCAGGCGTCCCCTGCCACACACGGGGCCGAGCTGCTGGCCGGGCAGGAAACACGGCTTATCTGGCAGCGGGGCCAGTCTGGCCTCCAGCGGGGTAGCCTGCAGTTCCTCGGCCTCCGCAGTGGTCCTGACAGCGTGAGGGAGGGTGGAGAGGCGGGGTCCCGCGGGCCGTCCGGTTACCTCTCTGACTTTCCTCCTGTGACGTGATGGAGACCGCTGGCCTCCCCAGGTCAGGGTGAGTGTTAGATGCAGGGAGGTGGGCTGCTGCCCAGAGCCGGCCCCTGGAGCCTCCGCAAAGGGGGCAGTTATCGCTGCCACCTGGGACGTGGGGCTGCCACCCCAGGTAACTGGAACTGCCATTTCCCAGAATTCCTGCCTTGCCATCCTCACCGCGGAGGGAGGTGGCCCGGTGGTGTAGGAAAGACCCCTGGGCTGGTGGCAGGGGTGGGGACTTCAGTCCAGTGCCGTGACTTCTTAGCTGGTGGACCCATCATTTGTTGAGTGAATCTCGTGGACCCAGGGAGAGAATGAACACTCTCCAGCCGGGTGCCCTCTGGGAAGTTCCTTGGCCTGTCATTGGGTAAGGGTAACAGGGACGTGATTGTGTCCCCCACAAGGCCTTACTGTGGGGATTAAACCCTACCAGGCCTGACACGGGCTTGTGCTTCGAACTGTGGTGAAGGAGGGTTGGATGGTTGGACCAGGTGGTAGGTGTTGCCTCAAGGTCTCCTTGGAATGGACGGGAGTAAATAGTTAAGAACCCCGTGGGAGGCCCTCAGAAGACCCTCACTTCCTTTCCTCCTGCCTGTTACCTTTCGCCCAGGAGAGTATCTGAGAGCCCCGGGTGGGCAGCGCCTTGAAGGGTGTGAAAGGTGTGAGCTGGGCCCACTTCCCTCCCACGCCTGCAGAGGAGGCGAGTGGCCCCCTCCTAGGTCTAGCTCTCCTGCCTGGCTCTGGTTCCGGCTCCCACCTCCCCTTGCTTGTCTGCCTCTGTCCTGTGAAAATCTTCCCTTAACTCCGGAAATGCCGAGTTCCAGCCCAGGCTCTGCCCGTCAGGCTGTGACCTGGGTTAAGTCACTTGGCCTCTCTGAGCCTGTGTCCTCATAGGAAAAATCCTGGCATTGGAATAGCTCTCAGGAGCCTCCTACACACAGCTCTGGGATCTTTTGCATATCAACAACGCAAGGGAAGGGCTCAACACAGTCGGGAAGTTTGGTTCAGTGACAGACACAGTGCTCCTGCAGGACATGGTCTGACCTCCCTAGCATAGTGGACAGGCCCTTCGTGATCTGGCCCCAGTAAACTTAGCACTCCACCCCTGCTCCATTCAGGCCACCCTGGACTTCTTCCGGCCTCTGAATACACTGTGTGCTCTCACGCTTCTGTGCCTTTCCTTGGCTGAAGAACTCCCATTTATTGCTCAAAACTCAGCTCAGGTGTTCTCTCTTTGAATCCTTCCCATCTCTTTCAGGTAGAGTCAGTTACCCTGATGAGGTACAAGCACTGTTTGCCCTGTGTTCTAGTTTTTCTGCTCCCCTCTGTGGTTCCCCTGCAGGTCTTGTGCTTCCCAGGGAGAGGAAGGCCAGATTCATCTGGGCCTTCACACCCAGCTCAGGGTCTTGCCCAGACCAAGCAGGACCATTTCCTGTGCTCCTGAGTTTTGCTCCATTCCCCACCTGCTCTTCTTTTCCCCTTTGGAGGGAGGAGACCGTACTGTGGGTGAGAATGAAGCCGTGTCCTCTGCCGGAGAGGCCCAGGAGCTGGGGGATGGTGGCATGTGGCTGAGCCCGGGAGGGGAGCACTGTGCTTTATGGAACTGAATGGTGAGAAGGGGCCATGAGTTGACCCGCCAGTGTGCTGCCTCCATGATGTGCTACAGGGGACTCTATTCATTCATTCATTCATTCATTCGTTCAGTGAGCATCCAGTGAGTACCCAGCTTCACATCAAGCATTGCTCTAGTCCCCAGGGAAACAGTGGAGAATAAGAGACCCTGCCTGAAGGGGCTCACGGTCTGTGGGAGAGATGGAGGAAACAGTGACCACGGGTGGGGTGATGGGGACGATGGAGGGAAGCCCCCAGGACCGTGGGAGCTGCGAGGAGCCAGCCTAGCAGCCCGGTGTGCGAGTGAGCCTGAGCCTCGTGTGAACTATGGAGACATGTGAACTAGAAGGGTCCAGGGAGGGGAGAGCATGGTTCTGACAGAGCCTGTGGATGAGAGTTGGCTTGTCCACGATGGGGCCGGGGGTCAAGCTGGAGGGGTCAGCAGAGATGGCTGGGGACAGCGGTGGCTCTGATCAGATCTGGCTGTGGTGTGGACTGGACGGGCAGGAGGTTCAGACCTGGATAATGGGTGGGCAGGCTGGAGAGGAGGGGACGGATCAGGGACCACTCTTTGAGACTTGGCGGCTGCCTGGATGTGAAGGATGAGGGTGAGGGAGACAGTCCCGGGCAAGTGGGGAAGTGACAGTCGTCTCAGGAAGTAACTCGTTGGAAGGGAGGAGAACAACACACAGAACTCAGCAGGATCTCTGCAGCTCGGGGTAATTTTGGCTTCGGAGAGCCAGTCCTGCTAATCAGATTGTAAAAATCAGGTACCGGGCTTTTTGCAGAAAATGAAGCAGATCAAAGCCAGGGTCGATTAGGCTCTGATTAAACATTGCCGAGGAGGGTCAGACTCATTACCGAGGAATGTACACAGGCCGGCAGCGCTGACGGGGGATAATAACAGATCGCGCCCGGCCGCGCAGACACCACGGCGCTCTGGGGACGCGGTGCTCCGCGGCGGGGCAGCCACAAGGAATGGTATGTCCGCAGCTCCAACGGGAATGAAGGTGGCAGGGGGCGCGTGTGGAAGTCTGGTCCCCTTCTTTGTGGCCTGTTTCCTTCTTCTGCAGCCTCAGTGGATGGGGACTGCTCCCATGCGCTGGCCGTTGGCGGAGGTCGGCCGGAGCGTGCACCTTGCTGTTTGCCACCTTTGAGGGCTTGCTCGTGCCCTTGCTGCTGTGCTGAAGGCCTCCCTCGCCCTCTTCTATCTTCTTTTCCTTCCAAGATGCGGCTTGCTTGCACTTCCTCCTGGAAGCCTTCCCTGACCCCCAGCCCAGCTCAGGTGTCTCCTCTGGGTGCCCACAGTCCCTGTCACTCTGGGTTGTCATCATCTGTTTCCATGTGTGTCCCCCCTCCAGACTGTGAGTCCCTCGGTGGCAGCACGCCTCTCCATGTCCTGTGTGTCCAGCTCGGGGCTGGCACAGAGTGGGTGTCAGGCTGTGTTCACTGACCTGGGCAGAGCCAAGCCCCTGAAACCACACGGCTGGGGAAAAGTGAAGCAGGGCCAGGCTCTGCTTGCCCCCTGGGAGGAGCCCCGGGCCTTCTGCGGAGAGGTGCTGGATAGGGTGGACTTGACCCTCTGGGCACTGGGGGGCCACTGAAAGTTCTTGATTTGGGGCAGTGATGGAAACTGAGCTGTGCTTCCTCTGTGAGAATGGGATCCCTCTGAACACCTAGCCACCCTGGAGGATCTGCGCTCCACTGGCTGCTTCACCTTGCAGTATAAAGCACCAGCACTGGGCCCTGGGCTGGTCCTGACCACAGAGAGGCCACATCAGCCCAGGAGTGAGAGGGAGCAGGTTTGGGCTAGCCTGAAATCAAGCTGACCTTGGTTTATGCACTCCAAAAACATACACCTACTGAGTGCCGCCTACTCTGTGAGCCCAGGAGATGCTCTGAGGTTCTGGCAGCCTGGATCACTCTGGAGACAGTAGGAGGAGCTGGGTTACAGAGGTCTGGGAAGGGGGCATCCATCTGAGGGAGACATGGACACCCCCAGGCCTGGCTGGAAACGTTTGGGGTTTAGAAGGAAGGAACACAAAAGCCCTTAACCTCCCAGCTGGAATGTGGACACTTCATCCGTCCTGCTTTTCTGTCCCTCCTCCAGCCCCATAAATGTCCAATTTGGGGAAAGGATTCAGTTCTAAGCCCTGGCAGAATAAGGCTGATTAAGAAACTGAGCTCCATAAAATTGTCCATGCTCTGGCAGGCTGGTGGGTTGGGAGAGTCACCGAATCTCAGGCCTGGAAAGGACTGTACAAAGCCCTTGTCCTTCTAATCCAGGCCCTCCCAGTGCCCAAATCCCTTCTGCAGCAACCCCAGCAAGTGACCACCCGTCTGTGCTTGAGTGTCTCTGCTGCCTCCCGCCCCCACCGTGTACCCACCGTGGGGCTGTGACACTCATTCCCGGATGAGCATTGACTGGGCATCGGGGTCGTGCTGTCGTTCCACACACCTGCCCTGTGCCAGGCCTTCTACCGGTGCCAGAAACACAGATTTGCTAAAGCTGGTGCTGGCTTCCATCCTGCGTGCTCACTGCGTGCAGACCCGGTGCTGCCTGATTTGTACGACGCTCTCGTTGATCCACTAGGGGCCTCTCCGCGGTCAGTGGCACCATCACATCCCTGTTTCACAGATGCGGCCCTCACCCAGGGTCACGCAGGAAATGAGAAGCAGGGCTGGGGCGTAAGCCCAGGACTCTGACCCGTGGGCTCTGCTCTCCGTCACTGCTCACGGCGCGTTGGGTGGGGCTTTGGTGCAGCACTCAGGCTCTGGAGCCAGCCTGCCTGGGTGACAGTCGCATCCACCGGGCATGAGCACTGTCCTAAGGGAGTTAACGGGTGTGGGTGCTTGGAGGAGCACTGGTAAAGGCTCAGGAGGGGCGGTGGTGCACACCTGCAGTGCAGGTGGGGAGCAGGGAGTGGGACCCGAGACTCCACAGGCCAGGACAGCTCGTCTGACCCTCGCCCGTGTCCCCGGCTCAGTGAAGGGTGTCACCACCAAAACCCTGGAATTGTTCTTGACTCAGCTCTCTGACTCCCTCCCTCCAGTCCCTCTGCAAGCCCTGTCACTGTAACCTCCTGCATCTCTCTTGTGTGTCCACTTCCCCGTCTCCCCTGTCACCACCCCAGTCCAAGCCTGGCCAACTACAGTGACCTCTTAGCGGGTCTCCATGTTTCCCCTCTAGGCCGCTTCCCGCCGTCATTAGGGTGACCTTTTATAACACAGATCTGATCCTGTCACATACCCTCACCCTGCCTAAGATTTGACTAGTTCACTGCTATTTTCAGAAGAGCACTCACATTTTGCACCTTGGGCCACGGGGTCCTGTGTGATCTGACCCCCCGACTGCCCTTGTGGCTTCATTCCTCCATCACTGTCCCCTAATTCTCTGCACTCTAGCCACACTAGTCTTCTTTCCTTCCCTTCCCAACCACTGTTCCCTCTGCCTCAGGGCCTTTGCACAGGCTTTTCCTTTAACCTGGAATGCTCTTCTTTCCTCTGCTGCAGCCTTTGCTCACTTAATATTTACTCATAACTTGTGTCTCAGTTCAAATGCCACTTGTTCAGAGAAGCCTTCCTGGACTTCTCTCCTGTGTTCTCATGGCTCCCTGTCCACAGCCTTCATGCCACCAGCAGAGTTTGTGATGTGTTTATTTACCTGATTCTTTGGTTACTTTAGCATCCTCACTAGGTGCTAAGCTCAAGGGAGGGACAGGTGTTGAGCTCATCATCATGTCCACAGCACATAGTAGGCCCACAATAAATACTTGTGGAATATAAGTTCAAAGGAAAGAAAGGCCAAGTCTTTGGGAGGAGAGGAAAGGACTCTGGTGGAGCTGGCCCGGGGCTCCCAATGGTCAGCACTCCCAGGCACCCTCCCTGCAACAGCTCCACTCGTCATGACCTCTGCTGGGAAGCTCCCCGTGATGGAGTTGCCTGGGTTGGCTAGCATCCTCCTGCAGCCACCAGGCCCTCTCTCGGGGAGGCAGGGGCGGTCTGGACTAATGAAGCCAGCACAGGCCTTTCTGCGGGACACCACACCTGCCTTCCTGTGCAGGGCCTGTCCCTGCCTCTCTGGGAGGCCTCGGGTAGCTGTTCTCTTCTCTGGGCCTCAGTTTCTCCATTTGTAAAATGGCGGGGTTGTCTCAGATGACCTTTTTCGTCCCTTTCTACTCTCTGGTCTTGTGATTTAATGCTTACTCATTAAGCTTCTTCTTGTATAGGACAGACCCTCATGGAGTAGCCGATGGTGAAAGGGCCTCTCCTGATCCTTTTCCTCCCGCCTGCCCTCCCTGGCTCTGCTCCTGAGGAGTCGGGTCAGACGGGAGTGTGGATGTATTCTAGTGACTGATGCCAAATGCACCCGGTGGGAAGTTGCCTACCTGCAGCACCGGCACTCAGGGTCATGCCAGGGCCCTTGGCATCTGCTTGTCCCTAGCGTTCCTTATGGGGACATGTGTTGAAAGGGTAACCCACAGAGGAAGGCCCTGCTCTGATTACATTCAGTTTCTTTCAGTCACATCTATAGGGGGAGAGGTGATTAGCCCTTGGCCATTCCCCCTCCAGACTCTAGGCTCCTTGCCCGGGGACTCAGGGCCTGTGCCTGATGCGCCTCTCATGCCGCCAGGCATCAGCTCCGTTGGTGACCGTTTGCTGAATGGCTGCAGGAGAGAATGCACGGGTGCAGACATGGGTCCCGGTGGGTGGTGTTGAAGGGGCTGCGGAGGAGAGTGGCTCCTCACCTTTACAACAGGAAGCATCTGTGCAGGGTTGGTGCCGAATTTGCCTGGAATGGTCCCGGCCGGCCAGATGCCAAGAGTTTATTGCATGCAGCACAGCAATTTCAAATTTCCTTTATTCTCCAAGAGCTGATGAATTAGTTGAAAGATTAAGAACACTTGCAAAGTAGCCGACAAAGTGGTTTAAGTTAGTGTAGTATAAACTCAGCACAGGAGTGTGTGTGTGTGGGGGATGAGGGGACGATGGTCAGGGAAGGTCCCCGACAGAAGGAACAGACAGCTGACTGTTTGTGGCTCTACAGAAGGAGATGATGGGAGAACAGGAAACGGGGGTTGAGCCCCAGCCTCACCACCTCCCAGCCGTGTGACCTGGAGCACATCCCGCAGCCTCTGAGCTGTGTGGGAGAAGATGAGAGGTCCATCGTAAGCCCCCTGAGGGCACGGTCCCTGTCTGGGTCCTCTCTGTGTCCCAGGCACCCACCTGTGTTTGTGGGACGGGTGGTCACTGGTGGGCCCAGGCCCTTTCAGTCCCCCTCCCTGGTGGTCCTTCAACAGAGCTGGGGAGGTTTCAGGAAGTCCAGTCCCTCGCTTTGTCAGCAGAGAGAATGTGGATGTTCTCCTTGGCCGCCTTTGGCTGGAGCCGTTGGCCCAGTCGGGCAGCATCCACTTCTCTCATTTTGCTCACAGTTTTACATAAATTCTCCCAAGTCTCTTTTCGGGTCCAGGCCCCTTTCCTGGCTCTGACCGGCACGTTCCAACCCGCTTGGCATCGTCTCTGGAGCAGCAAGGCCAGCGAGGGGCTGTTGCCGCCGCCCAGACGGGAGGCAGTGAGGCCCTGAAGCTCTGCCCTGATGGTCTTTGCCCACCGCGGGCTGCGTTCCTGGTTCTGGTGAAGACGTGCCATGTGCCCTCACTCGGTCAGTTCCTCCCAGCTCGGCACACAGCGTCGTGCAGCCCTGCTCTTGCTGTGCAAGTGCAGATCCCAGAGCAGCCGGAAGAGTGCTTTCGTTTTCCCCTCTGACTTAATTTAGGAGACGTGGAGGCTGTGTGGACCCAGCTGGGAGAGAGGGGCCTGCACGCCTCCCTCGGACTCCGGCAGATGGTATCAGCGTAGTCGGGCCCAGGGCCCAGGAAGCGTTTACCCAGCTGTGTCCAGGGTCGGCATGATCTGGCCAGTGCTGCTGCGGGGTGGAAGGGTCAGATGGTGGCGGATGTGCGTGCCGTCTTTTGGAGAAGTTCACCTTGGGTTGGTAAGGGGTGAAGCTCCTCCCACAGTCAATTCCAAGTCTCCTCCTTGCCCCTCTAGACGGCAGTGGAAGTGGATCTGATATTTTATTCTTACTGCTTAGTTACTAGGGTGAATTAGTCTTAGCCTACCTTGAAGTGGCCTGACCGGCTCTGTTTTTGGAATGTTGTTCATTCGTTCATTCACTCATTCGTTCAGCGTGTAAGTATCAGGAGCATCACCCACACGCCTCCTATATCTGACCCCTCCCTGATAGGATTGATTTGTTTTCTGACCATGTGAGTTTTAAAACATTCTCTGATCATAACAGGGTGACAATGCCTCACATTCCCATGTGGTTTGCAGTTCCCAGAACACCTTCCCTTCCATTGTTTCATTTAATGTTCATGAGGGGAGGGGGTTTTATTAGCTCTATTTTGTAAGAGAAGGAAACTGAGGCTCAGAGAGGTTAAGTATCTGACCTAGGGTGACACAGCTCTGTCAGTAGCAGAGGTCTGTGTCATCCGCTCTCCCCTCAGGGTCCCAGTCTGGTACTGGTGCCAGTGGGTGGCAGGCCCCATGCTCATGACAGGGATAGCATCCACTTCCTGCCAAGGAACAGGGATTTGTGGACAGGGCAGTACGTTTTCTTAATCTCTTTGGGGCTCGGTGTTCCCGTCGATGTGTCGACGTGATGAGAATCTCTCTCCTTGCCTTTCCTTAGGAGGACTGAAGGACACATGCTGTATTTGATATGAAAAGGTTTTAGAGCTCTTACCAGCTGAGGCTTGATGTGCTCTGTGCCCGTCGGACCCTTCCTGGAGCGAGTGGAGGCTCCCTCCCTGCCTGCCGTCGCCTTCCTTCCTTCAACAGGTGTCTGGGAACCACTGCTCTGTGTCCAGCTCTGGGCTGGGCACTGGGGACCAGCGAGCCCGACCTGGTGCCTGACCGTGAGGAGTTCACAGAACGGGGCTGTGGCCGTCCCCAGGCGGGTAGCCCAGGTGTCACTATCTGTGAGAAAGACCGAGGAGCTGGAGGGAGAAGTAGAGAAGGGGGCTGGCATCGCTGTCAGGAGCCCCCTGCGGCCAGCACTGTGTTGGGGGCTTTCCCTGCCTCCCCCAGCTCCCTCCTCACAGGCGGGTGGGAGGTGGGCGTGTGCTGTCCTGGCTCCGCAGCTGAGGAAATAGGCTCAGAGCAGCACAGTGACTTGTCCAGGGTTGCACAGCTGGCATTTGACCTTTCGTCTCTGTGACCTGAGCCCAGCCTTCTTTCTGGGACGCCTGGCCTCTGAGTGCCCTCTGCGTCCATGGGGGCAGTTGACAAATGGAGGGAGAGTGCTGGCTTTCTGGGTCCTGGGCAAGAGAGAACGGACAGCCCGTGTTTGGGGCTGGGGTCTGGGTCTCTGGGTCTTCGTCGCTTCGCTCTGGGCGGCCCTGTCTCCCCGAGCACGCCGGGGCTCCTGCCGGAGCAGCAGATGCGGCAGGTCAGACGTTCAGCCTCACATCTGGTCTCCCTCCTACTTTCATCTGAAACCCAGCTCGGATCGTCTCGGTAAACAAACAGTAAATTCAACAATAC
This sequence comes from Ceratotherium simum simum, assembly GCF_057802395.1. Lineage (NCBI taxonomy): Eukaryota > Metazoa > Chordata > Mammalia > Perissodactyla > Rhinocerotidae > Ceratotherium > Ceratotherium simum. The sequence continues at coordinate 5,568,628 of NC_141921.1, forward strand.
AATCTTCTGGAAATGCCTTGTAGTTATTTTAAGGCTGTTTGGGGGTTTATTTTAATTGCGGGCCCAGCTCCCACAGTCATCCAGCTGCTGCTGGGGGCACTGGCAGCTGCCGCCTCCCTCCTGCTCCTTGTGGACCCTGTCCCCTTCCCACCAGAGGCCCAGGGTGGCCCGGAGGTGGTGGAGGGAGAGCAAGTGAGGTGTGAGGCTGCGCTCTCCCGTGTCGCCCGCTGCGTCTGAGAACTCGAGGGCTGCAGTGGCCAAGAGGCTGGCTTCAGATCTGGGCCTGGTGGGAGGAAGACACAGGAGGGGGGTGACCTCCCAGGCAGAAGAGGGGTCACTAGGGAAGGAGCAGCTGGGGCCCAGTCGTAGGCTCACACTCCAGTTACCAAGACCACAGGCACACCCCGCTTTATAGCAGAAATGGGCCAGAAAGTTGGGTCCCAATAAGTCAGATTTTCTGGCTAGGATGGGACCCTGGGGGTCATCTTGCCCGATGCTCTCCTTTTATAGTTAAGGAGACTGAGGTCCAGAGAGGGGGCTTCTTCCCCTTCTCGCTTCCCCAGACCCAAAGGCTTCACTCTTTCCCGGCTAACCCTGTCTGTGTCCTGGTGTGACCGCCCCATGCACACCCTTAGTGATGGTCCATTTAAATTAGTGGCTCTAGAAGTCAGAAGCCTTTAAGTCCCAAGGGAATTGGGCACTCATGGTGGACGTTAGTCCTCAGACAGGCTGTGGCCTGATGTGTCTGTGCTTTAGTGCAGCCTTGCGGTGGCCTCCCGGAAAAATCATGGCTTGGGTGACAGGTACCAGCTCTTTTTCACTGGTGTGAACTAGAAAATATTGGGGCTGAGAGTCTGGAGACCTGACTTGCTGTGTGATGCCAGGCAGGTGCTCTAACCGCTCTGGGCCTCAGTTTCTTCATCCGTGTGCTGCGTGAACAGCCTTGGCCCACCTCAAGACAGCGCCTCCCAGGCTATCAGAGAGCTGATTGGGGGTCTTTGTGTTGTGAAGACACCTCCACAGCAGGGTTCTGGATGACAGGCTCCCTCAGCGGGTGTGATGTGCTGGTACATGTGTGGAGCCCAGGAGTGGGTGGCAGACCCTCTCCGGGGACCGGTCTAGTGGGGAGCACAGTCAAGAATGATGGGGGCCTCACTGCCTCAGGAGTGTGGGAGGACCAGCCTCAGCTGAGCATTGGGCCATCCATGCTGATCTGTTTCCCAGGCAGCCTGACATGCAGGGGAACAGTGGAGGAATCCCACGTTTGGGGGCTGTTTCTTAAGTGCCAGGCACTCTGGTAGGGACTTAGGTATCGTTATTTTCACAACAGCCCTGGCAGCAAAACATCATTATCCCCATTTTGCACATGACCCGACTGAGGCTCAGAGGGGGCAGGTAACACCCTGAGGCCTCACAGCAGGGAAGTGGGAGGCAACTAGGGAGACCTTGCCCCTCCCCTGGGGCGGGGGAGAGGGACCAGAGGAACCCCCACAGATGGGCAGTTCCTGAGGTAGAGAAGGGGCAGGAGGCAAGCAGGCGGCAGATCCTGAGATGCGAGATGTGTGAGAGCAAGTGAGAAGTGAGGGTGCTTCCCAGGGCACCCACGGCTGGATCCAGTCCGCGCGGGCCCAGCCCTGGGAGACGTCTGGTCTGGGCCTGGCCGAGGCCCCTCTATTTATTTGTACATCACCAGATGTAAACTAATTTGTTTAGCAAGAAAAAACATTTTTATTGCCTTCCCCACTGAGCTGTTTTACCCTAGCTGGCCGGCCGGTGCGCCGACGGCCAGGCCGGGGAGCAGAGCTCCGGCACAGACGGAGGTGTTGGTGGGGAAGGCTGTCATGTGCCGGGTGCTTCTCCACGGCGGGCCCCGTGGCCAGCGGGCCCGAGTTCCAGCCCCAGCCCTGTCACTGCTGGCTGTGCGACTTTGGGAACTTGCTCAGTTGCTTTGTGCCTCCATTTTCTCCCCTGGAAGTTGGGGATGACCACATGTCCTGCTCGGAAGGAGACTTGGGTGCCGCCAGGCTTGTTCGTTGGTGAAAAGCCGTTGCAGCCATCATTGACTCCAACTATAACTCATCTACAAACCGTGCCTTGTTGATGGAGCTGTCAGCCCCAGCGTGATGCTCGTTACCCTAAAGTGCATTTGTGACTACGAGCTGTGGATGACCGTGCTCCCGTCCTCACGGGGGAGGAACAAGGGACTGCACCCTAGGAGTGGCGGGGGAGGGAGGAGAACTTGGGTTTCTTGGGTACCTACCTGTGTGCCAGCTGCTCTGCCAGGTGCAATCATGAGTGCTGTCACATCACTTAGTCCTCGAGACCCTGCAGAACAGGTGTTACTGATGTTCCCATTTTGCAGATGAGGCTCAGAGAGGCCAGCGGGCCTGCTGAAGGCTGCATGGCTGCTAAGTGGGATTTAAAGTCATGTTTGTCCAAAGCTGGTGTTCCTTCTGGTCAGAGGTAAGAGCCAGAGAGAAATTTTAATACCTTCAAGCGGTTATTATAGCTCCCTGCTCCTAAATGAGGCCGAGGAGGGGGCTACAGCCAGGGCTCGTCCGAGAGGGTCCTGCAGGGCACTCAGCGGGAGGTTGGGAGGGATGGCACTCTGGCCCCAGGACACAAACATCGGAAACTGGAAGGCTCAGCCCGAGGGCTGGAGAAGGATGAACGCCTCGCTTGTTTGAGCCTGATTTTCCTTGAGGAATGTGTCTGTGACGGTGGGTGGGTGATTTCTGACTGAGGACCCGCTGTGGCCAGGCCTGTGCTGGGCATGGGGACCTGCCTGCAGGGGTCCCCAGTGCAGGGGGGAGGTGGAAGGATCATCAGGGAGACCAGGGTGGGCCGAGGGGGACATGGTTGGAACTCCTAGGCTTGGAGGTCCCAAACCGGGTGTCTGTGCCCGTGGTGGGGGGTGGGGGGGTAGGTGGGTAGGAGGGGTGGGGCGAAGCTGGGCCGTCCCCCCCACAGTCAGGGGGCTGGGCCAGGGTGCAGCCAGGCTTGGGGAGGAGGTGGAGCTGGATGAGGAGGGAATGCCTCTCAGTCCAGGCCTGCCACTGCTCGCAGAGCTGTAAGGAGAACTGGGACTCCTGTCTGACCGTCTTTCCTTACTCCCTGTCCCTCGAATGGAGCCACTGAGGCCGATGCCTTTGGGACCTGTGGAATGAAGTGTCCCCAACTGCTGCTTCCCACAGACTTGATCAAAACCTCAAACCCCAAACCAGAGCAAACGGTGCTAATTTGCTGAATCCCAAACCGAACCCAAGGATTAATTTTTTTTTCCTAAACTGTTCTCCAAGTCTACGATTTCTTCCTCAAAATAAAAGAAGGTTCTGTTCAAGAAGTTTTAAGTCTTGACTGTGCCTCTTTTTCCCCTTCTGCTTTTGCCTGGGGATTCTTGGATGGGGTCCTGGTGGCTGCTGGCTCCAGGCTGGGACCTCTGGGCCAGGTAGAGAGGAGGTGGGTGGGGTGGGGTGGGAAGAGGAGGGCCGCTGTTTGGGAGTGGTTGTGGGAGGTTTGGTGAGAGGTGGCAGGATGGGAGAGAGCCCCAATGGCTGGGGCCCTGGCCCAGGAGCTGGAAGACAGGGTTTGAGTCCAGGCTTCGCTGCTGTGTGCCCCTGTGTGGGAACTATACGTCTCTAAACCCCTGTTAGGACGAGGAAAACAGTCCCTTGCCTGCAGGATCGTAAGGAGATGTCCCGTGCAAGTGTCTGTGCCTTGAGGCCAGCCGTGAGAGGTGACCAGACAGTGACACTACGTGTTTGCACATCTCCTTGTTTCCATCTTCTCGTTAGATGTCTCCAGACAGACCTGAGAGGTAGATGGTATTTCCCCTGCTGGGTTTGGGCTCGCTCAGAGTGGGGCTGTGACTTGCCTAATCTGGTGCCTCATTTGGGGCTCAGCTAGGCAGAAACCCAAGCTTCTAATTCAGGGAGGCAGCAAGTGCAGAGTACAGGCCTCGCTGTCAGACCACCCTACTCTTCCTCTCTCGAGCTATGTGACCACAGGCAGGTCACATAACCTCTCTGAGCCTCATCTCTAAAAGTGGACTAATAATCCCACATGAACGATTTTCCTGTCCTCACTGGGATTAAAGCCACCCCCTGGAGCCTGGCACATCAGGAGGTACTCAGAGAGTGAATGTCGAATGAATAAATGAATGTGAGTTTGAGAGTCAGCGTTAGGGAAAGAGGCTGTTTTGAGGAACCCCAGGTTGCTGAAGGGGCCTGAGAGAACCAGCCGTCTTCAGGTGAGACGCTGTGGCTCCTCACCTGGAACTTCGGCTGTGTGAGGCTCCCGGACAGGAGTGAATTGGGAGGACTGAGTTGGCCCTACTGTGTGCAGGTAGCCTGTGCCCACTGCTCTTGGGCCGAGGTGAGTGAGGCCCCTGCAGTGGGCACTGCTGGTTGAAATCTGCTCGAAATCTCCCCAGAAGCGTGCATCTTAGGCTCGGCTTACCCACCCTGGCTGGGTGACCTCCAGCCAGTCTTGCCCCTCTCTGGCCTCAGTTTCCTCGTCTGTAAAATGGAACTTGCAGGTTCCTGCAGGTTCCTAGCATCCCTTACGAGGCCAGCTTCAGCTGCACCCCAAGGGCCTCTGCGTCAGCCATGGGGTTTCACTCACATGACCCATCTACACTGTTGCACCCCCTCGGTGGAACGTGCCTCTGTCTGCAGCCTAAGCTCTGAGAGCAGGACTCTGGGAGTAGCATGGCTGTCTGCTGCGTCTGAGTCTCTCCCAGTGCCTCACGTGGGCTAGGCTCCTATTGTCGGCATGTAGTAACGACGGCAGGCCTGTTACTTTCCTGGGCACATTTACGTGTATTGTCCCCATTTTGCAGAGGTGGAAACAGGGCACAGAGAACTTAAGTAACTTAGATCCATGATCGAAATCAGCGCTTCTGAAACTTTCTTGTGCAGAAAAATCCCCTGACAGGCTCATTAAAATCCAGATTCCTGGGACCCAGGCCCGGAGAATCTGTTTCAAGAGGTCTGGGGTGGGGCCTGGGAATCTGTGTTTCTAGCAAGTTCCCAGGTGGTGCTGATGGTGCTGGACTGTGGCCCACACTTTGGGCAGCCCCGATCCAAATCACCCTCACACAGGCCTTTGCAGTGTTTTCACTCCCGTCTCAGCTGATCCTCGCCACAGCCCAGAGGGGCCAGGCCACATGCGCTTCTGTCCATTCCTGCCTTGGGTCAGCCGTTCGCATCTGCCACCGCCAGGCACTGTGCTTGGCACCAGGGGTGTAATGGAGGGAGGCTTAATTTTTGTTCTAAAGACAAAAAATAGCCCAGAGAGTTGAACTTTGTTCTTTTGTTTTTCTGTCCATCTGTCTATCAGTCCATCCAACAAATACCCACTGGTGCTCCTTTGTCCCAGGCCCTGAGCGAGGGGTCCCTAACTGGGAGGAAATCCCACTGTAGTAGGAGATGCATGGGAAGAGCAAGGAGTAGTGGGTGCCCATGGATAGGGGCCAATGGAGGGGGTCAGGGAAGGCTCCCTGGAGGAGGTGACTTGCCCAAGAGCACATGGCCGATAAGCATAGAGTCAGGGCTTAAAGCCAGGTCTCCCGCGCACTGTGCTGCCCATCTATAAAACCCTTTTGGCTCATTTTCTCAACACCGTCTAACTGGAGGGATGGATTTATTTTTGTTTTTTCCTCTGTATCTGGGGTTGGGTTTTCCCTGGGCAAGTGGCCCCAATGTTAATCCAGGCACTTTCAGAGTCATTTTATCACCACTATCTCTCTAAACCACTCAATGTTCCACTAATAAAAAAACCCTGTGGGGACAGTGTGGACAGGAGGTTAATGACATAACACTTATGGTCCCAAACTGAGTGTGGGCTCGGGGAGATGGGGGGGCCTCGTGGGGACGCAGACTGGAGCGAGGCTCCCATGACCACTGGCGCCACTCTGGCCTTTATAGACACGAGATTGTGGGGAACGTGGCGTGCTTGCCAGCGCAGGGGATAATGCACCCAGCACTGGAGTGACCTGGCTGGGTGGAGACCGGGGGGGCAGTCTGGCCAGGCTGGGGCTCGGGGAGGGCCCTGCGCTGCCTCAGCCTGGCGGGAGGGGTAAGGAATGGCCCAGGGCCAGGCGGCCTGTCCCAGCAGAGAGCCGGGTGGGGCTGCAGGAGCTCCAGGGCGCTGTCACTGCCCGGACAGCCAGATTTGGGGAGGTGTGGTCCTATTATGTGCCTGGCCCTGAGCGAGGCACTGCGTGGCATAGGAAGGAGAGAGAAAACGGGCTTGTGTGGGGGAGGTGTGGGGAGGACAGCAGGTGGAAAACCTGCTCTCAGAGGCTGCAGGGAGGCTTCACAGAGATGTGCAAATACAAGACCTTAAAGGCTGAGTTGGTTGTGGGTTGGCAGAGAGGCTTTGTTGTCAATCCAGCTTATCAGTCTGTGCAGCTGGAGACACATGACACCTGCTCCAAGGCTTACAGTCAAATACACAGTCCAAGGATAGAGGATGTTCTAAGTGCTAGAGAAGCACGGAGTAACCCACTCTGGGTCCAGAGATAGGAGGTGATCAGGGAAGGCTTCACAGAGTGGCTGACACAGGGACTGGGCCTCGAAGGATGTGTAGGAGTTCATAGACAGGATGGTGAGAGGGTATTGCAGGCAGAACCCCACGCAGCTCTGGGTTAGGCCAGGTGGGTGGAATGGTTCTATTTTGCACGAAGGAAAGCAGGGCTCAGGAAGGTGGAGTGGCTTGCCCAAGGTAATGGAGGCCAGACCTCCTCCTGATTCCTCATCTGCTGTTTTGCCCATTGCCGCACACTGCGTCCTAAGTCTCCTCTCAGGCACCAGCAAGAGGCCTCTGGGGGCTTAGGATGTGCCTTGGCTTATGTTCCATTTTAGCACCTGGACTGGTGGGAATGGCTGGGCGGGTGGCTTCGGGGCTGCCTGCAGGCAGGCTGGACTCCTGGGCCTTGGCCCTCCCACCCTGCAGGTCGGCAGGGCCACTGCCAGCTTGGCCAGGGCCCGCTGTGTTCCCCGGGCCACAGCTCACAGGCGGAAAAGTTGAGAGTTTCCTCATCCTATGGTAGGAGGAAGTCTGCCTGAGGATTCAGAGTCCCTTCTTGCTAAATGAATGAAATACTTAAAAAGTTACAAATTGGGGGTGAGGGGAAGGAGACTGGGAGTTGGGCAGATCTCGGGCTGAATTCTGGCTCTGCCCCAGCTGGCCTTGAAAACTTGAGCAAGCCATTTCACTTTCCTAAGCCTCAGTTTCCTCATCTGTAAAAATCTATGAAGAGTCAAGAAAATAATACACATTTAAAGTGCATTCCAGTTTATATAGGTGCTCAATAAAGATAAGTTCCATTTCCCACAGCATACATGAAATTCATCTCCTCTCTCCCTAAAATATTCCCGATGCAAGGTCTCCAGCTGTCCCCAAATGCTCCTAGTGACAAGGAGCTCTCCACCTTCAAGACAGTTCTTTTACTGAGCAAAATCTGGCCCCTTGTAGCTTCCCCGTTGATCCTGGTTCTACTCTTTGAGGATGCAGGCCCTGGAGGCCAGTGGGCCTTCTCTCATCCAGGAGCCACATCCCCAGGCCGTCAGCCATGGGCATCCTTCTCAGACAGTAGCGTAGCCAAGCTCCTTGTAGAATTTGGTGCCAGGAGCTGAGCCTGGTGCCCCAGCTGACCTGGCTGGGCCTGGGAGGAAAGTTTTTACACCTGAACGTTTCTAGCAGACGCAGCCTGAGGCCTCATCAACTTGTTGACTCAATATTACAAACATCTCCATCCTTTAGAACCCTCTATCCTTTACAAATATCCTCTGCTATGAAGACGGGTTTCCATCTTCCTGTTCTTCTGTAAATTATTTTAAAAAAATTCTTCACTGATAACACTGTAGTAATAACTAATTCAAAATGAGATGTGTTCTTTCATAAATCCACCCTTGCAAAAAATCTCCAGTTTCCTCTGCTCCCTGATCTTTCTGACCTCTGTCCACAGGCGTGGTTTTAAAGTAGTTTGAATCATGGCATAGATGATCTTTTATATTCTACCTTTTTTTTGCTGTTACTTTATTTTTCATTGAATAAATGTGATGTGTAACTAAGTTTAAGGTGTACAGCTTGTTACTTTAATACATTTATAGATTGTGATGTGATTCTTAGTGATATTTATCACATTCCATAATTATAGCACAATATTGTTGTCTGTGTTCACTATACTGTGCTTCAGATCTCTAGGGCTTATTTACTATTTGTTACACGTTTGTAGCCTTAAACAACATCTGTCCTATCCCCTGGTAACCACCATTTTACTCTCTGTTTTTTCCAGGTTTAACCTTTTTAGATTCCACATGTAAGTGGTATCTTATTTTTCTTCATGAGCTACATCCTCTCAAAGTTATGGCCACATGGTGTTTCGTTACCTGGACACACCCTGATTCATGGAATGTTTCCTCTATTGCTGGACATTTAGGTTGTTTCCTGCTTTTCACTCACTGTTGTAAATAATAACGTGATGAACATCTTCATTTAACAAAGAAACTGTAAGCTCCTCCCATGGGCCAGGTCAGGTGTGCTGGGTGCTGGGGAGCAAAGGTGAGCAGGCACTTGGAGGAGCACCGTCAGGAGCTGGACGAGTGAACAGATGATCAGACCAGAGTCTGCTTAGTTCTCTGCTGGGGGTTTACACAGAGGCTGGAGCTCTGCTTGGAGGACTCAGAGGCCCAGCGTGTAATTTGAACCTCATCATGGATTTGATCTTTATCCCTTTGGGATTTCATCTGGCTGGTGCCAGAGGGGTTAGATGGAAGGTGTCCTCCTTTTAGAGAATTGTTAAGATGTGGAAACCATAAGTTTTTTTTAATTTAATTACTTTATTGAGGTCATATTGGTTTATAACAGTGTAATTTCAGGTGTACATTATTGTATGTCAGTTTTTGTATAGACTGCATCGTGCTCACCACCAATAGTCTAGTTTTTATCCATTACCATACATATGTGCCCCTTTTACCCCTTTCGCCCTCCCCCAGCCCCCTCCCCTCTGGTAACCACGGATCTGTTGTCTGTATCCGTGTGTGCGTTTATCTTCCACATATGAGTGAAATCATACAGTGTTTGTCTTGCTCTGTCTGGCTTATTTCGCTTAACATCATATCCTCAAGGTCCATCCATGTTGTTGCAAATGAGATGATTTTGTCTTTTTTTATGGCTGAGTAGTATTCCATTGTAGAGATACACCACATCTTCTTTATCCATTCATCAGTTGATGAGCACTTGGGTTGCTTCCACATCTTGGCTATAGTGAATAATGCTGCAATGAACATAGGGGTGCATAAGTCTCTTTGAATTGTTGATTTCAAGTTCTTTGGATAAATACCCAATAGTGGGATAGCTGGGTCATACGGTATTTCTATTTTTAATTTTTTGAGAAATCTGCCTACTGTTTTCCATAGTGGCTATACCAGTTTGTATTCCCACCAGCAGTTTATGAGGGTTCGCCTTTCTCCACATCCTCTCCAACACTTATTGTTTTTTGTCTTGGTCATTATAGCCATTCTCACGGGTGTGAGGTGATATCTCATTGTAGTTTTGATTTGCATTTCCCTAATAATTAGTGATGTTGAACATCATTTCATGTGCCGGTTGGCTGTCTCTATATATTCTTTGAATAAATGTCTGTTCATATCCTCTGCCCATTTTTTGATTGAGTTGTTTGTTTTTTTGTTGTTGAGTTGTATGATTTCTTTATGTATTTTGGAAGTTAACCCCTCGTCAGATATATGATTTGCCAATATTTTCTCCTAGCTGGTGGGTTGTCTTTTTGTTTTGTTCGTGGTGGAAACCATAAATTTTTGTTAGGCACTTCTGTGTGCTAGGATCTGGAGCAGAGAAGAAATGAGTGAGACTCATCCGTGTCTTTGAATCTCTAACAATCTTATTGGTAAGACAACGTTGGCATCTAAGATGACACATTAAGATGTTAGGGGGCTTAGAAAAGGGAGGATTGGATTGGGTTTGGGGGGAGGAGTCTCACTTTTGGGGGATTTATAGTCTAAATGGTTGTTGCCTCATTTGAAAAACCTCACGCCACCCGAGTGACTCTGTCTCTGCTTGGCTGGGCACTGTGTGACTCGGGAAGCCGTCTTCCCTTGCTGGAGACGTGGGAGCTGGGAGAGCACTCGGTTCCTGTCAGCTGAGCCACGGTTGGCCAGAGCTGGTTGAATGCTGAATCCAGAGAGAGATCCAGTCCAGGAGTAGGACTCCTGCCTGGGCTGTGGCTGCTGAGCCACTGTTGTTTTGTGCTCTGGGTCACTTAGACGAAAGCAGATAAAAAGCCAGACCAGTCATCTCCACGTGTTTCACAGAGGCTGTGCAACTTCAAGTGTCTGCTGCTACTCTGACAAAACAACGCCGGGCTGTGAGCTGCCCTGGGCCAGAAGTCCTCTCTAACGTACACAGAGCACCCTTCACCCCAGTCCTTGGACGCACCATTTGTTCAGTCCAACCAGCAAACGGTCCACTCAGGGCCAAGCTTGTGCTGGGTGCTGGTTGTGGGGACACAGGGATGAGTTAGACCCAGCCTCTGCTTTTGGGGCCCTGCCATGTGGGACGGATACACACCAGGCAGTGACCACGTGGTGGGAGGGGCTGGGATGGAGGGAAGCATGGGGCTGTGGAGCCGGGACAGCCTGCCAGCCCGTAGGGTCCACGGGGCCTGGGTCGTGTCTGCCTTGTTCTCCGTGGTCCCTCCAGCACCTAGCACGCTGCCTGGCACAGAGCAGATGTGCGGTGAATATCTGTGAGAGGAATGGCTAGGGAGTGCCTAACCTGGCCTGAGTGTGCGGGGAGGAAGGGAATCAGTCATCACCCGGTCTCGGCTGGTAGAAAAAAATCTTCCCGATAAACAAATACGTGGACAAAGAGAACAGATTAGTGGTTACCAGAGGGGAAAGGGGTTGGGGGTGGGCACAAGGGGTGAAGGGGCACATATATATGGTGACTGACAAATAATAATGTACAACTGAAGTTTCACAATGTTATAAACTATTATGACCTCAATAAAAAAAATATTTTCCCTCCATCTTTCCTTGCTCCCATGTATCCCTCACTGAGCGCCTGCTGGGATCCAGCCCCTGTGCTGGTTACTGGGATACAGAGAGGGGCTCACGGGCCCCCGGGGAGGAGAACATGGAGCTCTGTCCACACCCAACCCCGTTCCTGTGGGTCCTCCATCAGAGCCCCCATGACACTTGCGTGCACATCTCTGTGTCCGTGCCTCTCGCCCAGAGCTCCTCCAGGGCAGGGAAGGACCCGAGCACGGGGCCAGGCACAGAGGACGTGTGCAAGGGCGGTTGTGAACACAGGAGAGGAGGCCCAGGTGAGTGGCTGCCAAGGCTCTGAGCAGGGAGGGGCTGGTTTTAGCTGAAGACTCGGGGAGAATATCCAGCCGGGTCCTTGTTCATCCCCTGACCAGCTGCGTGACCTTGATGGTTCACTTTCCTGGTCTGTGCCTCAGTTTCCTCATCTACAATGTGGGGTGTCTCAAGGGGGTGTGAGGAGGGTCAAAGGAGACAATCGGTGCGGAAGCACCTTGTAAAATGCAGCGTGCCTTTCAAAAATGAGACGTACGGAGGGACCGGCCCGGTGGCACAAGCGGTTAAGTGTGTGCGCCCCGCTGCGGTGGCCTGGGGTTCGCCGGTTCAGATCCCGGCCACGCACCTACGCACTGCTTGTCAGGCCATGCTGTGGCGGCGTCCCATATAAAGTGGAGGAAGATGGGCACGGCTGTTAGCCCAGGGCCAGTCTTCTTCAGCAAAAAAGAGGAGGATTGACAGATGTTGGCACAGGGCTGATCTTCCTCACACAAAAAAATAAATAAATAAATGAGAGGTACAGAGGGGACCCAGACCCACTCCCGCCTTTCATCCTGTATATATACCTGGTGAGCCTTGGTGCTGCTGACGTCCTCCAGTGCACAGTACAAACCCCACAACCAGGAATTCTCTGGCCCAGTGTATCAGTAGTTCTGAGGTTGAGAAACCCGGCTGTAACTGAAGAGTTTAATTGCTGGGATGGGTTACTGCTTCTCTGTGCAGCACCGTGGGGAGGACGCTGCCGTGAGGGGCAGCTATGGGAGGGAAGAGGTGGGAGTGGAAGATGAGGCTGCAGAGCCTGGTGGGGTCACAAAGGCCAGGTGGTGAGTTGGAGTTTTACCTGAGGACAGTGGAGAACCTCTGAAGGTGCGTGAGTCTGGAAAAGACAGGCGAGAGGGTGTTTTGAAGCCTTGTTAGGATATCAGGGTTGAGAACGGATGACAGGGCCAGACCAGCAGGACCAGGGGCCAGACCAGAGACGATGGGGCCTGAACCACAGCAGAGCTCCGTCCCGACCGGCTGGGTGAGCCTGGGATGCACTGCGCTGCTCTGGGCCTCCGTGTCTTGATGGGCGGCATGGGAGTACCGAGGCCTACCTCAGGAGCTGTGGACGCAGGGTGTACACCGTGGTGGCCGTGAAGGCGAGGGACAGAGAGGTCTGGATGGGCTCCTGGCCACCGGGGAGCTCGTGTTTAGGGAAGGTTGTGGGTTGATAAGTGGCGTACACGGAGGGGACCGAGCATCGTGGTGGTGGGCAGATGCCGCTGGGCTCCCAGGGGAGGCTCGAGGTGGCACACACACGTGCGCTGTGCTTTGCGGTTCCCAAAGTGCTGCTAGCTTCCTTAATCTCTTTTATCCTCATTATAGCACTAAGAAGTGTGCATTACCATTATCCACATTCTCCCAGCGAGAAACCAAACCTCAGGCTCAGACACCAGGGCAGGAGGTTCCCGCAGAGAATGAATGGATGCAGTCGTATAGGCATGAGCGGCACAGGAACTGTTCACCAGGTGCATGAAGGGAGCTGTATGCTCTGAGGACGAAGGCAAAACCGAGCCACATCTTGGGAGAGGTTGGTCCCTGGCTCTGGGCTGGGCGGAGCCTGTGGGGAGAGGCAGGGTCCCTAGGATGGAGGCGTGGGGAGTGAGGCAGAGTCTGACTTCATCATCACGCCTGCCCTGTGGCTCCCCAGCCTGGCCTGGGACCAGAGGGGAAGGGGTTTGGTAAAGTGCTGTAGAGGGCATGGGGGGTGTACATGATTATTTCTACCCCCCGTGGCGTGCCTGGCCTCCGTGCCTGTCCGTGCTGGGCTTTAAGTCTGCCGCACGGGGGTTTGGATACCCGGGAATGACTGCAGTGGGGTAGGAGGTGGGGCAGGCCAGACCCTGCAAGGACCCAAGAGCTGCCCATGGTGCTTGGGCTCTTTGTGAACCAGTGGGCTTGGGGGCCCTAAGTCAGGGCGGTTGGCCTGGTCCCTGCCTGAGCAGAGTGTCTGATCCATGGGACCTGAGATGCCATCGTGGAATCTAGCAATTAAGGGCACAGGCATCGGAGTCTCCCTGACCTGGGTTCAAAGGCTGGTCTCACCTCTTGCTAACTCCAGGTCCAGCTTTCCTCTTTTGCAAGGTAGGGAAGTAACAACCCACCTGCGGCTGGTGGAGGGGAGAGGCAGTGCTGTCCGGAGTTGTTCGTGAAGAGCTAGCCCTGGCACGTGGCAGGTACCCAATGAGCAGGTGGCTGTATGTACATCAGAGTAAGGGACAGCAGGGCCAAGTGGTTTACACCGAGGCCCTAGAGCTAGCCTGCCCAGGTTCAAAGCCTGGTTCACCACTTGCTGGCTGTGCGACCTTGGGCACTCTGGTTAGCCCTCTCCGTGTCTCTTTTGCTTTGTTATTTTAAATTTGTAACTATGAGAAAAGTCAGCCTGACCTCATAGGACTGTTGTGAGTATTAAATGAGTTAATACCCACTTTCTCTCTTGGATCTACTCCACTCAGACTCTTACCCCCATCATGGGGTCACTCAGATCAGTCCCCAGTGCCCTCCGCTTTGCCGGATCTGGGGGTCGCTTCTTAGGCCTCATGTATTTGACCTGTCAGCAGATCCAACATAGCTGCTCACTCTCGCCTCCTTAGAACACTCTTTTTTTTCTTTTGTCAGATCATTCTACCTTTTATTTTATTTTTTTAATACAGTATTGTTAACTATAGTCACCTTGCTGTACATTACATCCTCAGTACTTATTCATCTTGTAGCTGGAAGTTTGTATGTTTTGACCTCCTTCACCCATTTCACCACCCCCACCATTCCTACCTCTGACAACCACCAGTCTGTTCTTTGTATCTGTGAGTTTAGTTTTTTTTTTTTAATTATTTTATTGAGGTCATATTGGTTTATAACATTTTGTAATTTCAGGTGTACATTATTATATATCAGTTTCTGTATAGACTGCTTCGTGCTCACCATCAATAGTCTAGTTTTTATCCATCACCACACATATGTACCCCTTTACCCTTTTCACCCACCCGCCAACCCTCTTCCCCTCTGGTAACCACTAATCTGTTCGCTTTATCCCTGTGTGTGTTTATCTTCCACATATGAGTGAAGTCATACAGTGTTTGTCTTTCTCTGTCTGGCTTATTTCGCTTATCATTAATACCCTCCAGGTCCATCCATGTTGTTGCAAATGGGACAATTTTGTCTTTTTTTATGTCTGAGTAGTATTCCACTGTATATATATACCACATCTTTATCCATTGATCTGTTGATGGGCACTTGCGTTGCTTCCATGTCTTGGCTATTGTGAATAATGCTGCAATGAACGTAGGGGTGCATGAATCTCTTTGAATTGTTGATTTCGTGTTCTTTGGATAAATATCCAGTAGTGGGATAGCTGGGTCATACGGTATTTCTATTTTTAATTTTTTGAGAAATCTGCATACTGCTTTCCATAGTGGCTGCACCAGTTTGCATTCCCACCAGCAGTGTGTGAGGGTTCCCTTTTCTCCACATCCTTTCTTCATTTGCTGGAGGACACCTCTTGGTTCTCCTCCTCCCTGCCTGGCAGCTCCTCCTCCCTCGCTGTTCCTGGTTCCTCCGCCTCCTCCTGACGTCTGAATGTCCCTGTGAGTAAGGCTTCTCGTCTCCGTCTATATTCAATCTCCTGGTGATCTCCTCCATGCTCAAGGTTTTAAATATCATCTGGTGAATCCCAAATTTATACTTCCAGCTTGGACCTTGCCTCTGAATCCAGACTGCCCCAGTTTTCAACCAGATGTCTGGCTTGGCACATCCAGAGCTGGACTTAACACCCCACCACATGCCCCCCGCCTCCCCCATTTTCCTGCTAGTTGCTCAGGCCCGGGGCCTTCTAGTCCTCTTCTCTCTTCTCTCTCCCGCATCCCGTGTGGACTCCAGCCCCGACCTTGTTGGTTCTGCCTTCACCACATCGGCAGAATCTGACCCGCTCATCCTTTCCTGCTGTCATCCTGGCCCACACCACATCACTCTCACTTGGATTAGCGTTGTTGCCTCCTGTCTGGCTCCCTGCTTCCTTCTGCCCTGGCCTCCCTGCAGCCAGCCTCCTGTTCTCACGTAAGCCCAATGACGTCACTTCTCTGCTCAGAACCTTCCAGTGGCTGCACACCAGAATCTGGTGGAGCTGGGCTCTCTCCTGGAATGGATACTGTGCAGACCCTGTCAGGGTGATTTCAGACTCTGGCTGGCAGGGCCTTGACTCAGTGAAGAGTGTGTTCTGGGTTGCCCTTCTTTTTCTGAGCTATGTTCCCTGCCATCTTCCTAATCAACTGGACAGGAGAAGGCAAAAGGGAAGTGAGTGAGAAGGGAGGGCTAGCCTGGGATGGGACCACCTGGGCTACTCTTGTGCTGCGCTCTCGGCTCCTTTAAGAGGTGTCTGGAGCCACATCAGAGGAGGCTTTTCCAAAGACAATGTGAGCCCATAAATCATGGCTCCTTGTAAAGGCCAGTGCCTGGGGCCGCCCATCCGCTGGCCCAGAGGGAGCCACAGCTCAGCCTGGGTGTTTTGTCCTCCTGACCCCTGGCTCTGGCACCCTCCCCCTGAGGGAGACCTCCCTGGAGCATGGGCAGCCAGCATTTCTCGAGCCCCAGCTCGAGGGGGGCCAGCGATTCACTGGGGTTCGCTCCTCCAGCTGCCTCAACCACCCTGCCAGGAAGGGATGGCTTGCGGCCCAGGAAACTGAGGCACAGAGCGATGAAGGGCAGTGAGGAGGGGCACAGAGGTCAGCCTCATCTCCCGTCTTAAGTCATGCCCGTGGTTCACTCTGCAATCTAGAGGAGAAATCCTCTGCTGGTGGAGTGGAAGGAGCCTTGATCTGTCGACTGGCACAGTTGTACCTGGAGGGGTCCCTGTATGGATGAAATGGGATAATGCAGGGAAAGTACTCAGCCCGAGCCTGGCACCCGGAGCCGTCCGTGTGCGGCATGCAGCCCCCTCATCAGCCTCAGCAGCCCCCTGCCTCCTGGGTGGGTTTGGTTCAGTGTCTTCAGCGCCCACTGGTTTCTGCCTGCTCTGGGCCTGGCTTGTGCCATAATTCAGAAGCCTAGAAAAGAACTGGAGAGGTCCATGTGGCAGGCAGGTGGTCACACAGGCTGAGATGAAAGGTGCTGTTGGCCTGGATCAGGGTGGTGGCCATGGTCACGGAGCAGAGTGGAGAGATGTGAGAGACACTTGGGAGATGGGAGAGGCAGTTTGTTGGCTGTAGATTGCCTGAGTTCAAACCCTGGCTCCTGTATTTACCAGCTGTGTGACCTTGGGCAGGTTATTTAACCTTTCTGTGCCTCAGTTTCCTCATCTATAAAATGGGTGTTATATATATCTCTATATATATCTATATCTATCTATCTATCTATATATATACATCTATAACACTGGGGTGTTAACAGTGTTTTCTTATGGGCTAAGGCAGATAGCCTTGACAAGGGCCCGGAACAGTCTCAGCATGTACACAGTGCTCAGTAAATATTAGCTGTCGTCATCATTATTGGTGACAGATGCGATGGGGGACTGTGCAGAGGGAGGCATCTAGGATGCTGCCCTGGTTATCCAGAGGTGGGAAAGGAGGAGCAGATGTGGGGGGCGAGGTGGGAGGGAGCTTGGCTGAATCCTGGGTACTCGTGAGGCGTCCTGCAGAGTTGTGGGGCAGCCCCTTCTGGGGTTGGCCAGGCCTGTCAGAAACTGCTTCCCAGCCGCCGACAAACCAGGAGGCTGATGGCCCCACAGGTGACAGGTCTGCCTTCAGGATCTACGGTTGATTATTTTGGGCCGCTTGGGGTCCCCGCGGCAGGAGACGGGAGAACAGCAGTCATCGGCACCATCACCATCAGGATAATGGCAATGATAACAACTACCATTTGTGAGGGGATTTACACTTTACATACACTTTCCCGTCCATTACCTCACTGGCAACACATGGTTCCAATAGACGGCCAAGGATGCATTTCTCTTGGGTCCCATGGGGCCCACTCCTCCGAAAGTCTGTTTCAAATGATAATAACGCCGCGCATGTTTATAGTGCTTTGTACTCTGCACTGTGCCCTCACGTCCACGCTCACATTGGCCCTTGCTGTGGCTCCTCACAAGGCACACCAACCAGGAATGAATGTCCCATTTGACAAGAAAATATGAGGCCCTGAGAATGCCACTGACTTGCTTGAGATGTCCCAGCTTGTGAGGCTGGGACCTAAGGGGTAGAATGGGGGACTTACGGGGTCTTCATTTTCGGTTTAGCCTTCCATACAGGGCAGGCCTCCTTTCTGTAGCAGCAGCCCAGCCACTTGATTACATACCTCCAGGGACAGAAAGCTCACTACCTGAGTTGAATGGAGGACTGTCCCCCAGTCCATGGCTCTCCATCCCTCCCACTGTCCTAGCTGTGTGGTCTGGCGATGCACGGCCTGGCTGAGACACCGGGACAGGAGGTTTGTCTCCCCTTATGTGCAGCCCTGGGGTGAATGACCTTTCAAATAACCAGGTGGTATCCAGGCAGCCCCCCACCCCCCAGCTTAGTCCTGATCTTTGTGTGGTGTCTGTCCTCCTGTCCCTGCTGCCTTGCCCCTCATTAGGGCACATCCTGGGGCCGCCCCAGAGAGGGGCCAGAATGGCGAGCATGTGGGGAGCGATGGCGAGACAGAGCCTGGGGCTGGGCGTCTGGGGGTCTGCGCTCTGCTTGGCCCTAACACATCAGCACTTTCCTAGGTCTCCTTGAATCAGAGGGTCCTTAAGCTCCCTCAGTAGCCGGGAAACCGGAGTGGTGTTCTCGCCAGCCCCTCCCCTTTGAGGTCCTTCCAACCGTGTGTGCCTGTGTGGAGTGGTCTAGAGGAGCTTAGAAGACCAGGCAGCTGGGGGTGTTCAGTTTGGGGAATTTTGTTCCGGGACAAAGCCCAAATGCATAGCCCAGCAAACAGGCCATCTAAGGTGGGCTTGCCCTGCCTCTTCAACCCTTCTTCTGTTCATCTTCCCCGAATTCACTGCCCGCAGTCTCTCCACCCGCCATCATCCTGCCCAACTGAAATACTGTCTCCTCCAGGAAGCCTGCTCTGACTTTCTTGACTGGGTGAGGGGCCTTTTCTGGGCTCCTGCAGTCGTCAGGCATCTCTCTGTCACCAGCCATTTGCTTTCCTGTCTCCCCACCAGGCAGGGACCCCAGCCTTGTCCCTGATTCCCAAGAAGTGTTAGCATTTCTCACTTTGCACCTCTCCCGATGGTGTCCTATGAGCTGGGCAGCGCTGGAATATACGTCCATGTATGTACACACATATGTATCTCCTTGCTCAATCATACAACCCCGGGGTGGGCATGGCCCAAGGCCACTCAGTGGCCAGGTCATAGAGCCACAATTCAAACATGGGTCTGCCAGCGCGCATTCCACCCCGCCCGGCCCCCTCCCCAGTGAATCTCGCTGTGGCTGCCGCTGGCTGTGGTCCAGCCTGCCCAGCTGGGACAGCGCGCTTGCTGGTGGACTGGGCTTTGATTTGCAGTGACCCACTGCTCTCTTTGTAGTCACTCCTCCCCATGGAGCCCTGGGGGTACACGTTCCTGTAAACCTGAGCATTGCAGAGAGCCCTGCCACCCCGTCCAGCAGATGAGAAGACGAGAGGGAGGAACGTCTAGGCTGGGCCTGCATCTGCAGGCAGCCCCTGGGGCTGTGCTCGGCCCGTCTCCCTGCCCCGCTCTGGGCCAGCCCAGCTCTCCTGTTTTCCCCACCCCAGGCCAGCGGTTGGGCTCAAGGAGACTGTGGTCCAAGCTCTCCCCCTCCACCCTGACTCAGCCTAGGGGCCCTGAGGGGAGTATGTGCTTGACCTCCAGTCCCTTTTCTGCCACATACCAGTGTGACCAGGGGCTAGGCTCATCCCCTCTGAGCAGGCTTCCTCGGGCACAAATGGGGTATGTTGTCCCCACCTCTGAGTTGCTGTGACAATTGGGTGAAATTACGTAGGTGAAGGGCCTGGTACCCTACCTGGCGCATAGTCAGTGCTGAATAAAATGTTAGCTCTCTGACTGCACTCCTGAGAACCCGGCCCCTTCCTGGCTGATAAGGGAGAATGCCCGGGGGTGAGAGAGGCATGTAGGGGCGGGTGAAGTGAGCCCAGAACGACCTTGCCAGAGGTCTGGAAGATGGAAACGAGGCAGCGGACCCCTGGCCTCCTGAGGCAGGCCCGAATGCCGTTCGGCTGTTCCCCCACTGAGGGGTCTGGATAAGGGGCGAGGCTTCTCAGATGCTGATGACATAGCTCCCCAGCTCGGAGAGTGTCTGGGACAACCTGCCATGGATGTGAAGGCCTTTTGAGCTGGCCAGCACTGTAGCGATCACTTAGCCAAATTTCTCACTTTGGACGAAGCAAAGGGACTCAAAGAGTGAAAGAGGCCTTTCTGGGGCCACCCGGACCCAAGGGAGCAGAGTTGGGTCCTTTCTGTTTCAGTGCCTCAAATGGTTAAAAAAAAGTCAGCCACTGACATATATTGAGCCCTTGGGACATAGTACTGGGCCTGTTCTGAGTGACTTTCATCTCTTATCTTGTTATTCCTCACGTAAACCCTTGAGGTGGGACCTATTATTATTTCCATTTTACAGATGAGCACACTGAGGCTCAAGTAGCTGAAGGATGTTCCCAGGGTGGCACAGCCTTCTCGCTGCTGCAGAGCCTTGGGGTTAGGATTCTGCGTCAGTGGGGAGGCCTGGGGGTGTCTGGGGTGGAGCGCTGGGGCCCCCTTATAAACACAGCTGGCTCAGGGTCGGCTGAGGAGGGCCTGTGTGGAGTGGTGTCTTGACCGGGAATAGGGAGACCAGGGTGCGAGTCTTGCTGTGTCATCATTCACCTTGAGCAAGTCCTTTTGCTTCTCGGGGCCTCAGTTTCCCCATGTGTACAATGAGGGAAGTTGAAAGACCCTCCAGCCCTGACATTCTCTATTCTGAGAGGTATCCAGTCGCTAAACGCCTTGTGATGGGCAGCTCACTACCTGTCTGGTCAGCCCATCCCGGTTCTGCCCAGCTCTCCTCCACAGGAGCCAACTCTCTGAGTGCTCCAGGATTTCCTCTGCTGCCACTCCCGTCCCCCTGACCCCATTCTCGTGGATCCCCTCCTCCAGTGCTCCTTCCTGAGTGTGGCAGCCAAGTCCAGGGCCTGGCCCTTGGCTGCTGCTTAGGAAACGTTCCCTTCCCTTTCCTGGGCCCTTCCAGAGGCCTTCTCCAGAGTCAGAGCACCAAGAGGCCTTCAGGGCCCGGGGTCATCCCCCAGCGATGCCCTGGTGCCCAGGGTCCTGTTTCCTGGGCATCAGCACACACTGCTGTGTGCCGGGCACCCATGCACTCGCCTTGCCACCACCCCCGTCCACACAGGGGAAGCTTTGGGGGCGCGCAGCCAGGACAGCAGTGCAGTCAGTGCCCCACGGCTCCATGGTGCGTGTTTTGGGCCTCCCTGAGCTTCCTCCTGCCCACGGGGCCTCTCTGACCTCCCCCTCATTCATGGCGACAACCATGACAAACCATGGCCTCTTTGTGCCTGCTCTGGGTGGGTCCTGTGCTGGTCCCTGGCTCTCTGAGGGAGGAGAGACAGAACCCAGTTCTGGTGCCAGAGTACAGGTCAGCTTGTCTCTGACCCTCCCTGGCTGGGCACTGTGGATGCAGCAGGGAGTGGGGAGTGGGACACGTGAGCAGCACCTGTGAGGCAGTCAGGCGAGTGCCACCAGTGGGAGTGCAAGGGGCAGCCTTGGCCCAGAGGACTCTCTGGGAGAGCTCCTGGAGGAGGAGACTGATACCAGCATGGTCCTCCTCCTCCAGGAAGTCCTCCCTGACTACCCAGGCCCCAGTGGCTTCTCTCTTCTCTGACCTTGAGCCCATAATCACTGCTGTGCTGCTTTTCGGAATTCTTTGTTGGAATTCAGCTTTTTCTTTCCTATAGACAGCTTGGGGCCAGGACCTGCACTGAACTTCCTGCATCATGCATTTGTTATTTTATTAGCTTATTCAGTAAAACTCTGCTGGATTCTATGCCAGGTACCATGTTAGCACTGGGCAAAAAACCAAGAGCTTCTGTCCTCTGCTCAAGTTGCTTCCCAGCCTCGTGTATAATGATAATACAGGGTGGTGAAGGCTAAAAAAGTCCAGAGGGAGGAGTCAACAGATGCTCTGGATTTGAGCTAGGCACTGAAGGATGAATAGGAGTTTGCCAAGCAGACGACAGGACGCAGGGCATTGGGCAGAGGGAAGAGCATGTACAACAGCGTGGGGGCCTTTCAAGAGTGTGCTCCATCTGGGGAATGGTGAGCACAGGGCTGGGGAGGGGAGTGGTGGGCAAGGTGGCTGGAGAGGTGGTCATGACCCCACAGGGCTTTGAGGCTGGGCGTGATCAGAGCCTCAGCTTAGCAAGGTCACTGGAGGCCAGGGAAAGTGTGGCTAGTGGGGGACCAGACAGGAGGCTGGGAACCCAGGCCATGGTGGTCCTCCAGGCTGAGGTGATGAGGCTGAAAGGGAGGGAACAGTGAGGATGGGGATAAAGGGGGCAAGGGTGGGTGACCTCCATCACCACTACCCCAAAATTTAGTGGCTGAAATCACCAGACATTTCACTATGTCTCACAATTGTATGGGAATCTGGGGCAAGGCTGTTCTGGGTGCTCCTTCTGCTCTGCGTGACATCGACGGGGTCACTTTGGTGGTATTCAGTTGGCAGCTGGTCTGGTTGGAGAGTCCAGGACAGATTGATCATCTGCTGGCACACAGGTGAGGGTGGCTGGAAGGCGGGGCTCAGCTGGGCCCTTCTCCCTCTCCAGGTAGTCTCCATGGCGTGTCTCCAGCAGGATAGTCAGACTTCTTATGGGGCGGCTCGGGGCTCCAGGGGACCCAGAGGGAAACTGCCAGTCCTTAGAAGGGCAGGCTCATCACAGGCACAGCATCACTTCCACCGTGCTCCGTTTGTCAAGCCCGTCACAGGCCAGCCCAGATTCAGAGAGGGGACACAGACCCACCTCTTAATGAGAGGACTGTCAAAGAATTTGCAGCCATCCTTAATCCACATGCAAACGTCCCCTCCCCAGCCCTTGGAGAGATCTGAGCCGCTCTGAGGACTGGGAGGTGGAATCCTACAGATGCTGAGTATCCGCCACCTGGTCAAGAAACTTGGCTTGTGGCACAGATTTGAATCTCTGACCTCTTGGCACACACCTCAGCTACTGAGCCGTTAAACACACCCGAGCCTCCAGCTTATTAGCATACATCGAGATCATTAAGAGTTTAACACATACCTGTTTCCTTCAGTGCCGGAGCACACCACTGGTGCTCCAGCCCCCAGCACACACCACAAGGCCCCCAGTGCATGAGCGCAGGGCTGGCAAACAGGTTTCCGCTCTTAGCCCAGCTTTGGCTGCTTGCTAGTGCTGCCTGGAGAACTGTGTTGAGAAGGATTCTGAGCTTAGCAGGAAAGAGATGGTGTGATCTATTAGTGATGTCTGCTTTGTCCAAGGCATGGGGTGAGGCATTGTCAGTGTCCCTTGGCTCAGTGGTTCTGTCATCCTCTTCTCAGCCCCTCCAGGACCACTGCCATCATGAGGATCCCTCCACAGCTCTAGTCTAGCCATGTATGCCCAGAGGGTCAGCAGATTCGCATATACCTGTCCCTTCAGAAGCCTGTCAGCGTGCCTCTGCCCCCAGCCCACTGCCACAAGCCGGACCTCCAACCCAGTGGCACACGCGCGCCCTCCCTGCTGGCTGGTACCTGAGCCGGGCAGACGCCAGCTCTACGGGGGCTAACACCAGCCTTTATCAGCCTCACACCACATTCCTTAACTTCACCATCTCCCTCTAGCCCCCTCCGACCCCTTTCTCAACCATGGAAGGTTTAATTGTTGCAAATGGAATCCGTGTTCTACAGAAGTCCAATAAATCTGCAGTCTGTCTTCCTGGTAATCAATCACAGATTGCAAATCGCACGAGGAGAAGTCTATAAGATATGTTCTTCATGTCTAGTATGTTGGGTTATTTTCATGTCTTGTGGTTTGAATTTGGCCACTGTCATTTTGGAGGAATTTCCTGCCATCTGCGTTCAATTGAATTTTCTCACAGATTTGTGCTTGCTTGTAAATATTAGAGGCTGGCAGAAAGGGGAGCTTTGTTCTTGGTGACATTTCAGAAATCCCGTAATGCAGCCTCGAGAGCTGATCTGCAGCCTTGCAGGGAGGGAGTGTGAGGTGAAGGGAAGGTGCAGATTCCCAAACAGCAGCGATGCTGCTTCAGCTGAGGCTGGGCTCAGCTCCAGGGTGATGGGGCGGGGCAGGGCGGGGTGCCAGGTTAGGGTCTCTGCCCCTTCTGCCCTTCCTGCTTGCACCGGCTCTGTTTTCCTCTGTGCGTCTGCTAATTATGAGGTGTGTGCATTTGCCCAGCTAATCCTTCCTCTTCTGCTCGGGGAGGGGGACAGCCAGGCTGAGAGCCAGCCCCCATCCTCCAGGCAGCCAGATCCCAGCAGTATATTCTGGCTGTACCCCTGGTGATGGGGAGGACACTAGCCATGGGACTCGGCATCCAGCTGTCACCACCACCGTGTGGGCCCCAGCTCTACCGTGACTTGTTCTATGGCCTCAGACAAATCACTTTACCCCTCAGAGCCTCGGTTTCTCCCATTGTAAGATGGAATGTTGATCGCCCCTCAGTGGTTGTCGCAAGGATCAAGTGATGTGCGGTTCGCGGTTGGGCCTCAGCAAATGGCGGTTCTTTATGCCAGCAGCAGTGTATTGCCCACTCGCGGTGTGCCAGGCCCTCGGCTAGGCATTGGACATAAAAGGATGAATAAGACATGCATGGTCCTGGTCCCTGAGGACCTCACCATGTGGACCAGCGGTCACTAAGGTGGGGCACCAAGACTCTCTGTGGGGTGGGGGAGAAATGTTAGAGCAGGGTTTGTATGTGTGACATATCTCATTTTTGGTGTGGTGATGATGATGATGATGATGATGATGATCCTGTGTGGCAGGCACTGTTCTGGGCACTGCCTGTGTTTTTAACTCGTGAAGTCTTCACCACGACCATATGAGACGGGTGCTCTTATTACTTCCCATTTTATGGATGGGGAAACTGAGGCACAGAGAGGTTACTTGGGCGTCTGACCCGAGGCCGCATACCTAGGATGTGGTACAGTGTTTTTGATAATATATATAAGAATAGCAGTTTATGTCTATGATTTATGAATGAATACATTTTCTCCTGATAGGGATGTGAGATCAAAAAGGTTTGGAGACTCCTGGTCTGGAGCAGTGGTTGTCGGTGATGCCGGAGAAGCATCTAAGGAACAGGCTGACGTGCAGACTCCTGCCCTGCCTGGGGGGAGGAGGTTTTTAAGCCGGGGCAGGTGAGGAAGGAAACCCCCCGGGGGTGACTGTTCTGAAGGAGCAGGGGAGCTGTTCTCAGCCTCAGTGTCCTCATCTGAAGAATGAGGACGGTCCCCCCTGCCCCCAGGCTCTGGGGTGTGTGGGCGTCAAAGGCACGGTGCACTAGACGCCCCACCGCCCCCGCTCCTGCAGCGTCAGCTCCTCCTTTCTGCTGAGTCATTCCCTTCCCCGCGTAAGCAAGCTGCTATTTCAGCCATATTACGCAACCCAACACACCTCTTGACCCACGTCCCTCCTCAGATGCCGCGTCCCTCCTCGGATGCCGCCTCCCTCCTTTCCTTTCCTTTAGAGCAAAGCCCCTTGGAGGAGTCGGCTGTGCTTTTGTCCTGTTTCTCTGCTGAGCCCACACTAGGCTCTCACGTCCACAGCTGCACTGATGCTGCCCCTGTAGAGGTCGCAGTGGCCTCCGCATCGCCCAGGCCACCGTCATCTCTCAGTCCCTCTGCCCATTAGCAGCCTTTGCTCATGAGCGCTCCCCTCCTCACCGACCGCACACTCTCCTGGTCTCCCCACCTCTCTACTTCTTCCGGCCCTCTTCCCTGTCCGCCTCACCTCACTGGCCTCTCTCACTGTCTCTGATCTCATCCAGGTTGTGGCTTTGAAGAGCATCCATTTGTTGGTGACTCCCAAATGTATATGCCCAGCCCAGACCTTCCCCTGGAGCTCAGGCTTGTATAGCTAGCTGCCTTTCTGCGTCTCCACGTGGATGTCCAGGGGGCGCCCCAGATTTAATGTGGTCAAAACCAAGCTGGGGAGACTCTGGTGCCCAGACCCGCTGCTCTCTCGATGATGGCAGCTCATCCTCACCGTCCTCCACGTTCTGATTATGTCCGTCTCCTCCGCTCGAGTGTCAGGTCCACGTGGGCACGGGCTTTTGCCCGTCTCATTCCTGCTCTGTCTAGGCTTAGGACCTAGAACTCTGCCTGGCACAGAGGAGTGCTCAGGAAGTTTCCATTGAGTGGATGGATGTGTGTCAGGACCTTGGAAATGGTGATGTGCCGGGCCCATGTGTGCAGGTGACTAGCACTGCTGTTGTGCTGCAGTGTCTTGCATGTCTTGGTCCCAGCCCCAAGCCAGGCGGAATTGGGTGCTGTCCCTCACAGAAAGATCCACCTGCTTCTGTCCTCTGGTGGGGGTGGCAGTACTTTGGCTGCGAGCCCCTTAGAGAAAACTAAACCCAGTGGTCCCCTGGCAGCTGTCCATTGGGGTCTGGTCCAGGTAGAGACCTCTCCCTGGGTGCTCTCCTTCCTCCTCACCCAGGAGGAGCTGGCAGCTAGGAGGACTGGGTCACAGGGGAGCCAGAGGTGGGAGGAGGGGTGGTAGGTGGGGTATGGTGGGGACATTGGTGTCCCCCTGCCTGTGACCTGGGTCATGGCCACTTTCAGCAGGGATGTCTGTCTCCTGGGTTCTCTGAATGCTCACAGCGGGGTCTCCCCGCATCAAACACCTGCAGGCAGGAGGGGAGGCTTTCACAGGGGCATTGGGAAGATGGACGGGCAGTGGGACCAGGGGACGGAGGGAAGAAAAGAAAGGAGAAGAGAGAAGCCAAAAAGAGAGGCAGAGACACCAAGAGGTGGAGAAAGATACCGTCCTACTGGGAAAAAGAGAACGAGACAGAGCAAGTCAGAGACCCAGGGAAGGAGACCAACAGAACAGAGAGCAGTCCAGGCAGAGACACAGAGACAGAATGGGAGGATGGAGACGTGGGCGGGGCCTTCGGGCTGTTGTGCTGTTTACAGGCATTTCCATGGGGGTCACGGGAGGAGTGTGGGTCTGCGTGTGGGTGTTCTGGGGACAGGGCACAGCAAACCGCCTCCATGGGAGAAGGAGGGACCAAAAACTAGGGTTAAGTCTTGCCCACTCCTTCATTCATTCCTTTGTCTCCATCCGTATGTCCATCCATCCGTCTGTCTATCAATCCAACATTTACAAGCTCTCAGTTGAGGCAGGCACTGTGTCCACAGCTGCCTTTTCTTTCCCCTCCGCCTGTTCCAGCTGGTGATGCTCAGGACCCCCCACTCACCTCCAGTGCCACCTCTAGCTGGGGCTCATCCCTGCGGGCCCCAGAGCCTTGCGCACAGTAGGCGTGCGGTCAGAATCTGTTGAGAGATAGAGACAGAGACGGTGGAGAGCGAGAAGTGGAGGCCTCACGCGTGTCCAGTGCCTCTCTCTCCCTGCTGTTACGTCGTTTGATCCTCTCCGCAGCCCTGGGAGGCAGGATTGCTGCTTCATCATCCCACTTACAGATGAGGCAGCGGAAGCACAGTGACGCCCCTTCTCCTTTTTGGTGGCCTTAGTCTGTCGTTGTGTCATCCTAGGACTGGCCCTAGAGCCCAGGCCCCTCTGTGACACCGCGGACCTCAGTTTTAAGAGTGGTGACCTGGGAGGCTTGTGTTACACGGAGGTCAAGGCTTCTACCTAGGACGACCTCCCTCCTGAACCACAGGAAACACATGGAAGGTGTCCTCGAGGACTCATTTGTTTATGATAACCTTCCCTGAGTTATGGTCTGTTCCCAGCCTGGCTGCACACTGAGGACTCAGAAATGAGTCACACACTATCCCTGCCCTCAGGGGACTGACAGTTACAGGACCTGGGGGACATGGGCATATAAACCATCCGTCCTAGGATGGTCTGGGGCTCCCAGAGAGTCCTTGGCCGTGTTATCCTGGCCTGATCTCCCCAGCTGTCCCTGCCACCCGCTTTCCTGGTCAGCACTGGTCTGAGTGGCCTGCAAGCTAAGGACACCCCGTTAGGAACGGCACATGTGGGACTCACCCCTGGGCCTTAGATCCCAGCCTCCTCTGCCCCTGAGCTCCCACAGCACGCTGTGCCTCCTGCTCTAATTAGCTGGTTTTCTGCAGGCAGCAGTGGCTGACTCTCGTCTCTGCATCCTCAGCACAGATCTGGCACAGAAGGGAACATCAGATGACCACCTGCTGTGTGCCAAGCATGTGCTGGATTCTTTACGTACCGGGACACAGTGAATTCATAGAACAGCCCCATTTTACAGATGAAGACACTGAGACTGTCCTGCTAGGAAATGGTGTATCTGGGCTTTAAATCCAGATCTGCCTGACTTCCAGTCCTGCAGCGTCTCCCCTTCACCAGCCGCCCCACAGTGGTGCACCGTCCGCACTTGCTGACCGCGTGTCTCTGGAGAGGCCTTGGGGACCTGCATCTGTCTCCTTCACCCCGAGTCCCTCCCAACCCTCCCAGGCCCTGGTGCGCTCCACACGTCAAGTGATCGTTGAACAAAGGGAGCGCTCCATTCACCAGCCCCATGGCACCCAAGAGGCAGCCACCCTCCCCCAGACCCACCAGAAGGCAGTGTCACAGGAACCTGGGTCTCGGTTTTGATAGATCTGCACGCTCCTCCTGGTTACGTGTTTCAAAACAACACCACCATTGGGAAAACGTTCTTGGAAATTATGTGGTTAATTTTGTGTTTTTGTTTAGGCAGGGCTGGGAGTGGAGCCCTTATTAGTATCAGTTTGGAAAAAATACCGAGGCATTCACGGCCAACTGCTTAATAGTTTTCATTGAATTAATTTTCAAATGAGAACCTTGTTTTCCTTATTTAATAGTAGAAAACGACTTCCACATTCTGCCCAGTCACAGCCTTGGTTACGGGCTCTCCACAAACAGTGTGCACAGTAAAGGCATCGCTCTGCCCATATGTGGAATGAAGAATTTTGTGCAAACCATTTATTATAAGCACACTGTGCACTTAGACTTTTTTTTTAATTTTAATTTGTTACTGTCGTGGTGACAGATCCAGCCCAGAACTGGACTGTTAAAAAAGACTCTGGCTCTTTCAGGCTGTGAAAAAATGCGCTAACATTTGCGAAACGCCATAGGGCTGAAAGGAAATTGTTAACTCATTTGGCCCAACGTCCAGAGCCCCCTGGGCTGGCGTGCGATGCCCGAGAGAGGGTGGGGGCGGTGATAGCAGAGGCTGTGCTGATGAGGCCAGTGCCAGCCCAAGAGGAACATAGACCGGGGGAGGGTGCTGTTGGAGGGACGGGGTGAGAGGGTGTTGAGGGAGGGGCGTGTCCTGCTTCACGTGAGCTGTTCGTTTGTTCGTCCTCGTTCGTCCGTCTCTTGTTTTCTCCCCAGTTTTACTGAGATGTAATTGACATACATCATTGTATTAGTTTAAGGGGCACAACATAATGATTTGATACATGTGTATGTTGTGAAATGATCACCACAGTCAGTTTAGTTAACATCTGTCACCTCACAGTTACAATTTTTTTTTCTTGTGATGATGACTTTTAAGATTTACTCTCTTAGCAGCTTGCAAATATACAATACGGTATTGTTAACTATAGTTACCATGCTGTATTATATCCCCAGAACTTATTTATAACTGGAACATCCATCTCTTCCTTTAGCGATTATTTATTGGAGATCTGCCTTGTTCTAGATGCTGAATACAAATCAAGAAAATAACATTTGTTTTATTCTGGCTTTGACAGAGCACTACACCACTTACCTCTCTCATGAGATGGGTGGTGGTATTCTGATTCCAGTGATTTCTTCCTGGAGTGTAGTCCTTGTGATGTATTTAAATTTTTAATCTTAAATGCATAGAATTGGATTATGCACATTTATTAGTGTGTGTCACTGTCTTCTTTGGTCCATTACTGTGCCCACCTTGCCCCCTCCCCCCTCATTTGAACCCTAACAAGAGAATGCATTTTCCTATGTGCTCTCCCTGACCTGATCTCCCTGCCTCCAGGCGGGAGGTAGTCACTCAGTTGTGTTCCTATCATTCTACTTTAATTGTACTTTTTATTAAAGTAAATCATATATATGTAGAAAAGTGCATAAATCCTAAGTGTACAGTTCGACAACTATCACAATGTGAACATAACTGTGAAGCCAATACTTAGGACAGGAAATAGAATATTACCATCACCCCAGGAAACCCCGCTCGCACCTCCTCCCAAGCTCTACTCCCTGCCTCCCTCCCCACGGTAGCCATGGGCCTGCCTTCCAGCACCGCAGACTGTTTTTGCAGATTCTATAGCTAGAATCACACCATCCATACAATCTTGTGTCTGGCTTCTTTCAACCAACATCATGTTTCTGAAATCTGTTCATGTTGTTGTGTAGCTCTGGTTTATTTGTTTTTGTTGATGTTTAGTATTATGGTTTATCTTTTCACTGCTGGTGGGCATTTTCCAGTTTTGACCATTATGAGTAACATTACTATGAATATATCTGTACATGCACTTCTTTTGGGTGTGTATGTGGGAATGGAGTTGCTGGGCTATAGGGTATGGGTATGTTCATTTTTAGGGTGTAATGCCATACAGTTTTCCAAGGTGACCGCACCGTGTCAACCCTCCCAGCAACAGAGCCCCAGAGTTCCCATCACTCATCGTTCCTGCTAACGCTCAGTGTTGCTTATCTTTAGGTTTTAGCTATTCTGGTGGGTGTGTGGTGGTGTCTTACTGTGGTTTTGATTTGCACTTTTCTGATGATCAGTTATATTGAGCAACATTTCATATGTTTTTTGACCATTGAATATTTTCTTTTGTGAAGTGCCTATTCAAGTTCTTTAAAAAAACTTTTTTTTGGACGACAGATAGGTCCCCCACTTACAACGGTTTGAGTTACGATTTTTCAACTTTACGGTGGTGTGAAAGCCATATGCATTTGGTAGAAACTGTACTTGGAATTTTGAGTTTTGACGTTTCCCTGGGCTTAGCGATATTCGGTCCTATCCTCTCTGTGATGCTGGGCAGCAGTGGCCACAGCTCCCGGTCAGCCCTGGGATCCCGAGGATGGACAACTGATACACTTCCAACCATTCTGTACCCAGACAGTCATTCTGTTTTTCCCTTTCAGTACAGTATTCAATCAATTACATGAGCTCTTCAACACTTTTTTATGAAATAGGCTTTGCGTTAGATGATTTTGCCGAACTGTGGGCTAATGTAAGTGTTCTGAGCACATTTAAGGTAGGCTAGGCTAGGATGTTGGGTAAGTTAGGTGTATTACAAGCATTTTCGACTTAGGATATTTTCACCTTATGATGGGTTTATTGAGACATAACCCCATCGAAAGTCGAGGAAGATCTGTATTGGCCTTTTTATGTATAGAAGATCTGTATTCTAGATCTGAGCCCTCTGTTGGTTAGGTGGGCTACAAATACCTTTCCCACTCGGGCTCGTCCTTTTCCTCTCTTCATGGTGCCTTTTGATGAGTAGAAGTTCTTCATTTTAAAGTAGTCTACTTTATTAATTTTTTTTATGGTTAGTACTTCTTGTATCCTATTTAAGAAATCTTTGCCTAGCTCAATTGTGAGAATAGCCTCCTGTATTTTGTTCTTGGTGTTTTACACTTCACATTTAGATCTGTAATCCATCGGGGTTTGGTTTTTGTGTACAGTGTGTGGTAGGGGTCAAGTTTCTTTTTCTATCTAGATATCCGATTGAGGCAGTGGTTTTTATTGACACGCTGTCCTTTCTTTGCTCTCTCTTGCCATAAATCGGTTAAGCAAGTGGGTCTGTTTCTGAATTCTCTGTTCTGTTCCATTGGTCTATTTGTTTATTTTGTGCCAATTTCATAGTCTTAATTACTGCAGTTTTACAATAAGTCTTGACACCTAGAGTGCAAGTTCCTCCGTCATTCTTCTTCAGGATTACCCTGGCTGATCTTAGCTGTTTGAATTTTAATATAAATTTTAGAATTAGCTTGGTAATTTCCACTCATGAAAAGAACCTGCTGGGATTTTCATTGGGATTGCGTTGAATCTCTAGATGAATTTGGGAAGATAAATTTGGAATTTCTGAAATCACATTTGGAATCTTTGACCCATGAATATGTGTATCCCTCAGTTCACTTAGGGCTTCTTGAATGTCTCTCAGTCATGTTTTGTAATTTTCTCCATGGAGGTCTCACACATCTTATGTTAGATTTATCCCGAGGTATTTGATGTTTTTCGATGTTATAAATATCTAAAATATTTCCTTTTCTGTTTATTGCAGATAGACATGCAGTTGATTTTTGAGTATTCACCCTATGTATCCTGACCTTGTCAAATTCACATACTAATGGTGATCATTGTTTGTAGATTCCTTTTGATTTCTGATCGTCATGTATGAATAATACAAACAATTTTCTTTCTTTCTTTTCAATTCTTATCTCTTCTATTTCTTTCATTCCTGCCTACCCACTAGAAATAATTTTATGTTTGTCATTCTATTTCTTTAAAATGGTTTTTGTCAAAAAAGTTTTTATCACATATATATGTGTACCTAAGCAATATATTGCTTAGTTTTAGTTGATTTCAAACTTTATATGCTGGGACTCACTTTTTCAGTTCACCGTTGTGTTACTGGTCCTTGCAGGTGGCTCAGTCTGTTCATGTCACTGCCGTGTGACGTTCCATTATATGAATAAACCACAGTTACTGTGACCCACTCAAGGTGGGGGGGTATTTGGGTTGTTTCCTTTTTTTTTTCTTTTTGCTGGTATAAATAGTGCTGCTGTGCAGACTCTCGTACACATTTCCTGGTGCATGTACACAAGGGTTTCTCCAGGTGGCGGTTCTCAAACTTTTTGGCCTGAGGACACCTTAACACTGTTAAAAATTACTGAGGATTCCCGATAGACCTTTTCCTCATGTGGGTCATGTCCAGTAGTGTGCTAGTGAATGTTTAACAACTGGCTCTCTGGGGAAAAAGAAAGCCCTGATTGTAGTGTTTGCTGATTTGCAAACACTACAGACCCCACTGCAGACCCCACTTTGGTAACCACTGTTTTTAAGTATCACTGAGGTGTGGAACCCCTGGGCTGAAGGGCATGTGAATTCACCTTTACAAGAGAATGCCCAGCTGGTTTCCAGAGTGGCGGACCAGTGTGCACCCCACAAGCAGCGCATAAAAGGTTCTCCTGCGCTTAGTCTCGCCTATGCCTGCTGCTATCAGACTCACTGATCACTAAATGGGTATAAAATCGCGTCTCACTGTGGTCTTGACTTGCATTTCCCTGTGGTCCCAGCTTCCTAACACGTCTCACGAGGAGGGCCTTACATGATCTGACCTGCTGTTTCAGCCTCTTACAGGTCTCTATCCAGCCGAAACACTCACCTCCAGGCCTTTGCGCGTGCTGTTCCCTCCGTGAAAATTCCCTCCGCCTCGGCCCCCGGCCCCCTTGTTCGCTGCTACATTCCTCAGGACCCGGTGCAGGGTCAGGCATGGCCTGGAAGCATCAATAAATCTTGAATTGAATAAGAACTGGAAGGAGTCTGATAAATTCGAGTTCAAATCCCAGCTCTGCCGCCTCCTAAATTCTGTGATCTTGGGAAAGTTACTAAGCTTCTCTGAGCCCTTGCGCTGTCTGTTCCCTCTGCCTGGAATGCCCTTCCCCCAGATAGCTGCTGGACCAACTCCTTCCCTTCTCTATGGTGCCCCCCTCAATACCCTATTTAAAAGTACCACCCCCTGCCCCACCCTGGCACACCCCGACCCATTCGCCTGCTCAATTTTTTTTCAAAGAACTCTTCACATTCTAACATACTATGTATTTTACATATTTATCATGCTTGCTATTTATGATTTGTCTCTCCTTCTGGTATATATGCTCCAGGAGGGTGGAGGTTTTTGTCTGTTTTGTTTACTGTCGTTTCCCAAACATCTGCAACAGCTTCTGGTATGAAAGAGGTGGTGCTCAATAAATATTTGTTTACTGAAGGAAAAATTTGATATTATGTCTGATGGTAAGATACGTGGTGATTTTTTAAAAGCAGGGTGAGAGGCTGGAGACTGACGGTCTGGGTGTTGTTTTGGCTGGGCAGGGGCCACTGTCTGGGGTGCTGGCGTCTGAGCAGAGGCCTGGGTGGAGTGAGGGAGGGGACCCAGCGCTCTGTGGAGACAGGTGTCCAGGTAGCCTGATCGCAGTGGGAGCTGGTGATTGGGGGTGGGGTGGGACAGAGAGCAGCAGGCAAGTCAGCTGACCCTAAAGGGTGCCTTCTAGACACATGGATGCCTTTAGACAAGATGGATCCTTGCCCTCTCCTCCACTTTGCCCCTTCTTTTCAAAACAAGTTGGCCTGGAACATTCTCTATCAGGGAAGGAACACTGGGCTGGCATTGGGAGTCCAGGGCCAGGCTCCCAGCTCACTGAATTACAGGCAGGTGAAGGCCCCTCTCCACGTCTCTAACATGGGGATAACATCAGGTGCCCCTAGCCGGTCTGAGGGATGAGTTTGGACAGTGGATTTAGAAGGGCGCTGTTTCCACTTGTCAGCATCTGACGGCCGAGGGTGGTGGGAGGACCCACAGGAGCCGACCGGAGGGGGCTCACTGTGGGCCAGGCGCTGGTCGACACCCTTCTCCAGCGTTAACCCCTAGTGCTCGTGGTAGCCTCGGAGGTCGGTGCCGTCGGACACAGGTCCCCCGTTTAGAGAGCTGCAGTGAGGCAGAGGGCGCTCCAGTAACCTGCCCAGGCTGCGGAGCTAGGAGGACCAGAGCCCACTGCTGCTGTGTTATGCTGCATCTTTGAACCTCAGTGCTGGGTCATGCCCAACCTCCTCCGTCCCCATGGCACTGTACAGATGGGGAGACTGAGGCCCAGGTGGGGCAGTAGCTTGTAGAGCCACACCCATGTGCATAGCAGTCTGCACTAGAACCAGGTCTCCAGGCCCCGTGCCTGTGGCCTCCCCAGGCCCATCCGTTGCACCTCGTTCAGGTGACTCAACCTGCAGGGTTACCCGGAGGGCAGAGCTTCTGGGATCGTCCATCCCTTCTCCTCCCCAGTCACATGGGTGATTTCCTGTGCTCTGAAAGTTTGTTCCCAAGGCTTGCTGGGGCAAAGGTAAAACTTTACAGAACTTCTGGAAAGAAGAAACCTGAGTGTAAATCAGGTTTATGGCCTGGATAATAAAGTGTCTCTTCCAACTGATGCTTTATCTTCGGTCCTCGTGATTCCTTCCATATGAAGCCTCTGCGTCTGGGTCGTGGCAGCCCGTGCTGGTTCATTTGTTCAGTGACTAGGAGCCGTGTCTTCTTGTCAGTCTGAGAGGACTTGGACCACGGTCTGTGGGCCATGGATTGTCCTGCTCCTTAGCTAGTGATAGTGATTGGACACATTTCTTCAGCACATGTTCTCTAAGTACCTAATGGGTGCCAGACTTGTGCTGGGCACTGGGGAGAGAGCTTCTAGGTTAGGACAGGACACAGATGTGCAAACTGACATTTACAGTACAGGGGCAAGTGCAGGGAGCTGGGGAGCCCAGGCAGCAACCAAGGCAGCCTGGTGACCAATCAGGGAGGGCTTCCTGGAGGAGATGATGTCTAATCTCAGACAAGAAAGGTGAATTGGAGTTACAGCTGCAGGGGGAAGGCAGAGGGAATGGCATATGCAAAGACATGAGAAAAGATGGAGCTTAGCTCACGTGAAGCTGGAGCTCATAGCAGGAGGAGGGAGTGCTTTACTGGGTGGAATGCTCAGAAGGCTTCCTGGAGGAGGTGGCATTTGAGCTGGGGTTACCGGATGGATACGACTTCATCAGCACACAGAACACCTTTGCAAAGGCCTGGAAATGTGAAATGGCATGGCGAGTGTGGATAGCGATGAACAGTTCCAGCAGGGTATTACAGAGGTGGGGGCTGGAGAGGTTGGTGGGGTCCCGTGGCAGAAGGCCTCGTGTGCCATGCAGCAACTTGAAACTCCCTAGCAGTGTTCCGGGAAGTCGGTGCAGAGGACCCTGACTCCCCGACTCCGATGTCCAGAACAATCTAAATCGAGCCGCTCTGCTGCTCGCCCGCCATCAAAGCGAGGCAACTCCCGTGATCCCAGATTACTGAGCTGCTGATGTTTATAATTACAGCATCCCACCATCAGAATCTTTGTTCATCAGACTTCACAAGCCTGATTTATTTGACGGGCACTGGTCCTCACTCATAATGGGGAACAGAAGCAGGGCAGCGTCTGCCTAGGGATTCCTCAGTGTGGGTGGGGCCTGGCCTGAGGGGCTCTGGGCCTGCTGGGCCGCTGAGGTGTCCTGGTGCTGGCCAGCTGGGCCCAGGAGCCCTGTGAGGCCCCATGCGTGGCAGTGCCGGGGCGGGGTAGAAGCTTTCGAGGAGAGCTTTGGGCTCAGCCTAGGGTGGGAGACATCGAAAGCATGTGCTCTAGGTGGGCCTGCCCTGAGCATGAGACGGGGCCGAGCACCTCACCCCCTGGCGTCAGTGATTCCCTTGTGAAAGGGAGGTAATTCACACCCACCCCTCCTTGGGGCTGG
Source organism: Ceratotherium simum simum (assembly GCF_057802395.1). Lineage (NCBI taxonomy): Eukaryota > Metazoa > Chordata > Mammalia > Perissodactyla > Rhinocerotidae > Ceratotherium > Ceratotherium simum. Next base: position 5,604,646 of record NC_141921.1, read on the forward strand.
GACATTGACTGGGGCGCTAGCCGCGGCCATTCTCAGCCAGAACAAGTGCTCATTAATTCCCCTCCTTTTTCTAGCAGAGATGGGCAGACTCACTGTTCCTTCTCGAGAAGCTCGAGGAGAGGTGGACATGTGTCAGGAAGACGTGTTAAGAATAGCACCCTTGGGGCCAGCCCAGTGGCCTAGTGGTTAAGTGCACGTGCTCCACTTCGGCGGCCCAGGGTTTGCAGGTTCGGATCCTGGGCGCACCGCTAGTCAAGCCATGCTGTGGTGGTCCCATATAAAGTGGAGGAAGATGGGCATGGATGTTAGGCCAGGGCCAGTCTTCCTCAGCAAAAAGAGGAGGATTGGCATCGGATGTTAGCTCAGGGCTGATCTTCCTCACACACAAAAAAAGAATAGCACTCTCACTCCACCAGCGAGGTTGCCCGTCCCCGTCTCCCATCATCGTCACTGCCCCCGCCCCCTGTCGTCCTTATCTGTTTAAAGCTCCGTAATTCACAAAGTGCCTCCACACCTTCGATCTCTGATCTGTGTGACAACCCCACAGGGCAGAGTTTGTCACCCGTATTTTTCAGGGGAGGAGCCCAAGGCCCAGAGAGAAGTGGGGGAGAGAAGTCACACAGTTGGCAAGGGATGGAGTCAGGACTCACCCTGAGGGCCCTTCGCAGAGTCTTGGCTGGGGGGGAGGTTGTGATAGGAAAGCCAGTGCACCCCGGAGGAGCTCGTCCATGGGAGATGGGCAGAGTTGTTCCACGCTGTGCCAAGCAGGGTGTGAGAGAGGATAGCACGGGGGCACCGAAGGGGTCAGGGCGCGTCCTGGAGGAAGTGAACACTGGAGCAAACCTCCTGGGGAGAGTCTGAGTTCTCCGGGAAGGGCTTTCCAGACAGAGGGGCCAGCCTGTGCAGAAGCCGGGAGGCCAGCTTTTGCTGATGGAGGGCGGCCCTCTTCATTCGTGGAGGACAACGCGCATTTCCAGGACAGTCTGGTTCTGCTGCTCGCACACCCCTTTCGGCTAACGGCTCAGGAAGCTCTTTGCCCAGAAGGATGGGCTGGTCCAGGGAAAAGGGGGCCGGTTCGCGGTCGGGTGGGGTTCAGACCCCACTAACTCCAGGACCGCCTGCGTGTCTTTGGGCAGGTCCCGCTGCCCCTCTGGACCTCTGTGAGATATGAGGTGGAGAGCTCGTACGGGAGGGGCTAAGGGTCTGAGCTGCCATCAGGGGAGGCCCCTGGACTTCCGCAGGGCTGGTTGCTGGGATCCTCGGGCCTTTGGGTTTAGGTCTCTCCGAGTGTGAAGTGGGAGCAGGGATATTTGTTTCTGAGTTGCCGCAGAGAGGCCAGGTGAGGGAAGAGGCGGAGGATTAACAGGGCTTGAGCTGGGAGGCATTTTGACTTTGTCGGGAGAAGAAGAACAGGGAATATGAGCAGTTTCCCTGGCTGAGCAGGGAGGGAGCCCGGGGGTATGTGTGATGGAGTGGTCATCTAACCCCATAAGGATTTTCATTCTCAAAGCCCCGAGGATATTGGATCAGGCAGTTTGCTTCTCCTCTCAGAAAACCTACCATCCAAGAGTTTTGTGCTTGAACCTGCAGTGGCTCCCTACTGCCTCGGGTAAGCCACAAGCACCTTCAGAGGCAAAATGACAAAATGACAGGCACTGGGTCAGACAGGCCCAGTGTGGCCTCTTTCCACGGAAAGCACTTCCCACAGGGTCTGGCTCCAGCTGTTCATTTTGAGGGTCCTAGTACCCCAGTGTCCGTCTGTCTGTCTCTCCGTCCAGGGTGACCCTCTGGAGCCAGGAGGCCTGGATGCTGCTGGCTGTGGGGTCCCCGCTGGGCCCTGATTGTTCAGAAGAGCTGGGGGCTCCTTCAAAGGAAACTGCAGTCAATTAGCGGCGAGTGGAATTTGAAAGACCCAAATCCCTTTTGTCTCCCAAACTTCAAATCTGGTTTTCGTCAGTGGCTTTGAAAACAAACACCAAGAGAACCCTTTTTTATTATTTTTTCCCTTCTCCCCTTTTCCCTTCCCTCCCTTGTGTGCCCTTCTTTCCCGGGCTTTTATCTCTTTGCAGCGTCTGCTCTGGCAGCCCAGCCTGCCTGGCCTGGCCACACCGTGGTGGCTGAACAGGTGACCATAGGGATGTCACAGGCCTCACTCTTCCAGCGTGGGTGGCTGGTCAGGGAACCCAGTGGGACACTTTGACCTGTGATTTACAGTCCCTCCTGAGCCCCTCTGGTTCGTCTCTGTGTTCCCTGGGCCCAGCCCAGAGAAGGTGTCAGTATGGGCGCCCTAAAGGAGGATTGTGAGGAGGAGGATGGGCAGAACGCTGTGGGGGCGCAGAGAGGACTGCACAGCGGGGAAGGCGTGGAGCCGGGTCTTCAGGGTGCTGTTCCGGCCACCCATGCCTGCCTCATCCTTCTCTTGAGTTATGGACTCATTCATGCCACGGATGTCCACCGCACAGCTGGTCTGGGCCAGGCCCTGTGCTGGGGACTTCAAGTGAACAAAGCCCTGGAAGAGCCCAGAGTCTAGTAGAGGAGAAAGTGTAACAGTCACGTCAACCCAGAGTGAGCAGGGCTGGCATAGAGAGAAGCCAAGAGTGGCCAGAGCCAGAAGAGGCACCAACCTAGCCTGTAGTAGTCAGAAAAGGCTTCCTGGAGGAGGTGGCTGCTGAACTGAGTCCTGAAGGGTGAGTGGAAGTTTGCCAAGGAAAGGGGTGAGGAAGGACATTCCGGGCAGAGGGGTTCAGAGAGCAGAGGCCCAGAGGCAGCAAAGAGCCAGACTGCTCTGTAGGGAGTTGGGTGTGGCTATACCTGAGAGCAGGTCAAGGTGAGAGGTAGGCCGAGGCCAGGCTGTGGAGGGCCTTGGGGGCCAGGCCAAGACCTGTGCTGTCTGCATCTCATTGTAGTTCTCCGTGCTTGGCTGTGCCACTAACCCCTCAGGGCAGCGAGGCTGTGTCTGTTCACCTTGGAAACTGGGTGTCATCTGATGTGGTTTCATCTCTAGGACAACTCTGGGATGTAGGTGTTATTGTCCCCATTTTACAGATGAAGAAACTGAGGCTCAAAAATAACAAGGTCACAGTCCTGCTATGAATCTCAGCTGAGCTCAGATCCTGGGAGCTGCCTCAGCATAGGCATGTGTGTGTGTGTGTGTGTGTGTGTGTATGTATCTGTGTGTGCGTGTATCTCTCTGTGTGTGTGTGTGTGTGTGTGTATGTATCTGTGTGTGCGTGTGTGCAGGGGAACAGGGTAGGAGTGGGGCAGCAGAGTGGCCATACTGCCTGGGTTTCGGTCCTGCCCTGACCTCTTTGATGACCTTGGGCTGGTTCCTTAACTTTCCCGTGTGATAACGTTCCTCCCTGTGTGGCGGGCGCCGGGTGCTCCCTGCCCCGCGGGGCTCTGGTGAGGAGGAGCGAGAGTCCGGGTGAGTGCTCAGCATGGCGCCTGCGCTTAGTAAGTGCTCGGTGCCGGCTGCGGTTGTTACGGTCCACATACCCATCCAGCAGGTTCAGATCCAGGCCCCGCAGAAGGGCAGAGCACTGGGGACCTCAGAAATCCTGCCGTGGGAATAACAGCTGAGACCCGGGGAGGGCCAGGGCAGCATCGTAGCCAGAAAGGGTGTGGAGGAACTGGCCTGTTTTTAACCGGACCCATGGCCTCTGTGTCTTCCTCCTGTCTGGTTACAACAAAAGGTAGTTGACTCATTAACCGGCCCAGATGTGTATGTTTCCTTCTTTCTGGGTCTTCGTCATAAAGGGGGCTTGTGGGACCTCGGAAGGGGGCACTGGTGTTTGCCCTGCCTGGAGCCTGGCTGCGGGGGACCAGCTGAGTGGCTCTGGTCACGGGCACCTCGCCTCCGACTTCCTGGTGTCACACCCCTGCTTCGTGGGGCAGGGCCTGGCACACCGCACACTCACTGGAGTGTCCTCTCCTTTCCTTCTCGGCGGCCTGTGCTGGGGGAGGGCTAGTCAGAGTGCGGAGGCTGCAGAGGAAGCGGAGCGCAGCGCGGGTGCCAGCTGGCCGGCCGAGCCCCTCTCACTGCACTGTGGCCTCGTCGTAGGGCGAGCCGTGGCCCTTCTCTGAGCGCTCAGAATGTTGGTAATACTAATAGTGACGATTTACCGAATATCTACGATGTGCTGGGCCCTGCGTGAGCTACTCATGTACATTATTTTAACTTAAATCTCACCTCATTATGACCTGTGAGGTGTGTTATCCCTGTTTACAAGACAAGTGTCGCCTGAGGCTCAATGAAGTGTCAGACCTGGGGTTTGAACCCTGGACCGTCAGCAGCAAAGCCACAGCTTCTAACCCCCCCACTGGCCCGGTTTCCTCAGGCAGAGCCTGGGGTGGGTGGCCGCGAGGACGGTGCAGCCCTGGGGGAGAGGGCGCTCGCGCCGGGAAGGCCCTCAGCAGCGCTGCGCCCGTTACCGGCTTCCCCAAGCCGGGGGTTATAAATATGCACTGAGTACACCCGGGTTTGCTGTCGGCCCAGGATGGAGGGCTGGAAAAACCTCACCCTGTCTCCGAGGTAAGACAGGAAAGAAAACATTATCGTCACCCTCTGGTGGATGCGGGCCCAGCCGGCCGGCAAATCGTGAATCACCTGAGAGAGTCTGGTTTCACGGCAACCGCAGGGAAGGGCCCGGGCTCCAGCCCAAACAGCGTGCGCGCATCTGCTTGGAATTTATTGACTGATTTATGGGCCCCTCCTGCCAGCCCTGAGGAGATGGACAGGCCTGCTCAGAGTTGCCACCCTGCGGGCCAAGGGGAGAGGGGAAGGAGAGCAGCCCTTGGGGGCCAGGAAGATGCCTCCGAGTGAGGCGGGGAAGCCCGGCTGTGGGCCCGAGGTTTCCCCAGCAGCCTGGAGCAGGGGCAGCAGACTTGGTGTTGCTGGGATGCTGGGAGAGGCAGCCAGGCCTGGGAGAGCCGTCTGGCCACACCCGCCCCAGCCTTCCTGGGGCTCCCTCCTTGCGGTGCTGGAGAGTGTGGTCATCGTCGGGCGGCTCCTCTGTGTAACCTGGTGTAGTTCAATCTCTAGAACAGCCCTGTGGGGGTGGTCTTATTATCCCCATTTTACAGATGAGGAAACTGGGGCTCAAAGAGAATCAGGACTTGCTCAAAGTCACTCAGTTCCCAGTGGTGGATCCTGGTTTCAGTCCTTCGATGTTGGGGTTTGTGCCCTCAGTGCGAGGCTAAAAGACCTTGGAAGCATCTGGTCCAACTTGCTCCCTCTGCCCTCCACCTCCTGTCCCAGTGTGTGGATGAGGAAGGCCGGGCACCAAGGGGGTCGTGACTTGCCCAGGGTCTTCTGGTGAGTGGAAGCAGAGGGGACCCCAGCAGCCCCCCTTCCTATTGGTCTTGCTGCCTCAGTTTTCTAGCCGCCTGGTCAGGCCCTGCCTCTTCCAGTGGCTTCCCTGACCATTGCCCTCCGGGGTCACTCCAGGTTTTATGTCCATTGGTTCCCTCTGTCCATCCGCCCTTGGGCCTCTGGGTGTGTGAAATTTTAGGGTTGGAAAGGGGCTTATTGACAGCTGTCTGGCCAAGGCCACGCAGTGGTCTGCCGTTGGGACACGGATACAGGACTCCCGGGTCCTTGCCATTGCGGCCTCAGTGGCCTGGGGGTTGGGCGGCAGCTGGGCTGGGGGAAGAGGGAGGACACACCAGGCTCGGGACTGGCGTGGCACCTTCCAGACTGACTCTGCAGCGGCCCCTGGTCCCCCGTGCGCGTCTTGGCCTCGTCTGTCAGCTGAGGTGGGACCCTGCGCTCCTGACCAGCTGGGCCTGAGCTGACCTGGAGGAGGCCTGTCCTTTTAGATTCATGTCTGTTTTCTCAGTCTTTCCTTCCTGCAGCTGACACCCGTTGTAGTGGCAGTGACGCTAACGAGCCGGCGGGCCCTCTTGCCTTTGGAGTTTTGGTGTCCAGCACCAAGCAGGCCTGTAGTTATTATCTGTTAAAATGAAAAGAAACAAAGAGACCCCCCCTTTCCCCAGAGATGCCTTTCTTGGTCCCCCTCCCATACACACTGCCTCTCCCGGGTCAGGCCTGTCTTGAGCACAGCATCGTGGGTACCACCATGGTTATGGATCCTTCTTCACACCCAACCAGAGTGATGGCTCTAAACCCAAATTGATCCTGGCTTGCTTCCACCCTCAGGATAGCATCCAGGCTCAGGGGTCTGGCCCACAGGGGCCAGCTTCTCCGGAGCATGTCCAGTCGGTGTCCTGGCATTGGATCCTCCAGCCAGGCCCCCTGGAATGCCAAGTTCTCTCATGCCCGTGTCCTCTGCTCACATGTGTCCTGTTGCAGGAACATTCTTCTCTCCCTGGCCTGTTTGGCACATGTCTGCTCATCACTGCCTGACACTTGGTAGGTGCTCAGCAATTCTGGGAGCTGTGGTGCTGCTCACGGAGGGATGGAGTCACTGCAAGGCCACGGCTTTGGCGGGACCCTCACACATTGACAGTAGAGTGTCTGTTCCAGCTGGGAGGTCAGCTTTGGCCCTGGGGTGATTATTTTGGATTCTGGCCAAGGTCATGGGTGAAAGTGGACAGTGAATGAAACTCGGTTGTGCCTTCTTCCCCTGAGTCTGGAACAGTTTGATTTTGCCATCCCAGGGTGGGCTTCAAGGTGCGTGCACAAACTGTGAATGTGTTTGTGCACGTTTCTGGGGGGACGGTGCACAGTTGCACACACTATAGGAGCGATGTCTCTGGTCTTATTGCTCCCTGCTGACTCTCACAGTCTCTACCCCCCAGCCCCAAACGTCCCCCCCCCCGTTAGACACTAACACCCACTCATTGTCTCTAGCACAGTTTTAAAAATGAAAAAGCCCCCTCCTCCAGGAAGCCTCCCTGACCTTACAGGCTGGGTCAGGCAGCTTCTTGCTCCCATCACCCCGTGTAGCCGTTGTCAGCCCACTAGGGAGGGTCTGGGTCTCAGTGTGCCCCTTTGGTCCCTAGGGCCCACCCAGCATGGGGCCAGTACAGAGTAGCTGTTCAGTGCAGAACCATGGGAATGGCCTCTTAAGGAGGAAAGGAAGAAGCTGATATGTGTCTGTGCAGTAGGAAGGCCCTGCCTGGGAGAAAGAATCCTGCTGCTGCTGTCACATTCCCTTCACTCACTCACTGTTTGGCAAGCACCGGCTGGGACCTGCTGCATGTGAGGGGCTAGGGGTACACGTGAGGCAGACCTGGTCCTGTCCGCCAGGGCCTGGAGCTGAGGTCGGGACATGCAGCTCGCAGAGCCGTGCGAGAATGGTCCCTGCCTCCAGAATGCAACCTGTGGGGAAGGAGAGTCAGAAACACGCACAGGTGCAGGGCAGCGTGAGGCAGAAATGTCAGGTGATGAGGGGTTCACAGAAGGCCCAGCATTTGCTGAGTGTTGGAGAGAGGCAGTAGGGGGAGGATTGGAGACAGGTAAAGCTCAGGTTGGAATCAGAGGCGGGAGCACTCTGTGAGGGCTAGAATCAGAGGAACCTGGGTGTGGTTGTCAGCTGTATTCCTACATCCAAAATCTTTTTATTTCTTTGTTCTTGCCTTTCCGTTTTGGCTGGAACCTCCAGAATGTAATATATAAAATTATTACATAGACTATCGTATATAATGTAGTAGGAGTGCAGGATGGAGGATGGAAAACAAGGCTGGGGGGCATCCTTGTCTGCTTCCAGTATCAAAGGGAAAGCTTTCAGCATTTCACCACTAACTGTGAGCTTTACCGTTGACTGTTGGTAAATACTCTTCATCATATTAAGGAAGTTCTTTTCTTTTCCAGATTGGCTAACAGTTTTCTTTTTAAATCATGAGTGGGTATTGAATTTTATCAAATGCTTTTTCTGCAATTGTTTGAGATGCTCATTTTATTTTTAATAATGTGGTGAATCACATTAAATGATTTTCTAATGTTAAACCAACTTTGAATTCCTTGGATATACCCCACCTGGCCATCATGTATTTTCTCCATTTACGTACTGCTGGATTCAATTTGTTAATATTTTATTTAGAATTTTCCCATCTCTGTTCATGAATGAAATTAACTTGTGACGTTGCTTCCACATGCTGTCTGTTTTCAGGCTTAGTGTCCGAGTTTTCCTAGCCTTATACGGTGGATTGTGGAGTAGTCCCTCTTCTTCTAGTTTCTGTAAGAGTAAGTGTAAGATTAGAATTATTTCTTCTTTGAGTGTTGGGAAGAAATCACTGGAAAAGCCATCTGGACCTAGAGTTTTCTTTGTAGGAAGGTTTTAGACCATTTATTCAATTACTTGAAGGCCTATAGGACTATTCAGGTTTTCTATTTCTTCTTTAATCAGTTTTGGTAAATTATATTTACCAAAATTTATATTTACCTAGGAATTTGTCCATTTTGACTACGTTTCAATATTATTGGCATAAAGATATTTGTAATATTCTCTAAACATCTTTATATTGCCTGTAGCATCAAGGGTTGTCTCATTTTTCATTCCTGATATTAGTTATTTGTTCCTCCTCATTCTTTATTGTGATCTGTCGGTTGTTTGTCAATCTTAGTCATCGTTTCAAAGAATGAACTTTGGACTAATTTATTGATCCCCCCTCTTGTGTGTATGCATGTGTGTGTATATTTTCTATATTATTCATTTCTGCCTGTATCTTTATAATTTCTCTTTCTGCTTTATTTTGCTCTTTTTTTTTTAACATCTTGAAATGGATATTTAGCTCATTAAATCTCAACACTTCTTTTCTAACAAATGCGTTTAAAACATTACAAACCATAAATTTTTCTTAAGTACTGCTTCAGTAGCATCCCACAAGTTTTTATATGTAGAGTTGTCATTATGAATCAGTTCAAAATATTTTCTAATTTCCATTATATTTTTGACCCATGCTTATGGGGCATATATTTCTTAATTTCCAAACTATGAAATTTCTAACTATCTTTTATATTGTGGTCAGAGAACATGTTCTGTTCATTTCAGTCCTTTGAAATTTAGTGCGACTTGCTTTGTGGCCCAGTACATGATCAGTTGTGTACATATGACTGTGGACCCTCCTCTTGCTTACCCCTTCTCCAGCAATTCTCTCCTCTCCTCTTGCATCAATTTTTGCCTCCCTCCTGGATCATTCCCATCAGCTTACAAGCCTGCTATTATTTTTAACAGCTTAAAAAAACCCACACCAAAGCCCTCTCTTGACTCCATATCCACTCCAGCCTCCTTCTCCTTTCTCTCCTTCCCCTTCGTCTTAGCCCGGCTTCCCCTGAAGGCAGAGCCTGTCATGCTCTGGCGCGGGTCGTTTCCTTGGGAAGTGATCCCAGGAAAAGATGAGGGATGGGGGCAGGAAACAGGGCCCGGGGAGAGCCAGCGCAAGGCTGCGTTACTGAGCTGCTGCCCCTTCTGAGGGGCTTTACAGTGCCTCCCAGGGCGCTGTCACAGGGGAAGCATTTCTTCTCCGGCGCCCATACCCCCTGGTCAAGGGTGCTCCAGAAGCATCACCCCCTCCCCCTTTAGGGTTGGGTGTGTAAGGTTGCGACGCAACCTTGACGGCTCTTGTCAAGGTTTCTAGTGACTTCCACGTGGCCAGGTCCAGTGGACGACTCTCAGTCCTCATTTTAGTTGTCTTGTCAGCAGCCCTGGACGCAGTTGATTGCTCTCTCCTCCTTGAAACACTGCCTTCTTGCAGCGTTGGAACACTTCCTCCTCCTCCTCTGGCCACTCGTCCTTGGCTCCCTGACCTCTGAACATTGGTGCACCCAGCGCCTAGTCCCTGGACCACTTTCTCTTCTGTTTACACTCACTCCCTGGGTGGTCTCACCCTGTACCACTGCATTTCAGACACCACTGATTTGCTGTTGATCCAAAGTTATGTCCCGGTCCCTGATCCAGCCCCTAAACTCCAGACCTGTAAATCTGGTTGCTCTTCACCATCTCCATTTGCACGTCTAAAAAGTGTCTCAAACTTACACGACCAGAGCTGAGCTCTTGAGACTCTGGTCCTTCTCCTTTGTTCCCCATCTCAGTGGATGGCAGCTCCATCCTTATAGATCTTCCTTGGTGTCATCTCGATGTTTTCTTTCTCTCGTTCCCTACAGCTGATCTGTCAGTAAGTCCCGATGCCTCTACACCCACAGTACATCCACAGTCCATGACTTCTCACCTCCCTGGCTGAAGCCACCGTTGTCTCTCAGTGACCGACTGCAGGAGCCTCTTGGCTGGTTTCTCTGTCTCTGCCTTTGCTGCATCAGCACAGCAGCCGGAGTGATCCTGTTAAAGCAGTAGTTCTCACCTGGCGGCTGTTTTGCCCCCCAGGGAACATTTGGCACTGTCTGGAGACATTCTAAGGATTGTCACAGTTGCGTGTGTGGGTGTGCACACACACGAGCTACTGGGGGTGCCGCTCAGCATCCTGCAATACATAAGACAGCCCGCAGAGCAAGAAATACCCAGCCCCAACTGTCAGTAGTGCTGGCGTTGACAAACCGTTTGCAAAAACGCTAGTAATGTTGCTCTTCTGCTTAAAACTCACCCAAACTCCTTATCTTATCCAGATGTGGAGGTAAAGCAAGATCTGTCCAAAGGCCAGTGAGGCCCTACGTGATACACACAACACACCCCTCCCTCATCCTCTCGTCTCAGCTCCTCCTTCGTTCCCTCAGGCTTACTCCACTCCAGCCACACTGGCTTCTTGCTGATCCTGGGACATGTCAGGTCTCCTGCTGCCTCAGGGCCTTGGCACTAGCTGTTTCCTCTGCCTGGAACGTCCTCCCCCCAAGCCCAGACAGGCACATGGCTCAACCCCTCACCTGCGGCAGGTCCTGATCCAGTGAGACTTCTCAGGGAGGCCTTCCCTGGACATCCTGTGTAGAAGTGCATCCTCCCCTCAGACACTTTCTGTCCCTCTTCCTGTTTTATTTTCCCCTTACCACTAACATTCTGTATAATTTACTTATTTATTTTGTTTATTTTACATCCCCCGTTAGAAGGTGTGCTCCACGAGAGTGGAGATTATTCTCTGTTTTGTTCACTGCTGTATAAATTCCTAGCACTTAGAATAGTCCCTAGTGCATAGCAGGCGCTCACCAAAAACGTGATGAATGAATGATGAATGAATAATGTTTTGTAAAGTGTAAGTACACATGTGATATTTGTGATTCTTATTATGCTATGGTGCTACTTAGGGAGATGGTAGAAACCCTGCCATACGGGTCTTGAAAAAAATAACACAGATGGGGACAATTGGTTAACTATTTGGGGAAAAAAATAAAGTTAAATCCTCACCTACATTATCCTGCAAAATACATTCCAGATGGATTAAGGAGTTAAGTGTGAAAAATGAAGCCACAGAAAAAATTAGAAGGTATTATGGGGAAATATTTATCTTATGTCTGGTTGGAAAGGGACTAGCTTTACATAAAGCCCATGGAAATGATCTCAACTAAAGACCGTTAGGTACAACTACATGAAAATTTAGGACATTTGTACATGTAAAAATTTATAAACCACAATAAAAGGCAATAAACAAATTGAGAAAAGTATTTGCTACAAGGAGCAAGCCTGATATCCTTAATACATAAAAAAAGCCACCCCAAAATGTTAAGAAAAATGGAGAAAGGACAAGAACTGGCAGTTGACAGAAGCAGAAATACAGATAGCCAAAAAGTATTTTCAAATATTTGCCCCCGCTAGTAATAAAATCCAAATAAAAATGAAGCATCATTTCAGTCTCACAAATTAGCAAAGATAAAGGAAATCCCATTGTTCTTTGTTGCGCTGTGCACTGAGGTTGGCTCTCTCACCAGTCACTGGTGGGAGTGTAAATTAGGACTGTCTTTCTGGAGGGCAGTCGGACAGTGAGTTCCATGAGCCTGGAAAATATTCAGTCTCTTTGACCCAGGAATTCCTCTTCTTGGAAATTATCCTGAGGAAGCATTCGGAGATGCAGACAGTGATTTATGTTCAAGGGTGCTTATCACAGCATTATTTATAATAGCAAAAAATTGGAAACAAGCTAAATGTCTAACAACAGAGAATTGCTAAGTAAATTATGGTGCAATCCCGTGAGAGAATACTATGCAGCCATTCAAAAGGGGAGCTTTTGAAGAATTCTTAGTGACAAGGGAAAAATGCATTTGATATTTAGTGTAACAGATACTAACAAATGTCAATCGGTAGTGAGATGTTAAATATTTGTATATGATGTCTGTGTGTATGTATACACAGACACAATCACACACATAGGTGTAGTGAAAAAAATGAACATATTGTTGATTTGAAAAACCTCAAAATGAGTTTATTCATGAATAGCCAAAAGAATTGCAATTCGGGGTGTGCATGCTATGGCAGGCTATAGGCAAATCCAACAAACAAGGACGGGGGGCTGCCTTTATAGAGAAAAAGGGAGAGTAGGGAGGGGCTGTTCTAAAGGAAAGCTCACTGGGGGAAGTAACAGTTCAGGGGGGCAACAGCTTCTCGTTGACTGAGCTGCAGCACTTCTCATTGGCTGGGCTGTTGCCGGGTGGGGAGAGACATCTTCCTTCAGTAGTAGAGTAGTTGTACTTCCACTTGGAGAGGTAAACCAACCTCTCTTCCCGTTTGGAGTAGCTGATGATGTGTGATAGGGCACCAGAGCTCCCCCTTCCTGACTCCAATTTAGTTAAGGTTTTTTATTAACTCCCACAATATTCAAATCTAAACAGTCTGAGGGATCAACCCAAGTGTCTATCGAGCAATGAATGAATTACCAAAATGTGGTATATACATAACAATGGAATCTTATTCACCCTTCAAAAGGAAGGAAATTCTGCAATATGCTACAACATGGATGAACCTTGAGGACATTATGCTAAGTGAAACAAGCCAGTCACAAAAAGACAAATACTGTATGATTCCACTTATATGAGGTACTTAGAGTAGTCAAAATCGTAGAGACAGAAAGTAGAACAGTGGTTGCCAGAGGCTGAGGGGAGAGGGGAATGGAGAATTGTTTAATGGGGACAGAGTTTCAGTTTTACAAGATGGAAAGAGTTCTGCAGATGGATGGTGATGATGACTGAACAACAATGTGAATGTATTTAATACCACTGAAGTGTACCCTTAAAAATGGTTATGATGGTAAATTTTATGTTGTGTGTATTTTAACACAATAGAAAAAAAAGGAAAAAATTCTTAGCAGTCTGAGAGATGGGATTATGGAATTTTTTTAATTTTCGAAGATTTTTCCCCCAAAATTCATCACAAATGAACATGTACAGTCGGCTGTATATATGTGTATCTTGGAAAGGAAAACCCGAGGCTCCCATATTGACTGGTCTCGGAGGCTTTCTGAAAGCCTGTGTGTGTGCAGGAATGATCGAGAAGGCTCTCCAGGCTTTCCAGAGCCCATTTGATTTAGCAAATGTTTACTGAGTCCAGAGAGAGTCTCTGCCCTCATGGGGCCTGTGTGCAAGTGGGGCAGACAGACAGTGAGCAAATAGAGTGTTGTGGAGGTAACAGTGTGTGCTGAGGAGAGAAAGGAAGCCAATGAGGGAAGAGCGAGTGATGGGGTCTGGGGAAGGTTGGGAAGGCCTCTCGCAGGAGGTGAGATCTGAGTGGTGGGAAGCCGCCATCCATGAGCATCCGGGGCAGAGCACGTCAGGCAGAGGGAACAGCTGGTGCAAAGGCCCGGAAGGAGGACCGAGCTCCCGGTGTGGGATGAGGCCAGTGTGGCCGCATCGTGGCAGGGAAAGCGGAGCAAGGAGCCCAGTGATGCCTCCCCTTCCTCTCTTTGCCTCATTCGTCTCCAGGGCAGCGTCTGAGCCAGGCACTGGGCCAGGAAGTCAGGCTAGAGGGAGAACCAGAGGGAGGTCCTGAGGAGCCAACCTTCCAGTGATGGGGACAGCTGGGGTCCTGTGGAGGCTTATTCATGAGGCTGTGAAGTGCAGAGGAGATCCGGGAGGGCTTCAGGGAGGAGACGTTTGAGCTGGGCCTTGAAGGATAAGTCGGAATGAGTTCACCAGGTTGAAGTGGGTAGACAGGCATTTCAGGAGAGGGGTCAGCGTAAAGCATGGGGTGAGGGTAGAGATATGCATTCAGGGCATATGAGGGGAATGTTAAATAGCCCTTAGGCCTGGACTATGTGACTGGTGCGTGCATGTGTGTGTGTGTGTGTGTGTGTGTGTGTGTGTGTACATGTGTGCCGTCCTGGCAGATCAGACCGGATAGGTGGTTTGGAACCAGGCTGTGAAGGGCCTTGAATGTGTCAGGCCAAAGAGGTGTGACTTTCTCTTGCAGTTTGGTGGTGCAGACTTGAGGCCGGGCTGGCACCAGGCTGGCTGCAGCAGGACCCGCTGGAGCAGATGGATCTCATGAAAGTCCAGCTTCCCTGCCCGTATCCCCTGAGGTTCTGACTTGATATATCTAGGCCAGGGCCCAGATATATTTTTCAAAAGTCCTCCAGGTGGTTCTGATGTGCCAGGGCCCACTGCTGTGGACAGGGAGTCGTTGAGAATTGTAAACAGGAGAGCCGGGACTCTGTCCTCTGCCCTGGGAGCCTTCCCCCACGGCCGCTGCTTCTGACCTCTCAGAGTGTTGTGTCCTGCCCATGTATTTGAGCCTTTGGTCATTAAATCCATCTTGTCCCCACCCTGCATTTTGTAGCCCTGGCTGCCTGGTGCTGAGCACACAGTAGACTGTGTTTGGACCTGCTAAGTTGGCGAGTGGGATAGGCTTGGATGGTGCAGGGAGGGCCTGTGCGGAGGAGCAGCGGGGCGGTGGGGACCTGGGTGCGCGTCCCACGAGATTGTGGCTGCACCTTCTGATCCTCAGGTTCCTTGTCTGGTAGGTGGGGGTAATTACCCCTCCCCCAGGTTGGTAGGGTTAAGTTAATGTATACAATGCCAGGTCCTCAGGTGCAAGCTCCTTGTTGGCACTGTGTCTGGTTCCTGGTTCTGTCCCTGGTGCTGGTATAGAGAGGGCACTCAGAGCATGTGTGTCGAATGACTCAGTGAGGTGCTCCATAAATATTAGCTTCCTCTCCTGGCCATCCCTCCCCCTGCCCTGGGAGATGTGATGCTGGTGCTCAGGGTGCTGAGGCATCGGGGAATTTGGCTGAAACAGTGTTGAGCATCTCCTGTGTGGCATGGGAGGACATAGGGATGGATAAGGTCCTATTTACTTGAGGCAAGCCCTCTGGGGACAAATAAGACAAACACAAGAATGCTGTAATTCAGGGCATGTTCTTGAGGTCACAGACCCAGGGCAAGTCCTGACATGAGCATGAGTTCAGGAAATGACCTCTGAAGGCCCCCCGAGTGGGGGCCACAGCAAGTCTAAAGGACCAGCAGTGGAAAAGGGCACAGGTCACATGGGGGACTGGCCCCCCAGATGCGGGAGATCATGCCCCTGCTGTCTGTCTGTCTGTCTGTCTGCTGTCTGTCTCTCTCTCAGGTCCTCTGTACTCTCGCATTAGGCCGTCTCTTTTCCTATATTCTGTCGGGTAGGAAGAGCAGAGCTTCAGAGTCAGAAAGGCCGGGCTCTATGGCCTGGAACAAGTTATCTTGGAGCATCTTGGAGTCCTCATCCATAACTTGGGGACAGTATTGTCTTCTTCATATGGTTGGCATTGTGGCTTAAACAAAACAAGTTATGCCAAGCCCAGTGCCTGGCACACGCAGGTCCATCATTGATGCTGGTTCTTATGTCCCTCCTCCCTTCCCGTCCCACCTCTTGTCTGGTTGATAATCAGCCTTAGGAATTCCCCAGTGGATTTCCCAGCCAGGCGCATTGGCCCTGCATTCTGCTATCTCTTTGAGATAATAAATATGAACAAACCCAAAATCCATTATTAGCTTCTTCTAGACTGTCTGCATGATTTATGGCTTCAAAGTGTCTCTAGTTAATCTGTCGAAAGGGATTTTAAATTTCATCCGTCTTCCGTGCTGGCAGCCTCCTCTACCTTGAATTCGGCTGTTTGACATGTCGAGTACCGGGGTCCCATTTTAAAAACATTTACAGTGGGCCGGCAGGGAAAAAATCAGAGATGGAGGGGCAAGCGGGAGGCTCAATTTGGCACATCTGCTTTTAATTCTACGCATCTCCAAAAGTGCAAATAACTTGAAAGTTCGCCCAGGGAAGAGGTCCGCTGTGCCCACAAGGGCTGCCTTAGGTGACTTTAAAGGAGAGAAGGATAATTACTGAAAATGAATTGTCACTGAAATAGAGCCCTCCTGATCGGCCGGGCTGACCATCTGCTGCTCACATGTGCCGATGGCTCTCCCTCCTCCCCCTCCCGGGACAGTGGAGCGCTCAGCTCTGTGGTTTTCTTAACCTCTGCCTCCCGGGCTGCTCAGGTAATGAGTTGTTCAAGACTCACGCGTGGCCGTGGTTGTGGGACCTGGAATCAGGGCGCAGGCAGGAACTACCCAGAATTTGGTTCAGCAGATGTGTGGTAAGGCCCGGTGACTGGCAGGCCCTGGAGAATGTGTGTGTGTGAGTGTGCACCGCTCTCTACAGTTTACAAAGCCCTTCTACATTTATCACAGGTGGGGAAGCTGAATTGCGTTCATTTATTTATTCAGTGAAAATATGTTCAGCCCCTGTGGCGGGTCAGTCCCCATGTTAGGGGCTGGACGTGGAGATGGATTGGCCACGGCCTTGCCTTCCGGCACTAAGGGGAGAGGGGGATGAGGGAGGGGTTGGTGAGGTCTGCACCTCTGAGGGATGTGAGCAAGGGTGTCCGGGAAGGTCTCGCCAAGGACGTGTTGTTTAAGCTGGGCCCTGCAGGATTTGTGCCCGGGACAGATATTTGTTGAATTCCCATTACGAGCCAGGGAGTGGTCTCGGATCTGGGTGGTGATCAAAACAGACCGAGTCCCTGCCTTCAGAGGGCCGAAAGTAAAGATGGGAACAAAGAAAGGAGATGCTTTTAATTGACGCTGAGTGCTATGTCGATGGTCAAACAGGACGTGTGCTGGTGAGCCTCCCAGAGCGGCAGGGACAGCCTCGCCGGTGAAGTGGCGTTCCTGCCGGGACTTGACTGGTGACCAGGAGCTGCGCAGACCTGGGGAAGAGCGACCGGAAACTAGAAGAAGCGAAGCTCCCAAGGCATGCTTGAGGACAAGCCGGATTCTTAGTCTATTCAGCTGCTATTACAAAAACATAATAAGCATTTATTTCTCACAGTTCCGGAGGCTGTGAAGTTCAAGATCAAGGCACCGGCAGACTCAGTGTCTGGCGAGGACCTGCTTCCTGTTCATAGATGGCCATCTTCTCCCTGTGTCCTCACAGGGGGGAGAGCAGAGAGAAGCAAGCTCTCTCATGACCCCTTAAGGGCACTAATCCCATTCGTGAGGGCTCCACCCTCGGGACCTCGTCTAATCCTAAATACCTCCCATAGACCCCACCTTCTACCGTTGCAGTGGGAGTAGTGTTTCAACATATGAATTTTGGGGGGACACAAACATTCAGTCTATAACAGTGGGTGTGGCAGGAGCAGAGCAATGAGGGGCTATAAGGAGGCAGAGAACTTAGCCCGGCCAGCTCAGGGATCCCCTGGACGCAGGTGGGGGACCATCAGGCCTAGGGAACAGGGGCCACTGAAGAGCGTTTAGAGCACAAGTAGGGGTTCCTGGGGTGAGGTGGCACTGTGCAGAGCCCGTGGTTGCTGGGCTATTGAGGACAGACTTGGCAGGAGCTCCAGAGAGGGGCTGGGGAGGCTGCCTCCTGGAGACGTTAGGGGTTGCATTTGCTATTTGTTTATTGGACTTGCCTCTAACTGGAATTTCAGTATTTGCCCAGGGTCTGATCACGCCGAAGAGAGGTGTGGGCTTGCAGTGGAGGAGGCTGGACCTTAGCACTATGCCCTGCCCCCTTTGTCATTTCCGAGGGCAGCCCCCACTCCAGGCCTGGTGGTTCCTCTAGGAGGAAAAGGGACAGAGCATCTGTTGTCGTGAGCAGCTGGAGAGGGGAGCCAGTGAGACCAAGTCCAAGGTCACTCAGCCTGGGCATCTAGGGGCCTGCCTGGACCTCTATGATGGAAGGTGGCTCCACCTCTGATGGGAAAGGCAGTGACGGGCAGGCGGCTGTGAGTTCCTCAAGGATGGAACTGTGGCCACCTCTCCCCCTGCGCTGGTCACAGGACCTGACTTGCAGCCTGTGCCGGGCCACTGTTTCTGCACAGACAGATGGGAGTCAGATAAGCCTGGGTTTGAATCAGTTTCTTCTTTGAGCCTCTTATTTCTTCATCTGCAAAATGGAGAAGACGTGAGGATTAAATAAGATTTTGCTTATATAGCATCAGACCCAGCTCCTGGCACACAACAGGTACTCACTCTATGGTGGCTGCATATCCCGGAGAAAGAGCCGGGGCTGGGAATGGGGATGCCCTCTAGGCTTGAGAGACAAGCATGTTGACAATAGGTGTACAGTAAATGTTTGTTGAATGAATACTTGAGTAAATGAAGAATGAATGAATGAACATGGTTTGCATATTGGGATTTGGTCCAGACCTGGGCTGAGTGATAGAATCTATGACTCCATCATGGGTAGAGGACAAGGTCCAAGATTACTGACGTGGTCCACCAGGCCCCACCTGCCCCAGCCCTTGCTCATCTTACTTCCTGGGCTTCCTGGTCCCAGCTCTGAGATACTCAAAGCTCCCAGCTCCCTCCAGCTGTCGCGTGACTGGCTGGATACTGGTCTTTGCAGTTTTGATGCCCTTTGTTGCCCTATCTTCCTGGCAAATAATCTTCCAGGATTTAGCTCAAGAGTCATCTCCTCTAGGTTTTTCTGACTCCTTCCTACTCATAAGCAAGAAAAGGAGGTCGCTACCGTGAAGCCAGGTGTGTCATCCAGACCCGGAGCTGCCACTGGACTTGGATTTTGTTTTCTCTCCAGAACTGGCCAGCAAGAAGCAAGCACTTCGTCACAGCAGCAGTCATCAGCCCTGCAGTGGGCGTCCAGTTACCAACATTCCAACAAGCGGTGTGGCTATGGACTCCTGGTTTTATTTTAATTTCTCTGATGGCTAAACATGTAGAACATCTTTGCATCTTATCATGTGCACGTTGGCGTGTGCGTCTCTTCCTTCCAAAAGTGTCTATTCAAGTCCTTTGTCCATTTTTCAGTTGGGTTGTTTATCCTTTTATTATTGAGTTGTAAGAATTCTTTATATATTCGGTATACAAGGCTTGATAGATATATGTGTGGGGAAGATTTTCTCTCGGTCTCTGCCTTGCCTTTTCATTTTCTAAATGGTGTTTTTCAAAGAACAGATTTTTAATTTTGAATCAGTCCAACTTATCAACTTTCTCTTTTATGTTTCCTGCTTTTTGTATTCTAAGAAACCTTTGCCTGTGCCGAGGTGTGCTCTCTCCCAGAAGTTTTATCGTTTTAGCTTTAAGTATAGGTTGATGATGCGTTGTGAATTAGTTTTTGTGAATGGTATGAGATGAGGGTCAAGGTTCATCTTTTCCTGTGAGTTGTCCAGTTGTTTTAGCAACGTTGTTGAAAAGACTTCTTTCCTTCTTTCCCTGGTTTGTCTTGGCACCTTTGTGAAAAATCAATTGACCATATTAGTGTGAGTTTATATGTAGACTTTCTATTTGTTCCATTGATTTATATGTCTATTCTTAGGCCAATGCCACGCTGTCTTTTTTTTTTTGTTGAGGTAACTTTGGTTTATAACATGTAGGTTTCAGGCATACGACATTATAATTCGACATCTGTATATACTACAGCATGTCACTACCAAAAGTGTAGTTTCCATCTGTCACCATATAATTGCCCCCCTTTACCCATTTTGCCCTCCCCCAACCTCCCTTCCCCTCTGGTAACCAGCAGTCTGTTGTCTGCTTCTATGAGTTTGTTTTGTTTTGTTTGTTCGTTTTGTTTTTTAGATTCCACATTAGTGAAATCATACAGTAATTGTCTTTGTCTGTCTGTCTTATTTTGCTTAACATAATACCCTCAAGGTCCATCTATGTTGTCACAAATGGCAAGGTTTCATCTTTTTTATGGCTGAGTAGTATTCCACTGTGTGTGTGTGTGTGTATATATATATACACACACACACAGCCATATCTTCTTTATCCATTCATCCGTCACTGGAGACTTAGGTTGTTTCTCTTTCTTGGCTATTGTAAAGAATGCTGCAATGAACATGGGGATGCATGTTTTCAAATTAGTGTTTTCGTGTTCTTTGGATAAATACCCAGAAGTGGAATCACTGGATTATATGGTAGTTCTATTCTTAATTTTTTGAGGAATCTCCATACTGTTTTCCATAGTGGCTGTACCAGTTTACATTACTACCAGCAGTGTATGAGGGTTCCCTCTTCTCCACATCCTCTCCAACACTTGTTATTTCTTGTCTTTTTGATAATAGCCATTCTAATGGGTGTGAGACAGTAGCTCATTGTGGTTTTGGTTTGCATTTCCTTAATAATTACTGATGTTGAACATCTTTTCATGTGCCTGTTGGCCACCTATATGTCTTCTTTGGAAAAATGTCTGTTCAGATCCTCTGCCCATTTTTTAATTGGATTGTTTGTTTTTTTGTTGTTGAGTTGTATGAGTTCCTTTTTTGTTGTTGAGTTGTATGAGTTCTTTATATATTTTGGATATTAAAGCATATTAGATATATGATTTACAAATATCTTCTCCCATTTAGTAGGTTGTCTTTTTGTTTTGTTGATGGTTTTCTTTGCCATACAGAAGCTTTTTATTTTGATGTAGTCCCATTTGTTTATTTTTGCTTTTGTTTCCCTTGCCTGAGGAGACATATCCAAGAAGATATTGCTCAGACCAATGTCAAAGAGCATACTGCCTATGTTTTATTCTAGGAGTTTTATGGTTTCAAGTCGTACATTCAAGTCTTTAATCCAGTTTGAGTTGATTTTTGGGTATGGTGTAAGATAGTGGTCTACTTTCATTCTTTTGTGTGTGGCTGTCCTGTTTTCCCCAAACCATTTATTGAAGAGACTTTCCTTTCTCTGTTATATGTTCTTGGCTCCTTTGTCGTAAATTAGTCGTCCATATGTGTGTGGGTTTATTTCTGGGCCCTCAGTTCTGTTCCATTGATCTGTGTGTCTGTTTTTCTGCCAGTATCATGCTGTTTTGGTTACTGTAGCTTTGTAGCATAGTTTGAAATCAGGGAGCGTGATACCTCTGTCTTTGTTCTTTTTTCTTAGGATTGCTTTGGCTATTTGGTTCCATACAAATTTTAGGATTTTTTGTTCTATTTCTGTGAAAAATGCCCTTGGGATTTTGATTTGGATTGCATTGAATCTGTAGATTGCTTTAGGTAATATGGACATTTTAACAATGTTAATTTTTCCCATCCACAGGCATGGAATGTCTTTCAGTTTCTTTCAAAAACGTCTTATAGTTTTCAGTGTACAAGTCTTTCATCTCCTTGGTTAAATTTATTCCTAGGTATTTTATTCTTTTTGTTTTGAATGTAAATGGGATTGTATTCTTTATTTCTCTTTCTGCTAGTTTGTTGTTAGTGTATAGAAACACAACAGATTTTTGTATATTGATTTTGTACCCTGCAACTTTACGGTATTTGTTTATCATTTCTAATAGTTTTATGGTGGAATCTTTAGGGTTTTCTATATATAAAATCATGTTGTCCCCAAATAGTGACAGCTTTACTTCTTCCTTTCCAATTTGGATGCCTTTTATTTGTTTATTTTTCTTGTCTAATTGTTCTGGCTAGGACTTCCAGTACTATGCTGGATAAGAGAGGTGAGAGTGGGCATCCTTGTCTTCTTCCTGATCTTAGAGGAGAAGCTTTCAGTTTTTCACTGTTGAGTATGATGTCAGCTGTGGGTTTGTCATATATGGCCTTTATTATGTTGAAGTACTTTCCTTCTGTAACACCACACTGTCTTAATTACTGTAGCTTATAGAAAGTCTTGAAATCAGATAGTGTGAGTCCTCCAATCTTGTTCTTCATTTTCAGTATTGTTTTGGCTGTTCTAGGTCCTTAATGTTTTCATATATATTTTAGAATCAACTTGTCAAGTTTTTCTAAAAAGCCTGCTGGAACTTTGATTGGGATGGCATTACATTTATAGATCAATTTGAATAGAATTGACATCTTAACAACATTGAATCTTTCATCCATGAACACAGTATCTCTCCCCATTTATTTAGGTCTTCTTTGCTTTTTCTCAGCAGTGTTTAGTAGTGTTGATTGTAAAGGTCTTACATAACTTTTGTTAACTTTGTTTCTAAGCATTTTATGTTTTTGTTGTTATTGTATGTGATATTGCTCTTTAAATTCCATTTTCCCATTATTTCCTCTAGTATACAGAATTCCAGTTGATTTTTATATGTTGACCTTGTATCCTACCGTGTTGCTAAATTAATTTAGTCTATGTTTTTGTTTTTGGAGCTTCCTTAGGGTTGTCTGCGTAAACAATCACGTCATCTGAGAATAAAGAGTTATGCTTCTTCTTTTCCTATTTTCATGCTGTTTTCTTTCCTTGCCTAATCGCACTAACTAGGACCTCTAATAAAATGTTGACTAGAAGTGGTGAGTATGGACATCCTTGCTTTGTTACCAATCTTAGGGGAAAGCATTCGGTTTTTCACCGCTAAGCTTGATGTTAGCTATCGTGTATCATTGATGTGCTTTATTATATTGAGGAAGTTCTTTTCTATTCCTAGTTTGCGGAGAGTTTTTATCATGAATAGGAATTGCTTTTTCCGCATCTGTTGACCTGATCATACAGCTCTTCTCCTTTGTTCTTTGGGGTCGAGATCAATTATCCTTTTTCTATATTGCTGGATTTGATTCATTAATTTTGTTTAGAGAGTAGATATCAAATTTGATAAACGTTAACTGTAAATATGAAATTATAAATAAAGAGTAAAAAACCTTGGTTGTAAACCATAAAAAGTCCTAAAAGATAGGTAAAGTAATAAATAAACTAAGAAGTGTAGCATCAGCAGCCTGTAACACCTTGTGGGTCAATTGCTAGAAATAAACAAACAAAAGTTACTAAGTTTCTTGAGAAATTATCAAAAGAATCCTAAGGGAAAAAAGGTAACAATGGGTAAAACAGAAAATGCATAAAATAATGATTAAAAAAATGTGTATTAGTTTCCTGAGGCTGCCGTAACAAATTACCACAAATTTGGTGGCTTAAAAACAACGGACGTTTCTTCTCTCGAGTTGTGGAAGCAGGTACTCGCTGTGGCGGCTCCAGGGGAGAACCCGCCTTCACCTGTTCCAGCGTCTGGTGGCTGTTGGTGTTCCGTGGCTGGTGGCCGCATCACTCCAGGCTCCGCCTCTGTGGCCACGTTGTCTCCTCCTCTCTGTCTGTGTGTGTCTCCTCTGTGTGCCTGTCGTAAGAACACTTCTCATTGGATTTAGAGCCCACTGGGATTATCTGGGGAAAATCTCCTCATTTCAAGATCCTTCACTTCATTACATCTGCAAAGACCCTATTGTATAAGATCCCATTCTCAGGTTCCAGAGATTTGACGTGGACGTATCTTTTCAGGGGCCACTGTTTAACCTACTGCACGGTGTTACTTCAAGATTTCCTGTATGAAACACTGACATCTGATTACTGATAATGAAATAAACTGAATGGTAAATACTAAATAAGATGACTAAACCAACCCATGATCCTTGATTTTGACCAGTTTAATATTTTTTAAAATGCTGCTCTGAACACAAAATGAAAACTTATTAACTAAAAGTAAAACCATCTCCTTCAACACAAATTTTTGTCATCTTTGTAAATGGTTAAAGTAAACAAGTTTTGGGTAACTGTTTGGGTAATTTGGGAACGTTGCCATCTGGCGAAGTAATTTGTGACTAATTGGCTTTTGATGAATTGGTCATTTGACACATTGATTTTTGGCCAGCTGGCTCTTGGAGAATTGATGTTCGTCAAGTTGGACTGCCTCCCCCACGGGCCTGGGGCATGATGTCTGGGGCCAGGCTGTGAGGCCCACATGGCGCCTGGCAGGCTGAGTGCTTGCTCCGGGATCCAAAGATCATCTTAGACCAGGAGAGGAGAATCCCAGAAGACCTGGCCATCCCCCAGCCT
Organism: Ceratotherium simum simum; assembly: GCF_057802395.1. Taxonomy (NCBI): domain Eukaryota; kingdom Metazoa; phylum Chordata; class Mammalia; order Perissodactyla; family Rhinocerotidae; genus Ceratotherium; species Ceratotherium simum. The sequence continues at coordinate 5,628,665 of NC_141921.1, forward strand.
TGGCCATCGCTTCATCCTCAGAGCCCACTCCGGGCGAGGCTGTGTGAGACTTGGATACAAATAATAACAGAATGAGAGTGACCTTTTATTGACTGTGCCGGGCCGTGAGCCCAGCGCCTATGGGCTTTATCTCATTTGACCCTCACGAGTATGATCGTCTGCATTTTACAGATAGGGAATGGAGGCTCCAGGAGGTTAGGTTACCTGGCCAAGACCGTGCCAGGTGAATGGTAAAGTTCAGATTCCAGACCAGGGAGGTTGTCTCTAAAGCCCGTGCTATTCACCGCTGGGCCGGAATGGACTGGATGTGTCCTTGTCCTGAAGCAGCGGCTGTGCAGTCAGCTCATTCGTAAAGAATTTCTGAGGGCTCACTGCAGCCTGACTGTCAAGCCTTTTCCTGTTTTCCCAGATGAGGAAACTGAGGCTGGGCAAGGTGTGAGATTTGTCGAAGGCCACGGGGTGGATCAGCATCAGAGCTAGGATTGGAACCAGGCGGGGCCTCGTTCCTGCTGCTGGGCTGCCTCCACCTCCAGCCTGGCTCCCGGATTTCTTCCTTTGTGTTCTTGTCTCTGAAAGTGGGACAGACCCCAGCGGCCTCCCCGCCTTCCACCCCCAGCCCTCCTTGTTTATGTCCACGTTAATGGGCCTTTGCAGCCTGGCCCAGCTGCCGAGTGCAGGCCAGCAAGCCACCTGGAGCTGCGTCTGCCCCAGAATGTTTACGGTGCGTGGAGCCGAAACGAAACAACATCCATCTTGTTGACTGGTCCCAAACACTGCACTCATTCATGGCCGGCCCGCTGACGGGGTCCCCGTGCTTGGCGGTGAGCTGCCCCAGCTCAGCCGGCAAAACCTGGCAGCGGGAAGGGTGAGGAGAAAGCAGGCGGACTTCGGGAAGTCACGCCCTGAGCCCAGGCGGCCCTCCGGCCCTGTTCACCGTGTTCTCTAACCAGAAGCATCCGTTAGGATGGCACGCTGAGACGCCAGCATCCGTCTGAAGCAAAGACGCTGCGGCGCTGACGGGCATCGGAAGCGCAGGTCACGTGTCACCAGCCGCACGCCTCGGTGAGGCCCGATGAGATCACCTCTGTACACGTGGAGTGCCACGTCGTGGAGGCCGGCAGCCCGGCGTCCTCGCCGCGCTTTTCGCCACACAGACCTGGCTTGGATCCTGGCCGGGCCCCCATCACCTCGCAGACTCAGTTTCCTCACTCCCCCCCGGGGTTAACGATGACCCCCGCCTCGCAGAGCTGATGGGAGACCTTTGCGATACACAAAAACCAGGTTGTCCTTACACACGTCCCGTCTCTCCCAGGATGCCGAGGAGAGCGTGCCCTGCCCCGGCTGCCTTCAAGAGAAGCAGCGAGGCACCGTGGAGGGAACGCCTGACGGGCACTCCAGAGGGCTGGGTCTGGGCCTGACTGGGCCGCTGGCCGTGTGGCCTTGGACAAGCGCTTGCTCTCCGTGGGCCCCAGTCTGCCTTTTCTGTAAACGGGGGGCTGAGATGAGGTGGTCTTTCAGGGCTGCTTTAGCCCGGACATCTCACAGTAGAATGGCTGAGGGGTGCTCCTCGGTGTGTGTGGTGCCCCTGGCAATGGCTCCCTGGGCCTGTGGGCGGCCTGGTGGGGGAGCGTGTGGGGGGATCACTGTATCCCGGCCGAGGACTGTAGTCTGGAATCCCAGGTCTCCTTCTCTCTAGGCGTGTTACTCAGAAGTCATTTCACCTTCTGGGCCTCGGTTTCCTCATCTGTAAAAGGAGCTAATTGATCTATCTAGCAAGTCTGTTGAGAGGTTAGTTGAAACAGTAGCACAGCGCTTTGCCCCCCGAGGTGTGGACACACTTACCTCACATGGGAAGGGTTGCAGGGGAGGGATGCCCAGCATGCATGGGAGCAGCCAACCACGTGGGGAGAGGGTGGCAGGTCAGGGAAGGCTTCATGGAGGCAGTGACCACGCTGGAGGAAGGATAAGGGAAGGCAGACCTTGTGTGGGGGGAAGGGGGATTTGTGTCCTGACACTGATCCATTCAGAGTCCTTTTTTGTTTAAGGGTCTGTGTCGCTCACCAGACTGTGGGCTTCCGAGGGAAGCACCAGCATCTGGCTTGTCTCTGTGTCCCAGTGCCCAGGCCTGGCACACACTAGGAGCTAGGGGGATGGGTGGATAGGTGGATTTGGCCCATTCCAGAGAAAGCCTCCTTCTTGTGGCAAGTGGCCACCAGGCTAGACCAGGCAGGCCTGCCAGATAGGAAGGAGTCCCAAGTACTGGGGCCTGGGGGAGGGAGAAGTCCAGGTCTCGTCTAAGACCAGCCCCTCCTCTGCATCATGAGGCCTTTTGACGGGATTCACGATGGTTCTCTGGGGCTAGAAGAGAACACGGACATTTAGCGGCCCCTCCAGTCCACTTCCGTTGCTTTATAGCAAAGGAAACTGAGGCCCAGGGGCTGGGGGCTGCCCAAGACAAGTAGAGAGTCTTCAGGAAAGCCCAGGACGCTGGGCCCTGCTTGCCTGCCCAGAGGCCTTCCTTGGACTCCGGGCCTGAAGTGTGAGAAGGTGGGTCGGACTGAATGCGGGGCTACTGGACCAAAACGCACAGCCTTGGTCTGTTTATTTTGAATGAGAACCCAGCTCCCCCCACCATGGAGGTGAAATGTGACCTGGGGCAGGCTCTGCTCTGTGGCAAGGCAGCCACCGTGTCCCTGAACGGACTGCCCCCATTGGCTGTATTTTCCTGGAAACCCTCCCTTGCAGCCTCAGCAGGCAGGGCCGGTGCAGCCAGAGCAGAGCCCGGGCTGGGGTGGCTGAGCCGCAGCCTCCTGGCCCTGCTCCTGTTGGGGATGGGGTCACTGCTGGGTGCTGCTTCACGTCCCTCAGACACATGTGCAGAAACGTCCGTTATGTTTTCATCCTCCGTCTCTCAGGGAAGTCAGTGTGTTTCAGCCAGTAAAGCTGTACTGGCTGAAGTGGGGTCTGTGCCTGGCCGGCCCACCCCGAGGCCTGCGTCATAGCGAAAAGGCTTCTTGTCTCTCTTGTCTTTCTAGGTCCATCTTTCCCGGCAGCAGAGGTTCAGGTGTCATTCAAGACCTCGCTCAGCTCTAACGTGGTGTATTCTTTTCTGCATTTGTTCTTCAAACTGGCCTCTGATGCGCTTACACACACACACGTGCCGGGGGGGCTCTGATGGGGACGCAGGGCTGGGTAGCGCAGAGGCATACTGAGGGTATGCCTGGTGGGGGACAACAAGGGCTGGGGGGAGAACAAGACAGGTCTGGGGAGCTATGGGCAGCTGGGCGCAGCTGCAGGCCGGGGCCTGTGTTGGGAACCGGCAGGAGAGGGCTGGATGGTGGGACTTGTCTGCCTGGTGTAGACATTCGGGGGCAGTGGGAGCCACGGAAGGTTAGGAGCAGAGGAGATGGAAAGATCGCTCTGGCTGTGGTGGAGTAGATTGGTCACATCCAGGTAGAAGACGGTGGGGGTTTGGACTGAGGCAAAGCGGGTGAGGATGGGGAGGAGGGATGTTAAGTGTGGAGGAGGAGGGCTGAGGGGGAAGAGGGAGCTGAGTCAGGGAACATGACAGAAGAAGGGGAAAGTTTGGGGTAGGTCAGGAAGGGAGTGGGGAGGTGAGCTCGGTCTCAAGGCCTCAAATCCCCAGCCTCCGGGAGCCTGTACCTGCTCAAGGCCCCCTCTCGGGCCTGCCCACCCAGGGCTTTCCAGAGTCAGCCTGGCACACCCCCACCTCGTGCCCCCAGCACGGGGCCTGGTGCCGACTCTCCTTCCCTCGGGAGCCCTCGTGGGAACTGGGTTCCTGCCTTCTCGTGAGTCTTTCTAGGCTCAGGGCTCTCTACGTGTCACGAATCCAGAAACAGGCCCTGGGATTCAAAGCCATCAAGACACGGGCCTGCCCTCGCCGTGTCTCGGCGCTGTAGGGTCAGACGCTCACAGCGCTGTGTGCCCTGGAGGAGACCTCGCCTTCCCCACCTGGAAATCAGGAGGGCCTGGGTCAGTGGGGCTCAGCAGCGCCTCCTTTTTCTCACAGGGCCCTTTTGTCCCGTCTCCTTTACTCTCCTGAAATGACATCCATAGATAAGTACCTTGTACCACTTGTACATAATTCCCAAAACTCCCGTGTGGTGTTTCAATTGTATTATAAAGAAGGATGAAAGGGAAGTAACGTGTATTTCCCCGTGTAAGCGCCCCCGCCCGCTGGGCCAGAAGACGGCGTGAAGTCGCCGGTTGCTTGCACCCGGGTGCAGCCTCCCCGGACCTGCGGCCACAGACACACAAACGCCACAAGCAGAGTGACCGAGGGTGACGTGGCTTTCTGAAATGGTGAACAACTCCTGGCCAAGTTCCAAACAAAACACAGTACAGTCTTTCCTCAATTTACATGGTAGTTCCATTCCTGGAAAATCCAGTGTGTGTTAAAACCGTGAAAAAAGTACTTTGTGTTTGTGTGTAAAATGGGCCTGTGTTCTAGGCTTGGATGACCAGGTTGCTTGTTTAGAGATGTTTTGAATATCTGGCAAGACATTCAAAAGTTAGTGTCAGGCTGACCCACCCTTGGGAGCGAGCCGGCCATCCCTGGCTTCTCCCCACTAAATGACAGTGGCTCCCGTCATTGTGACCACCAGAAATACCCCCAGTGGGCCGGCCCCGTGGCTTAGTGGTTGGGTGCGTGCGCTTCGCTGCCGGCGGCCCGGGTTCAGATCCCGGGTGCGCACCGAGGCACCACTCCTCCGGCCATGCTGAGGCCACATCCCACATGCAGCAACCAGAAGGATGTGCAGCTATGACAGGCAGCTATGTACTGGGGCTTTGGGGGAAAAATAAATAAATAAAATCTTTAAAAAAAAAAAAAAAAAAAAAAAAAAAAAAAAAAAGAAATACCCCCAGTGGTTTTCAGTGTGCCGCCTGGGGTGGAGCCCCCACCCCGAGAACCCCTGCTGCCGTGGTGTCTCAGGGTGCGGACAGGAGCACTGGCTTTAGGTCCTTGGGGAGGACAGAGGAGGAAAGTGAAGAGTCCTGTGGGACAGGGCTGGTCAGGGAGGGCTTCCTGGAGGAGGGGCCCTGGGAGCTGAGTGGTTTCAGATCTGAGGCCTGGGGGAGGGGGATTTTTCAGAAGCCAAAGCAACTTCTATGACTTGTCCAGTAGACGTTGCCAGGCTTTCTGGCCACACTGTGGAACAAATCTTTTTCACAGAGTCTGAAAACTCTGGGCCTCTCTGAGAGACGAGGCACCGTTCCCACTGTCCATTCTGTGCTGCGTCTCCAGATGCACCCTTTCCTGGAGGTCGAGGTGTCTTCCCGCAGGGCGGTGGTGTTTTCTCAGTCGGAACTACCGATCCTCCCTGGGGAGACCTGAGATGGAGGGAGGGGGTTTTAAGGTGTTGGCCTCACGCGTGCCCCACCCCCCCGCAGCTGCTGGAGCTGGGCATTCCCCCCACTGCTGTTATGTCTTCCTTCTTTTTGTATTTTTGAGCAGTTTGGGGAACGTTTCATCAGTTAGGGGGAGAAAAACCAACGTGAGCATAGGAGTTAACTAATTAGCTTGATTTAAGGGGAGGGAGTTAAAAAAAAAAGGCCGAACGTGGAATAATAAATATATAGCTGACATAAACATTTATGGTCCCGTATTTACTGAAAAAACACAGATGGAATATGTTTGTCTTCGACAAGTTTTTATAGATTTCAACAGCCATTTCCTCTGGATTTCTTGTCATTCCATTACTCTCCTGGCTGTTTTGGGCTTGGATAAAAACAGAGGGCTTTTGGTGACCATCACTATTGCTCCCTGATGACCTGGGCCAGGCAGGGGCTCATGTGGGGCGCAGGGCACCAGGGAAGTGGCAGGCCTTCTGGTCAGAAAAGTGTGGGATTTTACAACCTCGGAATCAGAGCATCTCCTCAGGTCTGACGCATGACATCATAGAATCTTAAAACCGTAGTCATTGAAATGCGTATTAGCTTTATAAAATTGCATCACCTCAGAGTGAGAGAATCATGGAATCTTAGAATCCCAGATGCATGGAAATTTCTAATCTTAATTTTGGGAATCCTGACAGCTCAGTATGATGAAACGTAGAGTCTGAGAATTTTAAGGGATGTGAAGTTTACTTACTAGACACCCCTGCCCCGCCACGGGAGATACTTAAATACACTAAATACGCCAAATGCACGCAGGGCTTTCATCTGCCAGCCCTCGGGCCCTGCTCTGCACTGCCCCTCCCTGCTCAACCTGGCATCTCTGTGTGTCTGTCCCGGCCTCCCCCAGGGGCACTAGCAGTCATTGGCGCCTGGTGTGGGTGCAGCCTGTCTCAGGGAAGGAGCTGGGACGGGGAGGAGGAGAGGCTGTGGAGGCTGGGAGACGGCAACAGGAGGGGGAGAGAGCAGAGGCTCCCACAGACCTACCCTGAGGAGAGGAGGCCCTGGCCCCTGAGGACACGCTGGGCAGCGCATTCCTTGTCAGCCTCCTGATCTTATGTGGACTGCCTGTCACCTTTAGGGCTGTCCTCTTCTGTAAGCCATTAAGGGGAGCGGTCCCCAGGGGTCCCATCCAGGAGTACCCACTCTCCCCTGGCCTGGAGTTGCTGGCGGCCGCTGGGAGGGACGGGCGTTCCCAGACCAGCACGTATGCTGGAGGATGGTCCATGTCAGGTTAGGGGTCGCACATCAGCCCACCTCCATCTTTGGTCTAATGTCAAGGATGGCTTTTGCAGGTTTTTTATTATTAAAACAATATGAAATATTTTGAAATATGTAATGCAGAGATTTTTTTTTAATTACTTTAAAATTTATGTACAGTAAAATTCATGTTGTGTGTGTGTGTGCGTGTGAATAGGTCTGTGAGTTTTGATAAGCGCAGAGTCCTCACGTCAGGAACGTGAAGGCCATTTCAGTCAGGAATCGGGCAGTTCCCTCACCGCAAAGGAGAGTGGAGATCCTAGAAAACACACCTAGAGTAAAGCCAGCGCTCTCCCTGCATCTGCTCTTTTCCTTCTCAAGTCTTTTTTCCCCACAAGACTCAGACGTCATTCCACACCGTGAGTCAGGTCTGGTCGCTCCTGCTCTCCCCCTCTGATGGTTCCTGCTACATCCGTATAAAATCCAGCTCCTCACCAGGACCCACAGACCCTGCAGGTCAGGCCCAGCTTCCTCACCACCCGCCTCTCCCACCCTTGCTCACTAGGCTCTGGCCATACCTGCCCTTCTTGTGTTCCTACCCTGGAGAACACTCCTACCACAGGGCCTTTGTACTTGCTGCTCCCTATGTAAATGCTCTTCCTCCAGGTGTCTACACGGCTCCCTCCTTCCCTTCACTCAGGCCTCTTTGCAGATGTTAGCTCCTCAGAGAGACTGCCCTGACTGTCCCGTCTGCACTTTCTAGCTTCTTACCTTTAATTCACAACATTTATCCCTACCTGATATTATAGTATATATTGATGTGTTTACTTTTGAAGTTGTCTTCTCTCTGATCAGAATACAGCATGAGAATAGAGATTTTCCTTTGTCCTTCGTCTGTACGTTTTTGGTGCCTGGGACCTACTTTTTTGTTGTTGAGGAAGATAAGCCCTGAGCTAACATCCGATGCCAATCCTCCTCTTTTTGCTGAGGAAGATTGGCCCTGGGCTAACATCTGTGGCCATCTTCCTCCACTTTATATGGGACGCCTCCACAGCATGGCTTGATAAGCGGTGCGTCGGTGTGCACCCAGGATCCAAACCTGCGAATCCAGGGCTGCCACAGCAGCGTGTGCACACTTAACTGCTGTGCCACCAGGCTGGCCCCTGGTGCCTAGGACCTAGAACACTGCATTCCTGGTACCTGGTGTCTGGTCCTGGCACATAGTAGGCCTTCAATATACACGTGTTAAATGAATGAATGCGTGATGAACATTTGATGTATTGATTTTCCATTGATTTTCCTATTCAAGTTGTTTTCATGTGTGTGGAATTTTGAATCCTGCTCTAGTCATTTAATATAATTCTTATAAATATTTACCCTTGTAATTAAAACCTTTAGTAGATCCAGTCAAGCCCATGATAGGGTGCCTTGTGATGAGGCAACTTCATATGAAACGTGGTTGGCCGTTGGTGGGTGCTCCTGTACTCTGTCTGGCCTGTTCACAGGTGGGGCAGCGGGGGTTCTTCTTTTCTCTGGCGGAATGGTCGGTTTAGGAGGTGACTGCCCCACAACCGTTTGAGAGTTCCTTAGTTCCTTGTGTGGTGTGTACTTTGTGATAAGTGGGCTGTTTCTGACATATCTAATAAACGAAAACTTTTTTCTCACGTGTTAACTGGAAAAACCACCAAAAATATCATTGTTAACTTAACTGTATGATAACATAACTCTGCATTTTTAAGTAATTGAAGTTTTTGAACCACACATTATATTATGGTGGGATTTTACGGTGTTATGTTTAATGGCTACGTGAGATTTCTGCTGAGTAACTTTACTATAGTTTACCTAATCATTTTTATATTATTGGATATACAGGCTATCTCCTATTCTTTTCTATTATAAATGACCCTGCTGTTAGATTAACAGATTTTTTTTTTTTGGTAAGGAAGACTTGCCCTGAGCTAACATCTGTGCCAGTCTTCCTCGGATCCCTGTCAATCTAGCTTAGCTTTAAAGGGGAATTTATGGCGCTTCTGTGATCTGGGATAAGAGATGATGGGCAGCTATAAGCCCGACGTGAGGCCTCGAGTGTCAGGCTCTGTAGCTCCGGAGGCCCTACCACGGTTACAGGCCCCCTGATGGCCGTGACCGCCCCGAGCTGGCTCCAGGACGAGCGAGTGGGCCTCAGCTAGCCCATCCCGCCCAGTGTGTGGAGACTGGAGAAGCCCAGCTGTCTGTCTGCTGCTTCTCCTCTTTCAGAAGCCCCCACGTCCTGCTGTTCGCCAGGCCTGTGGGTTTGGTGAGGAGGGAAGAGGGGATGACCTGGCACGGCGAGGAGCCCTGGAGTGTGGATGCAGCGCGGGTTCTGCCTCTGCTGTGTGTCCTTAGAGAGCCGCTCACCCTCCCTGGGCCAGAGAAGTGGAGCCCCATGTCTCGCTCTCTCTGGGGTCCCTAGCTTCTCCCGCCCGGGCCTGGTACTCCCATTGCTCAGAGGGGAGAACTGAGGCTCGGAGAGGGCCCTGGCCCTCTCTGCACTGACCAGCCTACAGAGCCGGCTCACACTCGTTAGCTGGAGGCTGCCCTCTGTGGCTGCTCGCAGGTGCTCCTTGCCTGGGAAAGCAGGCCTCCATTCCTGAAGACAGATCAGCCCAGGGAGGCTGACAGTTTTATTGGGACACAGGCCCACTCATTTGTTTACATATTGTGTATGGGTGCTCTTTATAGTACAAGTTGAGTAGTTGTGGCAGAGACTGTATGGCCCGCAAAGCCTAAAATATGTACTCTCTTGCTCTTTACGGAAAAATTTTGTTGGCAAGATGGCTGAGTCAGGAGATCCAGTGTAAGTTGAATCCTACACTTGCTGTGTGAGGTTGGGCAAATTGCTTGCCCCCTCTGAGCCTGCCCAGCCAACTCCTGAGGGTTATAGTGAAGCTCGTAAGTGATGTCTGTGAAATGTTTTGTAGATGTAAAGTGTGGTGCCCTGTCACCAGCTTGGCACCTGGTGGGCACGACAAGTCTACTTGTTGGCGAATGAGGAGCAATCATTGTGTAAGCCTTCCTAGACCCGGCCACTGGCTGCTCCTGGGACTGCAAGGAGGCGGCATCTGGGCCCGAGATGCTGAATGCATCATTGTCCCTCTCATGCAGACTTGGCAGGTTTCAGCGTAAATTAAAATTCTTGTGGGGAGTCACCTTATATGTGGTACTGCTTTATAGCCAAATCATCACGGTAATTTGCAAAGCTCTCTGGTGTGTAACCGGGGCCAGTTGCTTCAGATTTGCCGGCTGTGACCTCATTCAGGTCCTGGATTTGCTGACCCTGGAGTCTTGGGGGCTTGTCCTTCTGAGTCTGGCCTCAGGGTCATCCAGACCTGACATTCCCCGGGGATAGAATGTTTCTCATACAGGGCCCTCCCTCCCTGCCCTGTCCCAAGCTCGAGGATAAATGGAAGAAATAATTGTCATCATCATCATTACTTTTCGAGTACTTACTGTGAGCTAGGCACCATGCCAAATGCATTGTGTTTATAATCTCACTTAATTGTGACCACAAACTTGAGAGGTAGTTGTTAGCACCATTGTACAGATGAGAAACTGAGACTTGAAGAGGAAAGTAACCAAATTCTTACCCAGCCCTGGGGGTGCCAGCCAGGCCCTGCTATGGATGTGCTGTGTGACCAAGGCAGGTTCTTTCCCTCTCTGAGCCTGTTTCTTAAGCCATTAATGAAATCCATAATTGGTCAGTCCCAGCCCTGACATTCTAGGATTTCTCACCAACTTGTAAAAATGAACACAAGACCCCTTCACATTCCAGGCTCCCAAAGAAGCTTCATTTACGTGGGGAGAGCCAGGTCCCGGGTCTGCTCTTGGCCCCCTGTGGCACTGAGGGAGACATGGCTGCTGGGTGCAGCCCAGGACACCCCCAGTCTGCCTCAGGGCCATGGGGTCAACGTACCCCTCTCATTCCCCTGCCTCCCCAGAGAAGACTCCATCCTTGCTCCCAGAGATGGAGAGTGAGCAGGAGTGGGTCCTCTGATGGCCTTGGGGACAGAGAGGCAGGATGCCAGCAGACAGGGGCAGTGGGAGGTCTCCTGGGTGACTTGGGCCTGTGGCGGGCAGCAGTACCGACATCTTTCCAGTGGTGGCAGCATCTCTGGGACACACGTTACAGCTTTTGGTTTAATTTCCGGCCTTTGAGAAAGCAGGTGGCCCAGGGCAGGGTCTGGCCTGGACTTTGTAAGGTCTGGGTTCAGGCCCTGACTGTGCCAGCAATTGCCGTGTGACCTTGGGCGGCCACTTGCCAGCTCTAGTGCCCGTGTCCTGCTGCGAGGTGGGGAGGCCGATGCTTTCACCCAGGGTGCTGTGAGGGTCACACAAGACAGGGGCTTGAATGGGCTTGGAGCCCCGAGCAGTGCCAAACGGTGACCTGAGGGGCCCCTTCTTTCCTCCCTCCCTCCCAGAGCCAGCTTGTTTATTTACTGTGGGAAAACCTCTTACTGTATCTAGTGGAGAAGAAGCCAACAGGCCCCAATTGTTTGTGGAGTAATGACTGTTTCTTCCCACAGAGGGGCTGGCTTTGCATCTCAGCTCAGCCCCTTACTCCCTGTGTGACCTTGGGTAAACCACTGAACTTCTCTGAGCCTTCGTGTGCTCGTCTGTAGATAGAGGGCAGGGCTGTCACCAAGACTGAAGTGTAGGAGTCATTGTAACGGTTGTGCCTTGACGTCCCCAAAGGCTCCCCACGTGATCTTCGTGGAGTCAAAGGTGGGCTGCTTGTTTGGGGTGCCCAGTTGTTCCTCTGCTGGCTGAGACGCAGCAGGACAGAACGTGGGCTTTGAAGTCTGAGAGATCTGGTATGAGCTGTGGCCCCACCTCTCAGAGACCCCTGAGCCTGGTCACAGGCACCGAATCTCTCCAAACCTCAACTCTTCTCATCTGGAGAGTGGCTGTCAGGAGCCCGCCTCATGCGGATGGACACTTAAAAGGGTCGTGTGTGCCTGGCACCCAGGCAGGGCTGATGAACGAGGCCTCGATAAATGCGGGCTTCCAGCTGCCCACCTTTGTCACTCCACATGTCCTCCTAAGTGAGCGAGGGGTAAGTGACCAGAGGCCCCCGACAGGGTCCTGGAAGGAAGCTCAGAACGGCCTCCCCAACCCAGAGACTCTGGGAGAAGGACCCTGGCAGAACAGCCCCGTGTGATGATTAAGCTCTCTCTGCTCCAAATGCTATTAATGGTCATAAAATTATCCACAGTTTTCTGAGGCCCAGTCCCAGGGTTTGCCTCAATGGGACGATAAAATCGCACGCAGGAACGATTTGGAAAAGGCAAAGCCGCCAAGCAGAGTCGGAGTCAAATGAGCAGCAGCCTGCTCTCATTAACTCAGGCCACTCACATTTGTTACCAGGGATTTCTTTTTAATTAAAAAACAACCAAGTTATTAAAAAATAAGCTTGTGAGGGGCTGGCCGAGCGGCAGCCAAGGGCAGTGGGAGCCAGTGTTCTTAGAGCAGGACGCCAGCCCAGACGGCCTTGGGAAGAGGACGCGGGCACCGCTGAGCGCATCCTCCTCCCAGCCCTCTGGGGCAGGCTCGCCCGCGCCTGGGAAAGTGCAGGCTCATCTGAGCCCCTCACCTGCCCTGGGGCCTTGAGAGTGTTGCATTCTTATCTGCAGACTGTAAAATGCTAGGCAGGTGAACGCCTGGTGCCTGTCTAGAGCCGTGGGCAGGTGGCGAGGTAGCGCTGAGTATCCGGCCTCGGCACAGGGGTAATCGTGCTGAAGGGGCCGCCTTGGGGACAGGCTAGAACGAGGGTTGGAGGAGGTGGGTGCTTGAGGGTGGGGTTAGATTTTTGGCTTCCACGAGACCACTTTATTTATTATGTAGCGGTTAAGATGGGGTTCGGATCTGACAGACCCAGGCCGGAGATCCAGCCCAGACTACTAGCTCTGTGATCTTGGACAAGTAATCTAACCTCCCTGAGCCTCTGTTTCCTCCTCTGTGCGATGGGGATAATAACACTCCTGCATCCACCAGAGGGAGTGGGGAGGCTCCAGAGAGACGGTGGTGTGAACGCCAGCCTGACCCGGGCACACGGGGTCCTCCTGCTCATGCCCTGACGCTTAGGGGTGACAGTGTTCTGGTGCTAGCTCTTTTCTCGTCTTATTGGTTTCTCTTGCTCAGCGTTGACAGTACCTGGACAATACTTGGGCCTGTCAGTAATGTTCTATTACCTCTCTAGGGCACTTTTTGCTTTTCAAAGTGCTATCTGACAATAAGAACAGTTTCCGTTCCTGGTGCACCTACTAGGGGCCAGCATCGCGAGCGGCTCTGCACCTCAGCTCCCAAAACCTCGCAGCATCCCTGGAGACCACCACGGGGGGAGGGTCGGCCCTGGGAAGGGTTGGCCTCAGGGAGGGACTTGTCCGAGTCACAGACTTGGTTGGGGGCAGTAGGGGCTCACACAGAGGTCCATCAGACCCCAAAGCCCACGTCCTTTCCTCCTTAGCATGACCCTGCCAGGGGACGGGGCAGGAAGCCTAAGAAGATAGTTTCCAGATTAACCCTCCTCACGCTCTAGATGAGAAGACTGACGCCCAGAGAGGGGAAGGAGCTTACAACAACCATGCCTGACACTTCTGTTACACTTCATGTAGTTTTTCGAGGGCTTTCACATCTACTGCCTCACTTAACCTTCAGAGAAACCCAGGAGCTGAGCAAGGCGGGGCATGTGACAGGGTGTCTAAGAACCGTGGAGGACACAGAGCGGGGAGTAACTGTGTACTTGATTTCTATGGTGTAATGCAATTTGGAAAACAACCTAGATTGAGCTTTGGGTGATAACAAGAGCAGATGCTGTTCAGTGAGCACCTGCTCCTTGACATACAAGGGTCGCCCACCCGGCCTGCAAGGCAGCACAGCTCTAGACCTCCGGCCCCACTGGTGGCCATGCACCTTGTCAAATGAGCGCCGTGATCAATGTGGGGATCATAGATTGTGAGCTCCAGGAGACAGGAGCTGTGTGTCTGGTTCACCAGTGTTTCCCAAATCTAGAAGAGTGTCTGGTACATTATAAGTGCTTGCTGTCGGTGTGATAGTCACTTAACCCCGGGAACTCAGCGTCTGCATCTGAGAAGTGGGGATTTTATTACTGATCCCGCTGGTGATTATGGGAATGAAATGAAGTATCCTAGTGCCTCAAACGCAGCAGGGTTTTAGTTAGTGTTGGCTTAAGTATGCTCTGTTCCATGCTGGACCCCAATGACTGCCCTCTCCCTGCACCCCTCTGCAGGCCATCCCCACTCACTGTGTCTCCTCTCCCTGTCTTTCTCTGCCTAGTGAATGGGAGCTACGGCCACTGCACCCCGGGCTCGGAGAAGAGCCTGCTGGACCTGGACCTTGCTGAGGGCCCCAGCCCCACCTGCCACCAGGGCCTGTTTCTCCCTGCAGGAACCCCACCACCCCGGGGCCATCCCCCACCCTGTGAGAGGCTGCTGCATTTCCCCCACCCCAGCAGGTATGTGCTCTGTCTCCTCCCGTCAGCTGCCTTCTGTGGACACTCCCTGGAGGCCAGGGACCAAGGGTCTCCGTATCTCACCTGGTCTGTCTGGCTTGTGGGACACATAGGGAAACTGAGGACAGGAGGGCCAGGGACCAGCCAGAGCCCAGTAGCACAGTGATGGCTGCCTGGTCCAGGCCCCGAACCTCCTGCAGTGCCGGGCCTCATGAGAGACAGAGATGGTTTTATTTATTTTTTATTTATTTATTTATTTATTTATTTATTTATTTATTTATTTATTTATTTTGTGAGGAAGATTAGCCCTGAGTTCACATCCGATGCCAATCCTCCTCTGTTTTGCTGAGGAAGACTGGCCCTGGGCTAACCTCTGTGCCCATCTTCCTCCACTTTATATGGGACGCCGCCACAGCATGGCCTGACAAGTGGTGCGGCAGTCTGCGCCCGGGATCCGAACCTGTGAACCACGGGCCACCGAAGTGGAGCGTGTGCACTTAACCGCTACACCACCGGGCCGGCCCCCCAGAGATGGTTTTATTGAGGTGCATTTCCTCAATGCAGGGCCGGAGGTGGCTTTTCACAGAGAATCAGCAATTTCAGAAGAGGAAGAGTCAGGGGTGGGATGGGGAAAGAAAACGTAGCTCAGGGTTCACACTGTGTCAAACTCTGGACTGCTCATGGAGCAGAAAGGGATTCTTCCACCTGGAGCCATCTCCTGCCCCAGGAAGCCATGGCCCCACAGAACCCTGCCTGGTAACCATTGTTCAATGCTTGTGCATTTCCAGTGACATCCACCCTGGACAGATGTTCCATCAGATTGCACACTGGGCTGAAATCTGCCTCCTATGGCTTCTCCCAGGGTTCCCACTGTGCCTCTGTGCCCTCTGGTTTGCTGACAGGCAGAGGCCAACTGCGGACAGGCCTCTGTGCCCACCTGCTGGCCTAAGGCCTGTTCACCTATCAGAGATTCTAAAAACTGGCCCAGTTGCCCATTCAAAATTCACTCCTTCACCAGGCATTTATCAGGCGCCTAATGTGTGCTAGGGCACGTGGTCGGTGCTGGGGGTGCCTTGGCGAAGAAAGCAGAGATCTCCACGGTGAAGCTCCCTTTCCAGTGGGAGCTCCACAGTGGGAGATATTAATTACTGAACAGAAGATTGTTGGTTCTTCCCACGTGGAACCATTTTTCTTTGAGAATATAGATTCCCTGTGGCCATCTTTGATATTAGTGAAACTTCTGATTTATAGGATTGTATTGGTCTGATCTGCTCAGGCTGCCATAACAAGTACCACAGACCGGGTGCCTTAAACTGCAGAAATTTATTTCTCACAGATCTGGAGGCTGGAAATCGGAGATCAAGGTGTCGGCAGGGTTGGTTTCTCCTGAGCCCTCTCTTCGTGGCTCGCAGGTGGCTACCTTCTCACTGTATCCTCACATGGCCTTTCCTCTGTGTGTGTCCCTGGTGTCTCTTCCTCTTCTTACAAGGGCACCAGTCTTATTGGATTAGGGTCCCACCCTTATGGCCTCATTTAACCTTAATTCCCTCCGTAAAGGCCCTTTCTCCAAATGCAGTCACACTGGGGGTTAGGGCTTCAACAGATGAATTTTAGGGGTCACAATTCAGTCCGTGACAAGGAGCCAGCATCTTTCAGACTTGGAGCTGTGCCTTGTTTGGTGACAGTCAAGCGCATTTATCTGCTTGATTATTCACTGGGGCTCTCACCCCGCAGCATCCAGTGTCTCCAGTGAAATTCTTTCCATCTCAGGACAAAAGCTAGGCTAACCTGCAAGGGGATTTTTTTTTTTATAGAGACAATCAGAAATATTTGTCATTTTCAATGTCATTTTGACAACAGGAAAGCCCATACCCAGAGCCCCACACTGGCATCCATCTCAGCAGCTGCCCCCACCCTGCGCTTGAAGCGGTTGGATTTCATCTGGCACTTTTAGACTCATTCATTTTCCTAAAGAAATAGAGGCCCAGCCCCTGTCCCACACGCAGCCGGATCCTGTGCCCTCTCCCTCCTGCTGCACTGCCTTGTTTGGGGGCCTCTCCTCGCCCTTCTTGCTGCCCCCCAATCTCAGGCCCCTTGATCTACCACCTGGGTTCCCGTGACAGCAGAGCCAACCAGCCTCCCTGCCCCCAGCCCCGTTTTCTAGTACTAATAAAAACAGCTCCACTCTCTCAGCCACTGCTGCCTGTGACATTCTCCCATTGCGTCCTCCCAGTCCCAGGAGGCCCCCATCCTACTGCTAATTGGTGACAGTCCTGGAGTGCTTTTTGTGTGCCCCACACGGGCCAAGCTCTTGGTGTGTATTAGCTCGGTCAGCCCACAACGGCCTGGTCTGCGAACTGTCTCGTGTCCCCAGCATCACCCAGCACAGCCGGAAAAGCCTGTGGAGTGAACTCGCTGACCCTCAGCCAGGCTGCAGCCCTGACCCCCCAGCGGGGGCATGGACCTCTTGAGCTCTGAGATCAACTCTCCTCTCCCCTCGCGTCCCTGCTGAAAAAATGTTGATTTTCCCCATTTCAGCAGCTCCCTTCCAGGGTCCAGGAGGACAGACAGACAGAAGAACATTTGAGTCCTTGATACTTAAAACATTGAGAGGACATGAAATGGTCCTCAAATTAGGTCATTTTACAGATGAGGAAGCTGGGGCCTCTGGCAGTGGAGAGCTGTGGGGAGTCCCGGCTTCTGATTCAAACGGGTCCGGGTTCAGATTCCTGCTCTGTCGCTGGCTGCCTCTGTGGACGTGGGTGA
This sequence comes from Ceratotherium simum simum, assembly GCF_057802395.1. Classification (NCBI taxonomy): domain Eukaryota; kingdom Metazoa; phylum Chordata; class Mammalia; order Perissodactyla; family Rhinocerotidae; genus Ceratotherium; species Ceratotherium simum. The sequence continues at coordinate 5,645,553 of NC_141921.1, forward strand.
GTTCCTTCAGTTTTCATGAGTGTGAAACAGATGGTGGTCTCTCCCTTGAAGAACTTGGTCATGCATTCAGCAGATACATGCGTCATTCTACTGTGTTAAGATTGCAGGCGACGGCCCTCAGGAGAGTGCCTGGCACCTGGGGCTGCTCAGCCGGTGTTGGCTCTGTCTGGAGACAGATGCTCACGGTTTCTAGAGATGTGAGAGGAGTTGCCTGGGGTGCACAGGGCTCAGCGGCAGGGCCAGGCCTCACAGGGACAGCGAGGGTGAGCAGTGGCTGCCTCAGCTGGCATTTGGAGGCAGGAGACACTAGGGCCTGAGCTGCCCCGTCCCCACCGGATGTCATTCGAGGTTTTGCTGTCAGTTATTTGGGTTACTCAGTCCCAGAGCACTATGCTGTTCTCTGTCTTGATGTCGGTCGCTTTAACCTGGTGCTGTTTTTAAAGGGATTGCTCCAGGGGCCGGCCCGGTGGCATAGTGGTTAAGTTTGCATGCTCTGCTTCGGCAACCTGGGGTTCAGGGGTTCCGATCCTGGGCGTGGACCTACGCACCGCTCATCAAGTCATGCTGTGGTGGCGTCCCACATACAAAGTGGAGGAAGATGGGCAGAGATGTTAGCTTGGGGACAATCTTCTGCCGGGCCCAGAATTGCAGCTATGCTTTTGTTTTAAGCTTCACATGCCTCAGAAGGAGGACAGGATGGCCTCCAGGGCTGGAGAGGGTGGGGTCCCTCCCCGGCCATGAGACAGTGCTCCTTCCTGGCATTCTTCTCTTCAGATCCCCTGCCTCTCTTGAACCTCTCCCCAGTCCCCCTCCTCTTCCTCTGTCTCCCCTTTATCCTCTACACTCTTCCCTCCTGACCAGATAGCCAGTCTTGGTTTCTCTCTCTCTCTGCTCCCAGTGCTCAACCTCCCTCTCCTGCTCTGGGCTTCTCCATCCCTCGGTCCTCAGGTTCCCCGCCAGCCCCCGGCTGGGCCTCCCCTCTGTGCAATGCCACCCTCTCATGACCACTCTGGTCATTGTCTTCCAGGTCGCCCAGACCCCAGGCCACGTATGTGAATGGCAGCCTCCCGGCCACACAGCACATCAAACAGGAGTCCCTGCCCGACTACCGGGCCATGACGGAAGCTCGCGCACACCTGTCTGCCCACTGCAGGGCGCCGCCCGCCGCCGGCCCGCACCCAGACCTGGACCTGGCCGGCCGAGGCCTCGCCAACCCCGCACCTTCCTGCTACCTTCTGGGCAGCGAACCCAGCTCCGGCCTGGGCCCCCCGCCTGAGGCCCACCTCCCTGAGGGTGGCCTGAAGCGCTGCTGCCTCTTGGGCCTGCCCCCAACCTCCTCGGCCCCCTCCTCACCCTGCGCCTCCTCCGACATCACCTCCATCATCCGCTCCTCCCAGACGGCTCTGGTCACCTGCGTAAATGGACTCCGGAGCCCCCCTCTGCCGGGAGACCTGGGGGGCCCTCCCAAGCGGGCCCGGCCCGGCCCTGCGCCCAGTGAGAGCCACGAGGGCAGTTTGCAGCTTGAAGCCTGCCGGAAGGTGGGTTTCCTGAAGCAGGAGCCTTCGGACGAGTTCTCAGAGCTCTTCGGGCCTCGCCAGCAGGGCCTGCCGCCCCCCTACCCGCTGTCCCAGGTGCCGCCGGGCCCGGGCCTTGCAGGCTTGGGGCTGGGCCTGGCGGGCAGGGTGGTGGCCGGGCGGCAGGCGTGCCGCTGGGTGGACTGCTGTGCAGCCTACGAGCAGCAGGAGGAGCTGGTGCGGCACATCGAGAAGAGCCACATCGACCAGCGCAAGGGCGAGGACTTCACCTGCTTCTGGGCAGGCTGCGTGCGCCGCTACAAGCCCTTCAACGCCCGCTACAAGCTGCTCATCCACATGAGGGTGCACTCGGGTGAGAAGCCCAACAAGTGCATGGTGAGTCCCCAGCCGCTGGCCGCCTCACTACCCCGGGAGAGGTCTGCCCGGGACTCCTTACCAAGGGGCTGGCGGAGATCCCCTGTGGTTGAAGAGGGAAGGACCAATGCCATGGAGGTGGCCACTGGTCAAGGCGGTCAGTGCCCCTGTCACTGGGAACCTTGGCAGAGGGCCCCTCATACTCGCTAGGTGCCCCATCCCCCACCTACATGTCCTCGAGTTGCACACGCTCATTCAGGTGGTGACATGTACTCTGAGGTCACAGCAGGCGCGGCCAGCCTTCTCTCTTATGTGCAGATGCCCAGTGTTCCACCTACCAATGGCCAAGTGAGTTGTGGGGCATGTGCTCTCCTCCAGTGTCAGCCTTCACCCAGTGTCCTTCCCAGGGAGGATCCTGGAGCAGGCTTGGCTTCCTCCCGGGAGCACTGGGTCCTCACAGGCATGCAATGTGAGAGCTTTGGTTCCCCAGAGCAGGCTTTGGGGTCAGGCCAAGGGTTAGCAGAGAAGGCCCTGGATAGCACTTGCAGTGTTCTGGCTGGGGTTGAGACTAAGGTTTCCAGGGGTATGTATGTACACACACATGCACACACACACACGCACACCCATTAACTGTAGGCACCCAGGCCTCCGACCTTTCTGACTGGTCATTTCTGTGTTCTGTTCTCACTGTGGTGGAAATCCGGATCAGAGGCTGGGAACATAGTCTTAGTCCCTGATAGCCTCACCAAGGCACTGTGCCTACCCCCAAGGCCCGTCAGCCCACGGGGAGCGACTCCTGCCTGGGAATGGAAGAGCTGGTAGAGCCACCAGGACCTAGCTCAGTCTTCCAGCCATGGGGGCATTGGTAAGGTGGAGGAAGGAAGCAGTGTGTCTGGTCTGCAGAGCCAGCGTCATAGCCACGGTTGAGTTCTTCCAGACTTGTGTGCTGTCGCTGTCACTGGGTCCTGCCTCCTGGAGCACTCACTCTGGGAAAGGGTGCATGGGGTGGGGTACACCTCTGTCCCTGCTCAAAGCCCAGGGCAGCATTTGTTGGGGCCGAGGCAGGGAGCATCGGCAACCAACAGCATAAACTCCATCCTCCTCGGACCAGGTGTTCGCCCTTGGGACCCCATCTGCTTATGGAGCTGTGAGCTGGGCATCTACTGGACCAGCTTATTCAGCAAGGAGGCTGGGTCTTGAGGATGAAGAGTTCGCTTTATAGATAACTGAGGGGCAGTGAACAGCCTCTGCGAAAGAATGAAAGGAGTAGGGAACCTGTGGTTGGCGTGGGGAGAGGGGAGTGAGCAGGCTCAGATTTTGACTTTGTTGTGTGCCTTTGGGCTGAGAGTGTGCTGGAGGGAGAGCTGGGGGCCCGTCAGTCCCTGGGGGTGCCCCGGTTCATTTGGGGTGCTGTGACACATGACTTGCTGAAAGGTGTGCCCCGCCTGGAAGGAGATGCAACAGACATCACAGGCCGGGGCTACCGGCAGACAGAGGGGCCCGTCTCTCTGAGACCCTAGAGTTGACAGCTGCTGAGCTATGGTTCTCCTTTACATCTTGTCTTCTCTCCTGTGGATTATCCCACTGGTGTCTGGGGCCCTACACAGAGTCTACACACGGCCTGAACCCTGGTGTGGCATGGTCGGTGGCCTTCTCTCTCTAGGGCCTCCCATGTGGAATCACAGCATCCAGGAGTATTGGTGTTGGACATTAGGGACCTTGGAGATGATCTAGGCCTTCCCCACCCATTTTCCAGTTTGGGAAATGGAGGCCCAGTGAGTGGGTCAGAGAGACTCAGATTACTCAGTGCAGTCTCAGGATCTCTGTAGGGCTTTTTCTCTTGGGCCAGCCTGCCAGGATCTCATTTGATTCAGCAGACTCCACAGAACACTGGCTTACACCTGGCTCACGCCTGGCTTCGGGGACCAGATATGGACCTGCCAAGGTCTTTGCCTGGGGGCACCCCTGGTCAGGGATGGGTGGGAGATGGGCCTGGAGATCAGGGACAGGTTTTGGTATGGAGTTTGCATTGGCCCAGGGAGGGGAGACCCTGAAGGGCTTCATGGAGGAGGTGATGTTCAAGTGTCTGTACTCATTTGCGGTTGCGTTTAATCTTTGTTGTGTCCTGTAAGACCAAGGGTTTTTATAGATGGAGAAACAAAGATTCAATGGGGTCCAACTGGCCTTCCACCTGCTGTTATGAGAACACTTCATCTTCCTCTTTGGGGGTCTGGATTATGGTAATAATACCAGCAAGCAGCTTCTGCGTGCTGACTGTGTGCAGGGGCTATTCTAGGTGATAACTCCATGATCCTCACAGCAACCTATGGGGTGGATACTATTAATCCCCATTTTACAGATGAGGAAACTGAGCCTCAGAGAGATTACACAATTTGCCCCAGTTCACACAGCTGGTTAGAGACAAACAATAACAACAGCAGTAATAATCAAGGCTAATAATCACAATAGTAATAATAGTAACAACCATGACAATAACTTGCCCGAGGTGCACAGCTGGTAACGTTGGAGTGCCGGTGGAACCCGCATCTTTCTGAACTGTGGCGCTCCTGTTTGTGAAGATCGCCTCCTGTTGAACCGATTATCCCTGGGGCAGCCCTGCCGGGTGCTGTCATCTGGAGGTGGTGGTGGAGATCTTCCCTGAGCTCCTCCCTGCCGCCGTGGGAGTGCTCCCCCTTCCCGTGACGCCGGCGCAGTAGGTCTCCCAGAGGAAGGCCGGGCCCCGCCCGCACCCAGATAAATAAAATCTCCCTTCCCTGTAAAATTATTAATTTCTCATGACAGGCCTCTGCTACCATGTGCTGTAATAGACAAAGGAATTTTGGACCCCGAGCCTCTGGAGAACAGGAAATAGATGAGACACTTTGATTGAAGAGTAAATGGCCCACTAAAATAGCAGTTAATCCTTTTATTATCTTTCCAGCAGCGTTTCCACAGTTCTTTCATGAGGTAAGCCCTCCCGCCCCCCCAACTGTAACACCCGGCCTTGCAGCTGGTTTGCATTTAGCCCGCGGAGCCTCTGCTCCGGGACCCGGCGGCCAGGAGCCCCGAGGAGCCTGGCTCCCTCTGCCCAGGCCTCTCAGTCCTGGGCCAGGCCAGGACCGCGGACGCGCCCCGCTGGCCCCGGGCTGGACCGCACCGTCCGTCCCCCAGCCTGCCCTCTCTGTGGCCCATCCGCGCCGTCCAGAGGAAGCACCCTAATCTCTTTGCAATATCCTGTTATGTTTCCGACGTTGTCCGAGTTGTCTTAGCCTTATTACATTTGGGGTTTTGTCTGCGTTGCGATAGCAGGGTTATGTCCAACCCAAATACCGACGCGACGCCTTGAAGACGTTAACTTTGAAAAGATTAATTTCTTGCTTTCTTAGGTTGGCTCTCCCAGACGGCTGGAATTCTGATTGTCTGAGACGGCAGAAATTAGCAGACTGAGAGCTTGCTTTTTCTCCACAGCAAGAGAAGGACAGGCAGAGTGAAAAAGGAAAGCCTCTCTGAACCTTGGGTTTTGTAAAATAACCATGTGAATGACACCACCCCTGACTTTCATGAAGAGCTTTGCCAGAGCTGTGAGTGCAGCAGGGAAGGTGTGTGTAGACAGGTGAAAAGCCCGTCCGGAGGCACACAGACCTGGGACCCTGCCTGGCCCTGCCACTTACCCGCTGTGTGACCTCAGGCAGATGGCTTAGCCTTTCTGACCCATAGCATACTCGATTATAAATGGGGTGAGAATAGTGCCTGACTTTGAGGATTGTTGTTATTAGGGTTGAAAGAGATGACCTAGGGAAGTGCTTAGTTAATTCTCTTCCTCCCCCATCACAGTCTTTCACACTGATCATCTCAGGAGATTCATACGGTAGCCCGAGGAGTTAGGATAGGATCATTTATGGCTGTTTGACAAATGAGGAAACCGAGGGTCGAAAGAGCCGGTTGGTAGGGGAGCCTGGACTTGAGGTCAGCTGAATCAGCAGCCTCCGCTGTTGGTGAGGTGGGCAGGGCTGTCACACTGCCGGTGGCCTTGTTGTCAGGTGTCTGCCAGCACCGCAGAGGGCCTGCTCTGTGGCAGACAGTGTCTGTTCAGGGAGCTGGAGCTGGAGGGGCTGGGGCAGAGCGCAGAGAGGAGGCTCTGCTCTGTGCCCTCCCAGTCCTGAGGCGCAGCTGGGGCCTCGAGGCTGGACTTCCATCCTGGCCGGGTTCCTCTCATGCTGGCCACTGGTCCACATCATTTACGCCCCTCCAGTCTGTCCTGGGTGCCACTGGACCTGGGACCAGGGAAGATCATCAGAGAGAGGCTTCCCTGGGGGTCTGGGATCATATCTCTTGGGAAGTCCTGAGGGGGAAGAGAGCTAATATATTCTGAGACAAGCTATGCCTGGCCATGATGTACCATGCCCATCTTAGAGAGGAAGAAACTGACATTCACAGACAAAATGGCCTGCTTTGTGTCACCCGGCTCAGCTGCCTGGACCATTCCACAGGCCACGCTGCCTTCGACCCACCCGCCTTGGCCCACCTCTTCCTTCTGCAGGGCAGAGTCCTCTGTGCTTCTCAAATCACAGTGGGTGGAGTCCCCAGGCATCTGCTCCTCCCCTGTCCCCATGTCCTGAGACCGGCCCCCTGGGTTGGGCACCTTTCTAGGCCAGCAGACACCCCTGGCTCATCTCAACATCTCAGGGAATTACCCAGGAGCCTGAAATGTCTGAGCAGGCAGGTCTTCTAGTCCATCCTCACCATGTATGGGGAGGAAATGTGGAAGACAGACCCTGAGGGGAGGAGAGGCCCGGGTTGCACAGCAAATGGGGCAGCTTCAGTGGGCAGGGAGTTTCCTGAAGGGGCTGGTGACCAAAAGTTGGGGAAGGTTAGACCGTGGAAGGTGGCTCTCAGAAGAGGGAACCATCTTCCCCTGAAACGCTGGCTCCACCCAAGGTCCCCTGTGCCAGGCCTCGTGCTGGGAGCCGGGGGTCCAGAGATGACATGATGCGAGACTTCTGGCACCGTGGGAAGGACGCTACCCTTGAATCTTGCAATTTTATTGCTGGACAATGGAGGGAGGGAGGGGAGCCAGGAGCTGAGGAGTTGAAGCCTGGCTGCATAACCTTGTCCAAGTCGGTCAAGGGGGACGGGAACATTATTGAAACTCTTGTTGGATGTTTTTCAGTTTATATAGGGCTTCCCCACATGCATGATCTCAGCCCTCAGAACATTCCTGGAGACTGGAATTATTATCCCCATTCTATAGATGGAGAAAGCGCAGTCCGATTCATGCCAAAGCTCAGGCCCCAAGTGCATCATGAGGTCAGAATTGAACCCGGGTCTCAGCCTGACTCTGGAGACGGTGTGCTAGCCTGACCCCCAGCCACCTCCCCGGCAGAGAATCATCAGTCCGCTCACAAATATCGTGAGACTATCCATTCAGCTACCTGTCCCCGAGCACCTCCTGTGTGCCAGGCCCCCGTGGGGTCACAGAGGGAATCAAAGCCAGCCTGGCCGCAAGGAGCCCTGGCGGAGCAGGGAAACTGATGGGCATTGGCATTCAGTTTCCCCAAGCCAGCACCCCTCACCTTGAGAGCAGTTGCCGGTCCCCTGCCTGCTGACGTGCTGGGTCTTGTTCTGTGTTGGAGGAGAGGGCACCTCATGGGATGAGGAGTAAGACAGTGCGTCTTTAAATTAATGTCACCTGAAGACAAATGGCCTTTCTGGATGCTGGGGTTTCTGGTGAGATTAAGAAGCTGCAAAATGGAACATGGTTTAAAACCCCTGCCCTGGAGAATCCCACTGTAAATGAGCTGGGAGAGGCCAGGCTGGGCCAGACAGCTGAGGTTGCTGAGTCCACCCGCTCTGGAAACTGGGGCCTGAGCCTCACCTCGCCTTGTTCCAGGGTGAGGGAAGCCTACTGGGCAGAAGCAGCCTTCACGTTGGCTTCTTCCAGCTGTGCTCTTGTTAACCATCCTTACTGGAGTCTCTCCTGGGATCACGTCAGTCCTCCCGTCTGCTCAATCTTAGATGGGAAGCCAAAGCCGAGAGAGGGGCATCAGTCGCCCAGGGTCACCCAGTGAGTTAACAGTAGCCCTGCCCTGAGGCTTCCTCCCCTCCCCAATTCCTAGAGAGTCTTTGCACACGCCAGCTTCTTTCACTCCTCTGGGTCTTGGCATTTGCTGGTCCCTCTGTCTGGAATGCCTTTCCCAGCCCAGCAAACTCCTACCCATCCTTCACAACCTAGTCCAGTGTTCCCTCCTCAGTTCCCTCCTTTTCCAGGCTGCCTGCTCTCCCAGCACGTGTTGCGCCATATATAACGGTGTTTCCTGGTGTGGCCGAGAGTCTTTGGGACAATATGTCCTTTGACACCTGTCCTGGCCTTGGTAGCAGAGGAACTGAGCTGGCTCCCCAGTACAGGGACTCTGCCCTGGTGGCCATCCCACCTCTCTGCTCCAAGGCTGTGTGAGGTTGCCTGGACACTGTCCTCCAGAGCAGTTTCCTGTGAAGTCACAAGACTGGAGGGACCTTAAAGATGGTCATGTCCTCCCCCTAATCTGGTGCTTGAAGTTTTTCTGCAGGAAAGCCTTAACTTGAAACCTGGCCTTGCCACCTGTCCGCCTGGTATTGTGTGAAGTTTGACTTCTGTAAGCCTCTGTTTTCTTGCCTGTGAGATGGAGGGGATGGGACCATGTGAAGCTTTGATGAGGTCCTGTATGTGAGGTGCTTACGTGGTCCTGGCACTCAGTCAGTGCACAACGAATGGTTCTGACTGCTCCAGGCAGTTTGCATTAGGAAAGGAGAGAAGGGAGAGTTGAAAGTGGACAGGGCCATGTAGTCACCAACATCCCAGGAATGGTCCTAGCTCTGCCATGGACGGGCTTTGTGACCCTGGGTGGGTCCCTTGGCTGTGCTGAGCCTCAGTTTCATGAACTGTGAAATGGGATAACGTCCAGCAGTCTGTGTTCAGTGGGGGCCCCACAGATGCTAATGCCCTTTCCACCCCTTAGACCCGAGGTTCCGGCTTCTCAGATCTTGGCTTAAACTGGAATGCCTTCCTCTCTCCCCTAGTTTCTAAAAAAATCAAACTCAGAGGGCTTCATGAGGCAAGGCTTCCTGAAAGCTCCAGCCTTGCAGTCAGGTCAGAGCCCTGAGGGCCCCCTCTCGTGACTGTACAGAGGGGGAAGCTGAGGCCCCAGATGGAAATGACTTGCCTCGGGAAGGGCAGGGAACTGGAGACTAGCGGAGTTGGAGACTCCTCTCCGCTCTGCTGCTCACCAGCAGAGGGGGTTGTGATGCTCGCCCCAGAAGCGTCTCTGTGAGGGGTGGAGGGGCCGTGCTCTGCAAACTGCAGAGTGCTCTGCAGAGGGATCAGATTGAGGTCCTGACTCCCCGTCCAGTGCTCCTGCCTGTGGCTGGCCTCAGAGTCCACAGTCGCCCCCACAGGCGTGTTCCTTCTGGTAGGTTTCCCGTCAGGTGTGGCACTTGTCAGCCCCGTGCTCCCCAAATGCTCCCCGTGCTTTCCAAATCCCTAAAGGCCTCTGCCTGCAGCTCTCCCTGCACCCCGTTCCCAACCCTCCCTTCCATCTCCACTGCAACCCACCTCAGCCCACTCACTTCCCCATCCCCACCCTTCCATCTTATTTCAATTCGTCATCAGGAGTTGGTGAGCCAGGGTGGACCCTTAACCAGCTGTGAGACCCCAGGCAAGTCACGTGGCCTCTCTGAGCCTCAGTTTCCTGTCTGTATAAAGGGGAAGGTGTCATGAGAATTAAATGAGATCATGTACACGGGGCACTTACCTCATGCCTGGTAGATACCTGGTGCTTGAAAACAGGAGCCCTTGTTCTGTCCTTTTTTTCCTGAGTCATCAAGCCCGAGCCCTCGCAGAGATGAGAATTCCCGGGAGCACTGAACTTGAGGGTCCGGGAACGCTGGCCAAGTTCTGTGAACTCAGCACTGCTTTATGGAATATGAAAAAAATTGAGGATCGAGAAACACAGCCCTCTGAATTGAATTTAAAATAATAATAAAAAAAAGCTTTTGAACTTAATGTAAATGGAATTGAAATGATTCTCTTCTTGGAATGAGAAAGTCAGATCAAATCAACAGTGACTCTGAGAAAGTGTCCAGAGCGTGCTCTCCGAGAGGGACGTCCTGGACATGGTGGCCGTCATGGGTGAGCGTGAATAGGCTCTGTCCTCGCTGCACAGCAGATGGGTTAGTGGGCCTGACTTTAGGTGCCTCACTTGGGCTGCTGAGTGACAGACCTCAGCATCCTGTCTTCATCTGTGGGTGGGTGATGGGTCACATGACCCCTATGGCCTCCGTCACCTGGGACACTCCAAGACCCAGGACGCTCAGGAGTCCTCACCGGTGCCCATCCCTCAGGAGAGCCTTGGGCTTGTCTGTGTCACCGCCACCCCCCCCGCCAACTTTTCAACATAGCTTTATTGACACCCACTCTGTGCCAGGTTCGCTGCTAGAAGCAGGGGGTGCAGTGTCAAACGAGGCCCGGTCTTGTGGTGAGGGAATGGGCACAGAGGGGGGAGAAGGCTGCCCCCGGGATGTCATGAGAGCTGGGCTTTGAGGGATGGGTAGGAGCTTTCCAGGTGCAGCCCACGAGGAAAGGCATTTCAGGGAGAGGAAACAGCACATGCACAAGTTTGGAGATGTGACGGTCTTGAGCCTTGGGGGAGCATAGGTGTCCTCTTGAGCTTGTTGTGTGTTATGTGCAGGGGGCTGGGAGCAGAAATGGCAGTTGGAATTAGAGGGCCTCAGAGTCCAGTATGAGGACTTGGACTGTACCCTGGGGGCAGTGGAGAGAGTGGTGGAAGGGTTCCCAGCAGGAGAGTGACGTGGTCAGAGGTTAACATTTAGAATGTGGGTCACGTGGCAGGGGCATCGGAGGGGCTGCGACAGTAGGCAGATGAGGACACGGAGGCCCAGGAAGGAGCCTTCTATCCCAGGTCCACCGGAGCAGCCCGGGTGGGCTGTGCCCCCGGACAGCAGGGTTGGGCTGTCAGCCAGGCCTGGGCTTCGCTGGCCGGGTCAACTGGGCCCCGCAAGCCATGTGGGGCGCGGTGTCTGCATGGTTGGGGAACAGAGCTCCATCCTTTGGAAACGGTGTCCAGCACATTTACCAGTGGGAAGCGGGAGAGGCATTTCCCATAATGTGGCTCCGTAAAGTTTGCACAACTGTTCTTTGTTTTCTGTGCATCCCCACAATAAATCTTCCTCCGCTGCCAGGAGGGGCCACCACGGTCTGCAAGTGATTACGGCGCCGAGTTCTTCTGACGGGGGCAATGATACCATGAGCGTCCAGCGTGAGACTCTGTGGCCTCGCAAGTGGCGATTTCCAAACAGGTGGGAGGTGGCCGCCTGAAGGAGGGCAGCTTGCTCTTGCCCCCTCCATGCGCCCCCAGCCTCCCTTGATAAGTCTGCCGTGTCGGGGGCACAAGCCTCACAGGTACACGGACACAGTCTTCCTGGGCTGTGCATTTCTCGCAGATGGGACGATGGGACTGGAGGTCTCTGCAGGGCTGTGCATTTCTAGGGGCAAGACCAAGAGGTCTCTGCTGAGCAAGGCGAGTGCCCAGTGAGTGTCTGTTCAGCTGAACCATCTACCAAGCCCTTTGCTTTATCAGGGCCAAAAAGCATAGGATTTTTGAGCTGAAAGTAACCTTTGCACCTTCACAGGGCGTGGCCAGGCCCTGGGCAGGCCCTGGGATGCACAGCGCCTTCAGGGAAGGGACCGGGCAGTGGCAGGATCCCTGTTTCACGCTGCAGTCACTGAAATCCACAGAGTGGAAGCTACCTGGCCAGGTGTGGCATCTGGGACGCCACCTCCTGTCCCTGGCTCTCTGTTCCATGATCTTCCCACTGCCCACCGTTGCCTTCTGTACCCCCCACTTAACCAAGAGTCTATGCTTCCCAGAATCTGCTGAACCCCAAGTTTTTGGAGTCAGTTTGGCCCATGGGGTCATTCTGACCAGGTTTAGTTGCCAGTGAACATGATAGTGATTGGAAGTCAAGAGAGTTTGGCCCCAGGAAAAGAAATGAGTCTGCTGTGCTTCAAATACTCCCTCAAGATCCCCCTCCCCTTCCGCCCCCCACTGCCTGCTCCCATCCTCCTCCCTAGGTGTCCGGGACAAGAGAAGGTGGCCATCGAGGCCACAAGTCCAAATGCCTACGTTTGCATTTTTGCCGTTTGCCGATGTGGAAACTGAGGTCCATAGAGAGGGTTTGTCTCTTTGAAGATCACAGAGCAAAAGAACTAAAGCGCAGCTCCCTTGCCTCCCAGCCCCATGCCTTCCCCCTCTGCAGAGCCACCGTCTGTGAGTGTCTGCTGTGTGCTGGGCCTCGCGCGTGTTGAGGGCTCGCGTGTGTTGCCTCTGCCTGGACCCTCACTGCCTGCCAGATTCTGAAGGACGCTGCCTTGTGTTGTGTTTGCGCTGGGGAAGAATCTCCCAGAGAATCTCATCTGATGCTACTCCTAGCCCCTGCAGCACCCTTCCACAGATGGGGACCCAGGGCCCGGGTCGGGAGATGGCCCGCCGGAGACGGTTGACGGCTTGTGCAGTCCACACGTTGTCAGAATCACCTTCCTTCCCTGCAGGGTCTGGGTCACAGAGCGCTGCCTGGCGGGCTCTAGGGAGACTAACCAGCGGCGGGTTTCAAACAGCACACCTCGTCACGTGCGTTAGAAAGGACTGTGATGGATTGCTGTGGGTGTGAGGACTGGAGGAAGCCCAGCTTGCGCAAAGGCCCATGCAGGCGTGCACGGGAGCTCTTTGCGGCCCCTGCCTGCCCCCGCCCTTACCGTCTTCATGCACACACAGCCGCCTGGCCCCGGGGCCTCAGTTTCTTCATGTGCAATGAGGACTTGGATTAGTTCAAGCCCTTGGGTCTCGGGACCCTGATTCAGTCTAGACAGAGACAGGGAGGGCCGGGGGTTCAGGGCCCAGCTCCCTCCCCAGCTCTGTACCCCAGCTGCCTGTGGCTCTGGGAAAGTCACCAGACCCCTTTGGGGCCTCGGTTTTCTCATCTAGAACATGGAAGGCTTGGGCTCTGGGTCCTAAGATCCTTTGAACTCGGACATTCAGACGTCCATAGTTATCTTTCCACATTCCTGGCAGGGCCCAGGGGGAGGAAGGAGATGGAGGACAGGATGGGGCAGGTGTGGGGCCCCTGCTGAGCCCTCTGACCTCAGCTCCTTCCGCACTCCTCTCGCTCTGCTCCAGCCAACTGGCTCCTGGCTGTTTCTCAAATCTGCTGAGTTTTTTCCCACCTCAGGCTCTTTGCATGGCTGTTCCCTCTGCCCAGAAGGCCCTGGCTCCAGCCCCACCTCTGTTCACTCAGGCCTCTGCTTCCATGCCACCTCCTCCAGGAGGCCTTCCCTGACCACCTGTCTGAAGTAGCCCTTTCACCCACTCTCTGCCCCTCACGCTACCTGACATTGGTATGTGTTTGTCTGCGACGTGTTCCCTCCACTCAAACGTGGGCTCCATGAAGTCCACATCTTATGTTTCTTTTCCTGTTGCATCTCCAGTGCCTGGAGCAGTTCCTTGTGCACAGTATGTGATCAGCGACTATTTGCTAAGTGAATGTGATTGAATGAAAAAGGGGGGAGTCTGGCTCAGTGGGGCAGAGGTGATGGAGTGTGCTGGGACGGGCCCAGGCTGAGTCAGGAGTGCTGTCCTGTAAAATGAGGGCTTTTGCAACCAGCTCACGGGGTTGTGGTGAGGACTGCACGGGTTTCGTGGGAGAGGCGTTTCTGGTTGGGCAGGATGGAGAGCGCTCCAGCAAGCCCAGCATGGCGCCTGGTGCGGGGTGGGTGCTTGGTACATGTTAGTTCCCTCCTCCCACCCCATCCATCCCCCTGATTTCCCTCCCTCCTTAATCTGCGTCATCAGGGTGAGAGAGAGGCTGCGCCCCAACTCCACCAGCTCATGCAGTGTCAGACCCAGAGCTTAGAAGCCATCCGGCTCAATCCCGTTTATGAATTTGGAAACTGAGGCCCAGAGAGGGGGAGTTCCTGTCCAGGTTCCCACGTAGTTTCTGGGGCTTGGAGAGAAATTTACAACCCGGTTCCCAACACAGTAGATGCTCAGTAATTAGGGGCTGCTGCTGCTGCAGCTGTTTATCATTAATTCAGTCTCCACAGACCCCGTTTTTACGACCGTGGGCCCAGAGATAGAGCGAGAGTACAGTCTTGCATTAATTGATGGCACAGTGCAGCCAAGAATGCAGCAGGGGAAATGATTAAACGACCCAAAAGCAGCTCCTTCAAAGCGTGAGGAAGGAAGGACAGTGGCGTCCGTTAGGAACATGCTCTCCTCCAGAGCCCAGGCTCAGCCCTCGGTCCACGTTTTCTCAGCGAGTCTTAGATGTTGGCGTTACTATCCCACTTTATGGATGAGGAGACTGAGGTGCAAAGGAGTTAAGAGCTGGGATTCCAGCCCCTGGCCTCCCACTGTCCCAGGAGACCCTCCGTGTGGGCGTGATTTTCTGTAATCAAGCACGAGCTGGTTACTCCCGTTTTTGTGGAGCTCACTCCAGAGGACCCCTGACGAGACATCTTAATTAGCGACTGCGACTCCTCAAGAGCAATCACATGTAACTTGGGCTTTTCATGGATTGGGAGCCGATCCCTCCACGTCACCTGCACTGGGGAGGTTTTGCGTATCAAGAATACAACAGCCTGAGCCCAAGGCGTCCTCGTTCCCTGGCTTCTGTGAGCAGGAAGACCGCCCGCCTCATAGGCTAGGGGAGGCATGTGGGGCTCAGAGGAAGGGAGGGGTTTGGGGGCAGCTGCCTGGGGCTCCCGCCCTGAGAAAGGGTGAGGGTACCAAGTCAAGATGGAGGCCGTCTGGGGGCGGGCCTGGTGGGGCAAGCGGTTAAGTGTGCGCCCTCAGCTGCTGGCGGCCCGGGGTTTGCGGGTTTGGATCCCGGGCGCTTACCAACTCACCGCTTGTCAGGCCACGGTGTGGCGGCGTCCCATATAAAGTGGAGGAAGGTGGGCATGGATGTTAGCCCAGGGCTGATCTGGGCTTTTTTTGCTTCCTCAGCAAAAAAAAAGGAGGATTGGCATCGAATGTTAGCTCAGGGCTGATCTTAGTCACAAAAAAAAAAGAAAAAAAAAAAGGTGGAGGGCCTCTGTGGCTCAGGACTGCACACAAGTGGCAGGAGAGAGAATGTGGGGAGATGCCACAGTAAGAGTTGGAGTCAGCACTTGAATTCAGATCAGCCTGAAGGCATAACCAATCCTCAAGAAGATCTGCACCCTGCCTTCGAGGCTTCTGGAATCCAGGTTCTGTGTCCTGATCCCTTATTCACCACGACCTTGGCTAGACAGCTATTTCCTTGTTTGGTCTGTTTCTGTGTCTGTTCAAGGAAACAGGCTGTTTACCACCCTTCTCCCCTTGTCATCCTCATGACAACCTCGTGTCTTTGAGACCGTTGCCCTGTCTTCCCAGTGAGGACCCCGGGGCCTGGAGAGGCAGGGTGACCGGCAGAGGGTCCCACGGCCGGTCAGCGGCCGTGCCCAGGGCAGGCTGGTCCACGTCTCCTCGGGGCTGCGTTGCCGCTCGGCCCCGGGTGTGGTGGTGTGTGTCGGGCCAGCTCCCGCTGCTGCCCCCGCGGCGAGCCCAGTCCGCGCTGGGGAGGCCAGGTGTGGTCCTGAGGCTGAGGAACAGAGGCTCTGCCGCCCGCCCGCAGTCAACACCTCTGTCAGGAAGCTCGTGGCTCGTGCCCTCAAAGCGCCAGCCCTTTAATTGTCTCCACATTGTGAACCCAGGAAGGTGGGTCCTGACAACTGGTTGGTGCAATCAGCCCGGGGATCCCCTCGCACAGCAGGGTAGTGGTGTCAGCCTTTCAAGAGTTCTCTGAGGTGGTTACTGCAGGGTATAAATTAGATTCACCTGGCAAGGCCCCACTTCTCCTGGAATGTTCGTGAGAACGCTCCCTTTGGGTCCTGTCAGAGACGGAAGCATGGGGTGGGCCTGGGCCCCGGGAAGCCAGGCAGCAGGGAAGCAGGGGCTTCTCGTACTTATGGTGAGGTGGGTCAAGCCAGCAGGGACCTGTCATGACGTTCGCCGACCCTAGCACCATTGGCTCCAGCCCCTTCCCCCATAAGAAATATTAAAGATTCTGTGCTATGACAGCATTGGTATAAAGACGACATATTAATATTGTGTAGTAAAACATTTTCTTTGACCTAAAAGTTTCTTTTTTTTCTTCTGCTTTTAAATTAAATTAAAACATTTTCATGGGTCTGTAAAAGTATTGTGGATTCTAGGTGCTGTGCTTAGTGGATAAGTCACTCCTTCCCTTCTCTGGGCTTCATGAGGGATGGGTGGAGGAAACACCAGAAAATCCTGCTGTGATGTTTTAGTCATTCCCTTCTGTTCTAGTCCATTTTATTCCTTATCATTGAGTTCTAGTCTTCCATTAAGAATCCATGGAGGGGCTGGCCCCGTGGCTTGGTGGTTAAGTGAGCGCGCTCCACTGCTGGCGACCCGGGTTCGGATCCCGGGCTCGCACCGACGTGCTGCTTCTCCGGCCATGCTGAGGCCGCGTCCCACATACAGCAACTAGAAGGATGTGCAGCTATGACACACAACTATCTACTGGGGCTTTGGGGGGAAAAAATAAATAAATAAAATCTTAAAAAAAAAAAAAAGAATCCATGGATATTTACAATAAAAGATCTATGTGTAGTTAAACTAACAGAGATTAGAGAAAAGGACAGAGATACGTGAAAAACCTAGGCTCATTTTGTTATTGTGATTGAACTCTGCACTTTCCTGGAGCTTCCTGGAAGCCAAGGCAAAGATGGCAACTTGTTGAGTTGCAGAATTCTTATCGTCTGGGAAAGGGAGCCGACCAGCCAGCTTGTGTGTCGGGGCCAGTTTTGTCTGGATGTCGAATTCTTACGAGGCCACAGTGAGAATCACATGAGCTGGTGCCTGGAGGAAGGCTGTACAAATGACTGATGATAGTAGAGTCATTGAACAGAACAATAGACCTTGTTTTCACAAATAGGTTTTGCTAATGTTCTTTGAGAAAAGCCAGGGGTGAGTGAATATTGGCAGTGATGGTACCTTACCTGTGTCCTATAGTATGTGCCGTCCTCTTAGTCTGTCCCTACGGCAGCCCTCTGAGGTAGCCATCATTATCCCCATTTTACAGATGAGGAAACTGATGCTCAGAGAAGTTAGGTAGCTTGACTCCAGTCACCCAGTGGGACCTGACTTCTCTGGCATGTGGCCTCTCCCTGCAGACTTCACGGTTCAGTCTATTACTTGGGGCAGATTCAGTCCCTTCCTTGGGGAGCTTCCTAGTGGACTCTACGGATCTTAGAAAGAAGAGGGCAACACTGTGTGATCCATGCTTTGAGGGGTACCCAGTGGGTGATGGGGCCTACCAGCCTGGGCCTAGACAGGGGGTCAGAATAGCATCCTGGAAGAGAGAGAGAGGGCACCCCAGGAGGAGGCACTAGCTGGGGCCAGGAGGTGAGACAGTGAAGCCTGGATTGGGGCGGTGGCAGAGAGGAGAGGAGCAGCTGCCTGCCAGGGTTCTTGTTTACAGGCAGTAGCTCTGGCCATGAGGAGCCCTGCACCCCCTTCCTCCCCACCCCCTAGAATTAGTGGCAGGCCCTTGTGACCATGGACCATCTGTCTAAGGAAAGAGGAGCAGACTTTGAGGACAGGCAGGACCTCAGGTCTCCCAGGGGTCTGAAAGCAGGGAGCCTGCACCTGCCTCTCCAGGGACAACAGACTGAAGGGACACCACAGTGGGATCCTTGGCCTCTCTGCCCTTGCTCCAGGGCCTGAGCTGTAGCAGGGCATCCCACTGGCCAGGCCTGTCTCAGGGCACCCCCAGGCTGATGGGGGGTTGCCCCCTCCTTTGTGGGAGGCATAAAAGTCCCCCCTATTCACACCTTCACTTCCCACACCGAAGGATTCCTGAATATGGGGAAAACTGGGCAGCCAATAAAACCAGCACATCTGTCAGCTGCAGAAATGATCGGACCTGAGAGCTATTCAGGAGGGCAGTGAACAGAAAGGGATGGGGAACCTGTTAAATGAGGGGTAGAGGAGGCATCCAGGTTGGTGCTCCAGTCTCTGGCCTGGGTGAGTTGGTCTGGGGCATGCTGAGTAGGGAGGTGCCAGCCACCGGGCCCCTGGGGTCGGGATGTGCAAGTCTGGGGCTCATGAGACAGGACATGGGCTGTCCTCAGCCTCGAGGTGGACCTGAGAGCAGAAGGGGCTGGGGGATCTGGTCAGTGAGATGGGGGGACTGGAGAGAGCCCACCAGACTTGATGGGGTGGAGGAGGAGGCAAAGAAGGGTGGGGGGCGTGAGTAAGGAGGTTGGGGGCCGAGCAGAGCAGTGTGGTGGGCTGGGTGGAGTAAGTTGAAGAGTCTAGTGATGGGGAGGAGCATTTGGGGTCAGGGAGGGTTGGTTTTAACAGCGAGAGCCCTGGACTTGTTGGAATTTGGGTGAGAAGGGAGAAGGGCTGGAGGGGAGCAGGGAAGTTTTGAAGAGGCCGAGAGACAGTGGGGGGAAAAACTGCCTGCACAGTGGGCAGGTGGCTTGGGTGGAGGAGGGGGGTGCAGGGCGGAACTTGAGCTGGCCCCAACTGTGTGAACGTGAGTGTGTGCACGTGCATGTGTGTGTGGTGGTCACTGGCTCTCTCAGCAGCTGGAATCCACGCAGGTGACACTGATCTGTGGATTTGCCCAGAGAGTGGGGTTGTGCTGGGCAAGTAGCTGAGAAGCTTGGGAAGACAGTGAGAGGCATGAGCTGGGCAGGGAGCCGGGGGAAGGCCAGAGAGTGCCCAGTGGATGGGGAGCCAGGGCAGAAGAGGAGGTCAGGGGGTGCACTGGCTGGAAGGAGAGGGGCTGTGGTCAAAGTTCTTGAGCATTTTACAGGAGTCATCTCCAACTGGGAGACAGGTATTATTCTCTCTCTTTTGTGGATGAGGAAACTGAGGCACAGAGAGGTTAGGTAACTTATCTATGGTCATACAGCTAGTGCTGGAGCTAAGACTTGTGCCTGCAGTCTGACTTCCCAATCGGATGTGCGAATTTGTAGCCAGAACCCAAAGAATGGGAGGCGGTGGTTGAGGTGAGTGGAGGAGAGGGGTTTGGGGGCAGGAGGCCTGGTGCAAGAAGTCACCAGGATGAGGCTGGCCCCGGGCTGGGGAGGGAACCCGACAGGGGAACAGGGCCTTTGCTGGGTATGGAGCGTGAGGTGCACAGGGGACACTTCTCCAGGAGCTGGTGAGGAACGGGGGTGGGCTTCCACAGAGTGGGAAAGGAACAGTGGACATCTGAGGCGAAGAGGCAGAAGAAACTGGGCTCTCCACTAAAAGCACTTGGTGGAGTGGTGGGGTAGGCGAGTGCAGTGTGGGGTGATGGTTCTGATGGTCCTTTCCCGGTGGACCCACTGGATCGCAGAGTAGAGGGTGGCTCGGGTTGTTCACCCCCGCTGGGCCCTCTCGGACTCTCAGCCACGTCCTACTGACCGCACTTGGTGTCTCCAAGAAGAGGTGCAGGCCGGCGGGCTGGGTGCCTCCTTGTTCTGCTGGGATAGCGGAGGGCCCTTACGATGTCCTCGCGTACTGGTGCAAGGGCTGGCCCAGAGCAGCCTCTGCGCGTGCAGCTGTGTTCGCGTGTGTTCATTCACTCACCGCCTTACGTCTGCTCTGTGCCTGCCTTGTGCTGGCCCACTGCCAGGAGTCCTGCCCTGGAGATGCTCACGGTCTAGACGAGGGCCAGACTCGGGACCTGAGTGACAAAGTCCCATGATGCATCCCCTGGAGGAAAATAAATGGGAACCCAGAGGAGAGGATTTAATTCAGGGTGCAGAGGCTCCCAGAGGGAAGGTAGGTCAGAGTTATCCGTGTGCAAAAGGATGGGAAGGGTGTCCCAAGGAGTGGGAACAGCATAAGAAGAGACCTGGAGGCGAGAGCTGCGAGGGGCTCAGAACATGGAGTGCTGGAGAGGGTGCTAGAATGGCGAGCAGGGCTGGTGATGGAGGACCTCGTGTGTCAGACGAGGAGCTGGGGCTGTGTCTGCAGGGCTGCGGAGACCCCAGGGAGGGTGGAAGCAGGAGGGCGTGAGGTGCATGTGAACACAGGTGTGTGTGCTTCCCGTGCCTCCCGAGGGCCGACATGCACACGGTCACGCGGGGACATTGACTGAGATCTCTGCCCCACTCTTGTGAACTAACAGGTAATGACTTGATTCTCAAGGCGTTTCCAAGATGTGGTTAGTGTCCTTGGTTGTAGTTTCCCAGGGTTTAATAACCCCTCTTCTCCAGATTTATATAGGCTGCTGGAGAACACTGCGCTTGCAAGCCATTTTCCAACTTGGCCCAGGAATCCCCTGTGCCGGGCCAGGGTGTCCGGTGAGGGCCCCTGACAAGATGTCAGGTCCAGGCGGGGCCGCGCTCTGCCCCGGAGTGACAGCACCGTGTGCTGAGAGGGTCCCTCTGAAGGAGCCCACACTTTGGGCTCCAGCGGGCCTGTGGTCAAACCCTGGCTGAACTCAGGCCTCTTGCTCTTAACATATCCACATCGAGACCCCACGGCTAGGCGAGGATCACCGTGCCCCTCGTTAATGGTGCAGCTGGAACCACGAGTGTGGTGGGACTGAGGGCAAAGTGGGGCTGCTTCCCTTCCCCGTGTTAGGGACCAGCGGACACCAGGACCTCATCAGCCCTCCCCGTCAGATGAGGGGTCATGGAGCTGCCTCCCCAGAACTAACCCCCAAGGGCAGGCTGTGCTTTGTGACCTTGAGAAAGTTACTTTACCTTTCTGAAGCTTCCATTTGCTCATCTGTAAAATGGTGTTCAGGTGGGTGTCCCAGAAGCAGACCCTGAGGGGGGATTTGTGTACAAGTAGTCTCCCAGGTGAGCCCGGGAAGGAGGGTCTGCCACAAGTGGCAGTAATGATACCTGTCTTCCAGGCTGCAGAGGGGGATCATTCATTCATTCAGCTGTCATTTATTGAGTCCTTGGAATATGCCCAGCAGTGTGTGAAGTGCTGGGGACCGAGAGGTGAATGGGATCTGGAAGAAAAGCAGGCCGAGGGGGGAAGTCGCAGGGGAAGGTGACGAAACGCGCAGTGACATCTGGGGGAGCTGAGGCTCAGCTGTGCCCGACCAGGGCCTCACGGAGAGTGACCTTGGAGGCACTCGGAGCCAGGGCCGCAGAAGAGGAGGTTGGCAGTGCCCATGGTCTCTGGGTGGGTGAGGCCTTTCCCCGCTGCTGCCGTCCTGCTGTCTGGAGCGCCTGGGACAGGCTGCGGGGGTGGTGTGGTCCCTGTTTGCACAAGCTAACTGGCCTACAGTGATTGCTGCTCTAATTGTCATGGTGTTGCAATTTGTGCAACAATTTGTATGGCATGGCAGGGAATGGAGCAGAGATGATGCCCTGAATGTCTGTCTGTGCTGTTTCTAAAAAAGCCTCTCGGATAGCAGGCCTGCTGAGCGACCATGGGGAGGCCGGTGGGGTCTGGCATTAGCCTGAGCTGCCCCCAAGGGGCGTGTGCAGGGTAAATCAAGTCTGTTTCTAGGAAAGCAGGGCCCCTAAGGGGCTCTGACCCTGATTCCGTGGCTTCTGGAGTTCCCAGGTGCCTCTGAGGGCCTGTGTTTGTGTGTGTTTGCCTGTCTCTGGGTGCTGATCACCGTGTCTCTAACTCTATGTGCTTGAGGGGCATGTGTGTTAGTATCTGTGGCACATTTGTAGGGTTGAATGTGTCTCCAGGGGCCAAGGTGTTGTATGTTCCTGTGAGTGTGTTGGTTTTTGACAGTGTGACTGTGTGTATCTGGGGTGTATGTCTGCACATCTCTGTGTGTGTCCATACAGCACGTGTCTGTGAATGTGGGTGCTACGAGCCTGGGGAGGGCATCATTCCTTCTGGCCAGGGGGGCCAGTGGAAGCACCACGGAGAAGGGCAAGCTGGATTCGGGCCCTGGAGGGTCAGCACAAATGAGGGCTGGGGGCTGCTCCCCACAGTCCTTGCCCGCTTCTCAGAACTCCGAGGGGGGAAGCTGTCAGGAAGCCGGCTCAGCTGGGTACCAGGAGGGACTTTCTAACAGGCAGGGCCTTCCCCAGTGGAGGTTCTCGTCCTGTGGGAGCGGAGACTGGCCTGCCACTTGACCATCTCATTCAGCAAATGTTCCCTGAGGCTTCTTATTCTGTCCCAGGCCTTGCTTTGGGCCCTGGGACACAGATTTCATTCAGGTTGAGTTTCAGGACCCATAAACGAATGATGATAGCCCTTGAGACTGGGTCCCCAAAAGAATAACAATAGCTACAAGTGATGGAGCCCTTACCGCACGAGGCAGCGTTGTAAGCTCGCTAATGTGTTTGAGCCAGGTGCTGTTTTACAGAGGAGAGCCTGAAGCCCGAGTGATGAAGCGGCTTGCCTGGGGTGTCTGCCGCAAGCAGAGGCACAGCGGGGAGTGGAACCCGCATCCTGGAGTTGGGAAGACTTGAGCTGCCAGCCCCCCCTTGCCCCAGCTCCAGGCGTTGGTGCCAGCCAGGGCCTGGAAGAGCCTCCTTTCTGTCCCCAGAGCTCATGTGCGTCCAAGAGGTGCCCGTGCCATCCCGCCTGTTCCCTGCCAGCCATCCTCTGAGAGCTCTTAGCACTCCGCCAGGTTATTAATCACCAAGGCCCGGAGGCCGTCACAGTGCCGGCCGAGAATTCTAATCCACCAGGAATGTAAACGTCCCCTGACTGCAGGGGGCTGTTGGCCGTGGTGCTGCCTGCTGCTCCTCTGACAAGGCCAGAAAGAATCACCCTGCTGCAGCCCACGGGCCTGGGGACACCAGGCGAAAAGGGCAGCATAGAAGGAGCGCTGGGTTGGGAGGTCGGGGTTGCCTGGGTCCCTGCCCTGCCCATTGACTATGTTTATGATTATTAATAGTAATAATAAAAATAGAAAACATTTAGTGCTTAATACATGCCAGATGCTATGCTAAGTTAGGACGGGCTCCCAACACTCCAGGAGGGAGGTGTCACTACAGGGGAAGAAGCGGAGTCTTAGGCAAGGGAAGAGACTTGCCCAGATCACATACTAGGAAGCAGAGACACCAGGATTTGAACTAGCACTGTTTAGCCCAGAGCCCTTATTCATGTTTACATTTAAAAAATTCATATCATATTTGATACATTCAGAAGAATACATGCAAATATGTGTAAATAATGAAGCGTAGCAAAATGAACATCCATGAATTTCTGGAACCACTGTTCATTTTCTGTTTAGCATTCTCTGCTTTTCTGAACATGGTTTCATCACACATACATATCCATAAACAATGTATTGTTTAGTTTTGCTTGGTTTAAAATTTTATAAAAATAGTGTCATACTGTATGTGGGCTGTGCAGTTTTTTCACCTAGTATTATGTTTTTAAGATTTTATCCATATTGTTGTGTTATTGTGTGTAGCCATGATTCATTCATTTTCACTACTGTGTAACATCACATTGTGTGAATAATCCAAACTTGAATCATTCTCTTGCTGATGGACTTTTGGGTTCAGTTTTATTCTAGTTCACAATGTTGCTGTGAACATTCCTCATCTGTCTTTTGGACCAGTGGAAGAATTTCATCGGAATGTATGCCTAGAAGTGGAATCGCTGGGTCAGGGAATGTAAGATAGTGCCAGATTGCTTTCAAAAGTGCTTGCACCAGTTCACACTCCCACCTACGGTGTGTAGAAGTTCTGTTGTTCCACAGCCTCACAAACGTTGCTTAGCTTTGTCAGTCTGATGGGCATGAAATGGTATCTGGTGGTGGTCTTCATTTCCATTTAGCTGATTACTAATGAGGCTCAGTGCCTTTTCATAGTTGGTAGGTCATTCATGTTTTCTCTTCTGTGAAATGCCTTTAATGTCTTGTGCTCATTTTTCTATTGATTTTCTTTTTCTTATTGATTTTTAGGAGTTGTTGATATTTTCTGCCAGTATTTGACTTATATTTTCTTTTTCTTTTTTTGTTTGAGAAAGATTCACCCTGAGCTAACATCTGTGCCAGTCTTCCTCTATTTTGTATGTGGGTCGCCACCACAGCATGGTCGCCAACGAGTGGTATAGGTCCACGCCCAGGAACTGAACCCAGGCTGCTGAAATGGAGCGCACCGCACTTAACCACTAGGCCACAGGGCCAGCCCCGCCTGTTTTCTCTTTCTTCATGGTGTTTTTCTTGAATAGAAAGTCTTAATTTTAATCAGTTGAATTTATCAATCTTTCCTTTAATTGCTTAGATCTTTTGTGTCTATTATGAGAAATACTTCTCTACTTTGATGTCACCAATAAATCCTCTTGTATCATAATGGGAGGATTTGTTTTAGAGTTTTTAAAGTTTTACTCTCATTTAAGGTTTTAATCCATTGGAATTAGTTTGAGTGTATGGTGTGAGATAGGGACTCAATTTAATTTTTTTTCCATCTAAATAACCATTCATCAAATTGCCTGTCCTTTCTCCAGTGGTCTGCAATGCCACTCTGTCATATATCAGTTTCTATATATTTATGAGTCTGCTTCTAGGTGCTTCTGTTCCATTAGTCCATTTTTCTATCCCTGTACCAGTATCACACTATCTTAATTACCATAGTTTTGTTAGAAGTCTTTGCTAATATCTAATAGGAAAGTCCATCCCTCTACTCCCACTCCAGTCTTCGTTAGATGTTCCTTGGCTATTCTTGGGACTTTACTCTTCCATATATATTTTGGAATGAACTTTAAAATTCCGTGAGATTTTGATTTAAAATCAAAATCATTTTCATTAAATCCTTTTTCCAAGGATTTAAAAATTCCTCAAGATTTTGATTGAAATTCCTATCACTCTATAGATCAATTTGGGGAAATGGACCTCTTTATGATATTAATTCTGTCTATAAACATGGTCTTCATTAATGATTTGCTTCTCCATACATGTATTGCATATATTTCTTTTAAAATATTTATTCATAGGTTTCTTTTGGTTTTTGTTATCAATGTGAATTATATCTCTTTTTAAATTACCTTTTTTGTTTGTTCCTCAATTGCTTTATGTGTATTTATCTTATACCCAGCCATCTTGACAAATTCTCTTATTATTTCTATTAATTTTTATGTAGATTTTTTGGGGATTTCTATACAGACTCTCATATATGTGAGTAATGACAATTTTATTTTTTCCTTTTCAATCTTTATACTTTTTCTTTTGTCTCTTTGAAAAGAAATAATGATAGTGGACATCCTTGTCTTGCTGCTGATTTTAAATGCTTCTAACATTTTACCATTAAGTATAATGCTTCCTGTAGGATTTCTGTAGATACCTGCTATCAGATGAAAGGCATTTCTTTTTTTAAAAATAGATTTTATTTTTTAGAGCAGTTTTAGGTTCACAGAAAAATTGAGTGGAAAGCACAGAGAGTTCCCATATATCCTCTGCACACATCTCCCCCCTGCACACATCTCCCCCCACCCCCACAGCCTTCTCCGCTATCAACGTCCTGGACTAGAGTGGTACATTTGTTAACCTACACTGACACATCATTATCACTCAAAGTCCGTAGTTTACATTAGGATTCACTCTTGGTGTTGTGCATCTGTGAGTTTGACAAATGTATAATGACATGTATCCAACATTATAGTATCATACAGAGTAGTTTCACTGCCCTAAAAATTCTCTGTGCTCTGCCTATTCATTCCTCCCTCCCCCCTAACTGCAGGCAACTACTGACCTCCGTAATTTTTCCTTTATTCAGAATTTCATTTAGTTGGAATCATACAATATGTAGTCTTTTCAGATTGGCTTCTTTCACTTAGTAATATGCATTTAAGGTCCCTCCGTGTCTTTTCAGGGCTTGATAGCTCATTTCTTTTTAGAACTGAATAATACTCCATTGCCTGGATGTACCACAGTTTATTTATCCATTCATCTACTGAAGTACATCTTGGTTGTTTCCAAGTTTTGGCAATTATGAATAAAGTTTCTATAAACATCCATGTGCAGGTTTTTGTGTGGAAATAAGTTTTCAACTCATTTGGGTAAGTACCAAGGAGCGTGGTTTCTGGATCATATGGTAAGAGTATGTTTAGTTTTACAGGAAACTGTCCAATGGTCTTCCAAAGTGGCTGTACCGTTTTGCATTCTCATCAGCAACAAATGAGAGTTCCTGTTGCTCCGCATCCTCTCCAGCATTTGGTGGTGTCAGCGTTTTGGGTTTTAGCCATTGTAATACATATGTAGTGGTATATCATTATTGTTTTAATTTGCAGTTCCCTAATGACATATGATGCAGAGCATCTTTTCATATGCTTATTTGCCATCTCTATATTTTCTTTGGTGAATGTCTGTTAAGATCTTTTGCCCATTTTTTAATCAACTTGATCATTTTCTTATTGTTGAGTTTTAAAAGTTCTTTGTATACTTTGGAAAATAGTGCTTTATCAGATAATGTCTTTTGCAAATATTTTCTCCCAGTCTGTGGCTTGTCTTCACATTCTCTTGACAATATCTTTTGCAGAGCAGAAGTTTTTAATTTTAAGGAAGTCCAGTTTATCAATTATTTCTTTTATGGATCATGACTTTGGTGTTGAATCTAAAAAAATCATTGCCAAAACCAAGGTCACCAAGATTTTCTCCTATGTTATATTCTAGGAGTTCTCTAGTTTTGCATTTTATATTTAGGTCTATGATCCATTTAGAGTTAGTTTTTTGAAGAGTGTAAGGTCTGTGTCTAGATTTTTTTTTTTCCTGCATGTGGATGCCTAGTTGTTCCGGCACCACTTTTGAAACTATCTTTTTGCCGTTGTATTACCTTTTCTTCTTTGTCAAAGATCAGTTGATTATATTTATGAGGGTCTATTTTTGGGCTTTCTATTCTGTTGCATTGATCTATTTGTCTGTTCTTCCACCATACCACACCGACCTGATTACTGTAGCTTTTTAGAAAGTCTTGAAGTCAGGTAGCGCCAGCCCTCCAGCTTTGTTCTTGTCCTTCAATTCTGTGTTGGTGATTCTGGGTCTTTTGCCTCTCCGTATACTTTGGAATCACTTTGTCGATATCCACAATATAACGTGCTGGGATTTGGATTGGGATTGCATTGAATCTATAGATTTAAGTTGGAAGAACTGGCTTCTTGACAATATTGAGTCTTCCTGCTCATGAACATGGAATATCTCCATTTATTTAGTTCTTCTTTGATTCTTTCATCGCAGGTTTGTAGTTTTGCTCATATAAATCTTGTACACATTTTGTTGGATTTATACCTAAGTATTTCATTTTGGGGGGATGCTCATGTAAATGGTATTGTGTTTTTAATTTCAATTTCATTTGTTGATTGCTGGTGTATAGAAAAGTGACTTTTGCGTGCTAACCTTGTATCCTGCAACCTTGTTGTAATCACTTAGCAGTTCCAGCAGTTTTTTCGTCAATATTTTTAGATTTTTTATATGGACAATCATGTCACTGGTGAAAAAAGACAGTTTTACTTCTTCCTGCCTAATCTGTGTTCCTTTTATTTCCTCTTCTTCTCTGACTGCTTTGGCTAGGACTTCCAGTGTGATATTGAGGAGGAGTGGTGAAAGGGGACATCCTAAGGTGCTTACCCCATTTTAACTCATTTTGTTAGTTGTTAACCAAATCCTGAGTAACCCTTCTGTGGCCTAAGTCCCTGGTTACACCTTGTCTTGTTCAGGCATTTTTTTTTATTCCTAATTTGCTAAGAAGTTTAGAATATATGAGCATTGAATTTTATCAAATGGTCTTTCTGAATCTATTGAGGTTATCATATATATGTAATTTACTTCAATTTGTAAATATGGTGAGTTAAATTGATAGATTTTTCTGATGTTAAATCATTCTTACATTCTTAGGATCCACCCAACTGGGTTATGGTGCATTATCTCTTCATATCACTAAATTCAGGATTTGTATATCTTTATTCATGAGCAATATTTGCCCGTAGTTCTCCTTTCATATTCTTTTCTCATTTGATTTTGGCATCAAGGTTTTGTTGACCTCATAGAATGAATTGGGGAGTATTCCTCTTTTTTCTATTCCTTGAAGAGTTTGTATAAGGTTGGAATGATGTGGGGCCGGCCGGGTGGCACAAGTGGTTAAGTGCGCGTGCTCCGCTGCGGCGGCCCGGGGTTCCCCGGTCTGGATCCCGGGCGCGCACCAACACACTGCTTGTCAAGCCATGCTGTGGCAGCATCCCATATAAAGTGGAGGAAAATGGGCATGGATGTTAGCCCAGGGCCAGTCTTCCTCAGCAAAAAAAAAAGAGGAGGATTGGCAGATGTTAGCACAGGGCTGATCTCCTCAAAAAAAAAAAAAAAAAAAAAAGATTGGAATGATGTGTTCTTTGAATATTTGGTAAAACTTGTCTATAAAACTGTCTGAGTCTGGTGTCAATCTTTGTGGGAAGATTTTAAACTCCTGTTCCAATTGCCTTAATTGATGTAGGGCTGTTAAGGCTTTCTATTTCTTCTGAAGTCAGTTCTCTGCTCCCTGCCAGGAATTTGTCTGTTTTGTGTATGTTTTCAAATTTATTGGCATAAAATTGAACGTAGTGTTCTCTCTTATTTTTTAAATCTTTGCTGGATCTTTAGTTATGTCTCCCTTTTTATTCCTAATATTACTCTTTTTTTGTGCCTTCTCTCCTTTTTTCTTACTTCATTTCACCAGAAGTTTGTGTCTGTTACTAGTCATTCCAAGAACTAACTCCTGGCTTTGTTGGTTCTCTCTATTGTATCTTTTGTTTTCTGCTTCATTAATGTTTGCTTTTATGTATATTATCTTCTTCCTTTTATATTTTTTAGTTTCTTTTGCTGTCCCTTTTCTGATTTCTGAAATGGGTCACCTAGCACATTAGTTTTCAGACTTTGTCTTTTCTAGTATAATCATTTGCAAAATAAATTTCTTTTTTAATACTACTTTTACTGAATTTTTTATATGTAGCGTTGGCATTATTGTTCAGTTCTAAGTATTTTAAATATCCATTATGATGCTTTGATTGACCCAATGAGTCTTTAATTTTCCAAACATAGGGAAATGTTTTTCCCCGTTTGTCATTGACTTCTAATTTAATTTCACTTTAGTTGGAGAACATTTATTTATATGACATCAGCCATTATGACTGTATTAGGCAGTTTTTTATAAATGTTCCATATGGGCTTAAGAAGAATGTGTGCACTCTATTTTTGTCAATAGATTAAAGGCCTTGTATTACTCAAAATTTCTGTAACTTTACTAATTTTTTTGTTTGACCTATTAATAATTGAGAAAAAGGTATTGAGATCTTCCACCAAGATGGTAGGCTTTGCATTTCTATCAATATTTGCAATATCGTTAGGTTCCTAGAAGTTTAAAACTTTTATCATTAGATAACTCTATCCCTAATAAATTTTTTTGGTTTAAATTCTGTTTCATCTAATATTAATATGGCTATACCAACCTTGTTTGGATAGCATTTGCATGGTATATCTTTTTCTATCCTTTAACGTTCAACTTTTCCATGTCCTTATGCTTTAGGTGTGTTTATTGTAATTAGCAAATAGTGAGACGTATGGTTGTTTTGTTTCTTTAGTTCATTCTAATGTGCTGTCTTTTAATTAGAGTTTAGTGCATTTTCAGTTATTGTGATTACTAACATATTTGGACATGTTTCTGATATCTTACATTTTGCTTTCTACTTCTACTTTTTCTGTATTTCTTTTTTGTTTGTTTTGGCTTAGTTTTGTTGTTGTTTGTTTTGTTTTATTTTGTTTTTTGGATCCATTAAGAGACTTTTTTTTTCTCCTTATTACTTTTCCCCCCTCTGCTGGTTTGAAAGTTATGCTCTCTAACTGTAATTCTTTTCTTTTAGCGATTACCTTTAAATTTTCATCATGCATTCTTATCCTAAAGAAGCCTAAAGTTAATACCTTAACCCCTTCCCCAGCAACACAGAACCTTAGGACACTGTCTCTAATTGCTCTACCCGAACTTGTATCTTCCTGTTGTACAGCCTTCTAGTTCTGTCCTTGTTCCAACTCCACAAATTAGAGAGCACTGTTATTTTATAAAACCACGTTTGTTTAGCTCTACCTACATATTTACATATTTACAAATTTATTTGCCCATCATTAACTCTTGTACATTTTAGACCTTCCTTCTGGGATCGTTTTCCTTCCTGAAGTTCATCCTTTAGAAGTTCCTTGAGTAAGTCTCTCTCTCTCTGTTTGTTTATCTGGAATATCTTTTCTCTCGGTCTCATTTTGAAAGATAGGTTTGGAGTACTCAGTTCAGGTTGACAGTTATTTTCTGTCAGCCCTTTGAAAATATTATCCCATTGCCTCTGGCTTCCATTTTGTCGTACAGAAGGCTGTTGATATAATTGCCGTTCTTTTGTTGGTTATCTGTGTTTTTTCTCTGTTGATTTTGAGATCTTCTACTTTGGTGTTCTGAATTTTCACTACTCTGGAGTAGGTGTGGATTTCTTATTTTTTTTCCTCCTTGCAGCTCTGGAAAATTCTCAGCTATTATCTCTTCAAATATTGCTTGTCTTCCATTCTGTCTTTTTTGCTGTTGAGGCTTTGATTAAAGGTATATTATGCCCTCTTGTTCTGGCCTCTGTATCTCTTATTTTCCAGCTGCTTGCTCTCTGATCTGAATTCTGTGATATTTCCTCAGCTCTTGCCACTCAGCTGGGTCTAATCTGCTATTTCACCCATTTCAGTGTTTTTTTGGGGGGGGGGTAGTGAGGAAGATTGGCCCTGAGCCAACATCTGTTGTCAATCCTCCTCTTTTTGCTGAGGAAGATTGGCCCTGAGCTAACATCTGTGCCCATCTTCCTCTATTTTGTATGTGGGACGCCTGCCACAGTGTGGGTTGATGAGGGGTACGTAGGTCTGCGCCCGGGATCCAAACCTGCGAACCCTGGGCTGCCGAAGCGGAGCGTGCAAGCTTCCCTAGTTTTTAAAAATTTATTTCAACAATTATATTTTTAAGTTCTAGAAATTCTATTTGATCCTTTTCAAATCTCATTGATTGTATTTGACAGTCTCTCATTATATGGTCATATTTTGTGATTCCATCCTTTATTTCTTTAGACGTTTCACCCATATTAGTTTATGTTCTAAGTTGGTTAGTTTTAAAGTTTGAAATCCTTGGAGGGAAGCCTGATTTAGTGGTCCTTTTTTCCTCAGGGTCTCCCCCTGCTTTCTCCTGTGTGCCGGGTGACTGTGCCTGCCTGTGAGACGGTGCGGTCCATCCTTGTCTCTGGGCGCTGGAGGCCTGAGGAACACACTCTCCTCCCTAGAGCATTAGTGTTTGCTTTTGCCGGAAGTCAGGGAGCACTCGAACCAGGTCACCCCAAATCCGGCCAGGTCCCCCAGCTCAGTGTAGGAGGGGAAGGTCCAGCCCTGCGCCTTGCTGCAGCCGTGATGTCAACACTCGCTTCAGATCATCCCACCCTCACCTATCTGGTTTCAGCTCGTGGCCTCCATCCTTGTTTTTCCCCTACCTCTGAGATTTTCCTTACCTTCTGGGATACAGCAACCCGACAAAAACTCTGTTTTATGCATAATCTGGTTATTTTGCAGCAGAAGGGCCCAGAAGCAAAACCTCAGTTTCCTCATGTGTTAAATGGTCACCAGTAACAATGATAACAATAATAATAACTACCCTACAGGTTATTGTAAGACTCATAGGAAATCATATATGGCAAAGCACCATAAATGTGTTATTTGAGGCATAACTACCATATGTTGTTGATCTTTTACGGTGCTGAGTGCTTCACATGCATTATTTCATCTGCTCCTCCGATAGATCTGGTTCTGTCATCACCTCCGTTTGGTGAGGAAATTGAGGTTTCAGGTGGTTAAGCTTCATCTGCATCATGTTATTGTTATCGTTGTTGTTATGTTGTTGTTGGAGAAGGAAATGAGGACACCAGTGGGTCTGCCGGGTCCAAGGGAGTGGGCAGGTCCCTGCCTGTTGGTTGAGGGGCAGTGTGGTGCAATGGGGAGTGCTGGCCTGGGACTCAGCAGAAAGGGCAGGCTTGTGGCTCCGACGGGTTCTTGCTGGTGATCTGGAGCCAGCTCAGCTCGTGTGTGGGGTGGCGGCTGCAGGAATCCCGCCTGCTCATCTTCGGAGCAGAGGGGTGGGCTGTGGGTGCAGGAGTGTGTTCCCGTACATTGCGAGTCACCTCGGAGGTGCGGCCCCACCGTTCCTCTGGTAGGGTTCCACTTCTCTGGTGTCCCCGGGTCCCTGCTGTGTCTCGTCTCTGGTGCAGTGGAATTCTTGGTGCCCTGTGTTCTGTTCGCCACTTAGCTCCTGGAGTGGCAGTGCTCCTGGAAGCAGGCCCCGATTCTTCTCGGCCCTTTGTCACTTGGCAAGGGCCTGGCACACCGCAGGTGTGAGCAGATGATGATTACAGGGACAAGCAATGGATGGTCTCTACCGCAACGTGCAGCAGCCCCACCGGCGGCATCTTTGTGAGCCCCTGTGCGTTCGTCTCTGGAAGCTCCCGCCTTCCCCGCTGTGCTGTTCTGCCATCGTCCCACATTCACACGCTCTGTCGTGTTGCCCTCGTAACCACACTCGTACTTGTCGTTCTTGGTGGACAGACTTTTGGTTTGCCAAATCTGATCTCTGTAACCTGTCTGCCCCCTGTCCTCTCTTCACGTGTGACATGGAGAAAGGCTTCGGAACCAGGCAGCCCTGGATCCAGACTGTGGCATCTCTACTTGCTGGCTCTGTGGACAAATGAGACAACCTCTGTGAGCCTCAGTCTCCCTTCCTTTGAAATGGGGATAGTGCAGCCAGCCTCTGGGAGTAGAGGGATCTGCATGCTGTCGGTGCGTGGTGAGGGGGAGTTGGTCCAGTTTCCCTGGCCGGCCTCTCGACCCACTCTGTCTGCAGGCATGTCCCACCCGACCAGAGCACTCTGGCTCCCACGGGCCTGGGTCCCTTGGCTCCGCCCCTCAGGATGACAGCTCCATGGACTGCTGGGCCCACCGGCCCCCTTGGGCCTGTGCCAAGCCCAGCGTGTTCTGAGGCTTCCTGAGTGCAGGCCGGCCCCCAGGCCCGCTGGTCTGGTTCTTGGCTGACCGGGAGGCAGCTGCCAGCCCACTGTTTACCTTGGGAGCATGGTCTCCTCTCCGGCAGCGTTTGCCAGCCGCGGGGCGAGGGCAGATTTATGAACTCAGTCACACAGAAACTATTTAAGGCCCTGGTTGGCCAACAATAATGTAAAGACACACAGGCCTGGTTGAAAAAAGGTTGCATTTAGGTGCCCACACTTCGGTCTGATTTACAGCGTAGGCCGAGGCTCCAATTAGCAGTCACAGCCGTCTTTAAGCGGAGACCCAGGGCCTTCCAGGATTATGCAGACTTTCCAGGGCCTGGGCTATGATGACATTGTAGCTGGAGGCTTGTAAAGCTGTGCACCGTTTATCAACGCAGTATAGTCTTAACTGCCCTGCTGCTCAGCTAACCTGCAAGGCCTGGGCCCCCGGCCTAGCTACTCGTTAAAGTGGCCCGCGGAGATTATTGGAAAGAGGGACCTGGTGTCGATCCTGGCTCTCTACTACTTGCTGTGTGACCTTGGGCAAGTGGTTTAGCCTCTCTGAGCCGACATTTCTTCATCTATAGCTTAATAGTGTGGCAGCATGGAACTTGGGAAGAGTAGTAGACAGTCTGCTTTGTGGGACTCAAACAAACCAGGTAGCAGCTGTAGAGAAGCCAGCACAGTGCCCGGCGTGCAGTAGGTGCTCAGTAGTGGCGTGTACGTTAGAGTTCCTGAAGGGAACAAAAATCCAGGAGAGGCCTGGCGTCTTCTCTGGCGCTCTGCCTGGCTGCCTGGCGGGGGCGGGGCGGGCAGCAGAGGGTGGTGAGGCAGCAGGGCCCGAAACCCTGAGGGCTGGGTGGGGGCTCCACCCTGGAGTGGGCCCGAAGACTCAGCACCACTGTCACGGGCTACTTCTGAGCTGTCTACTGAGCAGGCTGTGGTCAAGGCCTTCTCGAAGCGCCTACAGTGTACAGGACTGCCCTGGTGCCTGGCACAGTGCTGGATCGCAGCAGGCCCTGAAGTGTTCGTTGAAGGCGTGGTAAGGCCCGTGACGCTTGTGTGCCCAGACCCCATCTCCAGTCCTCCCCATGCCCACGCCCACCTCACTGCAGCCTCTGCCCTCACGGGCAGGAGGGAGGCGCTGGCGGGCGGCGCTGGAGGGAATCTGACATCAGATCAGTGTGCGGACAGGCTTCTCCTGGTCAGAACTGTCCCCCAGTGCAGGAGTGGGCTCTGACGGGGGCGGGCACAGCCAAGAAAGCCTCAGTCCCTGCCCTCAGAGAAGCCAGAGTCTGAAAAGACGAGTTTTATACAAAATGGCAGCAGCCAGCATAGCCCAGGCGTTCTGAGTGACTGATCTAGGAAGCCCCAGCGTTCTAGGGCCTAGAAAGTGTTTCGGGCCCTTCCAGTGCTGGGTCTGCCTCTCTCTGCCATGGAAACCCTCATCACTCTGGGCTTCACGTCTCTCCTGCTGTGCGGTTTCTGGGACGGCAGACGAGTCCAGGACTGCTCTCTGTCTACCTTCAGGCCATGGGGTGCAGTGACAGGTTCTAGGGGGCCCAGGACAGAAGAGAAAGGACATCCACACTAGGACGTCCTGCACACGCAGGTCCTGGACTGAGCAAGGCACATGGTGCGCCCAGGGGGCAGGCGGGCGTGTGTTCCCTCTCGCTCGGCCCTTACTGAGGGATCCCCTGGGTGGGTGCTGGGCACCACAACACAATGAGACACCCTTCCCGACCTGGCCCCGGGTCTGGTGGGGAGGCTGGGCACGGGAGCGAGGGGAATGGACATGTGGGTTGGCCCAAGGGGTGGGAGTTTGTTAGGAAGAGGTGAGAACAGAGTGAGTGAGGGAGTGTTGTGTTCTGGGAGTGACTGGGAGTCAGCTGGGGCCAGAGTATAGGGCCCGGGCAGAGAGCAGCGGCTAGGAGACTAGAAAGGTCGGCTGGGGCTACGTCATGCAGAGCCTTGAATGCGTGCAGAGGAACCGGGACATGATCTTGGAGATCCACGGCGGGGTGCTATCGTCGGTGGCTGCTTTCAAAAGATCACTTTGATAGTAAGTGACAGAGCCGGGCTGAACCCCAGGGGATGGCACTCAGCGTGACCCTGGGCCTGCCTTGAGGGGTTATTAAGTTACCTTTCCTACCTTGGACCCTTAGATGTGTGCCTCTGCCTCTCCACCCCACCCGTGTGCTGTCGCACTTCCAGAGCGCAGGCTCCCGTCACATTGACTACACCTCGTATGCCCTTCCAGCCTGACGAGCAATGCCCGCTGCAGGGCCTATCCCTCATCACCAGAGCTGTGGCCGGCTTTGATTTGGGGCTCTCCTAAGGACGTTTGATTGGCAGTAATTGGAGTCCGCCGTAAGCTCACGCAAAAGGGCAGATTATTTATGTGTTCTCTGCTGTTCTGTTAACAGTGACTTCAGAGGGGCATATGGAACAGATAAGGGATTATTTAGAAATCAGAAATTTGCGAGAGACTGGAAAGAGCTTGATAAAAACCATTTAGGTACTATAACGTGCTTCATTTAAAAAAGATATATATTTACCTAGTCCGTCTGATTTTACAGGGAGTGAGTTAGGAGAAGTATTCTGAAATGTAGTTTGAATGACAAGATACTTCATGGTAGCTGCTCGAGTTACTGCACGCCCGTGTGATCTGCTCTGTATCTATTTCAAGGCACACCTGAG
Source organism: Ceratotherium simum simum (assembly GCF_057802395.1). Lineage (NCBI taxonomy): Eukaryota > Metazoa > Chordata > Mammalia > Perissodactyla > Rhinocerotidae > Ceratotherium > Ceratotherium simum. The sequence goes on from NC_141921.1 coordinate 5,681,185, forward strand.
GGGTCAGAGGGCGGGATCATCCCCAGGCAGCCTCAGCCACAGGATGGGGTTGCTCTGTGTCTGGGTACCTGCTGCCGCCCCGACCCCTTTCCTCCAGGACCTCAAGAGACTTTGCGGACTCTTCCTGGCTTCCTTACATCTCGTCGGTCACCAAGTCCTGGTGACCCAGCCTCCTAAACCTCTCTCTGGAGCCAGACTGCTTGAGTCAAACCCCAGTTGCTACAACTTTCTGTCTGAGTGAACACGGGCAAGTTAGTAGTGTGTGCTCTGTGCTTCAGTGTCTTCATCTGTAAAGTGGGCTCATGAGGATAACACCCACCACCAGAGCTGTTCTGGGGACTTGATGACGTCATGTGCAGAGTGTCCAGGGTATCCAGCAGATAAGGCACGAGTGTGGCCGAACGGATACACATTGTGTCTGGTCCCAGCCCTGGCCCGGGGGCTCACCCTGGGGTTTAGGGAGGTGGGCGGGTCTGTGGGTCTGGGCACACACGGAGCTGAGCCCCAGGCTGCCGTCTCCAGGGTGGTCACCTGGTGTGCGTGGTGGATGAACGTGGTCTGCAGTTACCCTCTGCTCCCGCGCCAGGAGGTACGTTCTCCTCGTTGTGACTGAGTGCTGCTTCCCCCGCTGCCTGGTCTCTGAGCTGCGGGCTCTGGTTTCTCAGGCCTCTCCTGAAGCCCGACAGCGTAGCCCCAGCCCCACATCCCACACGCACACACACACCCGCTCGCCGGCCGCTCTCTCCTGGTCCCCCTCAGTCTGTGCTCTGAAGGGCTGGGCTGGCGGTGCCCCGTCTCTTTCAGGAGCCTTCGGAGCCACAAACAAGGTCTGAGGTAGAGGATTTACAGAGTCAGAGTGGCCCAGTAGACCGTCTCATCCCAACCTGCTGCTTCGTAGGGAAGGGAGTGATCTAGTCATCTGAGGAGGGAGGAGGGGAGGCCAGTCTTTGGATCTGAGAGCCCCTGTGGAACTTTCTGGAACATGCCAGCCCTGTGGGTCGCTGAGCCTGGAGCAGCCACCTCATGGGCAGCACTCAAGTCTGTCCAGAGAGACAGCTTCGGGGGCCTGGGAGCTGCCAGTCCCTCTCAGATCCAGGTCCCCTGCCCTTCTTGTGAGGCCTTTTCCATTCTGCACCCCAGAGAATGCCTCCTTGAAGCCTCACTGGCCCTAATGGAGCCTGGGAGGGTGACAGAGTCCTTCATGGCAGCTTCAGGGTCAGAGGCGATGTCAGGGGTGGGGAGCCCTCCTGAGCCCTCTGAGGCAGTGGCTCTCAGAAAAGTGTCCCTCAGCTTTTCAGAGCTGGCCGGGGGGCCTGATGACAGGTCAGAATTGGGGGGGTCTATGTCGCTGCCTCCCTGATGTGACCCATTTCTACTCACACGATTTGCCCAGTGTCCCTGTTGCCCACAAGCTCAAACCTGAGTCCAAATTGGCATCAGAAGAGGCAACTTGCCCGGACTAATGAGCTGCTTGATTAGTCCTGTGGTGCCAGACTTGAGTCAAGTCCTGGCTCCTCCTCGGATTTGCTGTGTGCCCTTGGGCAGTCACTTCCGCTCTCTGAGCTTTGGTTCTCTGCCTTTACAAGAAACATATGTAAATAGCCTGGCCCCTACTCCCTGCCACTACCTCAGTTATCTAAGTGTTACCCCCCCAGGGCTGTGGGGGGTTGGGGGTTCCTCTGGACACCCCAAAGAAAGGGCTAGGGTTCAAGTCCCACTCACCGTGTGACCTCAGATGATTGTTCCGGCTCTTTGTGCCTCAGTTTCCTCGTGTCAAAAGAAAGTTGTCATGACTACCCTCCCTTCCTTGTTTTGGAGATGCTCAGATGGGATTGCAAATGTGAAGCAAGGGGAGGTAATGGAAGGGGCTGCGATCAGATGAGATGTGTGTGCAGGAACGGAAGGTGGAGTCTTACGGCCTCGTGGGTGCAGGATGGCATTCTCTGCACTGAGAGGCGGCCCTTGCAGGGGGTCTCTCTGGCCATCCTCCCCCTCATCCACCCTGCTCCAGCCACGCTGGCCTCCTTGCTCTACCTCTTTTCCTGCCTCAGGGCCTTTGCACTGGCTGTTCCCCCTACTTGGGATTCTCTGTCCCCAGAGCTTAGTGTGCCTGGCTCCTTCTCATCCTTGAGGTCTCAGCTCAAATGCCCCCTCTTGAGAGAGCCTTTCCCTGGCCACCCCTTCACCACCGCACTGCTCCCTCACATCACAGGACCACGTGCTTTCTCCCATAGCACTCCCATGGTCTGATGTTATCTTAGCTTACTTCTTTGGTATCTGTGCCACCCCACTTGCACGAGATGCACAAGGGCAGAGGACATATGTGTCACCATGGTGTCACCAGCAGCTGGCATGGGGCCCCACATCTTGTAGGCAGTTAACATTGGATGGGTGATGGATGGGTGAGTGTGTGGATGGGTGGATCACAGTTGGATGGAGAGGTGGTGGATGGACAGGAAAAGGCTGCCTCATGTCAGGAGGGGCGGGACACCATCTCAGCAGGTGTGTAAGCCAAAGGGAGTGGTCCCTGGCAGGGGGGCCATGGAGTGGCTTCCTATCCTGGGAGAGGGTTGGATGAGGTAACCCCACGAGTCCCTCCAGCCCTGGCTGCGCTTTCCTGGTGACCCTAGATCAGAAGCACAGCCTGTGTTCACCAAGGCTTCCAGGGGCGGAGTCAGCTGCGGTGGCCAGACCAGCCTGTGTGGGCCAGTGGGGTGGGGCGAGGTGTCTTAAGAAAGGCAGAGAAGCTTGGTGGTACCCCTGCTCGGGCTGTGGACTCAGCTCTAATACCAGCTCTGTGTTGACTTGGTTTGGTCCTGCCTCTAGTTGAGGGCTTGGACAAGTTACTTATTACTTCTAAGCTCAGTCTCTGTGTGTGTAAAAAGGGGATAACACTAGTACCTACCCCCAGGGTTGTTAAATGTTTAAAAGGGCTGATTAAATAAATGGGAGTCTTTCTTTTCTGTACCAAGGTAGTCCATCTCTGCCTGCCCAAGGCCCTCCTCCAGGGTTGATGATAAAATAAAAGTAGAAAGTCTCATAGAAATGGTCTCACGCGAGGCTGTGGTCCGTGGTCCAGCCAGAACCTCCTCCAGCCTTTGGCTTCCGAGCGGGATGGAGGGGGCCTGGGGAGCCATCCCTGGGAATGAGCCGAGCTGGCTGAGAGAATGGAGGCAGAGGGGGAATGTTTCTATTAGGCCACGGGAATGTTTGCTTTTCTTCTCCAAGAACTGGTTGTGGTCATGTAAATCACCCTGGAGGAAAATCAGAGGGTCCCCAAACGCATCTGTTGGTTTTTATAAAAAAAGAAAGACAAAGACAACAATCTTTGTGGTTGGCTTAAAAGTATTTTAATCATCAATGAACAAGGGAAGAATAACCCCCCGGAGCAGGCGGGAATGTGGCCAGGGGACCTGAGAAGGAAGGCTCCGTGGAGGCTGCCGTCCGCCTGCCACCTGGGCCCCGCTGTGCAGAGCCAGCCCGTGCACGGTGCCTGCACGTGGGCTCCCAGGGACCTGCCTGGTCCCACTCCCATGGGGTGCAATCTCCACTCATAGAAGTTGAAGCTTGGGGTGTGTGGTGAGGCCTGGGGGGCCGTAGGGGAAGAGTCTGGGGGGGTTCCATCTTTGGGCGTGGGCAGGAGTCTGAGAGAGTGTGTACGTGTGTGGTTCACTATACCTGGGTGTGTGTTAAGCGTTGGGATTAGGAGAGAATGACTGTGTATATTTGTGTGATTAGATCTGTGTAGGTATGTGGGAGTTGTTTGTAGCATAACTGGAACATGTATGACTGCAGAGTAAATGTTTGGGATTGTGACTGGGGTGTGTGTGGGGTTTGGTGTGGGGTGAGGGTGTCTATGCAGTTAAGTACATATATTTTGAGGATGTGGTTGGGGAGTGTATGGTGGAAACAGACGTATACCCATTGCACACCCCCTGTTCCCCTACACATCAACACCCAGAGCATACCCAGACACCCCCAATACCTCACCGAGACACACGTCCAACGCTCAGCACATACTCCCATAGCACACTCTCAAACACACATCTCCAACAGATCTGCATATATGTGCATGTGGTTGGGTTGAGTGAGTGTGTGTGTGTGTGTATATGTTGGAGTATGAGTTTGTGTTTGAGTTTGGGGAGTGTCGTATGGTCATGGCATGCGCTTGTATTGGGGGAGAGTGGTTTGAGAGTGTGGTTGAGTGTTTGTTGTTCATGCCATGTGTGTGTGTTGCATTGGGTGTTGATTGTATGTTGGGGTGTGTGTGATCAAGGCATGCATGTGTTTGGAGGAGTGTGTTGGAGAATCTGTTTTCTGTATGTACATGTGTATTGGGTGTGGGAATGTATGTTGGCGTTGGATCTGTGTGTGTGTATGTAGGTGTGCGTGTGTGTTGGGTGTAGGGTGTTGGAGTAGAGCTCACCCTGGCTGGGAGAGATGAGTCTTCTGGCCTCACCCAGGCTGTGATTTGAACCCAGGAGCCTATAGCCCCAATTCCTTCCTCCTCAAGTTGAGGACCGTGTGAGGTGTTGGAGGGGGCATCTGGGAAAATTTCTTGGAGGGAATGAGGTTGAGCAGGGCTTGGAGTGGTGAAGAGAGCACTGGAGTCGAAGGACATTCCAGGTAGAGGGACCAGGAGGCAGGGGATGGCCCAGTGCGTCCAGGGAAGGCAGTGGGCGTGGAGTGGAGCGTAGGTGAGGGAGGGCAGAAGGAAGGGGGCCTGGGCCATGACATGGGGACTCAGAATGTCAGGCCAAGGAGCAGAGACCTCATTCTGCGGGCGGTGGGAGGCGGAGATGGAAGAGGCTAGACTGCAGAGCTCACAGGTGGCCCTAGGAGGGGCAGTATTACCAACAGTGCTCTCTAAGTACTCATAGGGTCCCCGAGAAAGGCAGCCCCTTCATGAGGCTTCGCGTTGGTCCCCCAGGGCTCTGAGCTGCCTGCGGTAGAGTGACCGTTGGACCCAGCAGCCGGGGAAGCCGTAAGGTAGAGGGTGTTTCCCCATTTGACAGATGAGAACCTGGGACGGGAGGGAGGAGCGGCCTGAGGCTTGGGCCTCGCTGGAGGCTGAGGGTCCCCTCCTGGACCTGGCGTCTCCCGCCGTCCGTGAGAGGCCTCCGTGCGGGCCCGGGTGCTGAGTGCAGGTACCGCAGTTCCCGGAGCGCGGCCTCGTCCCGTCCCCAGGCTTCACTGCAACCCTGAGAGAGGCGGGTGTTTTGAATTTCTTTGTATGAACGTGACGTAATCATATGCTAGAAATTTTGCAAAACCAAAAAGAGAGAGCGACAGCTCCAAACCACCCCGCGGAATGTCTCCTTCTTCCCGTCAGGTGTGACGTGGTGCTAGCACAGTGTCGGGCACACAGTAAGTGCTCCACAAGGGTGACTTCAAGTTCACGGTTGTGGAGAGAGGGGTCCCAGTCCCAGGCCAGCCCTCATCTCGGGTGAGCTGTTCACCTCTCTGTGCCTCCCGTTCCCAGTGGGGTTGTGGAGAGGATTATTAACAATAATTAGCACTGATAAATTTAGCATTATGGCTGAGAAATCTCCCGTGATTCCATGGCACATCATAGCCATCGTTTTTCAGGGCAGGATAATAGTCCATCACGTGGCTCGTGGTGCAGTTTACTCAGCTTTGCTTGCACGGTTGGATATCTAGATTGTTCCTGATCTTCCACTATATTCCTGTTTCATAGCAAGAATATTCATTAACTATCTTCTTGCAAAAATCTTGTCTGATCTCCAACCTGGGTGGGTGCCCTGAACCGAGAGGTCAAAGGGCACTTGGAACCTGGCTCCGTGTGAGTCCGAGTTCATTCTACTCATGGTCACATCTGACCCTCCAAACCCTGGGGGCAAGACATTCTCCTCTGGGCCCGCTGTTCCCCCAGCACTGCCTCCTGCCTCCTTCCTTCCCGGGCCTACTGCAGAGAAGGGCCAGGGATGCTCACTTGCTAATGTGTTAATGGGCTCGGTTCCCTCTGGTGCCGATGGCTGAAAACATCATCGTCCGTGATTTGCAGTGGGTGGGTTCCTGAGCCAAAGTCTGGAATCTTCAGGGAGAAAAGTCCTTTTCCACACAACTGGAGCATGCATGGCTGTGAGGAATCTGAAACCTTCCTGAATGAAATCAAACCCAGATCCCCTGAGGCTGGCAAAGGAGACAGAAAATCTCGTGAGGTGGGCTCAACCTCGTGGCCCCGGCTCCGGTCAGAAGTGTTGTGTCCACTTTGAGGGGTCTCTGGCCAGTCTGCCCCATATCAGCCCTAGGAGCCTCCGTGACCATCCCTTAATGCCCCAGAGCTCCCACTCGGCCACTTCCCAGATGGGTGACCTGAGCAGGGTATTGCTCTCTGACTCTGTTTACTCATCTGTAATATGGGGATGGTAATAACAACAACAATAATAATACCTACCTTGTGGAGTTTGTTATGGGGATTAAAATGCTGATTACATGTAAAGCACTTGAAACAGGGCCCAGCACATAGTCAACTCTCAATAAATGCTAGCTGGTGTTGTTTTAGCTCAAAAATGCCTTTACTTTTGCAATCACATTTCTGATAAGGGACTTGTACCCTGAATATATTAAGAACTCTTACAATTCAATAATAAAAAAGATAAATAACCCAATTTAAAAATGGGCAAGGGACTTGAATAGACGTTTCTGCAAAGAAGATATACACATGGCCAAAGCATATGAGAAGATATTCAGCATCATTAGCCATCAGGGAAATGCAAATCAGAACCATAAGGAGATACCACTTCATACCCGCTAGGATGGTTTGAATTAAAAAATGGATAATAACAAGTGTTGGGGAGGACGTGGAAAAATTGTAACGCTCATACACGATAATGGAAATGTAGAATGGTGCCCCTGCTTTGGAAAATAGTTTGGCAGTTCCACAAACAAATATAGAACTACCATATGATCTAGCAGTTCCGCTCCCAGGTATATACCCAAAACAAGTGAAACCATATGTCCGTACAAAATCTTGTACACAAATGCTCATAGCAGCATTATCCATAATAGAGAAAAAGTGGAAACAATCCAGATGCCCATCAACTGATGAATGGATAAATAAAATGTTTACATCGATACAGTGGAATATTATTTAACCATAAAAAAGAATGAGGTAATGACACATGCTACAGCAGGGACGACCCTTGAAATCATTGTGCTAAGTGAAAGAAGCCAGTCACGCCAGGTGCAGCATGCCAGAGCCAGAAGGGACCTGTAGGATCATCTTCAGGCTTCTCTTCTGTATTTTACAGATGGGGAAACTGAGGCCCAGAGAGGTGAGGTGGTATAGTGGAAAAGAAGAAGTACATTGGAGTCAGACAGGCTTGCATTCAGGTCCCAGTCAGCCAGGACTTCTGGGGTGGCCTTGAGCAAGAGTCATCTTTAAAATGTGGAGTTGTTGAGAAGGTAGAGCAATCAGACCCAGGGCCCAGTGAGAGCTTTGCAGCTGGAAGGGAGAGATTCAGCCCGCGTTCAGCAGAAACTGTGCCCATGCAAAGAACTGATAGGAGAGGCCGGCCAGCAGGGAGGAGTTAGAGAAGCAGGAGGATTCTGTCCTTGAGTTTTTAAAAATAAATATTTGTAAAAGTTTGATATGCTTATTGCAGAAAACATGGAAAGCACAATAAGCATAGATTTATAAGAAAACAAAAGTCTTCTCTGCTGCCCCCTCCCAAAGAGAGCCTCACGTTGGACCTCTCTGGGCGGCTCCTGGCTCCTTGAGTAAGACAGGAATGAACTTTGTGGACCATATTTCTGGTGAGAAATTACCATCATTCTGCCTGGTAACCCCTGCAGCCTGAGCGTGGCTTGGCACGACGGGAGAGGCAGAGAAATAGAATTTGTCAGAGCCGGTCTGAGCCCAGTTCACCAAGTTTGTATTCTAGAACGTGCAGTTGTTCCAAAGATGATGAAAACCCACTGTGGTGTGTGCAGTTAGCAAACGCGTTTTAAAGCGGGGCCCTGTGGTTCCAGGCTTGAGTGGGCCTGAAGGACCCGCCGGAGAGCTCTGGCTGTTGGTGAAGTTCTCGGGGGTGGATTTTGCTGGAGTCAGCATCTGAGAAATGCACCTTACAGAGATAAGGTGTATTTCCATCCATTAGAGGCAGGAACAGGTGGTGAAAACGGAGTAGAGCTCAGGACCCAGGAGTCAAGAGCTAGTCCTGTGAGGAGGCGGGAGGAGATGGCCCTGCTGCCCCTTCTCTAGGTGTGAGGAGGAGAATGCCCCCGAGGCCAAAGGTCAGGGGGCACTGGGCTGGGAGTCTGGAGACCTGACTCCCTGTCTTGGCATCCCTGCTGTCTTCGTCCCCAGCCTCAGTGTCCCCATCTGTAAAATGGGCAGACTTCCTTTAACCGCCCTTCCGACTCAGACCTTCTGTGATTTTAGAAGAAAAGAGCCTTTCTCCTTACCCTAGGGTTGGATGGAACACGGGTGGCCAACTCTGGCTGAGTAGATTGTTCCAGTCAGCAAACGTGCCCTGAGCCCCAACGGTGTGTCCAATCCATTGCTGGGCCCTGGAGTGAGAGGCCAGGTGGAAGACCAGCACCGTCCCATGTCTGACTCACACCCCCAGCTGGCGGGAGAGAGAGACACAGAGGCCGACAGTTACAATCCTGAGTCCTAGGAGCTGTGATGAGGGAAGGACAGGGCCGTGGGACCCCAGAGGAACCCAGCCCCGATAGTAGGGGAATCAAGGAAGGCTCCCTGCAAGAGGTGGCGTATGAGCTGAAGCTTGGAGGATGAGCAGGATTTCGCCAGGTGAAGTGGCAGGAGAAGGGCACTCCAGGTAGAAAGTGGCGGGAGCAGAGGCACACCGGTGTAGGCCTTGTGGACTGGACACCCGTCACTGGCGTGTTATTGCTGGGTGGAGCCCTGTCTCAACCTCAGAGGTGGTGGGCCTTATCTCTTATCTCATTTGGCCCTTACAATAAACCTACAGGAAGGAGTGTTGACTCTGTTTTCCAGAAGACAAGTCTGGACCAGAGAGGCTAAGTAACATGCCTGAGGACACAAGCCAGTAAGCCCCAGAGCTGGCACTTCACCCCAGGCCTGCGTAATCCAAAGCCCACACGCTGTCCAGCTGGCTCAGAGACGTGTCTCCAAACATTCGGCTGAGGCTGTAGAGATGGGTGTTGAAGGACAGCCCTGCGCTCACGGCTGCTGCTGGGGAATGAAACGCAGCCTCGCCCACCCCTGTCCAGGCTTGTGGCTCAGACTCGCCTGCGTCCTCTGCCCTCAGAGTGAGCCCGTCAGTCACCACTGTTGAATTAAACTGGCCACTCTGTCTCCTGAGACTCCTGGGTCATCGCTGGCCACCGCGTGTGAAATGGCTCGGTGACATCCCCCTGTGAGGAGGCATCCGTATCCCTCGGTGCATCCGAGGGGGTGGGCCTTGGGTTCCCTGGCGCAGGCACACAGCTGTCACCATCGGGGGCTTCATCCCCAGCAGTTCTGAAGGTTGGGCACCATCCATGTCTTCCTTGATCCTCAGATCACCTCTGGAGCTCATCGTGTTGTCCCCATATATTTATGTGGAAACAGTTCCGAGGGAAGTCCTTTGCCCACGTCACATAGGACGGGAACAGGTGTCAGGTCCACACCTGACTCAGGTCTTTCTGGCTCCACATGGAGGGTGGGAGCATCACCAGGTCTGTTACATGGGACAACGCCCCCAAAGCCACATGCAGAACTGAGAAGGAAGTCCAGTTCTGCAGCCTCCCTCGTCTGTGAAGTCTGCACTGCCCACTGTGCTCTTTCCTAAACCTCGACAGAACAGAGAGGTATAAGAGAGAAAGCAAAAGGTATAATGTGCCAAGAAGTAGAAAGTAGAGGGTGAAGTATAAAGAAAGGAAAAGTAACCCCTAACTACAGCACTCAGCAGTAACCACTGTTTAGCATTTGAGAGTGTTTTTCCAGACTTTTCTCTGCGTATATTATAATTATACTCTTGACTAGCATGGAATCATGCTAATTTGCATACTAATTCACTGTTTGATGACTTGCTTTCTTCGCTACAGTGTTCTGGACATCTAGCTGTGCGCACTCAGCTGAGGGAGTGATGCGTGAGGAAGTGGATGAATGGTAGTGAATGACTGAGTGAGCTCTCAGGCTGTCTGAGCTCTGCCCGAACTGCCTCCTGGAGCAGAGAGCCTTTGTCTCTGTCCTGTCACTGCCTCCCCGTCCTCTGTAGCCTCAGACCTTGGTTTCTCCATCTGCACAGGGCTCGCGGGTGGCAATGGGGGCTGTTAGAGCAGTGTCTGATGCTGACTCTCCGTAGCCCAGGGAGGGTAACGCTCTGCTGTCGTTACCAGCCTTGTAATGCCAACAAAGGTGCCTAACCCGAGAGGTTAGGTGGTCTGCGCCAGTCACGGGGTTGGAGGGGAGTCCAGATTTGAACTCGGGCTGGATGACTCCAGAGCATTCTATACCCCAGAACGAGCATGTGGGAGCAGGAAGAGCCTCCTGTGAATCCAGGGGGGGCAGGGAAGCCAGCCCTCTTTAGGCTGCTGCGATGTCCCCACCTGTAACATGAGGGTCTCCGAGGGCTGGCCCATGCTGACACTGTGTGAGTCTCGGGTCCCCACGCAATCCGGCCCAGCCACCCTGCTTATACTCCTGGGCCGGGGGGGACCCGGAGAGGAGTCTGGCCGAGGACCTGCCCCAGAGCCCAGAGCCTCTGCAGAGAAGCCACCATGGGAGCTGAGCCCAGTGCCTGAGGGAATTTCAGGCTGAGGGAACAGCATATGCGAAAGCACAGAGGTATGAAGTTCTGAGAGCCCAAGTAGTCAGTGTACCAGAGACTAGAGAGGGAGAAGAGAGATTGGGGAACCAGCCACAGCTGGAAGGCCCACTGATTCAGATGGTGGGAGGCTGGGAACGCCAGGCTGAGGGCCTTGGGTGAATCTTGAAGGCAGTAGGGAACCATCGATGAGTTTTACTAATGGTGAGGGTGGGCTTGTAATTTAGAAATCTCTCTGGCTGCAAGGTAGATGGTAGATTTTAGGGCTGTGGCGAGGGTGGAGACAGGGAGGCCAGAAAGGAGAGTGGCAGGATGGGCATGTAACTGGCACTGCCCTGGGGAGGGAGCAGTCAGAAGGTCCCACCCGGGCTCCTAACTTGCTTCCCCCAGGATGGAGCGTGGACTCATCTCTCAGGCCTCAGCCCCCACTGGCAGCCCAAGGGCCTGGCCGGGCCCAAGTGCAAGGCTGCAATTTATTTTCTGTAAATTACTGGTGCCCAAGTCATAGCTGAGCGGTTCCGCACAATGGCATCCTTCTCTTTTTGTCCTCCTGAATTTTAGAAGCCAAAGCTACATGTTTTAATTTTACATTATTCCTGACATAATGCTAACGAGTTCCAGGTGCCCTGTAGTCACGGCGCAGCTCTGCGGGGCCAGCATCTGGGCAGGGCCCTGCTCCCCAGAACGCCCCTCCTGCCGCCCCCTGGTTCCCAGCAAAGTGCCTCTCCGTGTGTTTCTCCTTAAGGACGCCTTCCCGCTGGATCGTGTGTTTACAGTCTTTTTCGGTTTACTTGGTGCTCCTTTCGTGTGGTGACCACAGGGTGTTTCTCCCTTGCCCAAGGGACGGAAGGTTCCCGTGAGAGCCTGACCACCTGCCTGGCCCAGCAGAAGGCACGCTTCCCTCTCAGACCCCTGGGGTATCCCAGGTGAGGGGTGGGACGCCTGCCTCCGACTCTTCCAGAATTTTCCAACTTGTGTTGGGCCGAACAGCTGGAGAATTTGGATTTTAAGGGAGATAAATGCTCTCAGGGAATCTGAAAAACAGTGTGGTGGCTATTCTTGCTAGCATTGTTGTTTTCTGGTGACGTGAAACATTTAATTGTTTGTTTTGAGTCATTTCTTTCCCGTGGCCTCGTGTTCCCTCAATCTGTAGCCCACTCTGCCTTTTGCCGAAGGTGACGTTAAGGACAGGGTTCGGTCCTGATGCTGCGCTTCTCCTCTGGCGCCCTGAGCCCAGGCTCCCTGGGAGCCTCTGTTCCTCGTCTGTGAAAGAGGACAGTCCGGCCCCTTCCGTGCAGGGAGCCCCGAAGGTTACCCCAGGCAGTGCACAGACGGGGGCGCCCGTCAGTGGTGGTTCCCCTCCCTTCTCCCCTTTCCACGTCCCCATGAGGAGACAGACAGCGGTCTCTATTTTATTTATGGCAGGTCTGAGCCTGAAGTCCACAGCCTTGAGTGAGAGAAACAAATGTGGCTTTAACATTTTCCTTGAATTCCCTGCCTGTTCCGAGTGCCCGTGTGCTGGGCAGCAGACCGCAGGCAGGTCCCAGACCACTGCCCGTCTTGTCTCTCGGTTGCATCTAAGTTCTGGGGTGTGGGGGGCTTACCCTGAGCCAAGGGGTCCTCAGAGTTGTTTCTCCTGCTGGCATCTGCTGAGCCGTCCAGCATCCCGCCCCTTCTTTGGCCAGAGACCAACTATCTCCTGTCCGTCTGAAAGGCTACCTCCAGGCCAGCTCAGACTCAACGTCTCCTGCATTGTGCTGGGGGCGGGGCCTCCTGAGACCCCCGGAGCCCTGCCCATAGGGGCTTGGGCCCTGCCCATGGGAAGCCCTGCTTCAGGTCCGCAAGCCATGCTGGGTATGCTGTCACACACTCAGGGCTTGGCCCCAGGCATGAAAGGGCAGAGCTCAGAGCCTCCCCACTTTTAGGTACCCTGCCATCCACACGTGCCCTTCTCCCCCTCCAGTGTCCGTGTCCCAGCTGGAGCACGGCTCCAGGGGCGGGAGCACGAGAGGCTTTGCTCTTCCTCCCCACAAGGCATCTCCTGGCCTTTACTAATTTGGGAGCTCCCCGCCCTGCCCCACACGTCCCTCAAGGCTTTTATGTTTGCTGCTTGGTTCTTTCGTTCCTTAACAGTTATTCACGAAAGCCCACTCGGTGCCAGGCCCTGTGTTGTGTGCTCTCAGATGGGTTTGTGGCAGAAAAATCGTTTGCGGTAGTAACTGTGCGTGACTCATCTGTCTCCAGAGTTCTTTCCATTCAGCCCCGAGGCCTGGGATTTTGAAACCCACAAGCCAGGAGCTCACTGCTGTCTGCTCTGCTTTCCGCTGAGTTATCTCCCTGGGGCACTGGGGTAGAGGCTCCGTGCTGCTCTACATATACCCATTTGACGGATGAAGCTGAGGCCCAGTAGGGAAAGGGGCTTTCCTGGGACACCTGGCCCAGGGGGCTCCTCTGTGGCTGAACCAGCCAGGTGTCTGGTTTATAGCCGGATGTTACTTGCTCAGTGGGGCACTTGGGGACAGGGAGGGCGTTGGCAGCAGCTCCCAACTGCTGAGAAGCCCCAGCGTGAGCCCCTGAGCCCCAGTCCTGCCTCTCGAGGGGTTGCTGTGATGCTCATGGGACCGGGGAAGAGCGATGTTCTGCAGACTGAGGCCCTTGGCCACCAGAAAGTTTTGCCCCTGTCTCCTCCCGGCTTCTCATGCCCCCATGGGTTGGATTTCATTCAGTTTTTCATTTGTGTAACTCGTTCCTAATTGCAGGTGACCTTCCTCCACTAGCTCGAGTGTGAGGGCTGGGCTGTCCCATGCCTTCCGTCCACCATTACTCAGCAGCACCATGAGTCCAGGCTCTGGGTTGGGTCAGTGGTAGGAGGTGCGACATTTAGGGTGTGGCCCTAAGTTGCCAGCTCAGGGCCAGCCCACCTTGGGCCCCTCTGTCCACCTATGGCAGGTGGCTGGGTGGGAGAGTGGTGAGGTGCTGAGGCAGGTCACCTGGCCTGCTTATCTACTGGCCCCCAGTGTGGGCCTGTTGGATGTCCCAGAAGGTAGCTTAGGAACCAGCTTGCACTCTCCAAGCAGTCCTGATGAACTGGCCGTCCCGGCTCTGTTCCTGAGCACCTGGGCGGGTCGCTCACCTCCTCCCCAGAGGGCTCCTCCCCACAATGGGCACAGCCCTCGGTGACCCCCCCCCCCACCATGACCTCCGTGGGTTCCTGCTGCCCCCGGAGCTGCACATCCTGTTGGTCTGGCCCCACCCCACCCTGCCCACCACAGGCCCAGGTCTGAGGTGGGGGACAGAGCCTCCCGGGACATCCTGGTGGCATCTGAGCCCCAGGAGCACACTGGGCGGGTTGCTCCCACCCACCCACGACCTCCAATGGGAACTTTGTGTTTATTACATTTGTATTGATTCCTGGGCCCCGACGTGAGGTTTTCTTTCAGGTGGTGGGTGGAATGTCGGATCTCTTTCCTCCCCAGGATGCTGTGGGTCGTGCAGGGCTGGGGATTAATGCAGCTGCCACCTGTGCCCCCCTGGTGCACGTGCACTCCATGCCCCACCCATCCTGGGCAGGCGGCCCTGGGGTAATTAAACTAGGGAAGGCAGGTGACTGGTTTAAGGTCACGCGGCAACCTGTGACAGAGCCAGGGCTGGAATCAGGTCTTCAGACCCTGATGTTTCACATCGTGTACCCATCCCCTGCCGTTTCTTCTTGGAATTCAGGAGAGGAGCCAAAAAGAGGACTCACATTTACTGAGCACCTGTCCTGTGCCCAGTACCAAGGCCACACTCTGATGTCCATAATAGGCGTTGGAGGCCAGGAATGTCACCCCATTTTGTGGTGAGAACACTGAGGCTCACAGGGGCCAGGAAAAAGAGGAATGGGCCCTGAGCCCAGGGCTGTGCTGGTGGCGGGGAGAGAGACCAGGGGGTGGGCTTGTCTGGGGGAGGGTTGATGTTGGAGGCTGGAGAGGACCCTTTTGTTTGTCATGACCCCTCTCTCTCCTCCTCCTGAAGGAGTGCTCCCCACCTCACCCCGGCTCTGTGGTCGGACGGTGTCCCTGTCTAGAAAGGTGTCTCCTCAGCAAATGGGACCAGGTGCCTCTGCTTCGAGGTTGGCTGTGGGGATGGGTGGGCTGCCGTGTGGTTCTTCCGCCTGTGCCTGCCTCCTCCGCCTGTGCCTGCCTCCCCTCCCGGGGGCAAGAGGCCTGGCCGGGCACCAGACAAGGCCCCAGGGACTGTGTGGTGTCTGCACGGAGGGTGAGCAGTGAGAGATGGGCAGTCCTGGCCTCGGCACCAGGGTGGCGGCCAGGCAGAACAAGGTCCCCGGAGCTCAGAAAACGGCAGGAACGGGGAGGATTAGGGAAGGCGTGGGGTGGGGGGATCCTGAGGCTTGAGCCAAGTCCGGAAGCACAGGGAGGACTCGACAGGCAAATAGAGGGGCCTTGTGAGCAGAGGACACAACGTGGGCAAAGGCAGGAAGGTACGGCCTGTGGCTGGAGCATGGGGGGGTGTGGGCATTGGGCTAGAGGTCAGGGGGCCACAGGGTGTTCTTGGCCTAGTCTCGGGGTTCTCTCGGGCCATGAGTGCCCTCCTCAAAGCCACGCCAGTCCAGCTGCCATGGCAAAGTCGGGAGGTACAGGGGGCCCTGCAGCCTCGATGCCATCTCCCGGGAATAGCCTGGAGCACGGAGAGGGGCACGTGGGAGCCTGAATGTCCACGGGTCCAGCTGTGTTTGGTGTCAAGGTGTTGGTGTGAGGGCATGTCTTACCCGCTGACCTTCTGGAAGCCTTTTCTGGATGTTGTCTCTGGGTGAGTGTCTTCTCCCTGAGCACACAAACCACCGTGAGGCCATCCTATGCTGAGTTGTGGGCCAGTTTCTGCGTGGGCTGTGCTGTGCGTGGGCTGTGTGTCAGTGTGTCTGGGGTCCAGGAATTTGTATGTTTGTGCCTGTGGTGTCCTGGGGTCTACGTGTGAGCGTGTGTGTGCTGGCCTGTGTGTCTGTGACATGAGCCGTGTGTGTGTGTGTGTGTGTGTGTGTGTGTGTGTGAATCAGTGCTGTGTGTTGGTATCCTGGGGCTCTGTGTCTTTGACTGGCTGGTGGGGAGGGAAGGTGTCAGAGTGTGCGTGTGTCTGCTTTTCCAGGTCTGTGGCTGGTGGCTGGGTGTGTGTGTATGTGTCACCATTCTGTGCAGTCTGCTGGGCCTTGGCCACTAGCCGAGCCTCTCTCCACACCTCGGACGACGTCCGGCCACAGCTCAGCACAGGGGCTCCCCTGAGTCCCACCTGTCTACTTGGTGAGCAGACTCAGCACCTCCTGCACCTCCCACTTTGGGGACCTCTACACACCTCTGGTAGGGTGGCCTGGCCTCTTGGCCCTCGCTGCCTGGGAACAGGAACCCATTTCTTGCCCAGACAGGGACTTGCTGCTGGAGAAGGGCCCAGTCCAGAGCCTTCAGTGCAGTCCTGGTGAGGAGGGGACGAGGGGTCTGCAGCCCCCACATCACCAGCCTTGGAAACCTCCTCCCAAGGGCAGGCACAACCTGACCCCTGGCCCAGTCTCCCTTTGTCCTTTATGTGCCCCACCCCTCCCTGGGCCTGCCAGCCTCTCTAGATGGTTATGACGGCCTGGAGAGCTGAGCAGACGCGAAGTGATCCCCACGCTGGCCTCGGATCTCATGGCACCCATCAGTCACAGCTGCCTAGGACAGGAGCATCGCCCAGGCACAGAGGGGTGCTGGGGCCAACCCAGGCTCCATCCCTCGAGCTCTGGAACACTGACACATAAACTCCCTGGGCCTCAGTTTCTGCCTCTGTAACAACTGAGGTCGCAGTACCAGCCTAACGGGGCTAAGGAGATGGTGTTAGGGAGAGGTCGGCTGAGTCCCAGGTACGTGGTAAATGGGATCGCTGCTGTCACGGTCATACATCTGCCCGTTCATTCATTTCCTCAGACGGCACTGCATGCCCAAAGCCAGGCCAGACCCTCACGGGCCTCACAGAGCAGAGTCTAGGCCAGCGCCCTCTGGCCTCACCTCCCAGGACTCTCTCCACATCTGTCCCTCCCCGTCTTGCCTCAACCTCCCTCCAAGGAGCGGCGAAGCACCTCGTGAAAACTCCATGGGAGCTCATAGGACAGTCACCTTAGGGCCAGAGTCCCCCTCCCAGGGTGCGGGGTGAGCCGTGGACCTCGGCTCCTGGCTGGCCTTTCAAGCTGGCCAAACACAGAATTATTTGACGTCTTAGAGAAGGATCTGGCACCGTGCAGTTCTCCCATCCAGATCATTGTTGTAAAGTCAGTTAAAAGTTTGTACAAAAATGAGAAGTTGATCCCCGAATGGCCTGCCAGACTGTTGTAACCCAATATATTTTACCCTTAAACAAGAAATGTGTTTGTTTAGAAGCAAGTCACTGGCAGATGCCAAAACTGGAGGCATTTCCTCCCCCGGCCCCGCCTGTGCCCTGCTCCCCCAACCCCCTCCCTACCCATTGTGTCCAGATCCTTAGGCAGAGCCTGAGAACCAGCCTCCCCTCCTCTGCGGGCCGTGTCAGCTGCAGGGAGGAAACTTAACGTTCATTAGGCACCCACTCTGTGCCCAGTTCCTATGCTGGGCATGTCCTTTTGTTTACTTCTGACAGCCTCTTGTGGTGGCCCCATTTTAGAGAGAAGAAAAATGAGAACAGAGATGGGATGCGACTTGCCTGGGTTTGTGGCTGTCACTGATGGAGCCCTGGCATAAACCTCTGTCTGCGTGACTTCGTGGCCTTTGGCTTGTGGCACAGTGTCCACAGGACCCTCGACCCTTCCCCAGGGGCCAGAAGGAGAGCACGGTCACGGTCACACCAACTGGCACCATGCTGGGGCTTCCGTGAATGATCTCACTTAGCCCTTCTACAGATGAGGGAGAGGCTCAGAGAGGGCAACTTGCTGAGTAGGGTGAGCCCAGCCCTGCAGATTCTGACGTCTGCCCAGTGCCCTCCCCTCCCCCCACCAGAGCTTGCAGGTTCCCGGGTTTTGGCCCAGAGGGGCAGAAGGTGTCCCCTCCCCAGCTCCCAGGATGGCTCCCTCTGTCTTTCATCTCCTGCCCCTGGTCCTCTGAGCTGCATGCAGCGGTAAGGGATTGCAGTGGACTTTTTTCAATTAGATGCTGATTTTCCCCGGCCTGTTACTATAAAACTCCAGATGGTCTAGGGCTTCACGGTTCCCGGGGTATTTTCCCCCGTTATTTTAATCTTCTTTTGTAACACGCCCCACATGTGGGAACGGGGCCTTTCAAGACTCCGCGCTCTGTGCATCAGCCGGGGCTCGCCCTTCTCTGCTGTGCCGCCTCGGATTTCCTTTTTGTGTGGTGGCATCTCCCCTCTCGGAGGGGCCAGGAAGAAGGGCGTCCTTTCCCGGCACCGGCTCTGCATCCAGGGCTGGGCCCGGCCTTTGCCTGGGCATGGAACCCAGGATGTGGGCCCAGTGGGAAATCCCTGTAATAGCTGCTGAGTGCCAGCCCATTTTTGGTGCTTTATGTAGGGATCCCTAAGGCAGTGGCAGAGGGGCTAGGGCCCCTATAGACAGACTTGCACATCAGCCAGACTTGAGATCATATCCCAGCTCTGCCACTTACTGGCTGTGTGACCTGGAGCCAGTGATGTCACCTTTCTGAGCCTCAGTTTCCCCATCTGCAGAGTGGGGCTAGGAAGGAGCCTCACCAACAGGGCACGTTGTCATGATTAAATGAAACACCACGTGAAGCACACACAGCACCCAGCCCATGGTAGGCGTCTGAGAGGGTGTCACCTTGTCACTTACATCATTCTGAATTCACCCTAGTTCTGTCTTAAGGCATATTTTAATGTTTATGCACTTTAAGGTAAATAAGAAAAAGCTAACACCCATTTTTCCATTTTTCTAGACTGTTTGATGTCCCTTCTGTTCCTTCTCCCCTCTTGCGTACCCTCTACCCACGGTAGCCACCCTCTCTGTTGCCCATGGCATGTGAGCCTTTGTTTCTGGCCAGATAAATCTGTTGTGTTTGGTTATTTGAGCTGGTGTGTTTCAAATTTACCTGAACAAGAGGTGCCTGTGTAATTCTCTGGGTGGACACAGTTGGCATCAGGGCCCTGGGCCCCAGGATGCTGCATGCACCCTGTGGTTCACAGGTGCACCCCTGACTGTGTGCCCAGGTGTGCCAGAGTGATGCCCCGTTTACAGATGAGGACTCTGGGCTCCGACAAGTGAAATGAACTTGCCCAAGGTCATCCATCAGGAAGTGTGGATTCACACCCAGGCTGCTCTGATGCTGAAACACAATGGTGTGGGGGTGGGAGGGGAGGGGCAGACACCACCAAGCCATCACCAGGGGCCAGGTCACCTCTGCCAGAATGCCTGGCGAGGATTTGGACTTGCCGAAGCACTGGGGAGCCATGCAGGGGTTAAGCAGGGAGGGCCTCGGACAGACCTGTAGCTGAAGTTTTCCTTCTAGATACTGGATATCGTGTGGGAATGAGTTGGGATGGGAGGGGCGGGAGGCCTGACGGCGGCAGGCGCAGTCACCTGGGTGAGCAATGCTGGGGGTGTGGACCAGGGCAGTGGAGCAGTAAAAAAGAGAAGATGTAATGTTTAAGAGGTGGCATTTCCCTGGCTTGGTGGCCGGTTGGATGCAGGGGCCAGGGAGAGGGAACAGGTTCCTGGCTCAAGCATCCAAGTAGAAGGTAGGAGGTCAGAGGCTGAAGAGTCCAGCCAGCAGGAGTGGCACCAGAGTCCCCAAGTGAAGAGCCTCGTGCACCCCATTTGCTGGACCACATCAGTGATTGCACTGGGTGGTTTCTGCGGAGTCTTTTGGGATCAAAAAAAATCCCCAAACTCGTCTGCTCTAGAATGAATCACCACCCCATGAGTTTGATTGAAGGAGCCCCCAAAACTCCCATTTCTACTGCCACATTTCCTTCCCCTGCTCCCCTTCATTCTGACTCAGCAGGTCCCTCGCTGTCTCCAGAATATGCACCACCCCTCCCAGTCTCTCTGTGCCCTCCACCCTGTCTGTCCAAACCCTGCCTAGGCATCAAGGCCCAGCTCCCCCCAGAAGGCTCTAGCAACCCCCTGGCCTCCCCCGCTGGAAGCCCGTGAGACCAGCCCCTTCTTAGAGCTGACTACCTTCTCTTTTGTTTGGTGTTATGAGTCTTTTGTGGTCTTTGTTGCCCTAAAATCCTAGCTCGCAGCACGCTGCCAGGCACACGGGGCAGCTGAGCAAGGCAAGAAGACATGAATCAATGTGCAAGAGACAAGAGAGTGCACGAGCGAATCCAGGAAGTGAGTGGCTAGAAGGATGGGCGGATGCCTGAAGAGTGATGGGGATGAGTGAGCAGTGACGGGGGTGTGTAACAAGATTGGGGTGGATGGATCAGGGTGCACGATTGACTCTCAGAGCTGTGGGGTTTGTCTGACATTGCTGCCTTGTGTTGAAGATTGATGGGTCACTTCTTTCTAGAAGAGACAGCAGTTCTGACTGACTTAGCCCAGGCTCAGTGCCCTCTGGCATAGTAGGGGCAATTCCCCCTCCTTGCCCCCTTGCAATGGGGGCAGTGGGGTGTCCCAGGAGGTCTGCTCCTCAGGGTTATACACCTGGACATGACAGCTGGGAGGAAAGGGCCTGTCCAGGGCAAAATTTAGCCTAGAACCTCAGGGGACTGGGGTGTTGGGGGAGGAATGTCAGGAAGGCCCCACCCCAGTGTGTACCCCCTGGGTGCAGACCCCAGGAAAGCATCATTACACCCTTGGGTCACAGTGGCATTGCCTTAGGGCCCATCCTCCTCCTCCCTTAGGGAAACCGAGGCCCAAAACCAGGGATGTGCTATCAGCTCCATTTCTGCTCCAACAAGACCCATGTTTCCATTCTGGCAGCATCTGTACCCCCACAACACAACAGTGGTGGGGCACCTCTCCCTGCTGCCCCCCAACCCCCACACGGCCAGTCCCACCCCAAAAGCCTGCCTCACTCTCGTTGGAGGCTGCTCCTAGTACCCAAAGGGTGCCCCACAGCTTGGCGTGGAAAGGAGTTTGGGCCAGACCAGTGGCCAAGACTGTCAACGAGGGTGTCCTGTTCTTTGCTTCTGGGACCAGTGAAGCCTGACCCCACTGGGGTCCTCTCTGAGGGCAAGGCAGGAACAGCCCCCAGAAGAGTGGTCACATTTACAGAGTGCGTCCTGTGCACCGTACAGATGTGCACACTGCCCCACCCTCACAACAAGCCTGTGAGCTGCTTACTCTCGTCGTCATTTACAGAGAAAGAAACTGAGGCACAGAGAGCGTTCTGACTCGCCAAGATCACAGGGCTGTCTGCTTTCCAGGTCTGGACCCTTGCCCCAGACTGACACACCAGACCGTGGAGGCCCTCGAATGCCGGGCTAAGGGGCCTGACCAGACATCAGCAGGCACGCTGAGCCCTGGAGGGTCCTGAGCAAGGGTGACTTGGTTAGATTCACAGTTTAGAACTAGACTCATAAAGCTTTAAAGCTGGAGGGGCCTTGGGGGCTGTCTGGTGAAGCTGCCAGCTGTAAGGTAACGGGGGCTCGTGGGAAACTCAGATGTGCATGCCCAGATTTAGGATCCCAGACCAGGCCTTTCCGCCACCATGTGAGCCCTGCCAGGTCCCCAGGGTGCCTGCTCGTTAGAGGTGGAGCCGGGACAGCCCTGGGCTAACTCCGCATCGCAGGAGGCACTGGAGCCCCTGCCCCTCCAGCGTGTTCCCCAGTCCCCATCCTGCTCCAGGCCCCATGCCCAGGCTGACATCTGAGCCAAGGCTTGAGAGCCAGGGTGTGATGAGAAGGTCAGTCCAGATACCAGGCTGGAGGAGGAGGATGGGGAGTGAGGTAAGGGGTTGAGGAGTGAGAAGTGGAAACAGGACATGGGGGGACGTGGGAGCCCACCATGCCCAGCGGGACATCACAGACTCACACACACACACATGCCCCCTTCCGACTCTGCAGAGGGGCAGCAGGCCTGGGAGTTGCCACCTAGGTGCAAGGCCACTCCGCTACTTACCTACTGTGTGACCTTAAATGACAGCTACAGTGATGATACTGGGCGCGTGGTACCAAGATAAGCGCTTACTGTGCAGTATTTCATTTAATCCTCCCTACAACCACCCTCCATGGTTGGTAGAACTCACCCCATTTTACAGATGAGGAAACTGAGGCTCAAAGAGGGGAAAGGACTCACCTTGGATCACTCAGTATGTGGAGTGGCCGAGACGCAAGGCTGGTTGTCCACACCGGAGTCTGTGTCGTAACCACTAGGCTGGTTCCCCTAAGCCTCGGCTCCTGGCCGTGGGAGAGGAGTATTGGCCCCAAGGGCTGTGGAGGGGACACATCAATCACACTAGTGACAGCAGCAGGCCCAGCAGAGCGCACGCACATGGGTGCTGAACCCACAAGCGTTCCCGTCCTCCTCTCTCTGCCTCTGTTAGCCCACCTGCGCGGTTGCAGAATAGGGGCCCGCGGGGACCTTGGCAGGCAGCTGCAAGCAGGGCCCACGCACCTCTAGGCCCAGCATTTCTGGCATGTGGCCCTGATGGGGGCGTTGCTCTGCCAGGGGTAGCTGCAGCATCCTCATCGCAGACCAGTCCTGGGGGGCAGCACCGCTTCTGCACCTGCTGCTACCTCTGGTTCCACTAGAGGGTCGACCCCTCCATCAGGGCGCCCTGACCAGCTGCTCGTTCGTTGTACCCCAGCCTGTGACTCGGCTCTGGGAAGTTCCGAGGGGCGGAGACAGGACAAGGCTGGGCCGTTGGACATGGGCGTGGCATGGGCATAGGGCACACGCACAGGTATTGGGGTGCCTTGATGGACTCTGGAGGGGAGGGGATGCACTCACAGGGGTGCATGCGCTCCCCGGCCGGGGAACGCCTGTTCTTACCCCCATTGGATCACGGTTTCTAACCCACCCTTTGCACCAGCCCTGCCTCAGGGAAGTCCCAGACCCTCAGCCTGGAGGCATGAAGAGAAGGCAGCGGGTGTGCAGGAAAACCTCCTAACCCACAGCTCAGGGTGAGCCAGGGAGGGCCGGGAGGCTGGGGAAGGCCTCTCAGAGGAGGCAGTGCTTGAGCACCGTGAGTAGATGTCGCTACATGAGCGAAGGAGGGAAAGGCATTCCAGGCAAAGGGAACAGCTCAAGCAGAGGCCTGGGGGCATGCAAGTTCCTGACACATTCAGAGCCAATCCCTCCCGTGGGCTACTCTGCGTGACTTTGGGGGTCTGCAGACGGAGAGGCGCAGGGGCTGCCTCAGGAGACCGTGAACACCAAGCTGCAGATCCTGGACTTTTGAAAAATATATGAGTTAAATTGTCAGCAAGCTGGAAGGGAGGGTGTCCCAGGAGGAGCACAGCCTGAACAAAGACAGGGGTGGGGGCAACTGTGCAGAGACGGAGGGCTGGCCAGGCAGACCCTGTGGGAGAGATGATATACCGGCCTCCAGAGTCCGTGGACTCTCCCAACGTCAGGAAAATCACGCAGCATGTGAGGAGTTACTGCCGCTCCGCCTCAGAGGCCTCCCTCCCAGTGGAACAAAGGGACCAGCCGGTGCTAGAGGCAGCCCGCTCTCCAGCCGCGGCTCCTCCGCTCACTTCGGGGTGAACCTGGCACAAGGCCATTGCAGGAGAGCAAGGGGGTGGCTTGTGGCCTATTTATTCCCCAAATAGGATTCCCCCTGGTTTTGATGCACGGAAAAGGCACAACATCTGGAAGTAGGAAGCGGAACAGCCTCTGAAACCCAGTTGTGGGTGGCTCACCTTGGACCAGCCCTAGCGGTGCGTGGCCCGCAGTTGTGGCCAGGCCTTCGATGGGAGGCGGGGAGGGAGCTCACCCCAGACTAGTGGCTGTCTCTGGATCCTTGTCCTCACATCTGTCCTGGCCTGGGCATGAAACCAATGGCTCGGGAGAGGGAGCTGGCCTCCTCTGGTCTCTTCCTCCTCCAAGGTCACCTTCCCCTGTCCACCTGCCCCAGGAAGACAGCAGGCACAGAGAGCCACCTGGGCTTTGGCGCAGACGTGGCCTGTGTCCTGTCGTTGCCGTGTCACAGTCCTGTGATCACCACACGAAGCCTCTGTCTCTGAGGTGGGGACGTTGAGGCCACACCCTTCGCGGGTTGTTTGGTTAAACACCCAGCACTGTGCCTGGACAGACAGACGGCACAGGTGCGGTCTGTGCTGGTTCCTCTTCCCACCCATGGTGTGCACTGCAGGAACGCCGGCCTGGCTGGACGGGCAGACAGTGGGAGAAGCAGGAGGGAGCATCCAGTCACACTAGGGGACCAGGGCAGGCATATTCGAGCTGGGCTTTGAAGGCTGAGGGGGGATTGGATGGTTAGGAGAGAGGACATTCCTTGCTGAGCAACTTGTGTGAGCAAAGGCTTGAAATTGCCTGGTGGACCCCTGCTGCTGCGACCGTGGGGTGGGAGTCAGGGGGCCGGCGGGAAGGTGTGGAGGGCACAGGGGCTTGAATGCCAGGCTTGCGGGGCTTTAGGCAGACAGCAGCAGGGTCCCATAGGGTCGCTGTGAGGAGAGGAGAGAGGGAGGAGGGAGGGGATTCCGCGAAAGAGGGGAGCTGGGCCGAGGCTGCCGAGATGGGGCAGCCGGGCGCCGCAGGAGGAGGGCACTGCGTGTGTTGCTCTCTGTCCAGTCCCGCCCCTGACCAGGGCATCACCTGTCTGTGCTGCACCCACGGCATGCCCACTGCCCAGCACAGGGCCTGGTATGTGGGCAGGACATTGGGCATTGGACAGCCAAACAGCCAAATGATAAATCAAAGACACAGGGTTTACAAATGTGGTTGTTATTCTGACAGCAACCGGCACTCATGCTGCGCTCCAGATGGACAAAGCCCCTTGACAGTCAGTGTCCTACCCCTTGGGGCCCTGGTATCAGCCCTGAGTGGTGGCCTCAGAGTCTCAAGCTTGTAGGCAAGGGAATAAGGCACAGGGAGGTGAAGGGCGCTGCCATCCTGTCCATCCAGGGCTACGTCGTTTCCAGATGCCATTTGGGGGCTGGGGGATCCTTCCAGACCCAGGAATGGAAAGACCATTTTCTTCTCCAGCCCTGGTGGCCATTTCTAAGTCAGGGGTGTATTTTTTCTGGACCCCCAGGGCTTCCCTGATTAGAGTCTGGGTCCTGGGCACTTCATGGGGAGCTGAACCAGGGCGCCTGGAGGCCTCGGGCAGGCCCGGGGGGCAGAGGATGCTGGGGGCCGTTTCCAGGCTGAGTGGTGGGCCCTCCCGGGACTGCCGAGCGCCCCTCACCCGCGTCTCCCACAGTTTGAAGGCTGCAGCAAGGCCTTCTCGCGGCTGGAGAACCTCAAGATCCACCTGCGGAGCCACACGGGCGAGAAGCCGTACCTGTGCCAGCACCCCGGCTGTCAGAAGGCCTTCAGCAATTCCAGCGACCGCGCCAAACACCAGCGCACCCACCTCGACACGGTAGGCCCACAGCGGAGGCCGAGAGGGGACAGGGTGGAGGACGCACACACTGCCCCACTTGTTTGATGCAGGTGGGGGCCAGCATCCACGCCAAAACCCTGCCTTTGTCTTGAGCCCTGTTCACATTTGCAGCAGGAAGACTGTTGGGGAAAGGGGGAATCCTGTCATTATAGGATGTTTAGAGGTATCCCTGGCCTCTCTCCACTAGACAGATAGGAGCAATTTCTCTTCTCCCAGTTGTAACAACCAAAAGTGTCTCTCAGCATTGCCAGATGTCCTGGGGAGGGGGTAGTAAACTCTCCCCCAACTGAGAACCACTGTTTTAGCCCATAGGTACCGGCCCAGGGTGTCCTTGCATAGCCCCCATGGAACGAATGGGCTTCCCATCCCCTGTCCTCTCCCCAGGCCTGTCAGCCACCCCCAGAGCAGGGCCCCCTGCTCTTCCCACCTCACCTTCTCCAGGGAGACAGGCCAGAGGCTCTCCAGGGCCGTTCTTTGTCCCCTGGGCACAGTGGGCGAGGAGTTGTTGTGGGCAGGACCTAAGACCCCAGGCCCCTGGAATAGTGCCTGGGGCCCTGATGCCTGCATGTCCACCTCCCTTCCCTTGCTTGTGCCCGCGTGATAACGACAGCCTTATCACAGTGTCGCTCCAAGCATCCTCTCTCGTGCACACAGACCTCAGCGGGTAACCCAGCACTTCCTAAAACATCGTCTCCCACCATCTCATGCTGGCCCTGCCAGTGAGGGGCTCACTTACCCATCTGAGAGATGAGGGATGCGGGGCTCCGGGAGGTTCAGAGCCTGCCCAGCTGGAAGGTGGCAGAGCCGACTCAGAGCTGGGCCTCACACCAGTCTCACGGGGCCTGTGTGAGGGTGTGCATGTGGCCTGGGAGGACCCCAGCCCCTGTGTGCAGAGCTGGCGGGTCTGCAGAGCTGACGGGTCTGCAGCCAGAGTCCACCTCTGGGCCCACAGCCTGTGTCTTTGCTCTTCGTGCAAATGTTTAGGGAACTCTGCTGACGAGGAGACCTGGGTGGCCATCAAGCCTAGCCTGTCTACACAGATAGACAGGTGAGGGAGCAGAGGCCTAAGAGGGCAACTGACCCCTCCAGGGTAGGTTAGAGGCCACGAAACAACAGAGGTCAGAGCTGGAGGCTCTCTGGTCCAAACCCTTCATTTATTTATTTATTTTTTGTGAGGAGGACTAGCCCTGAGCTAACATCTGATGCCAGTCCTCCCCTTTTTTCTTGAGGAAGATTGGCCCTGAGCTAACATCCGTGGCCATCTTCCTCTACTTTATATGGGACGCCGCCACAGCATGGCTTGACAAGTGGTGTGTCGGTGCACGCCCGGGATCCGAACTGGCGAACCCCGGGCCGCCGCAGCGGAGCGCGTGCACTTAGCCGCTTGTGCCACCAGGCCGGCCCCCGAAACCCTTTATTTTATAGCTGGGAAAACCAAGACCCAAAAAAGATGGGGGGCAGGTGGCAGAAAATAGCAGGGAGATCATGTGTTGGGTCCAGGCAGAATGTTCTACACGTCTTCCCCCCACCCCCAGTACCACACACCCTCCCCCAGTGTCATCCTGGAAACAAGGAAGCTGAGGCTCAGAGAGATTAAGTCATCGGCTGTCACACAGCTGCTTAGTGGCAGAGCTGGGATGCAAACCCGGGTCTGTCTGACTCCAAGTCCAGTGCTCATTGCTGGAAAAGCAGGTGTGTCAGCCACCCTGAAGAGGTGGATCTGAGCAGAGGGAACAGGGAGGAAGGAGGTAAGAAAGAAGAGCCCTGTCCCCAACCTGACCCCGACCGCTGTCCCCACCCTCCCCTCCCAGGCCTCACTGTCACAGGCTGCACTGGGGACATGAAGGGAGGAGGCATGCTAACAAGCCCCCTCCTCCATTACCTCCCCACACGCCAGCCCTTGGAGCCCTTGGCACCCGCCCAGGCCCCGAGAGGCGCCATCTGTGCACCAGTACCCCAGTTATGTCCCGGCTGCGCCAATGGCACCAGGCCTCTCTGCACCCCTCCCCCCAGGCCCTGGCAGCGTCCCTCCAGGCCTCTTGGGGTCACCTACCCTGACTTAGCCCTTCCTCCCGCCCTCCTCACTGCATTTCCTGGATCCAGCCCCAAAGCAACAGGCCTCTGGCCCCCACTTGGTGTGTGAACAGAGCTCCAGGGCAGGTCAGTTCAGGCCCAGAATGAGCCCCCAGGGTTATCTCAGGCTGTCATCTCCCCAGAAGGTCCTCGTGACGCCCAGCCCCCACTCGCGCCCGCCCCACGTAAACACCGCAGGTGGCTCCACGTGGCCTGGGTGCTTTCCCAGCATCCGCAGCTCGGAGGCCCCGCGGGTCAGCCCCATGCAGGCTGGGGCCCTGTTTTCCAGAGGGGACCCAGTCCTGTCCCCAGCTCCCCTCTGGCACCAGAGAACCTGGGATTCTCTCCATGGGCGGGAAAGTGGCAGAACAGACTGGAGAGAACTAGCCTGAGCTCTAACCCTGGCCCTCCACCTGGTCCCAGTGGTCCGAGGAACACCACAGAGCCTCTCTGGGCCTCAGTTTCCTCAAACACCTACCTCAGGAGAGAGAGATGGGGGATCAACTGAGGTGACGGATGTATAGACCTGACACGCGGTCTGCACAGCAGTTATGAGTCCCTCCTTTCCCCCTCCTATGACTGCTGGCTGAATGCTGACCAAGTCCTGCCATGTCCCAGGCACCCAGTGTGGGGTTGGAGTCCTGACTGCCACCGACTCCCCGAATAAGCCACTGTCCTGCTCTGGCCTCAGTTTCCCCATTGGCAAGATGAAGGGTGATAATCTCTCTTGGCCCCTTCACTGGACCATTAAGGTTGCGGACGAGAGGACTAGCAGAGTGTCATGGGCACACTCTCACTCGCTGTGAGATCTTCCTCATCTGCAAAGTAGGGATGCTTCTCGGGGTGGCCGAGACTGAAGGAGATGCTGGGTGGCGAGTGCTTAGTGCCTGCATGGAGGGAGCGCTCAGGAGATGAGCAGCTGATCATGAGCACGGATCTGGAGGCTTCCTGAGCAGCAGTCTCTGTCCTCCCAGCACAGCCAGGAGTGTCCTTGTTTGTTAGTAACAAGGCTTCGGATCCTGTGCGGTGACTCCAGGCCTGGGGCGGGGCTGCTGCTTGGGACAGCCACACGGTTTCCTGAGGGCTCACGAGGGAGCTGGGCCGGAGGAATGTTCTACACACGTCAGGCCCTGGAAAAACAAACA
Organism: Ceratotherium simum simum; assembly: GCF_057802395.1. Taxonomy (NCBI): domain Eukaryota; kingdom Metazoa; phylum Chordata; class Mammalia; order Perissodactyla; family Rhinocerotidae; genus Ceratotherium; species Ceratotherium simum. Next base: position 5,709,640 of record NC_141921.1, read on the forward strand.
CGGAGATGGGCCTTGTGCCCTCTTTCCAGGCGAGTGCGCTTGCACACACGGAGCTCTGTTTGTTTGCTTTTTGACAAAAGCGTGTGGATTTGTATCAGCATCCCTGAGGGACAGGGCCTGGGGCAGGGCAGGGCCCACGAGAGAGAGAAAGAGTGTGTGTGTGCATGTGTGCGCGCGCGCGCGCCCGTGGGCGTGCGTGTGTTGGGGTTAGGGTGAGGCCCATGAGGGGTTGTGTGTGCATGTGTGCGTGCATGCATGCATGTATGTCTGTGTCTGTCCATGTGTTGGGGTAGGGGTCAGGCCCATGAGAGCAGGGCTGTGTCTGTGTTTCTGTGTGTATGGGTGTCTGTGTGCGTGTCTCTTTGTATGTGTCTGTGTGTCTCTGTGTCTGTGTGTCTCTGTGTGTCTCTGTGTGGTTGGGTGGGGGCAGGGCTGAGGTGTGCCTTCCACCCTCCCACCCCCTACCTTCCTTTCAGCGGGGCAAGCCTCTCACCGCTGTCTCTCTTTTTGCTCTCCTCCGTTTCTTTAACCTGGCAACTCTGCGGCAGCACCAAGGTACGGTCATCTCTTTCTGCTTCACCCACCCCACAAGGTCCCTGGGTCTGCGGTCCACCGGCCTTGGTCCCGCAGGGGCAGAGCAGCCTTGAGGTCAAGGCGGGGGGTGGGGGGCAGTTCCACGTGGGCTTGTCTGACGGGGGCATAGCAGTCCCTGGTGCTTAACCTGAGAGGCGTCACCTCTTCCAGACGTCCTCCTGTCTGTCCCCTGCAGTCACTGGAAGCTAGATGGCCCTGAGAAATTGGAACCCAAAATGTGTTGTGAGGGGGAAGCCTTAGGGGTTTCAAGCCCGGCAGCAGCCTGAGGCCCCAAGCAGGGTCTTGTGGAAGCCCCTATCCGAGGGCTCAGAGTTCAGCTAGAGCCCTGGGTCCTCTGCCCTGGGTCAGTCCCTGGGACCCGAGATAAATCAGAAGGGACCTTCCCCTGCGGAAAACTCACCACCTGGTGGAGGACACTGAGCAAACTCAGCCGTGCAGGGTAGACATTGCTGCCAGTGGGAAGCTCAGGGGGTGGAGGTGGGAAGAAGATTCTAGCAGCGCGTGGAGAGGCAGGTGGGTATGCAGGGGCTGGGGCAGGAGGAGGGGGAGAACTTAAGCAGGGCCCAAGTCACAAAGGGCCTTCAGTGCCAGGAGATGGGCTGTGTCTGAGGGTACCAGGGAGACATGGAGGGGTTTTAGAAGGTGAGAGCATGGCCAGATCTGTGAGAAAGCCCTCTGGCTGTGAGTGTGAGGGGAGATAGGAGCGCAGAGAGCAGGGTGGGGCCCGGGCAGGAACCAGGGGAGGCAGTGGGCCTGGATTTGTTCTAGATTGGCAATCAGAGCCCCAAGGGGAAGGGACACAAAGGGTACAGACCCCTAGCCTCCCCAGGCCTGTGTCTGAGATCCAGTTCCCTTCTGGTCTCCTGCGATTGTCGGGATGAGCACCTGGGTTTCTCGTGACCCAGAGAGCAGTCTGGGGACTTGGGACCCAGTGCAAGGTGTGGTCAGTCGCTCACAGCCTGGGGCCCTGCTGTACGCCAGCTTGGCCCCACATTTGTGGCCCCACCTCATGCTGTCGCCCTCTCTTCCCCTTTCCTCCACCTCCTCTTTTCCAAGGCAGCCACCTCACTTTCCTCCTTGTCAACTCGCTGCTTCTCTGCAGCTGCGGGCTACAAGGGGTGCGCTTTCCTCTGAGCTAGTGTCAGAGCTGGAAGAATCCTTGGAGCTCAGTTGGCTCCATTTTGCAGAGGAGAAAAGTGAGATCCAGAGAGGGGAGACTTGCCTGAGGTCCCAGCATGAGGGTAGAATAGAGACACAACCCCTCCTTCACTACCGGGCCAGGCACCTTCCCCACACTGGCGGGCAGAGCTGGCTGAGTCAGACCCCTCCCGGCTTGGGGGGACACGGAGGGACAGGGACAGAGAGGCAGCCTGCCCCTCATCCAGTCCTCCCCACTGTGGGTCACGCAGTGGGACCTTGGGCCTGGCAGGTGGCCCCTCGCTCACCCCACCTCTGCCCCCTGATGTTACAGAAGCCGTATGCCTGTCAGATCCCTGGCTGCTCCAAGCGCTACACGGACCCCAGCTCCCTCCGCAAGCACGTGAAGGCCCATTCAGCCAAAGAGCAGCAGGTGCGTAAGAAGGTAAGTTGGCCTCCGTTCCAGGCGCACTTCTGCAGACGCCCTTCGGGCCTCCCACCACTCGTCCGGCTTCAAGCCAGGTCCCCACATACCCGAGGATGCCGCTGTCCATCATCCACCGTCTGCCCCCAGCCAGTCGGACATTTATCCACCCACACACTGTCCACCAGCTCCTCTCTTATCCATCTGCCCTCTTGCCACAGCTCATTTAGTAAACATCTGATGTCAGGCTCTCTGTAGGCACCGAGGAGGCAAAAAACGAAAACCATGGTCCGCCTTCAGTGGGGACCTGGCAAGTGTAAGACAGACATAAAGAGATAATTTGTTATAATATAGTAAAGACTGCAATAGAGGTATGTAAAGAATAGTCAGGGGCACAGAGAAGGGGCCTTAGTCTGTCAGGGTGGGAACAGGAGGGTCCATGGAAGAAATGACGCTGGGGGCAGTAGGCGCAGTGGTGTGTGCTCTGGAGCCGGCCTGCCAGCATCGCCGCTGCTAGTCCTGTGGCCTTGGCCGGAAGGAGCATCAGGGTCAGACTTTGGGGGCAGGATTGATGGTGGTCCCTTTCACCCGAACAGAGAATCTAAGAAAGAAACAGATTTGCAGAAGAAAGCAGTGAGTTCTGTTTTGGACAAGGAGTGTGTGAGCCACGAGGGACCCAGCGCAGCAGGAGGGACGGGGCTGCGACTTGGGGCAGAGCCCACCCAGTTGGGTTTAACCCACGTCTCCAGAGGACCACTGGGGGCACTTTAGTGCCAGGGAGGGTGTGGGAGTGAAGAGAAACACCAGGGGCCAATCTGGGGACATCAGCATGACAGAGGAGGACAGATGAAGAAGACCCCATTAATTTTTCAGCAGGATTAGGGAGCACCTACTGTTTTCCAAGTACTGTTCTAAGAACTGTGGATACAGCCGTGCATAAAGCAGAGAAAGGCCTAGCGGCTAGAGCAATCAGATGCTTTAGTCCCTGGGATGCGGGTACACAGAGATAAGGTGCTGGAAGCAAGCAGGCCTCAGGGGGAAGGACAATGGGGAGGGGACAGTCAGGCTCAGACTTGAGTCTGCACCCTGCAGGCAGCAGGAGGACAGAGAAGGGACATGGTCACAGCATGCTCAAGAGCTCCTGGTGAAAGCACCCCTCCCCACCATGTTGCCCCTGAGAGGGGAGAGGCGAGCCTTCACCCAGGCTGAGCTGGTGCTGCACAGACTGGATCTCATTTAGTCTCCCTGTCACCATAGGAAACCGGCACTGTTTTTTCCCATTTTAGAGATGTGGAAACTGAGACTCAGAGCATTAGCAGATCTGCCCAGATTTGTGCAGCGGAGGAGGGACAGAGCCAAGGTCCCGTCACAGACCTGTCTGTCTCCAGGGCCTGAGCTCTCTCCACTGCTCTCAGGTTGAGGGGCCTGAGCAGAGGCAGGGAATGGCCCAGGCTGCACGCCAGGGAGGCTTCTGTCCCGAGCGGACTGGTGCCCACGGACCAGAATCCTGCCCTGGTTTTCCCAGGCCCTGTGCTTGGCTCGCGCTGAGCCCCAGGGACCCAGGGCCTCAGATCCGCAAACTTCCCAACAATAAGCATCCACTAAGAGCCATTGGGGATGATGTATCTTTCTGGGTAAAGCGACCCTTGTATTATGACAGCTCCTTGGCAGCACTGCTGCGTTTCAGAGCGAATTAGAAATGCTTTTCTTCCCTAATTCTCCTCTCCTGCTGCTCCTAATCCGATCGACATTGCGGTCTGCAAGGACATGCCCTGGTCCTCTTTTGCCAGAAGCTTAATTTACATGGAAAACAGCTGCTGGGTCAGGGAACCGAGAGCCCATCGGGAGGCTGGGCATGCCTTCCCCGAGCCTGGGTGCTGGCCCTTCTGGCCTGGCAGTATGGAAAGACCCTCGGGGCTGACTCTCAGCTGTTATGTGACATGGGACAGGTATCTTGCCTTCTCTGGGTCTGTTTGGTCCAGTTAAAATGAGGGTTTGAACAAGTCAACCTTCAGGGCTCGGTAGTCAAGCTTTGGGATTTCCCCAAGAGAAGGGGCTCTTCCCAGCCAGGTGCATCCCCCCTCACGGCCTGACGCCCCAAGGCCCCAACCAGCCCCTCCCTAGCCCCATCTGCAGAGGGGAAGGCCTTCTGAGGCGTCGAGCTCAAGTCTGTCTTGGGGACAGCCGAGGGTTGCTGGCCAAAGCTATGTTGAGTGGCTGTGCTTATCCAGCCCGGGCTTGCTCTCAGCCAACGACTTCAGGCCCCTCCATCCAGCGGGCCCACTGAGGCGTGCCCCTGTGGAGCCACAGCCCCTCGTACCACACGTCACACCACGCGAGCGTGTTCATACCCCTCACGTCGCTACTCCTCACAGCAGCCTGGGGTGAGGCGGGGGAGGGGAGGCCAGAGAGGTGAGTGAGTTGTTGAGTGTCACACGTCGTCACACACAGAGGGAGTAAGAAGAGGTGGAGTGACATTTGAACCCAAGTCTTCCTTCTTAGGCCTGGCCTGTCTCCACTGCACCTTGTGCCGGGAAGGAAGAGAGATGGGGAGGTGGGGGGAGAAGGGAAAGACGCTTACTCCCAGCGCCTCAGTTCCTCTCTGTGGCATCCACGAGGATGTGCCTCACACACCTCCAGCCCCACGGGAGGCCACAGCTGCTGCCCTCTGACCACCATCTCAACCTCTGTGCTGAGGCCATGCCTCCCACAGGCTGCACCCAGCCAGTGACTGAGCACAGGAGGCCCCACGAGGACACTGAGGCAGACCCCTTCCGAGGAGACGTAGGACCCCACTGACATCCAGCAGACTCTGGCTCCCTGAAGACTCCCAGCCTCCCTGGACTCCCAGTCTAGGAAGCTTCCACCAGCCTCCCCGCTCCCTCCTTCCCTCAGAATCAGACTTTGAACTCGGTCTGACGGCTCCTTCCCTAATTTCTCCCACACAGGCACTGCCCCTATTAAGATCCGTGCAGGTTCAGTCTCCTCTTAGCATCTTCTTGCTCAGACCTGAACTAACACAATCTTCACAATGTACATAATTAGCCCCATTTTACAGATGAGGAAACTGAGGCGCAGTGAGGTGAAGGGTCTTGCCCTGGGGCACTGTCCTTCCTGTGCTGTCTCCTAAAGGGAGGGTTGCCAGTGGGCACATGGTCTGTCACTAACACCCTCTCTCCCTCTGCTTGCTTCCCAGCTGCACACGGTCCCTGATACTGAGGCCGATGTCCTGACGGAGTGTCTGGCCCTGCAGCAGCTCCATGCGTCCACACAGCTGGCTGCCAGTGACGGGAAGGCTGGCCACGCCCTGGGCCAGGAGCTGCTCCCAGGTATGCACGCGGGGAGGCAGGGCCAGGCGCACAGCCCTACAGGAAGACAGCGATGCATGTGGGCCGCCAGGGCCACGTGGGCACGACTTGCAGGGGGGCACCCGCTCCCCTGGGCTCCATCGCCTCTGCAGCTTATGTAACTAGGCAGATGTCCCTTCACTCTCTTGTGGGTCGCCATCGCCCGTGGGATGAAGCCCAGGCTGCTCTCAGCAGGACCTGGGCCCTCCTGGTGGCCTCCTGCCCCGGGCTTGGTAATGAGGCAGTGCCCGGAACAGCCTCTGCTCCGTCTTGCTTCTGAGCCGCTGTCCCTCCCTGCCGGCCTCCTCTCCGCTTGCCTTCACCAAGGCAGCGCCTGCACTTCCGCCGGGACCCGCCTCAGGGTTCAGGCCTGGGCCTCGACTTGAAGTCCCGTGGACTCGCCACCAGGATGCCCCACCAGGACTCCTGCTTCAGAAGAGCAAGCTGAGGCTCTGAGGGGGTGGGCAGCTTGGCCATAATCGCTTCCAGCTCATCACTAAACTGTGGGACCCACAGAGGGGTCCCCTCAACCCCCTGGGACCCTGCGGCCCATCCAGCTGGACACTCAGAGCCCCTGGTCCAGCCAAGGCAGACTGTCTGTCCCTCACGCAGCTGCAGGCCACTGGGCAGGTCTCGGCCTGGCAGACGTTCCTGGCTGCCCGGAGAAGGCGGCGTGACCTGTGGACTCCAGTGGACGGTGCTCGTGCTCTCTCTCTTCCCCTGAAGAAGCCACGGTGTCAGAGCCGAAAGCTCTTCCCACCCTCTGGGATTTCTTAAATTACTCCAACCGTTTTTTACATTTTTTATTTTCTAAATTTTTATTCTTTCCCCTCAGCTTTGAAGTAGCAGCAGATTTAAAACTCTGTCAAAGCCTTTACCAAACAGCCTGGGGAAGAGAAGGTTTTCACCCTTTCCCGTGGGTCCCCCTCCACAGGAGTCTGTGAGGACCCCCAGGAAGAAGGGGCCGTGGAGGGGGGACCACACCCTTCTCCTCCAGCCAGGGGGCCCCTGCCATGGGCTGCTTCTCACAGGGTCAGCATTGCTAAAACAGCAGGGGGAGAAGAGACCATAGGGATGACCCAGTAGAGCGGTGAAGATTTGCATCTCAAGTGCCGGCTCCCATGGCTGGTAATGACCCCTTGGAGCTCTGTGTTGAGAAGGCTTCTGAGGCTCCCTGACGCAGCAGGAAAGGGGGCTGTGGCTGATTAGCGATGGCCGCCTGGGGCAGAGGTCCTGCAGCCCCGTCGTTTTTATCCTGGGAGGACTCAGGCCTGGGCGGGAGAAGGACTTACCCCAGATCATCCAGAGAAGTCAGCTGCGGACCCCGGTTGGAAGCCTGTTCTCCCAGATCCCGGCCCAGGGCTTACCCCGGGAGAGGGTCCGGGGCGGCAGCACCACCTGTGGAGCACCTGCTTGGACTGATCGCTTCAGAAACATCATCTCACTCGGTCCTCAGCCACCCCATGGCGGGGCTGTTGAGCCCATGCTCCAGACGAGAAACCCCGTCACTGAGGCAGCAGCACGGATCGGGGCACGAATACCACGCCCGCCAGGCCTGCTCCGTGACCGTGAGTGAGCGGTATCTTCCTGCTGTGAGAACCAGGGCGGTGGTGGACGTGATCGCTGACATAAACCCTGCGTGACCGATGATTTTATCTAATCGTTGTTATTGCCGTTCATGGCGAGTGAGAAGAGCGTTTCCTCCCCCATCTCATGATGGTGCAGCAGCCAGCACGTGTTGAGTAGGTGCCGGGAGCCTCTCCAGGGACTGTAGGTAGCTGCGTTAGCGACGTAACCCTCACAACAGCCAAATCAAGTACCAGCTGCTAAGCTCCTCCTTTCCAGGCGAGGAGACTGAGGCCTGGAGAGCTGCAGTAAATTTCCCCGAGGTCTCACAGCCAGTAAACGGCAGAGGCTGGATCCGACGTCTCACAGCCAGTAAACGGCAGAGGCTGGATCCGACCCAGGCCACCTGGCTGCAGGCCATGCCCTTAACCAAATAGCCACCTCCCTGCTGCTCATGACGCCTGCGCCATACTGAGCACCTACTGTGTGCCGGGCCTGTGCTGGCTCCTGTCCTCTGGCTGCTCCCAGCACAGCGGGGAGGGAAGGGCCCGCCACGCAAATCCAGGGGTCCTGGGTCCCCCGGGTTCTTCTGCGGGGCACACGGCAGGTGGAACAGATGTTGGGGCCGGAGGGTAAGTGCTCACGGCTGATTGATGACGCTGATTTACAGCCTGAAGCGGTGCGTCAGGGGACAGGCCAGCAGGCCCCGCGGCGTCCCCACTCCCGCTGCCCCTCACGGTCCGGGCGTTCCCTCATCCCATCCGGTGTCTGCTCACACGTTCAACATGCCTAGTTCATGCCCCCCGTCGCCCACCGTGTATTCATCCTCGGGGGCTCTACAGGAAGGGACCTGGACCAGGGCAGGGCGAAGGCAGGGTAAAGGGGAGAGATTCAAGGAGTGCCAGGATAGAACAGTCCAGAAGAGAGGGTGGGTGCGAGGGAGGAGCTGGTGAGGATCACGCTGAATTTTCATCGTCTGACTGTAGGAAGTTCCCAAGAGCTCGTCTCTCGTCATAGGAGGCCCTTGGGAGCTGATCTGACAGGCCGGCCCCTGTAGCCAAGCCAGGGTAACGTGGCGGGCAGTGAGGACGGGAGAAGCATGAGGTCAGCATGGCTGAGCAAGAGGGGGCAGGATTTATCAGGATTCTAGGCCTTCCTAGCTGTCAGGCCCCCAAAGTGGTTCAAGATGGCAGGTGGGGAGGTGCTAGGGAGAGTGGTGAGTGGAGCAGGCGTGAGCAGCTCCGAGCCGGGCTCCATCCACAGAACCCCTCCAGGTGCCTTCCTGACCCGGCGGGGAGGGATGTGTGGCTAAGGGAGACTGTGGACGGGTGGACAGGCGGGGCTGCCCTGGGAGCAGAGGTCTCCGAGACAGGGAGGGGTGAGGACTGGGGTCTCACAGCCACCCACAGGGAAGCCCCCCCCAGAGGCCCCTAGCCGGTCCTCCAGGCCACAGCCTGAGCTGCAGCCCCAGGCTCTTTCCTGGGCCTGGCTTTAAGTGGACTTCCTCTTGGTATCACTCCAGAGAAAGACCTGATTAGCTGCCCACTTCGTGACTTTTGACGAATCATTGAAGTTCTTAAGACTTAGTTTCTTTATCTTAAAATAGGATCGGATCGTATTATCTCCCTTATTGACAGTTGTTGAGACAGTTAACTAGATAGTGTAGAGAAAGAGCTTGACACAAGTACATTCTTAATTAACAGTGACTGTTGTTAATGATATGCATTTATTGTAAGAGTAGAATTTCACTTAATGTAACCCATCCATAGGATGTCTGCTGCTCTAACTCCAGACCAGGGGTTGCAAACTGTTTGGTCTCATAGGAACAGTATTTTGTTTTTTCTGTTTTTTAAGAGTTTCAATGTAAGGCCTTTAAGGGGCACATTCTCTCCGCTTTGCCACAGTCCCCACTGCTCCCTGTTGTTAACCCCTGTGGTTTCACTTATTTTGCTCCCTGCTGTGCCACCTAAGTCATTGAGCTTGCTATCCCTGCCACAGCCCTGCTCAGTTCCTTATCATAGCTCCCTGAAGTGCAGGCCTGGGCCAGAGGGGCCAGCCTGGGATAGGCTAGCCTTGGAACCCCAACTACCTGAGAAAGTAGAAGTTCCTCCTTTATCCCATCCTTGAAAAGAGCATGTTGTGTTCTCAGATGGTTCTCATGAGGTGATACACAGCACTGGGTCTGGATCCATGATGACCAGAGTGATTTTCCTAATGTAACAGCTGGCCCAGGGTGAGCTCTGACCAATCAGAGTGGACACTGCAGCAGTGCAGCTCTGGGCATGGCCCCCAGGGCCAGAGTCCTCCCACGGCATCAACTTGATGAACTGATTTCTGGGAAAATGATGTCAATTTCTATTAAAATTCACATAAACATGGCCGGATTAAAGAGGGGTACAAAATTGGCCCTGTTTTTTCAGGTAGAATAGGGAATGTCAAAAACTTGCCACCCTTGCTGTGTCCCTTTCAGGCTCCAGTCCCAGTGTAGGGGTTCATTCTCTCCTCTAATTGGGGTTCCTTGGTGAAGGCATTTGGGAAGCACTGGCCTCAGTAACTGCTCTCAGACCCTCATTGGGCCCCTGGGGCAACATCTGACTCTGACGTAGTGTCCCCCATTTGATTCGTTACCCCACCTGTCCTCTTAACAAGCGTAAGACCCTTGAGAGTAAAAGATTATAAAAGGTGGTATCACCCTGCAAGTGTCTTCTAGAGATTTAGAATCCGAGACTAGAGCATGGTTGACTCCTCTCCTCAGTGGGGAGCCTTGTGCAGTGTACAGCCTGTACGACCATCTGTGGCATCTGTTCTCAGTGGTCTCCCAGGCCAGCCTACCATCCAGCTAGTGCAGTCATCCTCTCTTCGGAACGCCTCACAGTGGACCTCAAGGCTCTGCTCTCTCTCCCTCTCTCTCTCCCTCTCTCCCTCTCTCTCCCTCCCTCTCCCTCTCTCTCTCTCTCTCTCTGTCACACACACACACACACACACACACACGCACGCACGCACACGCACACACACACACACACACACACACACAGCCCGACCGACCACCCCATGCCTCTGACAGTCAGGGCAGGCCATGGCCAGACAGAGTGGGGCCAACATCTCCCTTGTTGGGGCCCCTAACCTTCTATTAATACGAGCTTGTTGTCTCTGTCTCTCCATGAGCAGGCTCACAGCCCCTGGGCTGCCCACAGCCATCCCTAGTGAGTGGCCGAAGCCCAGTGTGTTTGTTTGCTTCCCTGTAGGCATGTATCCTGGCTCCGTCACCTCCCATAATGGGCTTGCATCAGGCCTCCTGCCCCCGACGCATGATGTTCCTTCCAGGCACCACCCACTGGACGCCACCACCAGTTCCCACCACCACCTGTCCCCTCTGCCCACGGCCGAGAACACCAGGGATCGGTACGTACAGCAGCGGTCCTCCTCCGGGGGCGGCACGTGGGCACCCGCATGGGAGACAGGTGAGGGCAGGCGTCCCGCACACTAAACAGTTGTTACCGATAATGAAAATAGTCAACACTTATGCAGCACTTACTGTGTACTGCACCCTGCACTAAATACTCTCTGTGACGATTTTGTTGGTGGCTCAGAGTAACCCTACCAAGTAGATGTGTTGGCACCCAGGTTTCTTGACGCCCACTTCGTGCACCCTCTCCTCCCTGGGGGGCGGCCGCGGGAGATGCGGTGCCCCCACCTGACCCCTGCATTCTGGGCTGCCACACCCAGGCCCCTTCGGGAGCCTCCCTCTGGCTTCTCCTTGGCTCGCACGTGTGTCTGGTGAGCAGAACGCCCTCTGCCCACTCCAGAGATGCTGGCCTGGGCCTCGCCTCCATTTCTGGCCACCGCAGCTGTGGCCCTCGCCTGGAGCCAGGGCTGTCCAGGAGCCCTGCCTCCAGGGTCACGGCAGGGAGGGCGGCCTCTTCCTGCATTCGGTGTGGTTCTCATCGTGACCACTTCATTGGCTGGCTGGACAGTCAGTGTGCTAAGTGCTGGCCCCTAATGCTGCTGAAATCTGTTCTCCTTGCAAGTGAGCAGAGGGCGGCCTCACAGCCCCACCGCCTGCCTTCCCTGCCACTTCTGCTTATCGCCAGCAGCGACTTCATCACACTTGTCCCCCAAGGCCTGGCCCCAGTGCCTTCCTCCTCCCCTGCCCTTCCTCCCCGAGGCTGCAACCTTGGCCTGCGCCAGCCTGCACCTGGGGCCAGCCTGGCTTCATCACCAAATTTGTTGTCCAGGCTCCTAACTAGGCGCCTCCTCCCAGTCACTCATTCATTCATTCAATGTCCGGTTATGGAGCCCCGGGTGTGGGCAGGCCCTGGGCACACTGCCAGGGCCACTGATGACCCCAGCCCTGGAGAAGCTCACCGTGAGGAGGTGGGGACAGACAGACCTGCAGGGATAGACCGCACCAGGCAAGTGCTCTGACAGAAGGAAGCAGAAGGAGCTGTGGAAGCCTAAAGAACCCAGTGTGGTGGAGGAGGATGTCAGGGAAGCCTTCCTGGAGGAGGTGATGCTAAGCTGGGCCTCCAAGGTTGAGTAGGAGTTGGCTGAGTGGAGAGGTTGGGAGGAAGGAGCAGCAGGAGTGAAGGTAGGTGTGGTGAGAGCTTGGCGTGTTCTGGGAGATGTGAACCATCTTGTGAGGTGACAAGCTCAGAAGAGAGGTCGCCGGGGCCAGGTCACGAGGCCTGTGACAGGACTCTATCCAAAGGGTGTTGAGCAGTGATGTGGTCCAGTTTGGGGAAGAGAATGTGCCCAGCTTGCAGCGTGGAGCTGGATTGCCAGGGGCAGCATCGAATGTGGGTGCAGGATGGCAGCCGGCGCCAGGGCCGGAGGGTGGGGTGAGGAACACCCAGAAGGCATTAGTGACGTCAGATGGCAGGACTCGGGGAACTCTGGCTGGGTCAGGGAGGGGGGCGTCAGGGAGGAGCTGCCAGGTGGGCAAAAGTGCCGTTCACGGAGCAGGGGACGGCTGTGGGGGTGAGTGGGTGGAGAGCCACAAAGAGGCAGCCTCATGGGGTACAGAGGGGGACCCAGAAAACTGAGCCCTTCTCAAGCCTCAGTTTCTCCCTCTGTAAAATGGGCATTAAAACACCCTCCTCTAGGAAGGTGGTGAGGATTAGCTGACATTGCACACGTCACCAGGTACAGGTCCTGGGGTCACCAGCCCCCTGCCCCTCACCCACCCCCCGCTCAGGCCACCTGCTCATCCACCAGCCAGCCCAAAAACATCTCCAACCAAAGAAAAATAAACCACAGAGGCCTTTCCCTGCTCGGGCCTGTGCACTCTGCTCCGCCTCATTCATCACCTGCCTGCCGCCTGCCTAAGTGCCCGTCGAGAATTCCTGCAGCGAGCGGCAGAGTGATGACAAGACCGAGACGGGACCCCCAGCCCACCCGCGCCTGCGGGAGCCTGGCTCGAGCCGTCCCAACTGCCGAGGCGCCCAGGCTGCTCCGGGCCATGGGAGAGAAGGGCCTCACGCCTGACACTAGGCCCAGGCCCGGGCCCAGGCCCAGGCCCAGCGTGAATGGGGTTCTTTTTTCAGCCCCTCAGAAGAAGGAAGAAGGCCTTCAGCCTCCTCTTCCTGCCAAAGTCAACAGGGAAGGCCACTCTGGCTCCTCGGGGGTTTGCTAGGACGTTTAAATAGCTTGACAGAATTATCTGATTCACTCAAAAATATGCCAAGAGGGCCTGACTTCATGACCAAATGTATTTACCCTGGCTCAGAGAAGACGCCGAATAGGGTGGTTGTTTTCCCCCAGCCCCGTGCAAGTTATGAAGCCCGCAGTCTGCCAGGCCAGTGAGGTTTTATATTAATTTTTATAGGTTCCAATTGAAGCAAAAATATTTGAGTTAGGACTCGTTTGCATGACTCGGAAGAGGAGCTGCAGATGATCCCTTCTCCTTTTAAAGAGTTCAGGTAGAGCAGCCTGACTCCGCCTGCGCGTCTGTTGCCGAGACGCGTGTTCTGTTTAATTTCACTGGCTGTGAAGGTGGCAAATGTGAATTTATGGCAGGTTTGAGACAGGAAAAACAAACTTTGAAAACGCGTGTTTTTTCCTCTTCAGATCTGGTTCTCCTTAATTCTGCAGCGCTGTTAATCTCTGGGTTTGTAGCTGAGCCATTCAGAAACCCACTTGTTAGCACTTATCAGCTGTTCGCTGTGTGCCAGGCCCAGGGCTGAGCGCATGATGGACAGGGCCGAGACCCGGCCCTCCCGCAGGAGCTCCCCCGAGGGGCTGACAGGAAATCGGAGAAGGGCTGGGGGGGGGGCGGCCAGGGCAGGTTGGGCATGAGGCAGACGGGCACCATGCCCTGGGCCCGAGGGAGGAGGATCCACCGTCCTGGCCACGCCTCGGCCCAGCCTCAGCCAGGAGAACTGGTTATGAGGACACAGCTTGTGCACAGCCCTCCACAGTTTATAGAGCACAGTGGTAGGCCCTGTCCCACTTGACGGCCCTGCAAAACAGGCCTACAAATATTAGTGATGATGATAATGATCATTAATTCATGGAGCCTCGACGAGGGCTCAGTTTGTTAAGTTAAAGCGGGGGACATGTGTACCTACAGCATGTTAGTTGCTGGGCTAGAGGCTGGGGGCCCGGCGCAGAGGCACCCCTTCTGCTGCCTTCAGCATGGAACAGTGTGTGTGGGGGGGTCCCAGACATGTGAATGATGACAGCACAGTAGAGGGGTGGTGACAGCAGAGGGGACTCGGCAGAGCTACAGTCTCCGCAAGTGTCCTTTTCGTGTTTTAGGATAGTCCCGCTGCCCTCAGAGAGAGATGGGGATCTGTCCTGTTAACACCTCGTGTCTCAGGGGGTGGGCCAGGGTGGCATGCCTAGCCCGAGGGGGTCACCTGGAGCTGTGACGTTACACCTGCAGTATATTTTAATGTTGATGGTCCCACAAATCTGCAAATGCAGAGAAAACGGAGACTCTGCCTCTCACTCTCCCTCTTCCTGCAGTGCACACACGTGCCCTGTAGGCCGAGAGCCTTCAGCGGGTCCCAAGGCCCCACGCCCAGCTGACCCAGCGCCATTTTGATTCCTGTGAGCAGACCCCAGGGCTTCGGAAGGCAGCGTGAGGAGGGAGCCGGGTCTAGAGTGATGTGCGGTCCAGTCAGGTGGCCCATGGGGCTCAGCCGGGTTAGGGGTGACCACACGGCTCTCAGCGGCTGCAGTCTTGTTTCAGAACACGAGCTTCCAGAGCGCACAGGCTAGGCCTCATCCCCTCAGTCTCTGTATGAAGGGAGCGGGTGAGTCCTCCATCGAGGAGGTATGAAGTGGAGGAGAAATGGCTAGGAATGGAGGTGGAAGGTCCCTACAAGTACCCCTGCAGGGGAATAAGGGCCGATGTGGACATCAGACCTACTTGCTGATTTTCCTTCCCTCCGTCTTGATAATAATGATGATTCACAGAGTGCCTAAGAGTGTATCTGACACCATCCTCGGTGCTTTGTCTGCATCGCTTTATCTAGTTTTACCCTCACTATAACCCATGAGGTCAGTGCTGTGTGGCCAGGAGTAACTTGGACAACCTCTCTGAACCTTGGTTTTTCGATCTGCAAAAAGCACACAAGAACATCTCTCACAGGCCTGGGGCGAGGCAGAGGCTCGGTGAACGGTGACTGGTAGTGCCGCGGGGTATCCTCTTGCTAAGGCTCTGCCAAGGCTTTCAGTGTGGGCTGCTCCTGGGCTCGTCCTGCAGGTGGCCAGAGTGGCGGGCACAGAGTTGGAGCATCAGGGTCCAGCGGGGCAGCTGGTAGTTAGCCCTGGTTGCCAGGTGGAGAACACAGCAACCCTGCGAGGAAACCGAGGCTCAGAGACACGAAGCGACTTGCTCACAGCCACATGGCCAGTGAGAGCAGATGGGGTTTGAAACACAGTTCCATCCGCTCCAAAGGTCGTACTTGTAACCAGTGTTCCTGCTGTCCATCAGTCCTAAATACCAGATAGACGTTTCTCTTTACTAATTCCTTTGGACTCCAAAGCTTAGAGGATTTTATAATTTAATTCCAGTTTGAACATAATCAGAAATAAAAGCATCCTCTTCTAACTTGACTGTCGTAAGTTAGAGCAGGTCAGCTAGTGAGCTCCCCGTTGCTAGAGGGGAGCAAGCAGCGAGCCAGGCCTCTGGCCCCCACGAGCCACAGAGCCCGTCCTGCTGATGGCCGTCTCCCTTCTCTCCAGGTTGGGACGCAGCCTCCTCTCGCCCGTGGTCAGCCCCCCGAAGGGGCTCGGGCCACCACTGCTGCCGCCGTCCTCTCAGAGCCATTCTCCAGGGGGCCAGCCCTTCCCCACGCTCCCCAGCAAGCCGCCCTACCCGCCCTTCCAGAGCCCTCCACCCCCACCTCTGCCCAGCCCGCAAGGTGAGCTCTGGCGGGGGCCTCTCCTCCACACCCAGATTCCCCTCGGGGTGCCGAGAGGAGCGAGACGTGACCTGGGGGAGGCAGCCGCTGAGGGCCACACTGGGAGAAGCTGGGAGTCGGGTGACCCCACATGCCTCCCACCCACCGCCTAGTCAGGGGCGCTTCCTGGAGGAAATTCGTTCTGAGGGGTGAGGAAAAGTTTGTTCCCTCACCAAGGTGACAAGGTGTCGAAGGGCTCTCCCAGCAGCAGGAACATCATGGGAACAGCATTGGCAGTGGCCCGGTGGGAATGGTCTCCTGCTTGGAGGAGCTGTGAGTGGTTGGGTATCTCAGAGGGGAGGGGGTAGAGGGCCAACAGTCCCTTCCCTCGGCGCAGTCTCATCAGCCACGATGACTCGAGTCGGCGCAGCCATGTGGGGCCACATCGCCCAACCCCCTCCCGTGCAGCTGGGAAGGGGCCCAGACCCCTGGTACCTGCTCTGCCCTGTGGCTCTCTCCTCTCATTCACACCCACCACATCTGCACAGGACAGTGTGGGGCACTGAGCAGCACAGCAGGGAGATCACCTCCCAGCTCTGGGCATTGTTCCTTTGTTAATGTGGCCCCTGCTGCCCGCCTCTGCAGGGTACCAGGGCAGTTTCCACTCCATCCAGAATTGCTTCCCCTATGGCGACTGCTACCGGACGGCCGAGCCAACAGCGGGTGGGGACGGACTGGCTGGGGAGGCCCACGGTTTCAACCCCCTGCGGCCCAATGGCTACCACAGCCTCAGTGCACCTTTACCTGCCACAGGTGAGCCCCCCCTGCATGCCTCCCTTCCCCGAGTGCCCACCAGAGCCCAGCCCTGTGCCGCGTGCTCTCCACACCTTTTCCCGCAGCCGTGGGACAGAGGGAGGGTCATCCCCACTTTACAGAGGGGGAAATAAGGGCTCTGAGATGTCTCACGACCCCAAAGAACTGGGATCTGCACACGCCTGACACCGAAGTCAGTGTTCCCTCCACGGCGTATACGTGTCTAGATGCTGGCAGGTTTCTGAAGACACAGAGGAGATGAGACCGGGAGCTCGCAGTCCGGCTGATGTTTCCCTTTAAATATTTGCTGAGCGCCTACTGTGTACCGGGCGCAGTTGTAGACCTGGGGATGCAGCGGGGAAGAGACAAACACTGATCTCCATTGAACAGATGAGGAGACTGAGGCCCAGAGGGGCCACACTCCTAGGAAGGGACAGAGTCTGGAGGCTGTGCTTTTTCCTCACGCTGCATCTGTGTCCCCACAGGGCCCTGGACCTTTCCCCGAGTAGTGCCCCTGGCTGGGGTGGAGAAGCCCGGGGGGTGGGTGGGCTGGGCACAGCCCACGGCAGAGTCAGGCTCAGACCAGCAGGGCCAGTCCTGGTGGGAGCAGAGCATCAGATGGGTGGGGCTGGACCCTCCTGGGTTCCCCAAGGCAAGCCGCACCCCAGGCCAGCCTCAGGCCCAGGTCCAGCTGGAAGCTACCAGGCCTGGGCAGGCTGGGCCCCAGACAGAGGGGAGCCTGAGACCCCGTCCCAGAGGCCCCTTGGGCAGCTCTGGGTGTGTGCAGCTGGGGGTGGAGGGATAAGGACATATGGACAAGCACGAGGCCACAGACGAGCACACGCAGAGCCGTGGGTCCACGTGTTCACATACGTGCTCCCGTTTCTGCGTATGTCTTCTTTCCTCACGTGTTGGTGGGGCACGTCTGTGTGTATGTGCATGTAGGGCCGGCGTGGGTGGGCTCCAAGCAGTGTGAGCCCCTGTGAGTGTGTAAGGAGCTCACGGGGCATGCGCTCGTGTCCGCGCACGTGTGCTTGCATCGTGCTTGTGCTGATGTTCATACCCCGTCTGTGCACACGTTACGTTACCACCCTATGACCCCTGTCCTTGTGCACACACACGTGTGTGCCTGGATGTGCATTAGCACCTTTGGGCTGTTTTAGATGAGTGTGCATGTGTGCCCGTGTGTTCAAGCACAGTGTAAGTACATCTGTGGGTGGACACTTCACATACATGCACCAGAGGCAGGTGTACCCAATCACAGGGCGTGCAGGGACGGGTGGGTGTGTTCTGTGTTTGCACACACATGGATTGGTGTGTGGTTAGGCACCCACCGCTGTCCTCAGCACCGCTGGCTCCCCCACCCCGTCATCCTCCGGCCCCGGTCCAGCCCAAGGAGGGATTTCTTGGTTTAGCAACAAGACCTGAAATAAATAACTCTGAGGGGGCAGCTTCCATGTCCCCACATGGGGATGGGGGTTCTTTTGGTCTCCTTTCTCCCCTCTATGTGGGTGGCAGCCCAGCCTCCGGTGGGGCTGTGGGGCCTCAGGAAGAGTTCAGCCTGATCCCACTGCACGGATGGGAAGACTGAGGCCACACAAATTCATGACAGCAGCCCAGGGCAGGGACTGGATAGGATGACCTCTCCAGGCCCCTCCCATTTGAGGGCCTCTGAGCTGTGTCCCCACGCTGGAGACAGCATGTCCAGTGGAAGAGCCAGATGGACCGGGGTTCAAGTCCCAGCTCCCCCACTTACTAGCTGTATGACCTGGGCAGCTGTCTTGCCCTGTCTGAGCCCATCTTCTCAGCTGTAAAATGGGACAGTGAGTCCCACCTCACGGGCTGGTTGTGAACACAAGTGAGATAAGATTTAAACAAGCCTGGTGAGTGCTGGTCCCCTTCCTTGGGCTTGTGTGTCTGGTGGGGCCAGGAACCTGAAAGGGTGGGGGTGGGGGTGGGCTAGGCTCCTTCTGCCAGGAGGGGACCACCCCCCAAGGGCAAGAGCTGTGATACCCCCCCACCCTCCTTGCCCTCCCCACATTCTGCCCCACCATCCAGCACTGGGTGACGGGCCACCCCAAGCCAGCCCATGCCTGTCTCCCCAGCCGCCCTGGCCCCTTGGAAGTGCGAGGCCTGGGGCACCTCCTCCCAAACGCCTCCCCCACCAGCTCTCCATCTGGGAGAGCAGAGGGCTCAGAGCAGGCCCTGCTGGGGGGACGCTGTGAGGAGGGACCCTGGGCAGGAGGGGGGCCTGGGAGCTGGGAAAAAATGACGAGGTATAGCCCCCAAGTCCTCCAACCAGGACCCTGTCCCCCACAGCCACAGGCTACGAGGCCCTGGCCGAGGCCCCGTGCCCCACGCCGCTGCCACCACAGCCATCTGAAGACGTGGTGCCCAGTGGTCCTGAGGACTGTGGCTTCTTCCCCAACGGGGCCTTTGACCACTGCCTGAGCCACATCCCCTCCATCTACACGGACACCTGAAGGAAGGCCCTTCCTGCACCTGCCCACCGTCCACGCAGACGCCACCTCGCCCACGCGCCGTCTGTTCCCACCCTCCACGCACCCACCCCGAGCAGCCGGGCCGCAGTCCTCCCCAGCCCAGGGTGCCGGGCCTGCGGCGGCCGCCCCACACTGGCCAGGAGCCCTCATCCGAGCCCGAGCCGGGGCTCAGAGGTGCCCGTCAGGATCCGTGACCTGTGACCTTCCCTTGACTGTCTTCCTTTTCTCTCCCCAATGGTTTTGAAATCACAGACCTCGTGTATATAAAATGTACAGAACTTGTTTTCCATTCCCCTGCCAGTTTTATATTTTTGGTTTTACAAGAAAAACATTAAAAACTGGAAATGAGACTTGGGGGCCTGCTTCTGCTTTGTGATTCAGCCTGGAGGCCGAGACCGGGAGAAGGTGGAGACGTGTGCGACAGAGAGCCAAGATCCGGGGCCAGGCTCAGCTGGGGCCCTGGCTTCCCCCAGCAGGGGTGCGGGCGTGTCACGTGGCCCCCACTACGCGCTGTGGGCCCGACAGACCCCAGCCCTGGTCCCAGGACCGCACCACGGGGCAGGCGGGCAGACCGGGGCTGGGACTGGGACCAGAACCCAGATCCGTGTGACCCGGACCTGTGGTCTCTGCTCTGACTCCTCAGCCAGTGGAGGAGCCGCTTCCCTTCTGTGCTGGCTCTGGGGGAGCAGGGCAGGCCTCCAGGGACAGAGCCTCTAGGAGGCGAGGGGCAGAGGCAAGGCCCTCAGGCAGGCGGGGAGCAGAAAGCATCCTTTGTACAGAGTCCCACCGCACCCCGAGTGGCCCAGGAGGGAGAGGCCAGTGCCGAGGGCACCAAAGCTCCCGTGGGGCTGCCAGCCTCCCCTGCCCATCTGTCTCCCCAGCATCCAGCACCTGCAACAGCCCACCATCCAGGCCTGTGCAGGTGCCCTGGACAGTGTCCTGTGCCTCACCATGTCACCCTGAAGGTCACCTGGTAAAAAAAACCCTCAAGGAAAATTCCTGCCTCGTCGCTGCTGAAGTGAAATGAAGAAGTGAGGCCGCGTTTACTGTGCACCTACTGTGTGCTGGGCCCTCCCCATACTCCTGAAACAGCCCTGTGGAGGGTCTTTCTATCCCCCTTGGGGTGAGGAGGAGCAGCCAGGAGTCAAATCCAGGTCTGAGGGACGCCTCTTTGCACCGCATGGCTGGGTTCGGTAGGCAAAGCAAGGTGGAAAGACCTAGTCAACCCCCTTCTCTATAGAGAGGGAAACTGATGCTCAGAGAGGCCACCCGGCCAAGTAGAGAGAGAACCAGGACTGGCACCCGCGCTGTGTGCCTGGTCCCTCCACGTACCCTGGGGAGGCTTTGACCACGCTGCCTGGGGAGGGCTGCTCTGAACTGGGCATGCGGGGCCTTCACGCGACTCAGCTCTCCACTACTCCTGTTCGCCCTAGGTGCGCGCTCCACCTGCCCTGCGCCCAGGTCCAGGGCCCACCTGTGGGGACTGTATCTGGGCTCCCTTCCCGCTGGCTCAGCCAACAAGGACACCAGCATGGGAGAGAGGAGGAGAGGGAGGGTCCCGGGGCAGTGTGGCCTCCACTGAAGGTCACATGGCCCGCCCTCCAGGTGGTGGCAGCGGCCTCCTGTCCTCCCCCTTCAGGCTGGGGGCCGGAGTGGCCCCCACTCTCAGGAAGGGCCGGGCGCCTCACTGTCCCTTGTTTACCTGACACTCTGCCCTCCCCCGTGTCCCTTCACCAAACCCTCCTCACCTCCCCCCACGGGAGAAGACCACCTGTGTCCTGCCAGAGCTCGCTGACAGTCCCCCAGGTTACAGATGCAGAGACTGAGGGACGTCAAGATGTCCACGGGGCCCAGCCGGCTGGTGGTAGAGCACGTGCTCCCACTCACTGCACCCCCATCACGGAAGACTCAGGGTGACCTGCTCCCCTCCTCCCCCAGCCCCGGCCTCCCAGGGCAGGCCAGTCCAAGACCCCAGCAGGAGGGGCTGCTGTCACTCAGCACATCGGCGCCTGGGATGAGGACCCAGGGCTCCTGATGCCCACCCAGCTTCCCGCGCCCCCCAGTCCCATCGCCCACGGGTTTTATGGAACTAATTAAACGGCCGTGGTGAAATTCCTGTCACAGGAATGCTCAGGCATCAATCCTGCGTGTCATTGTGAGCACTTAATCCACTCCAGAGAAGCAGCATTAAGCTGTACAATGCGGACGTATTTCTATTAATAATGGAGATGGCTGAGCCCTGAGCGGGAGAACACACAGGGCGCTAGCAGTTGGATCCCATTTAGTTTCAGAGGGACCGAGAGAGGGAGAAAAGGAGACAGGCAAAGAGAAACAAAGAGACAGAGAGGGAGAAAAGACAGACCAGTGAGCTGGGGACGAAGGCGGGGCTCAGTAAGTCACAGCTTTACCAGTCCTGCCCTGCTGGGGTCCTCTCTGAGTCTCTGCTTCTCCTCTTGGCACCCTCAGGGGACCCTCCCTCTCTGATGCCCTGACGCCAGCAGGGTCTCCTTCCTAGTCTAAGGTGAGGACAGAGGAGGGCAGGGCCCCTGGGGTAGGACCTGCTGAGAGACTGGACCCGAGCTCCCTTCCCAGCCAGTGCTTTCTTCCCCCCTTAGTTAGAGAACCGCAGACCCTCCTGAGCAGGAGTCCATGCCATCTTGGGGTGCATGGTGATTACTGCCCACCCTCACACAAGGAGGGCTGTGGGGGGGGGGGTTGGTATTTCTCACCTGAGAGCGCTTGGGGGATGGGCCCAGGCTGAGCCCTGTGGGGTCCATAGGGCAGTGGAACTGAGTCTGTCCAGGGGCCCCCAAGGGGGACCCAGGGCGCAAAGACAGTGCCCAGGCCTGCCAGGTGACCGGGCTGCCCTTCCAGCCTAGCCACTCCAGACCGCCCCGCAGCCCTAGCCTTTGTCTGTCCAGGCTGACTGAGATGGGCGCAGATCGCCCTGCCACTCTGTTTCTGTCTGCCTTCCGTCTCCCTGTCCCCTCTTCTCCATCTCTCCCTGTCCCTCTCTCCTCCATCTCTCTCTCTTTCTCCCCCTCGGTGCCCCCGCACTTCTCTCTGGCTCTTCACCCTCCGTTTCCCTCTCTCTGTCTCACCTTTCTCTGAGGATGCCCTTTTGTCTCCCTCTCCCCTCCCAGTTCCCGCCCCCCGCATTCCTTTTGTCTCTTTTTCCTCCATTCTCTTTCCCTTGCCCTCTTTACACGCCAGGTCCCCCTGCTCCCTCCCTGCTCCCTCCCGCCTCAGCCTCCGTGGCCGTGGCCGGCCGGGGCAGCGAGTGCCTTGCCCAGGGCAGCAGGCACTGCTTGGAGGGGCGGGGGCGGGGGGGCCGTGCTGGAACGGGGGTCCCAGAAGAGTGCTGCTGGGGGGCGCCTTTGGGGCAGGGGCTCTTTGTGTTTTTCCCCAGTAATATTTTACCCACACTTATATATGTTTGGAGTGGGGCTAGTGGAGGGGTCTGGGGTCAGATCACCCTTCTGTCAGAAGTTGAATCTTCCAGCCCCTTGCTTCAAGATTTGTTTTCCTCTGAGGTAAAAACCAGCCCCCAGCCAACTGTTACTTCAAACGTCTCTCACGTGGCGTCTCTGGCCACGATGTCCACGCAGACGCCCCGCGATGGAAGTGATGGGGAGGCCTCCTCTTCTGTGACAGCAAAGCTTCTGGATTCCTCTGCCTGCGACTCCCCACACCCCATTCAGGCCTGTGCCAGCTCCTGGGTCCGTCCATCCTGGTGCAGCTGGCAGGGAGGCCCTGAGCCGTGACACAGCCAAAGCCTCTCGGTTCATTTTGCTGAGTCTGAGGCAGCAGGGCGAGAGGAAGGCCGGGGTGCTGGACTCGGCGGGTGGGAGGGAGTGGAGGCGACAGTGGCCTGGCCCCGTGTCCTTCGGTGGTCTCTCTGGCTGTTGGCAGGTCCCTGGCTCTGAGCCGCCACTGCAGCTGCCCTATTTCTGCCACCAGGACCGGAGCCCATGACATTGACCCCTCCTCAACCTGAACTCCACCTGCCAGGGGTCTCTCGGGTGAATGGGTATTGTAACCTCCCCTTCTGCCCTTCATGACCAGGCCCAGGGTCCCCTGGATGCTGGGCAGATACCCACATCTGCCCTCCAGGGACTCCCCCTGCCTCCCAATTCTCTGTTCCTGCTGGCCCTTGCGGTCCCCCAGACCCATACCGTCAGGTCTGAGGGGGCCCACCGAGGCCACCAGCTCACTCCCTCTCACTTCACAGACAGGAGCCCCAGGTCCAGAGAGACTCCATTTCTGCGACCCCTTCCAGCCTCACCCACACTCCCACTCCAGCCTAATAGGGGTGTGGGGGAGGGGGCGCTGAGGAAGGGGGTGATGGGGAGGGATACTCCAGATTTCTGCCTCAGGAGCCCCCTCCCACCCGCTGCTGTGGAGGGACGGATTGGGGACGCTCCCGCTACAGTGTTCGCCCCATGAGGCAGGTCCCGATCCGTCCTCCTCACTGCGGATGGCCCAGCTCCTGGGACAGCACCCGGCACACAGCAGGCGCTCAATACTTGCTTGTTAGATACCCCAATGGGGCAGGAGAGACGGGAACAAGGAAACAAGGAGCTGTCTGCACAGAACCGCACACATAGTCGGGCCACAGCAAGATGTGTCAGTTTGGCTGCCCGTCCCCAGAGGGGGATGTGACCGTCCAAAGTTACCGAGCAGGTCAGTGACAGGCCGCGGAGAGCCAGGCCTCCTGGGCCAGCCTGCGCGCAGTCCCCCACGTCCCATCAGTCCACCAAGAAAACTACTGCATCCCGTGCTTCACGGCCCCTACAGAACTCTCGCGACGGCGTCACCGCCCTGGGCGAGGTCAGCGCGATTCCCCGCCTCGCCGCGGGAAGGGCTGACGCCCCGAGAAGTGAGAGAGGTGACGGCCGCAGAGGCCACCAGGAGTCAGGGCGGAGCTGGAATCCAGCGCGGGTCTGCGGCATCCGTGCCACCTCGCTGACCTGTGTGACACGGCCCAGCCTCGGGTCCTGGGGGCGGCTTGAGGGGTCTGGCGCACACCTCTCTGCTGTCCGGAGGGGACCGTTACGCTTTTACGAGTCCTGATTTATATACTCGCCTGGGCCCTCAGCACTGCCAGGGATTTATAGGTTTCTAAGTGATCGTGTCTCTGGGGGGAAATGCAAAGGGAACATGAGCCGGGAACTGCCAGCCCCCGTCAGCCCTGCGGGGCCAGCGCTCTTCAGCGTATTCCCAGGGTCCTGGGCCTGCGGTGCAATAAGACACCGCAGAAGGGCCAGAAGTGCCGTGGGGAGGCAGCGCCGTGCCGGGCTTTGCCCAAAGGCAATGCGACCTGTCTGTGCAGGAGGGTGGGGGCTGCCTGAGCTCCCACAGCGCCAGGGACTGCGGGCCTGGGGTTGGACTTGGGTCTGCTGGGTGATTTTTAGGGCAGAGCAAAGGACTAGAGCAGCCAGGCTTCAACATAATTTGGAGGGGGTGGGAGTGCAGAGAGGATGGAAACAGGCTTCGCCTCAAGTTGAAAATGCTGAAGCTGGAGGATGGGCCCATTCTAATATTCTCTGGGGTTCCTTATATTAGTCTCTGTACTTTTGTGTATGTTTGAAATTTTCCAGAAAAGAACTGGCCTCGTCCCGGTGTGGCCAGGCTGGGACTTCCTGGCCTGCCTGCCAGCCTTGGTGGGCGCAGGAGGCAAACTCAGGCTGGGGCCTTGCTGGGGAAGGTCTGGGGCCCGAGTTCACCTTCACTGTCTGTCTGTGTTGTCACAGCAGGGACCGTGTTGGTGGCCCTGTGTCTCCAGTGCCCAGCACAGGGCCTGGCACACAGTTGGGGGTTAATAAATGCTCCTTTGTTTGGGTTAATTTGCCAGTGACAAATAAGTGTGTGCAGAACAAGGACCAGGACAGGGAGAGTTCCATTCGCCTCACACACGAGGGTGGCTATGGGTGGGCCTGGGAACATAGAAGACTCGGGGGCCCTTGGCCCCAGTCCCAAAGCTCTGCAGGGTGCCCTGGAGAGAGGAAGCTGACTGTGCTGGGAGAGCTCCAAGCAGACTGGGACCCCAGGGGGTGGACCTGGGGGCAAATCTCAGATTTCTAGAAGGCAAGGCCCTCTAAAGCAGAATGGACTACTTTGGGATGAAGTGAGCTCCCCACCTCTTGGAGTGTGCATGCAAGAGTGAGCAGGAAGCTATGACGCAGTCCTGTCACTGGGTCAAGGGCTGGACGGCACAACGTCCAAAGGCCTCTCAGGCACAACCGGGACTGTGACAGCAGCTGTCCCACACCCACAGGGGCAGCAGCGGGCCCAGCCACCCCAGCATCATCCTTCCTGAGGCTGGACATATGGCAGAGCACATCCAGGCGACGAATTGCACATTTGTAGGGGAAGCAGGTGGCCAAGGCTTGGGTTACTGCCTAAATATTTTCTCAGAGGTTCTGGGCTGGCAGCCCTCATGCCCAGGCTGCCCAGGACAGCAGGACAGGGGGCCAGGACGGGGCCTCTGCTCTCCGCCGCCTCATGTTCCCCCGCGAGGAGCCCGTGGGGGAAACTGTAGCTGGTCTGGAGGCCGCAGGGAAGGGCAGTGCTGACCTGGGGCTGCGGCCTGGAGCACACGAGCCTCTGTCAGCCTTTGGAGCCTCAGAGGCGGCCCGGCCACGGGGGGGGGCAGCATCTCTCCAATGCCCTCACTTCACAGATGGGGAAACTGAGGCTCCAAGAGGTCAGACTGGCCCCGACAGGGCCACGATCTCTACTCCCTGAGGTGGGAGGTGAGAGAGAGTTATTATTTACAAGAGGAGAAATGAAGTCCCAGAGAAGAAGAAGCTGTGCCCAAAATGGCACAGCAAGTCCCCGGCAGTGAGGCCAGACTCCCACCCCACCTGCTTACCTCGTGGCCCCCTCAGGAACAAGCCATGGGGGGCAGCCGAGTCTTGGAGCAGCAGGAACGGGAGCCCAGAGGACCGATGGGTCACTCTGTCACTCAGAGACCCAGTTACCCAGCTGCACGATGAGCTGCTGGAAGTAGGGTCACCTCCTCCGTTGACTACACATTAGAATCTTCTGCGAGTTTCCACAGCTTCGCACACAGATCCCACCGCTGAGCAATGGAATCAGCTCTCTGAAGGCAGCCCGGCCTCTGCATGTGAAAAGCTCCCCCGGAGGCTCCGGTGCCCAGGGAGGGCTGGAGACACCGGCCCAGAGGCTACACTAGTGGCCAGGCCTGTGAGTGTGTCACAGGTGTTACCTGTTTATTCTTCACACAGCCCTGCAGGGAAGGCCCTGTCATCATCCCCATTTTACGGATGAGGAAACCGAAGGCCAGAGAGCTGAGGTAAATGCCCAGGATCACACACAGCCTCCTGACTGCAAAGCCCTCACCCTTGGCCAACCTCCAAGCCCCGTACTTTGCTGTCCCCAAACTCCTGAGCTGAGGGGCACATGCCAAGCTGAGATGAGATCCCAGGGTTGGCATCGACCCCAGTTTACAAGCTGCCTCTCCACTGCCTTGTGGAACGTTGTTTCTCACCCAGGGCCTCAGTTTTCTCATCTGTAGACCGGGAAACACACCCCAGCCCTCCTGGCTCCTGCAGAATAAAGAGCACTAATGGAACAGGAGGTCTGCTTTGCAGACCAGGGCTCTGAGGGCCGTGCCCAGATGAGCTGGTATTTTCACAGAAGTCTGGCACTTTACGCTCACCTGAGGCTCCCTCCGCGTCAGTCACACCTCCACCACCTAAGCAACCTGAGGCGGGGCCAGGGGAAGGGTGGGGCCTGAGCCCCCCAGGAGAAGTGGTGGGGGTCTCCTGCTAGAAAGCAAAGCGGGGAGGTGGAGGGTGGACTGCCAGGAGTGCAGGCTCCCAGGGCCTGGACACAGTCCCTCCCGAGCAAGGGCTGTGTGTAGTGCAGCCATCTCCATGGATCCTGGTCTGACAAGGTGGTTCTGTGCCCCAGAGAGGCCCAGAATGCGACAGGCACACACTGCTATGTTTTTACTGATGGAGAAACTGAGGCTCAGGAAGCTTGTGGCTCTTCAACGACGATGAGGCCTGGAATGTTGACGGCAGGGATTCCAGTGTCCTCAGATCTGCTCAGACTGGGCCCATGGGCAGGTCACCTCACCGAGTCTGAGGCTCTTCTCTGTAAGATGGGACGATGGCCCTCCCTCCCTCAGTGGGCAGATTAAATGAGGCAATACTGTCACATAGTAGGTACTCAAGAAATGTAACTATTATTATTTCCATTTGAGGACTGCCCATTGAGACAAATGCCCCAAGCATTCTCCCCATAACTCTAAACTACGCATGATGATACAAGTGGGGAAACTGAGGCCTAGGGAATTGGTCTGAGTTGGCTGAGGACACATGGCAATTTGGTGGTGGATCTGGTCTCAGGACTCCCAGGGCAGTGCTCTCATCATCTCAAGCTGTCTTGGGCAGAGGCCTCACTGGTCAGAACACCCCAGCCTGTCTACCCGGGGCCTGAGACTTCCATCCAAATTCTGGCCGTGCAGCCTTAGACAAGTCACACTCTCTCTCTGGGCCTCAGTGTCAACCGAAAAATGGAAAACCATGATTACACATAAGGTTGTGCTGAGGAAGACATCAGACACCAGCTGCGGCAGCACTTGGTGACGGTGAGGAGCCACAGAGGTGGGAGAGGGGAGGCAGCCTCCAGCTGTCGGTTCAGCAACTGAGTAATTCATTATACCCTAGTTTGTTCTAAAGAGCCTGAAGCTGCTCCTAGTATTCTTATACCTGTCCAACAAGGTAGGCTTCTGTAAACGTGTTTCAGGGCCCAGCTCCCAGCATGACCTCCCTTCCCATAGCTTGGAAATCTGTCTTCTCAGTTTCTCTCTATGCATTTAATGTGCTCTTGAAATAGACTTTCCTCCATGGAGCCCTCTTGACAGCCACTGGACATGTGCCCAGGAATGGGCACTGCTTTTAGCGTCTCCCTGAGTAGGTTGATATTTAGGGAGGGAAAATCCTACCGCTGCCAGACACAGGGATCGAATGTGACCCTGCCAGCTATGGGCCCAGGCTGCCCGAAGGCAAGGCCATCACTCCAAAGTCAAGACATTTTCTACAATCCATGCCACCTGCTCCTTCCCATTGACCAAGAAAGAGCCTGCCTCAGTCTCCCCAACTTCCAGGACTTGCTCATGACAATAGGAGCTGTTTGAGCCCCTCTGTGTGCCAACCACTTGACATATGTTAACTCCTTCACTCTTCAAACAACTGAGAGAGAAAGAGAGGAGAAATCCAGGCTCAGAGTGCCCAACCAGGTCTGCTGGACCGTAAGGCTGCTCTTCTTCCTCCAAGTTGGCCTTCATTGTTTTGTTCAGTTCTGCAGCTACCAGCACCCAAGCACCGTGAATGCTCAGGAGGCCACGTTGATGGTGTGCAAGGGCTGTGGATGAGCTCACGGGGTCGCTGGCTCAGAGCCAGGAGAGGCAGAGAGGAGTGGGCCTGCCCAGGTCGCTCAGCGAGTGGGAGAGTGGCAGAGGCTGGACTCAGGTCTCCAGACCCCCAGCCAAGGCCCCTCCAAGCTGGTCAATCTTTCCACCACCCTTTTCTCGGGGTGTCTCATCTCCCAGTGGCAGGGAGTTCCTCAAGTCCAGGTCATCCCAGTCTTCCTTCCACACGACGGAGCTCTCAGTATGTCACACAGCATGGATGCCGGCAGGTTGGCTGGTGACCCCCACGTGGCTGTTGGGCCCCCCCGGGAGACGGCCCAACTCCTGAATCCCAAGGCCTCAAGGTCTTTTTGTCAACAAGGCCCAGAATTTCACCCAGGCCCTCTTGGAAGGGCTTGAAGGGAAATCGGTTCAATCCCTATTTTACAGATAGGGAAGGGCAGGGACTTGCCACTAAGTGTAGAACCCAGGCCAGGACACTTCTGTCACAATTCCTTTTCCTGAAGAGATCCAGCCCAAACAGACTTTAGACTCAGCTGTTTCTCATTTCCCTCCTGAGTCCCTTGGCTCACGCCGATCAATTCATCAAACTGTCTCCAAGTCTTCTCTGAGCTGGGCACAGGGAAATGAGATTACTCAGCCTCATCCCAGCCCTGGATGGCCTCGCAGTCCAGGGGGGAAGACAGGCTCATCAACAGTCCCCATCAGAGCCCTTGTCACGTTTTGTGAACAAAGTGCTGTGCTCACACACTCCCACTGACGAGGCGCTCACTACCACTGAGGCAGACTCTTTCATCTTTGTCCAGCTCTGACTATGAGAAAATCCTCCCCTCAATCTTCTGGATATATTATGTAGTGAAATAAGGCAGCAGAGGTGGTGTGAAAATAATTTTCTAAAAATATATTCATGTCTAGAAGAAAGTCTAGAAGGTTGTACCTGCAAACGTTAAGAGTGGTTCATCTTTGGAAGATGGGGTTGATGGTGATATTTATTGCTTCTTCACGCTTCTTCCTAATTTCTAAATTTTCTCCAGTCTTTTTCAGCCTTCGTTTCCTAATCTGTGAAATAGGGACAAAAATCTCCCCCTTCCTGGTAGTTATATGAACAGGACGAGACAGATGAAGGTGCTGGATATACAGTGAGCAGTTAACACGTCAACAAGTGGTGCTTATTATTAATAGTAGTTACAGAATGCTAGAACCCAACAAGGGCTCAAGAAAATCTTAGCAACTATAAATCCCAATCCTCCCATTTTACAGTTAGGGAAACCGAGGCTTAGAGCTATTGCTCGGGGGAGAAGGAAGACAGGAGAGTGACCAGCTGACAAAGCCTGAGACATGGCTCCTGTCTCCTCCCCTGGAACCAGCAGAAGATCAACAAGGAAATAGAAGAGCTGAGCGACACTATAAACCCCTAGACCTAACTGAATGTGTAGAACACTGGAAGTTTTACCAGGCAATTAGACGAAGAAATTAAATCAAAGGCACCCAGTTTGGAAGAGAAGAAGTAAAACTATCTCTATTTGCAGACGACATGGTCTTGTATATAGAACACCCTAAGGAATCTACAATAAAATTATTAGAGCTAATAAATGAGTCCAACAGTAAGGTTGCAGGATACAAGGTCAAAAGACAAAAATTAATTGAATTTCTATGCACTTGCAATAAACAATTAAAAAATGAAATTAAGAAAAAAATTCCATTTAAAATAGCATTAAAAAGAATAAAATACTGAGTAACAAATTAAACAAAAGTACAAAATTTACACTCTGAAAACCACAAAATGTTGTAGAAAGAAATTAAAGAAGACCTAAATAAATGGATCAACTTCCCATGTTCACTGATCAGAAGACTTAATATTGTTAAGACAGCAATACTCCCTAAATTGATCTGCAGATTCAACATAATCCCTATCAAAATCCTACATGGGGGATGGGCCCGGTGGTGTAGCGGTTAAGTTCACGCACTCTGCTTTGACAGCCCAGGGTTCGCCG
This sequence comes from Ceratotherium simum simum, assembly GCF_057802395.1. Lineage (NCBI taxonomy): Eukaryota > Metazoa > Chordata > Mammalia > Perissodactyla > Rhinocerotidae > Ceratotherium > Ceratotherium simum. The sequence continues at coordinate 5,739,767 of NC_141921.1, forward strand.
GTTCGGATCCTGGGCGCGGACCTACTCACCGCTCATCAAGCCATGCTGAGGCAGCATCCCACATAGAAGAGCTAGAAAGACCTACAACTATGATACACAACTATGCACTAGGGCTTTGGGGGGGAAAAAAGGCCCTATTTAAAAAAATCCTACTTGGATTCTTTGTAGAAATTGCCAATCTGATCATAACACTCATATGGAAATTCAAGGAACCCAGAACAGTCAAAACAATTATGAAAAAGAAGAAAAAAGTTGGAGGACTCACACTTCCAGATTTCAAAATTCACCGCAAAGCTATAGTAACTGAGACAGTGTGGTATTGGCATAATGATAGACATGTAGATCAATGGAATAGAATTGAGAGTTCAGAAACAGACCTTCACATTTATGGTCCATTGATTTTTGACAAGGATGCCAAGACAATTAAATGTGGAAAGAACAGTCTTTTCAACAAATGGTGCTGGGACAACTGGGTATCCACATACAAAAGAATGAAGTTGGAGCCCTGTCTCACAATATACAAAAATTAACTTCAAATGAACCAAAGACCTAAATGAAGGAGTTAAAACTACAAAATTCTGAGAAAAAAATATAGGAGTAAATCTTCAAGACCTTGGATTAGGCAATATTTTCTTAAATATGACACTAAAAGCAGAAGCAGCAACAACAACAAAGATAAATGGAACTCTGCTAAAATTAAGAATCTTTATGCTTCAAAGGATGCCATTAAGAAAGTGAAAAGACAATCCACAGAATGGGAGAAAATGTTTGCAAATCACATATCTGGTAAGGGACTTGTATCCAGAACATATAAAGAACGTTTGCAACTCAATAATAAAAAGACAAATAACCCAACTAAAAAATGGGCAAAAGATCTGACTCAAACTTGCTCCAAAGAAGCTCCCACGAGATAAAACATTGTAACGCGCTAAACGGGGCTCTTGGAATGGAGCAAGCTCTGGATAAATGTTAGTGTTATAATGACCATGATGTCTCCTTGGCTTCCCCAGATTGCCTGACACAGCAAGTGTCAATGAAATAGTGGAGAGAGACTGTACATAAGCATTGATCTCGTCTCCTTCTACAACTCCATTAAGGTACGGAACTAACAGGGCCGTGAGAACAGGAGAGGAGCCAATGGAAGACGGGGCTGCTGAAAGAGGGGAGCCTGAACTAGCGGGGTAGAGCAGCTCAGTGTCTGCTAGATGTGAGCAGGGTCTCCCTCGGAGCTCCAGAAACACTCAGGACTCAGAGGAACCAGATATTTAAGAAGGTGGAGGCGATGTTACCAAACCAAGTGGGCTCACTTCCTGGTGACTTAAATAAGACTCTACACCAGTGGAAGTTGTCTCACGAAGTAGAGTGTATTTGCAGCAAATAGGAGGCCATGAGGAATCATTTCCAAAGTCATGGCGTCCCCAAACAAAGGGAAGCAGGAACTTTTATTTCTGTTGGGGAATGAATATTCAAAAGGGGGAGGTGGGTATTCACTTCCACAGGCTCAGTTGGAGAACGTGCGTCCACATGATGAGGCCTAAGCTCCTCCTGGAGAGATCTTTGCACTAAAATAAGGCAAAGGTAACGGGCATAGCTCTTGTGGTGAGGCATGGTCAGTTTCAGGATGGTTGGTGGTTATATCTCCTTAACATACAAGGAAAAGAAACAACTTGGAAAAAATAGTTAATTGCTTCCAAACCCACCATTGAGTTTCTCGAGGATCCTAGTCGGTGACAGCGACAGGTGGATTGAAAAGAAGGGGGCCGGCAGAAGGTCAGCGTGGGAGCTGACAGACTCCCTGGTACCACCTTTCGCAACCCATGCAGTTGGGCGACTAGTCCTCCCCTCCACTCACCTCTCACTCCCAGGAGACCAGGAATGGTTCATTCTCCAAGGACACAGAACCAGAGAGGATCCTGACCCAGAAACGCCCGGCCCCCCCACAGGCAGGAGGATGGAGAGTCCTCTCTTGAGGAATTGGTCTCTAAAAATGGGCACTTTGAGCTCTCCCCAAAAAGCTGACTTTCCACCAGATCACCCCAGTGAAGCTCACAGTCACAAGGTGAGCCCACCCCGCCCCCCATCCAGTAGGTACACAGCTTCCCATCAGATTTTTAGTGCCTGCAAGGATCACCAGGAACAAACAGGGGTAGGGGGGGGGAACGGGACGTGGAGGAAACAGAGATAATGCAGGCAGCAGAGCAAAACTGAAACAAACAAGATAACTGAAATGAACCTTTGACAGCAAGTTTGAAAGGGGACATCAAGGAAATCACTCAGACAGTAGGTGAAAAGACACAGAATAGAGAATAAGAAAAATAAACAAGAAGGTTTGAGGATCAGTCCAGGAAGTCAATATATGGCTAATGAAAGTTTCAGCAAGAGAGAAAAGAGAAAATGAAGAATTGAACGGAGAAATAGACAATTCAACAATAATAGGTGGAGATGTTAATACTTTGATGACTTTAAGTTATCAAAAAAGCACTATAAGAAAAATTTCCAAAACGGAAGGATGGGAGCCTCCAGCTTGAAAGGGCCCACTGAGTTCCTAGTAGAATGGATGGAAAAAGGCCCCTCGCCGGGGCACATCATCTGAAAATTTCAGAAGACCAGGGACAGAGGAGGGATCCTAAAAAGAGCAGGAGGAGGAGAGGAGATAGAAAGCTCCTTACAAAGATAGGAGATCAGAATGTCGTCAAATTTCTTGGGGTAACATTGGAGGATAGACAACTGTGGGGCAAAAGTCTTAAAAATTCTGAGTGAAACCAATTTTCAAACTAGAATTCTATGCCCAGCTAAACTAGTAATCAAGGGTGAGTGTAGAATAAAGATATTTTCAGACTTCCAGAACTACAGGAAAAAGTATTTTCTGTGCACTACTTTTCAAAAAGTTACCAGAGGACGAGCTCCACTAAACGGAGGGAATAAAGCAAGAACAAGGAAGATGTTAGATCTTGCAAACAAGGAATCTGGTGCCAGAGAGGTCAAGGAGAAGCCAAGTGGACGGCTGTGCCGCAGGGCGAGAGGGAGCCGAGGCTGAGCCAGGGACTCGGATGCCCTCAGCAGTGTGGACGATGACATGGAGAGATGGTGGACGTGGCTATCAGGAGGGTTTGGGAAGAATTAGCAGTACGAACATAGAAAACTAGACAAACGAGAAAACGGGGCAATTATTAATTCCAGAAAACAGTAAATGTATGAGAAAAAGAAACTAATCAGAATACAGCACTTGAATTAGTAAATATTTGCATAGTCACGTTAACATAAATCCAGAATATCTATTTAATGAACATTTACGTGCTATAACTGCTGAGAGTTTGGGGAAGAGGGAAGTGGCGGGAGCCTTGAAGAAAGTCAGGGCATCACTGCCCTCCCCAGGAAGCCAGCTGAAACTCTCTCAAAATGAGGAGCTGAGAATAGCAGCTAACGCATTATACCGAAGCAGGAAAGTGAGCAGAAGAAACAGCTTCAAGATTGCCTGTAGCTGCCTCTGCAAAGTGGAACCAAGATCGGGCTGACTGAGAACAGGATAATTTGAGGACTGCTGATTTTTGTTCTCAGCTCATAGTATACTATTGATTTTTTTGTAAAAATGTGTTTGTATTACTATGACAAAAATAAAAATGAATGAGCAGGAGGAATGATGAATCCCTCTTGGTGGGTGAAGACACTGAAGCTCAGTAAGTCTAAGGGGCCAAGTGGGGACAGGAGCTGGGTCCCCAGTGGCAGGCGGCTCTCGGATGCTGGTGACTGCAGGTGATGGTCACAAGAAAGACGGAACCCGGAACGTCACCACACTGAATCTCAAGAGGCGAGTCTGCTTGACCCTCCAACGCTGGAAGGACGGTTTGAAAAAAGTTCAATCCATTTATGTTATGGCTGGTGACGCCAGTGAAGTTCAGAAGGAACGTATGACCATAATTTGTATGTATTTGGCCCAAAAGCTTGACTTTCAAAGAGGGGGAAATATGGGACCCGGGGAAATTCTTCTCAGTGACCGTGAATTCCCAGGCCACAAAGCAGAGGAGGCGATTTCCATAATGTTCCACCGTATTCCGTACACGTTTCTGAGCAGCCTTTGATGCTGCAGTTTAGAAAGCAGCCCAGAGCCTCTGGCTCTGAAACAGATCAGCTGGTCCCCGCCTACCCTCCCCACCGGCCCCCCCTCCACCCCACCATCCGCTGCTCCACCCCCAGCACCCCCACTGCCTGCTTTTGCAGCCTCAGCTCCCTCCCGGCTGTCCCCACTGCCCCCTTCCCAACCTGCATTCCACCGGGGGCAGCTCAGCAATAGAGTGCGTGTGTTTGCGGTGCGGTGGGTGCCGGGGCCCCTGTCAAGGGTGGGCTCACGGGCTCACGCAGGTAATCAGCAACGGGAACCCCCAGGCCGGTGGGAGACTTTCAAGTAAAAGGACAATTGCAAACCCGCCTGAGAGGCGTCCAAGCTCCCCTCCCACCGGTTTAAAGTTCAAAGGCCTTCGTGATGCCTCAGGCTCCTCCATGGCAGAGCCCTGGCCCTCCTCCCATCACACTCTCTGAACCTTGGACCCTCTTCTTTTTGGTTCTGCCTCTTGCTTCCAGGCCTTTGTCCATGCTGTTCCCTCTGCCTGGAACACTCTTCCTTTGAGTTTCCCAGGTCACAGTGTCACCCTGGCCCTGGCCCCATAAGACATTAACCACAACCCTGCTCAAAACCGGTTGAAGGCCACATGGCAGTCTGACTTGACCTGACATAGACCCCACAACTCATTATACGCTCATTGTAATACATTACCATATTATAGAACACATCTACCAATGCCACCACAGTCTACAACTGCCAGCGGGATATAACCAAATCAGGAAAGAAAAGAGGTGCCACCCTTGCTCCCCAGAAAAGCCTGCCTATTTTCCTGAACGACTGTGAATATTCCTCCCCTTCATTACCTGGACCCCTTATAATAGCCGCTTAATCACCCCAGGAGCTGAGAAGTTGATTTGTGAACTTAGTTCCCACTTCTTCATTCTTTGGCCATTGAATAAAGCTTGTGCTGTTGAACACTCAGCTTCAGTTTCATTTCAAATCCATGACACCAAACAGGAAAGAACCCTCCAAGGAAGGGACAGATTGTGGGTATGAGGCCCACCCGTGAGCCCCTCCTCAGAGCTCCTCCAAGTGTGGGTTGGAGTCCTACCAGAGTGAGGCGAAATTGGTAACAATGGCACTGGTTACGTTGCCCTGCAGTGCCTACCGTAGGTGGGCATCTCCCCTCTAAGCTGTGAGTCTCTCAGAGGCGGGCCGGGCTGTGGTTGTTCTCTGAGCACCCTGGGCACAGAGGGCTGCCTGGAGCGGGAGTAGGTTAATGCTTGTTGAATGAAGGAATGACCGTGGACTGCTGGTCTTGGAGGTGTGCCCAGCCTGGTGCCCCTGGCTGAGCTACCTCCCCTACAGAGTAATTTCTCATAGAGTTGTCTGCAGGCCCTGGCTCAGAGCCACCTAGGGCAAGCACTACAAATGCAGATTCCCGGCCCCTCTAAGGCCCTCCAAGGTTCGCAGCCTGTGCTCCAGGGCTGTGTCTGGGCTCAACGCCCTTCCTCCAGCGGGGCAGCCTTCTACCCGGCTGGGGAATGTATTTGCAGCCCTAACTCTGGTCCCAGGGGTTTCTGCCTTGTGGGTACATACCCAAGTAGGGAAGAAAGAGCCCACCCTGGCTCCAAGGCCCAGAGCATAGCCTCCCCTGCTGGGGGCATTTTCAGGCAGGTGGGTTTGAAAGCATTCACTTCCCTGTGCCTCAGTTTCCACACCAGCAGAGGGTTGTGAGGGTTCAGCCAGTGAGGAAACATCCCAGCAATTCCAAAGGCCTACAGACCCAGGAGACAGCCTCACGACCGGGAGGGCACTAATGGAGGCCTCCACCGGTGCGGGTGGGGCCCGGCACAGGATTGCTGCAGGGTGGGGGCGGGGAGGCGCAGGCACTGCCGGGCCCCCGCCTTCCTACATCCACCCAAGTGAAGGGCACCGCCGTGGACCAGGAGATAGGCCCAGAGAGCCTGGCAGGGACTTGCCCCAAGTCTCTGGCAGAGCTGGGAACTGAGCCAGGCCTCCTGCCTCCTCTCCAGGACAGGAGAAGCGCTGCCCATGACAAACTGCAAACTGGGCAATTTTCGTTGCAGCGAATAGCTCCTCGGAATATATAAGACTGCAGCGCTCTCTGCTCGGAGCCGCCAGATGGCTTGGGTCCTGGCGCCCCCTAGTGGCCATTCCTTGCTGGCCGGCTGCTTGAGGCGCTGTGGGGAGGAGACCCAGGGGTCCTGACAGGCTGCAGGGGTCTCTCCAGGGTGGAGGAAGGGGCCAGAGGCCTGGAGCCCCCGGGATTCACTGTGCAACCTTGGACAAGCTCCGGCACACAGCCAAACCGACTCGTCAGGGAGATTAGAGCAGACGGGACCTTGGAAACTACCACTCTCCCCCCCACTCATGACACAGGGGAGGCCAGGTGGACTGGGAGAAGCCGGGCAGATGCCATACATGCGCAGGGATGGACACAGGAGTCCCGGGGAGGGTGCCTCGTGCACTGCCTGGTCCTGGACAGCGGCCTCCAGAGCCGGGGGAGCCTGCTCTCCCCGACTCACTCCCACCTGACTTCTGCCCTCAGCTCAGCCCCCAGGTCCTCGGGTCAGCGGCTCCCCTCGCCCCTCACCGGCTCCACCGCCCTCCCTCCCACAGCCTGACTCCTGGCTGCTCCTTCTGCCCCGGACCCCCCAACACTGCCGGATGGCCCTGGGCAGGTCGAGGGCGAGTTGGAGTTCACGTCCAGCCTCAGCACTGCCCCAGCCTTGGGGTCCCCTGGGGCCCCTCTCCCAGCTCCACACCTTCTACCTGTCAACACTCACTCCCTGAGGACCCCCACGGGCCAGGTGCTGGCGACAGACTCTGCTGGAGGTCCCAGCAAACCTTCTCCCTTCTCCCCCATCTCCCAGACCCCAGCCGCAGGCCTCCCCTGCTCCTCCCCCAGACCCACCATCTGACGGGCCTCCTGTGACAGCTGACCACAAAACTCACAAACCACCCCCATCCTCCGCGGCCTCCGTCCTTCCTTCTTCTGCCCGTTTTCGTCAGCACTTAAAGTTCTCAGCTCATGTTAAGACACACGCCCGCAGACCCCCTACCCTCACCAACGACTTCCTATTTCCGTCCTCCCCTTCAAAGCCCAATTTTTAAAGGCCAGTTTACACTCACTCATTGTCTCTCCTTTCCCTCCTCAGTCACTCCAACACCCTCTTGTTCCTAAATCCAGTTGATACTTTTTAGTCCCACTCTCGGCCCATTCAGCTCCACTGGCTGACCCATGCCCACCCTGCACCATGCCCTGCCCTCTCAGATCTCCAGGTCTTTGCAAATGCTGTTCCCTCTGCCTGGAACACCCTTCCCTCCCTTCCTCACAAAACTAATACCTTCTCATTCTCCAACACCAAGCCCGGGTGTCACTTCCTTTGGGAAGCGTCCTCTGATGCCCCAGGGTGCTTTGGGACATGGTCTAAGGGCAGCACATGATCCATGAGACCCGGCCCCTGGCCCTCTCAGCCTCAGGGAATGAATTTCTTTTCGCATCTCAAATATGAAAAACTCTTTCCCAACTCAGAGCCTTGACACGTGCTGCTTTTCCACCAGGACCCACATCTGTCCACCCTGTCCCCAATTTACATCTGAAAACTGGTGTCCCCTTCTCCAGGAAACCTTCTCTGCTTCTTCAAGCTCCCGGGTCCCCCAGGCCCCAGGGTTCCTCTGTCACAGCGCTGATCCCTCTGGGTGTCACGGAACACATACACATCTGTTTCCTCTCAGAATCATTCTTGGGCACTGTTCGAAGCCCATGGCATACGATAATCCTGTAGTGTATAGAATAATCCTTTTGTTACCCCTGTTTCACAGACGGAGAAGGTGAGGCCCTGTGTCCTTCTTCCAAGGCCAGAGCAAGCACACAGTCTGCCCCAGGCAGGGCTTCCCAGACCCGGAGCTGAGGCCCGACGCCTCCCAATCTGGTTTAAATGGAAACCAGCCTCGGAGCAGCTCCGCCCGCCCCACCAGCCCTGGATGGAGGCTCCGCATCCCCTTTCATGCTGTTTATTCTTTTGAACAAATTGTGAGTTTTACTAGACAGTCGAGGCTGTGGTGGCAAACACATGTTCCCGTGGCGAGAGTCACGGGACCCGCTGGGCAGAGGGCTGTGAATGCAGCCGGCCGGGCCGCCCCGCCCTGCTCTCCCACACTCTGCGGCACCCTTGAGCAGGCTCACACCCCGGCTGCCCCTCGGACCACTGCAGAGAGGGGCCGCAGCTTCTTCTCCATAGCCCCCCGCCCCCCATGCCCTCACCGCAGCATCTCCTTCACATCCGTGGCTCCCACACGCCAAGGAATGACCCCTCCCCACTCTTGAGAAGCTGGAGCCTCACAGGACCCTAGGACAGGGCACTACTATTATGTCCACTCAGCAGAGGAGGAAACCAAGGCTCAGAGAGGGGAGCTGACTTGCCCAAGCTCACACAGCTGGATACTGAGGAGGCTGGAAATTAGAACTCAGGTCTCCTGGCTCCAAGGCTGGTGCTCCCCCCACAACATCATCCCTGTCTTCAAGGCCAAGAGAGCAGAAAGGTCTGTGTCCCTTGTCCCTGGCACACTCTCCTCCATTCACACTGTCTTGAAAGAGCCCGATGTGTGGGAAGCAGGGAGGCTGCATCCTGGGCCTGGCCCTCACCAAGGGAAGTCACCCACCTCCAGGCCTTGGTTTTCCCTTCTGAGGAACACAGGGCTCACTGAGCTCTGCACCCCACCTTCCAAGGAAACCCCAGGCCTGGCTGTGCGGCCCCCGGCAGCCCTCACAATTGTCAGGTCGCACCCTCTGATGGCAGATCTCTCACCGACAAGGCTCCCTGCCTCTTTCTCCCAATTTTACTGGTCCCCTCGGGAGCGTCCACAACAGCTAAGGCTGTTTCAGTCTAACATGCTTCCCCAACCAGAACTTTGTTTTCCAAGATAAAGTCATTGAACAAGTGCCCCGTAAAATGTGAAACTGTGTAAAGACTCAGATGTGAGGCAACCTCCTCTTTTCTGGGGGAAAACCCACTTGCCTTGTATTTGAGTATATACAGTAGCTGCCCCTCCTCAGAGGCCTGAAGGGGCACCCTGCTGCCCTTGGCCTCTTTGGGGCTCTGATCCTAACACACTTTGAAGGATAGGGATGTGCTTGGCCTCACTGGAATAGTACTCAAGGCCTTCCCACATCTGCTCTCAAACTGCTTCTCTGGCCCATCTCTCACCCCACCCCTGTGCCCTCATGCTCCAGCCACACCTGCCACAGCCCTTCCCTGAGCCCCTCAGGAAGACTTTGGGCTTATGGAGACAGTTTCTGGGAGGGGAGGGCTGCAGACCCAGGTGGGCTGGGGCAGCGTCTGAGAAGGCAATACTGTGCCTAAACCAGAACGATGAAGAAAAGCTGGACCTGCAAAAGCATTCCAAAAAGAGGAAGCAGCAGATGCAAAGGCCCTGGGGCAGGATGAGCTCGGCGTGTGCACAAAGAGGCCAGCATGGCTGGTGTGTGGTGGGTGAGGGGAAGAGTGGTAGAAGGTGGGCCAACAGGGGCCTGAGCAGAGATGTCAACAGCAGCACTGCTCCCCACAACCAAACCTGCATGCCAAGTGCCAGCAAGAGGGAGAGTGTAAGCAATCTGGGATGCCATGTGGGAATATCACACAGCCGGTAAAACACACGGGCTATAGCACCCGACAACACCATGGATGAGTGTAAGTGATGTAATATTCTGTGAGAAGAGTTAGCCCCAAAGACTACAGCCTAAAATAACTAAAAAAAAAAAAAAAAAAATTTAGGAACGCATATGGATGTGATGAAATAAAAAAAGGAATGCGAGCGAATGGGGCACGGGGATTCAGGATGCTGGTTACCGTGGGTGGCGGAGCTGAGAGCAGGACTGGGGACCAGATGCTGGATGCAGGATACTGTCAAGGGCCTGGCTTTTGTCTGGAGTGATGGATTCATGGGTGCTTATCATGCTATTAAAAACAAGCAAACAAGCAAAGGAAAGTGGGCCAGGCGTGGACCAATGATGAATTTGTCTCATGTCCCAGCGTGGGTGGGGGCCATATGATCCAGAACCTCAGAGACCAGGCCAAGGGGTTGGGGGTCTTACTGGAAGAGCCACGGGAGCCACTGTAGGGTTTGGGGGTGGGGAGTGACCTGATTTGACTCATGTTTTATGAGGATCACTCTAGCTGTTTATGGAGAATGGGGAGGAGGCAAGGCGTCCCGTTAGAAGGCCACTGCTGTCACCAGGCAGGAGGCAATGTGGGGGTACAGGGTGGCAGCAGCGGTTGATCAAGTTGAGAGCTCGGTTTTGCCATGTCCGGGTTGAGATGTGGGCTGGTTCCCCTCCCTTTGCATCTCACACATGCAGAGCCCCTCTCTACCCTGCTCTGTGTCCACAGGGGATGATCCCTCCAGACAGCTGCATCTGGCTTCCAGTGAGAGATCAGAGGGCAGGAGGGGATAGAATTGGGAATATCTCCTCTAAAATGAAAGCTCTGTGGCTACGCCTTGTACTGACTGCCACTAAATTAGAGGCATGGTGCTGAAGGGGCCTCTGGATTTTGGAGGTTGCATACACCACATCTGGGGTGTAGCTCTGACTCGTTTACTGGGGAGCCAGTAAGCCTGCCAGTTTGAGACGGGCCCAAAGTAAGAGAGGGCTCTGCATTTGGTCCAGACTCTGGTACAAGCTGCCCTGCCACCCGGGCCTTATGGCCCAGCAGATCCAGTGGGCTTGGAGTGTCTGGGGCAGATCGGGGTGGGGTGGGCCCACAGAATCATAGTGCAGACCACGGAGGTTTCAGGGCCCGGCTTGCTCCTCTTTCCTGGTAGGTCTTCAGCATTAGAAAGGCAGCACAGTCTGGCTGCCGGCTCTGGAGAGACTGGACCCCATGGCCACGCGACACTGAAGGGCTCTGTCACCTGAGCTGCTAGCTGGATGCTCTCCTGTTGCCTCCCCTCCCCTGCCCCTGTCTTCTCCCCTGCTCTGAGCCCCAGGAGGCTGACCTGTGCGGACGGTATCAAGGGGCTCTCTTGCCCTCTGGCTCCTGCCTGGGCCCAGATTGAGGAGCCCGCAGGAGACTGGAAGATGGGGGTGGGGTGGGTCAGAGCATTTATTCTCCTGGCTCCCTTCTTGCAGGACGTCCCTGGGAGAGGTCACTGCCGTCTCAAGCAGACTTCTCTGCACGACTCTCTCCTTCCAGGTCCCACTACTGCTCTGTCCCCTCCCCCCTCCAGTCCTAGGGATGTGAATGGAGATCTCTGGGGTCTGCACTGTCCCTTGTGGCATCCGCTTCCCTGCCAAATCTTCTCATTAGTCCCTTAGTGAGCCCCCTTAAATTATCTTAATCTGAGCAGGCTGTTTCCTGCTAGGACCTTGTCTGACAAGAGGTGTGCAGGCATAATTCTAAAATGACCCCAAGAGTCCCACCCCTGGTGTACATGTCCTGTAGAATCCCCACCCCTGTGTCTAAACGTGACGGGATTGTCACTCCTATGATTACGTTAGATAAGACTCCATCACAGCAGACTGAAGAGAGATTCTCCTGCTGCCGTGTTGTGAGAAAGCCACGTGGCTAGGACCAGAGGGTGGCCTCTAGCAGCTGACAGTGACTTCCCACCAACAGCCAGCAAGAAGATGGGGACCTCAGTCCTACAACCACAAGGAACCGAATTTTGTCAACAAACTGAATGAGCTTGGAAGAGGACTCCGAGCCTCAGATGACACTGCAGCCCTGGCTGACACCTTGATTTCAGCTGGTGAGACCCTGAGCAGAGAACCCAGTTATGCAGTTACCCAGTTTCGAACCTATGGAAACTGTGAGATAATAAATTGGTGCTGTGTTAAGCCACTAAGTTTGTAGTAATTTGCTATGTAGTCATAGAAACCCAACACACTGGATTTTATCTGCTCCTCCAAATCATAAAGAGGGGTCTGAGCAGCAGCTCTCCAGTGCAAATGCACGCACAGAACTGGGCTGGAGCAGGTCCAGAAGGCATGAGTAAATCATACAAACACGTGGCTTAGACACCCATGGAACCTGCTGCTGCTGCTCTGCCATCTCTTTGGGAGAATTCCCTTTGACCAGTTAGCAGAAGGGACACGACTAGGAGCCTGGTTTACAAACAGGTGTGCATGGTATGCCAGCACCGGCCAGAAGTGGTTGGAGTCTGCGTTACAACCCCACTCAGGGGCTGCCCAAAAGATGGCAGTGAAAGGAGATCCTCCTGTGGGCAGAGCTTTGACTGGTACCTGACTGCCCACATCAGTGGGAGGAGAGATAGCCTGAGGTGTGGATCTACACCAACTCATGGGCAGGGGTTTATGGGTTAGCTGGCTGCTCAGGGGCTTAGAAAGAACGAGATTGAAAAACTGGTGACAAGGAGGTAGGTACACAGCCAGACCTCTCAAAATAGGCAGTGTGTGAAGATATTCATGTGCCACATAAATGCACACCGGAGGGTAACCACTGCAGAGGAGGCTTCCAACAACTGGGGGAACAAGATGACCCATCCTGCGAACGTCAGTTCTTCTCTTTCCCCAGCCAGTCCTGTGCTTGCTCAATGGGATCTTGAACAAAACAGCCATGACAGCGGGTGTCTTAGTCTGCTCAGGCTGCCATAACCCAATACCACAGACTGGGGGGCTTAAACAACAGACATTTAGTACTCACAGTTCTGGAGAGTGGGAAGCCCAAGATCAAGGTGCCAGCCAGGTGGGTTTCATTCTGAGACCTCTTCTCTTTGCTTGTAGGTGGCGCCATCTTGCTGTGTGCTCACATGACAACGTCTTTGTCAGCACAGGGAAAAAGATAGAGGGAGGGAGCTCTCTGGCATCTCTTCTTATAAAGACACTAATCCTGTCGGATCAAGGCCCCACCCTTATGACCTCATTTAACCTTAATTACTTCCTTAGAGGCCCCATCTCCAAATAGAGCCACACTGGGGGTTAGGGCTCCAACATAGGGATGGGGAGCAGGGGAGACACATTCAGACCATAACAGCAAGGACAGAGGCTTTTCATAGGCTCAACAACATGGACATCCCCGTACCCAGAGCTGAGCTGATCTGGCTATTGCCACGGTTGAGTGCCCAGTCTGCCAATAACATAGGCTAATGGTGCCCACGTGGAACCACTCCCCAGGAAACCACAATGATGGCAAGTTGCTTGCATTGGATGTCTTCCATCATGAGTACATCAGTTAATCCTCATGGAATCTGGGTATAGATTTGCCTTCTCTGCTGAATACCTCTGCCAATACCACCATCTGTGGCCATAGAGGATGCTTTATCCATCGCTGTGCTATGGCTCACTATAGTGCCTCCAACCCAGGAACACAATTAATAGGGACAGAAGTGTGGCAATGGGCTTGCCCCTAGCAGCTAGCCTGAGGGGATGGAATGGCCAGCGGAAGGTGTTACAGCACCAGCCAGGAGATAGCACCCCATGAGGTGGGAGATTTGTCCCACAGGGTGGGGTGTGTGCCTTAGTTAGTGACCGACGTATAGTGCTGTCTCCCATCAAGAGTGTCCCCACTCACTTTTTTCTTTTAAATAACAGCTTTACTGTATATAATTCATGTGCTACACAATTCACCCATTGAAAGCATACAATTCAGTGGTTTTCAGGAGATTCAGAGTTGTACAACCATCACCACAGCCCACGCTTTTCATAACGCAATTAGGAAATTTTTTATCCCATCTCTGCAACATAACAGATCATGTTGGACCTTTGCCCAGATTCCCTCCTGGATTCAGCGTGGTTTTGCTTCTGGCAGGTGCATCTGAGGCTCTTTTTCAGAGAACGTCCCTTGGGCTCCCAGAGCCTGGTAGGCGCACAGGCTCAGATAGCCGGAGGTGCCTGGGCGTTCGTGTCACCCCTGGGGTAGCCCTTACTCGGTGACTGAGGGTGAAGGAGTGCTGAGCCAGTTCTACGGCCTCGCATCCAGATAACTCTGGGGCATGCCGTGCATTCCAGAGCTCCCTGTGGGGTCAGGCCGAGGCCGGGGGCTTGCCTGAAATGGCATCCTTCCCGCTTCTCCTCTCCCTGTCCTCCTCCTCCCTCTCCCTTTCTGGTCTCCTCAGAGAGCACTTCATGAATCACTTCTACGCAAAACCTCACCTTGGGGCCTGCTTTTGAGGAATCCAAACTACAACAGCGGACTTGGGCTCAGCAGGTTTGGAGGTCCTCTTTCTCGAGGGCTTCCACTGGGAAACGCCGCCATAATGCCACTCAGTAGGAGCTGGACCACCTCTCGGCCACTCTGAGCTCCTCACCTACTGAACTGATAGGCAGAGTCGCCTCTTTGTCGGCAGGCAAAGCAGCAAGTGACAAAGATGGGATGACCAAGGACTCCCGGTGAGGATGAAGAACCAGGTCACCCTACCAGGTACAGAACTCCCACCAGCCAAAGTGCTCACAGAGCGTGAGGGGAACAGAGAATGGGTACTGGAAAAAAGAAGTATGATCATTGACGTCTGCTTCTCCACCAGCTACAGACATGGTGCCTGCAGCCGCTACCTATGTCATATGTTGATTGGCTAATTTCCTTCCCTTTCCGGCCATCTAGCAGGAAACATCTAGCTACTGTTCTAGTATAGGCTCCAGGTGGGACCACGACTGAACCCACATCTCTCCCTGACAATACATGGGCTTTGTGTCCCTCCTCCCATTTGGAGATGAGAGTCTCTTCCTCTGAGAGAAGGGCTAGGATACTGAGTGGCACAGGGTGAACTGTGACAGTGACTCTTTGTTGGCCCCTACCAGCCTATTATCTGCCCCATTCTGTGCCCAAGAGCTGAGCGAGAGCACCGTGAACGGCATCACCCAGGCTCCTTTGCCCTCCAGCTTCCTGTTGGGTCTGGCCAATGGAAAGCACTGGCAGATCAGAGGGCAGGAGGAGAGCAAGGTAGGGCTGTTTCTACCCAGTTCCCTCCATGCTCTGGGCTACTTGTTTTGGCCACCGTTATATCCCCTCCATGACCCCAGCTTGCACGGCAGACCCTCCTCCACAGCTCTGGGGTCACTATTCTAATCCCTGAACCTTCTAAGTTGGCTTCTGTTTCCTATCAGCACCCTCACTGCCGGGACACCTTTAGACATGCAGTTAGAGAGGTGGCTAACAAAGCTGGCGCGAGTCCAGAGCCCAGGGTGGCCCTTACTGCCTCCCAGATGGAGTGTAAGGGCATGGGCCTGGAGGAACAACTCTAGAGCAAGAGCGCGGACGAAGAAAGGAGGGTCCGGGACCCCCCTGGGGAGCACCAACATCCAGAAGGCGGGCGGAGAAGGGGAAGGAGCGGCTGGGAGGCAGGAATCAGGAGAAAGGGCTGCCCCAGAGTCGAGAGACATGGGCGTAAAATGCGTTAGGAGGTCAAGGGAGCAGAGGACACAGAGAGAACTGACCACTGGATTTGGCCATGAGGTCCTCACTGGTGACCTCAATGGGTGAGTCAGATGTGGTCCTTACCTGCGACAAACCCATGGAAGAGGCATGTCAGTACAGTCAAGTCTCAGAGAGAGAAGTGCAGGGCACACCTGGCTCCAGAGGAGAGTGGGGCGGGACTTCCTGGGGAGACTCAGAGCAGGTCCGTGGAGGGGCCACGCCACGAAGCCGGGGGGGGGGGGGGGGGGGGGGGGGAGGTGGCCCAGGCAGAGGGAGCTGTGTAAACAGGGCCTGGGGGCGTTTGGGGACATTATAATGCAAGGGAGACTAAAGAGGCATAGAAGACTCTGGAACAGTCAGCTTGACTATGGGTTGTGAAAGGCCTTGCAGGCCAGCCTGGGGAGCTGGACCTTGGTCCCAGAGCAGTGGGGAGCCAGAGAAGGGTTTTTGTGGGGGAGTGCTCAGATCGGGGTATTAGGGTGCCCAGGCCTGGATGCAGGAGGGAAATATCCACCTCATCTGAGGAGCCTCGCACCAGGCCCAGCCCTTCGTAGGCGCCCAAGAATGCTCACTGACTCTGCAGGCAGAACATGGGCCATTGCTGATGTTGAAGATAATGACTGACATCACCCCGGCACTGATGTTAATATTCTGTGGTAGTAAAAAAATTCACTCCAAATTGGAAAAAAGAAATCCAAAAGCCAGATGTTCAAAAACACTGACTTAATTAAAGACCAGCAGTGAAATGGCTGGGGTTTCAAAACCAGGTATGTTTCACACATTTCAGAAGGAGGTGTTGTTGTCTCCTGTTTTCCCAGTGGAGGCGGGTATAGGGAGCTATTCTTTCAGCAAATGGCTGACAATGTTGGGAGGCAACTCAGTGTTGGCTGGGCAACTGAATTAGAGCTGGAAATTAATTGCCCATGAATGTGGAAAAACAGCCAAGTCCACACAGAGAGTTCCATGGACTGCATCTACTACCAAGAAGAAAGAAAGACAGAAAAAAGATGTCCTGATTCCAATTAAAAAAAGAAAAAAGATGAAGAAAAGACACCACCCAGCAGCTAATTACTGACAGGCCGATGCCTGTGCTCACTCAGATGCAAGAGCTGACATGATAGAATGTTCACATCTTGTGATCTGCTGTTAATAAAACGTAGCACAAAGGCACAGAGGAGCTGTACATCTGCTCACAGGATGCTGTGCAGCTCGGGGAATCCTCCCCAGCCCGCCTACCCGCTCTCCCTCCAGGGCTGGCATGGCATCCCTAGCCTGGGCTTGGGGGCAGGGACAGAGGCTGTCCCCGTGTGGAGCGTGGTCAGCCCCAGAGGGAGGGAGAGGTGGGGCTGGAGCCCACTCGCCAAGACCTCCTCTACAGATGGGCTGTGTATATGTCACCAGACACAGGACTCTGAATGCAGAGGGGTCAGCGTGTGGCCCTGCTTGAGAAGAAAATCTTAGCAGGAGAAATCTTTCAAAAATTAAGTTGGCTGTAATAGCGAAAGATTGGAAACAACCTGAACGTCTCCCAGCAGGGCACTGGTTAAACAAATCAAGGTGCCTACATTCAAGGAAATAGTCCACAGCTGCTAATGATGGTGAGGACGCTGTGAGGGTCTCCATGCTCTGATGCGGAAGTTCCTAACTGGGGTCCTGACGAGAATTCAGGGCTCTGTGAACTGGGCTGGGGGAAAATTACATCTTGATTTTCGCTACCCTCTAACTGTAATTCAATGTTTCCTTCAATTATAAATGCAGGCCGCGGACTCCAGTAGAATTAGCGGTGACTTGCTCACCGACAGAAATCACAGACTTTTTCATATAATTTTAGAGTTATTGCAGGTACCTCAAAAATATTGATTACATCACTACTGTGCAACTATTAATGGTGATTACACTCACTTGTTATTTAGAACAACATAGAACTTGTTATTTAATATGTTAGTAAAGAAGTACATGTATCACCAAACCACAAATGTATTTCTCCATTTTGACAAATACATTAAACATAATTGGTTTCCTCTGTAACCTTATGTGTTTTACTTTATCCATTTAAAGCACTGCTCTGAGAGGGGGTCACAGGCTTTCCCAGACTGACAGAGGGGTCCACGGCACAAAAAAGGCTCAGAAGCCCTGATCTGGTGTTGATGAAAAGAGAAATGTGCAGAACAGGGTGGAGCACATGCTACTGTTTGTGTGGTTTCTTTTAAAACAACAGATCAATGGAACCGGTTAGAGAACCCAGAAATAGACCCACACAAATGGACTCAATCGATTTTTGACAAAGGTGCAAAACGATTCAGTGGCGGAAGGACAGTCTTTTCAACATGCAGTGCTGGAGCAATCGGACGTCCGTGATCAAAAAATGAACTCAACCTAAACCTCACACCTGACAGGACAACTAACTCCACTGTGAAATGTAAGACTGAATCTGAATAAACTGGGCCAACTGTATCACTGTCAATATTCTGGTTGTGATATTGTACCATAGTTTTGCACAATGTTACCACTGAGGGAAACTGGGTAAAGGGAACGTGAGATTTCTCTGTACTGTTGGAAGATCAGCCCTGAGCTAACATCTGATGCCAATCCTCCTCTTTTTTGCTGAGGAAGACTGGCCCTGAGCTAACATCCGTGCCCGTCTTCTTCCACTTTATATGGGACACTGCCACAGCATAGCTTGACAAGCGGTGCGTCAGTGCGCACCCGGGATCCGAACCGGCGAACCCCGGGCCACCGCAGTGGAGTGCGTGCACTCAACCGCTTGTGCCACCGGGCCGGCCCCTGTATTGTTTCTTACAACTGCATGTAAACCTATGATTTCCTCAAAATTAAAGTTTAGTTAACAACAAAAAATCTTGTACAAAGCTTTGGAAGGAGACACAAAAAAGAGGGGACGTCTTGAAGAAGAGAGATGAGAATGGATGACAACAGAGGTGGGGGAAAATCTATTTCTGGCTTACACTTTTAAATTTTTACCATTTTCATGCTTTACTTGTATTCCAATTAATTATTTTTAAACAAAAACAAACAAAAAGTCTAGAGAAAGGCAAAGAAATGAGCACGGAAAGAAATTATCCCAGTAAAAAAAAGTCAAAACTGTCTCCTAGGTTACATTTGAATCAAAAGCATTATTATTGATAAATTTCCCACCTACTTTGTGAAAGTGTTTAGATTTTAATATACTATTAATATTCATTTTTTAAAAAGTCAACTTCATGTTTCTTTGTTTCCAAAATGAAATTAAAGGGTTTAGACATTTTCTTAAAAACGGTTTCCTTCCTTGTGGCAGACCTGAGCTGGGCTGGTCTCTGAAGTGGGCCTGGCCACATGCCTTGGAACCCAGCGGGCTGGGTGGACCGCAGTCGGGCGGCAAGTCCTGGGGGAACCACAACTTCCCAGACTCACAACTCCCTTCCCTGAGCAGCAGGAGAGCACCGCGTGGTTAGGAACTCAGCTCTGGACGCCCGTGGAACTCGCATTCAACTCCAGCTCTGCCCCTCGCGGACGGTACGACCAAGCACGGGAACCTAACCTCTGTAGGCCTCCGTCTTGCCATCTGTAAGATGGGGGTACTCTGGTGCCTGCCTGGACGGGTTGCTACGAGGATTCACAGGGAGAATCTGTGGAAAGCGCTCAGCACGGTGCTGGGCACGTGGGGAGCACTGGGAAGTAAAGAGCCACAGCTTTCAGGCTTTGCGATTCTTAGCCTCCTCTCAAAGAGGAGACTGCCTTCAGTCATCTGACAATGACACAGGTACCATATACCGGGCACCAAGAGGTGGCATCAGAGGTGTTACGTCACATGAGAGCTCCTGCATCCTCAGCACACCCCTGGACCAACATTACCAGGGGGCGAAGGAAGGCTCAGAGAGGTTATGTGACGTGCCCAAGAGCACACAGCTAGGCAGAGCCAAGGAGGAAGAGCGGGGCCCAAAGACCCTGAGCTTTGGCCAAGGAGAAGAGGCCATGGCTCATTCTGGGGTCTCTGAGCAGCTCCCCAGTAAGAGGGGCCTAGGCCCAGGCCCAACAAGACACAGCACCCAGGAGTGGAAGGGACTGTGAGAATCCCCAGGGCTGCAGGGGAAGGACCTCATCCCCTGCCCTAGGCCCAGAGGGGGTATTTTGTCTCCAAGAGGGTGCAGAGCACCCCCACCCCACTCTCCAGAAAATCTGGGGCATCACAGTGGGAGGGCTTCTCTCCAGTAGGGTTTGGGAGAACAAAACCTAGAGGTGTAGCCTTAGAAGACACACCTCCTTGCTCCACTCTGGCCATGAGAACAGCAGGAGATGCTGACCACCTTCTGACCCAGCGGGGGTTATACCTGAGACCCTGTGGCCCTTCCCACACTGGTCACCATGATGCCTACCATAGCATTCTCTCAGGAGGCTTTGCGTGCTGTGGTCAGTGGGGAGGGCAGTGGTTTCAGGAAGCAAATGTCCTTAGGCTGTTCTCCCTATGCTATGCTAGAATCTGCCCAGAAGCTAGGGTGCATTCACGGGATCCGTGTTCAGAAGAAAATCTGAAGATGGTAACTCAGGGCAAAATGGATATTAAAAACTCTATAGCTGGTGCCAGGAATGTGTTTCCCTCTGCATGCCCTCAGCCACTGATAAACTGTGTGACTTTGGGCAAATCACTATCGCTCTCTACGCCTCACTTTCCTTCATAAAACAAAGATGACAGCCCACGTCTTCCACGGGTTGCCATGAGGATTAAGCGAGGGAGGTGCAGTGTGGTGGAGGGAAGTGGTACACAGCAGTCTCAGTAAAGGCTGACTCCCTGTTCCTCTGCCCCTGTGTGGGGTCCCAGCAGACAGAGCACAAACATGAGTCACAAGATGCTGCAGTGAGTCACCAGAGGCAGGGCCACTCAACCCTCCACTCAAAAATCCACGGGATGGCCCTGAAATTCAGCCATCCATTCTGCGACAGGCACTCGATAACTACTGGCCTAACCAATGCTCAGCCCCGCACTGGGACCTGGGGACACAGAGACAAATGAGACTTGTCACTGCCTCCAGGAAGCTCACAGACTTGTAGGAGGGACTTCTCCTCAGTGGGATCAGTGTGATAGAGGGCGGCAGAGGGCCTGGGCAGGCCCTACAGAGCCTCCGAATCCAGGCTGAGGGCACCGGGAAGAGCGGGCGCCTGAACGAAGTCTGAAAGCATGAGTAGGAGACCAGTAGGTGAAGCTGGAAGGAGTCCGGGCAGAAGACTCAGCGTGTGCCCAAGTGCAGAGGGCAGAGAAAGCGCGGAACACGCCACAGGACACGGGGGTCGGGTTTGGGGCTGGTGTCTGAAGACAAAGATAGGAGGGCATCTGTTTCACAGGCAGGGCAGCGCAAAGACTCATGCTGCAGGGTTGGCGATCACACAGCCCAGCGTAGCGGCTCATCATTTTGATTTTCCAAGCAGATCCCAGGTCTCCGGGGTCGCTTCAAGCCCGGAGCTGCAGAAACCTTTCTCCAGCCAGGCTTGCGGAGACGCGGCGATGGACCCGCACGCTTCTCGCTGGAGGCTGGTCGCTAGGCAACAGGCCCCGCCCTCGCGGTGGTCTCCCCCGCAGGCCCCGCCCACAGCGGCCACCCGCGCGCCCTCTCCTGGCGGCGCGCTACAAGTGCATCCGGCGTCGGGAAATGCCGGCCCGCTGCTTTCCAGAACATTCTGGCTCGTATAGCCAAGCCTCGGCCGTTTGGGATGAGCGGTGCCTGTCCCTGGCCGATAGTCTCTCTGCTTCCCATCGTTTTCTGCCTGGACCTGCCTGACCCCATCCTTTTAGGGCCTGGGCTGGGCCAGCCAGTGAGGGAGAGGCTAGAAAGGAGGGCAGGCAGGTTGGGTTGAAGATGTTGGTCCTTAATTCTCAGAGCAGCAGGGAGCCATGGAAGGCATGTGCGCAGGGCAGCAACATGAGCAATCTGGTGTTTCGATGTGGTGTTTCAATGCTCGTGCTGCTGCTGCTGCTGAACAGCCTGGAGGAGCAGGGCATTCAGGGAGCATGGATTGGGTTGACTGGAAAGGCTACCAGGAGCAGGGGTCCACTGACCCCACCAGGGTAAGGAACCATGGTGAGAGCCCACAGGAAAGGACAGAACTTGGGGTTCATACCAGGGGGAAGGGAGGAAGGCAGGCCGCCCACCCTGCCCCACAGGTGGGCTTTCCAACCCAGCAGGTACCTCCAGGAAAGATGCTGACCACTCTCTGGAGATTTGTCAGATCACATGCCTCTAGAATTGAGCAATCCTCCCCTTCCTGTAATCCTGTCGACGTGGACTCCTCCAACAGGACAACGGGACATTGCTCCTCTCAGCAGGCCAGAGCTTCCCATCTCAAACCCCACAGGCTAACTAAACATCCTGTTTCCTTGCACTGGTCTGGAATGGTGGAGTCCGTGTGGTCACAGACTGTCTCATACCTCTCTGTGTGTATTGATCAGAAACAGGAAAACAGCTTTATTGATTAACACAGCTTGGCTGAAAAATCTTTCAAAACGTGGAGTCTAGGATAAAACAATGTGATGAAAAAGTAGGGGCTGATCCAGCCCCACCTGGCCATCCTGACAGAAGGTCAAGGGCCCAGTGAGGGCAGGGTGAGTGAGGCTAAGTGGAACCAGAAGCAGGCCTTCTCCTGCCCTCCCAGGGCTCCTGCAGAGCTTTGGCCCCCGGGGTGGGGGTGGGGGGCAGGACCAGCATTGGAGTGGCTGATAGCTCCAGCCTCTAAGCCAGGCTGTAGTGCAAAACCACTGCATCACCAGGTCCAGACTGCAGCCAAGGCAGACCCGCAGGCCTCATGCCTGGTTTTGCCCTGCCGAAAGCACTGTGTGTCTGTAAGGCAGTAATGGAAAAATCCCCATGACCGTGCCTGCTCCAATACTTTCCAACAGAGCAGCCCAGGCCCTGGACCCCCAGCCACCACCCCGAGTTGAAAGAATACAGTATCACTTCTCACTGAGCCTCCTGCCACCTCTCCTAGGAGGACACTTGGACACCCTGTCCACAGGCAAGACAGCAAGCAGGTCGGCCTGTTCTCCTGGGTGCAGTCCTTCCCTGGACAGAGAACAGGACGCTGCCCCTCACCCTGGAATCCTTCACCCCAGGTCCCTGCCCTCTTTCTGCCCCCACTGGAGATGCCTATCTTCACCTAACTCACTCTTGCCCTTTAAGATGCACTTGAGGCCCTGACTTCTCCAGAGGCTTTCTCCGACCATCCCCACAGCCCCTCTCCCTCCCAGTCCCAATCCCACTGGGCTGGCTCTTTGTCTTGTTTCCCCCACTAGATTCCATGCTCCTCATGACAGAGCTGGTGACTGCCAAGCTCTGAATCCAGCAGAGACGTAGGATGTTTTTTAAATGAAGGAGCAAATGAAACCAAGGGAAGAGCCCCAAGACCCTAAAATAGCAGAATGGGACCAAGTTTTGTTTTTTAAAACCATGTCCCTCTGCAGGGACCAAGAAAGGAGCTGGGGAATGGAGACTAAAAGAAATCTTTACATTTTACTTGTCTGCATCAGATGTCCTTAAAGGGTCTCCACTGCTTAAAATAATAACAATAATGGAAGGAAAAAATCTGCTAGCCTGGCCCAAGCCTCTCACTGATAACAGGTACAGGGAAGGGAGGTAGACTGGGGAGAGACCTGCCTAGGCAAGTGCATAGTAGAGACTGGCCGACAGGGCACAGACCCAGGCCTCTGACTCCCCTCCCAGCGTCGCCTTTCACAGAGATTTAAAGAGAGAATAAACTTGCCACAAGGGTTTCCGCTGATCATTTTATTTCAACAGTCAACTGTCCCCAGAGAAGGAACTGCTGACGTCACAGGCGATGTGGAAGCACCATTCTATTCTCTGAGAACTGCATCAGTGCTTATGAACAGCCTACTTTTTTAAGTAGGCAATCTCTATAAAAACAGCAAATAGTCAAACTTTAATAGATTTTTTTCAAACCAGAAATGATGCCTATAACGGCTTAAACTTTACGGAGGGGAGGTGAGGCAGCCCGGTGGTCACGATGCTTACTAGTAAAGCCCCTGGAGAAGGGGCGAGGGGCAGTGACCAGGCAGACGGCGGGAGACAGAGTGGGTAAGGAAGCACACCGCAGAACCTGCTGTCAGCGGCCCTGGTCCTGGCTTCGCGCTCCAGCCACCTGATGTGTTGGAAGCTTGATGCTGGTGCTGCCCCAGCTGGGGACCAGGCAGAGGCAGAGGCAGAAGGCTGCAGTAGATGGCGCCTCCTGCCCCGGAGCGGGGCCTGAGGAAATCAAAGACCAACTCTGGGGTGAGCCTGATAAACAGCAGCACAACCCAGAGACGGTTAAATTCATTCCTAAATGTGGGCTTCCACCAGCCCCCACTCCTCAGAGCCCTGGCCCTCCCCTGGCCGCCTCGTCCTCCATGCTCCCCTTCACTCCCACAGCTCAGGACTGAGAGAACCCTAGCGATCACCCTCCTTCCTCCTATCTTGAAATGGGAATTAGCTGCCATCTTATGCCTATCACTACGCTTCCTCCCTACACGTCACAGAACACAGACAAGAAAACCATCACTGCCACTCCCCAAAGCCCCACTCTGCCGGCCGAGGGCCTAGTCGGACTGCTCCTGAGACGATGGCTGGCTGGGCTCGCCCGGCACCTCCGCATCTGGGTCATCTGTGAAGGACAAAGAGGGCCTAGGTTTAGAAAGAAGGAAAATTACCGATTTTCAGATGTAAATTTTCTGTAAGGCATTCTCATCCTTCCCAGTCCCTAAAGAGAATTAATTTGCCTTTAATTTGCTAGGTGTCAGGAGGCTGGAATTCTAGCCCTAACCACATGATACAGACTCAAGTTCAAACCCCAGCTCTGCTTGTCATAGCTGGGTGGCACGAAGCAAGCGACCCCGCAGCCCCGAACCTCTGCTTCTCTTTCTGTCAAATGAGATGATACCTACCTTGCAACAGCAGGTCAGCACAGGGTTAGACGAGACAGTGGGAGCTGACCTGCACTAATGCTTTCGGCATTTCAGGTCCTGTCTAACCCCCAGGACAGCCTCGTAAGGCAGGGACCAGCATTAGTCCCCTTCCGCAGATACTGCAACTC
Organism: Ceratotherium simum simum; assembly: GCF_057802395.1. Classification (NCBI taxonomy): domain Eukaryota; kingdom Metazoa; phylum Chordata; class Mammalia; order Perissodactyla; family Rhinocerotidae; genus Ceratotherium; species Ceratotherium simum. The sequence goes on from NC_141921.1 coordinate 5,764,295, forward strand.
AGGCACCAAGGAGAGAATCAGCTTGCCCAAGGTCACGCAGTTGGTAAGTGCTGGAGCCAGGCCTCACAGCCAGGCCGTCCGGCACCAGGGCCGGCGTGCTTCCAGCCACACTCGACCATCTCCCCGGCTGACAGATCTAGGCGGCTCACACACAGCAAGTGAGCAACAGGCCTCAGTTTCCTCATCAGTAAAATGGGGATGAGATCACCAGACTAACCTAGCTTTTACTGTCATTTTAAAGACTCTGCTGAGTCTGCCAATCCTTTTTAAATCATTTCTTTTCCTGAGGAACCTCAGGGAAGGATTGAAAGGAAAAAAAATCCTAGAATTTTTAAAGCTGCAAGGGCCCTCAAAAGAAAACCCAAAGCATTTTCACATCCAAAATTTCACCTGACCATCACAGTGACCCCGTGACAGGGCCCACTTTATAGACGAGAAGACTGAGGCCTGGAGGAGGGTGTGAGCTGCGAAGGACAGGGTCTCTAGCTCCTGGTCTGGTTCTCTCTCCAGAGTAGCCTGGGGCAGAGGATTCCCTACCAGCCCCAACCCAGCTCCAGCTCCTGCTCCAGGCTCAGCATCTGCTGCTTCCCTAGCCAGAGAGGCCCCACTCCAGCCAGGGAGGCCTGGCACCTCTGTTCTGAACCCACCACACGCATGCCACCCTCCACATTTTTGCCCGTGGGCACTGATAAGGTGAGGGAATTAGTACTGGACCTGGAACCAGACAGAGAATCCTGTTGAAATTCGAGCTCTGCCATTTACATCTACGAGAACCTCTCAGAGTTCTACAGGCTTCCTCCTCTGAGAATGGGGACCCCCCTCCCTTAGGTGCTTGCGTATGGAATTTAGGGGAGGGGTGTAAGGAAAGAGCTTTTCCCAGGGCCCAGCACCGTTTAATTCTGTTCTCCATTTCCCTCCTCTCCACATCCACGTCAGAGTAGGCCCCTCTTCCTCCAGAAAGTCTTCCTGGCTCCCCCGGAAGCTGGAAGACTGGTGCTCACTTACCAGTGGTCTCCCTGTTCATATCAGACAGGACAGTCAGTGAGAAAGATGGCAGTGGCGGCGGCGGTGGCAGTGGGGGGAGGAAGTGGAGGGCAGAGAGGAAGCCCGGTGGGAGGACCTGGGGCTGCGGCAGTGGGGGCAGGGGGGGCAGCGGAGGTGGCGGGTAGTAGCTTGGCTGGAAGTCTCCCACTGGCTCCGACACCTGCAAGGTACACACAGCAGAGAAGCCAGAGAGGGTCAGCCGATGGGCTGGTCAATCACGTCTCATTCTCCTGAACGGGGGGCTCCCCATGGGGTAGATTCACCTTTGTGGCCCAGACACCTGGGCACAGGGCACTGGGAACAGGGTGTTCCGCGAACAACCGCCAAATGATTGAAGGGAAGAAGGAATGCAGGCCCAGCTCAGATAAGCCTAGGGGACAGCCAGAGTCACAGTGACTGAGCCCTTCTGTATATGCTTAGTTCCATGAGCTCATTCCATCCTCAGGACACTACGAGGGAGGGTCTAGTACCATCCTCACTGATGATTAAAAACAGCGTCAGTGAGATGAAGCTGCAGGTCCAGGGCCACAGAGCTGGAAAGCGGCAGAGGCAGAACTGGATCGTCTGTCTGGCGCCACTGCCCTGCACTGGGGAAGGGTCCCAGTGCATCCCGGCCACTTGTGGTCCCATTTTCAGGCACATGTAATGACTCAGGCTCAGGGTCGGGGGCCTTTGGGGGCCCTATTCTAACACCCCAGGAGAAGACCTGGGTGTAGTGCAGCTGCTACTGAGACAAGAGAAGGTAGGTGACCTCAGGAAGGTGGCTTCGCGTGATCAACCCTTCTGTGGAAGGAAGCTAACCCCATGCCACAGGACCCCAAGGCCGGAATGAGGGGATCTGGAGGGTGATGTCTACACAGCTCAGAGCTTAACTGAGAAAGACAGGAATATGATAAAAAAATAATCATGAATTTCAGATGTGGTTCCTTTTATTTACTTCTCCATCCAGCTCCTTCAGAGCAGCACTTCACAAGCTGAGTTCCGGAGAACCTTAGTGTCCTACAAGATAAGTGCTCTTACAAGTGTTCTTTGTCAAAGGAGTTTGAGAAACCTCACATACTGCCCCCACATTGGTGAGTCACATGAGAGCATGTGAAAGCCTTGAGGCAGTCTGCAAAAATCTCCTTAGATAAGGCCCACATTTCCTAACTTCATGTGACCACAGGGAAGGGAAGAAGCCCATCTTGAGGACCTACTATGTGCCAGACCCGGCCAGGCACGTCGCACGCACTACACCTTATGTACTCTATCAACGGCCCTGTGAGGTAGGCACCCTCACCCCGACCGTACAGACTCAGGACCTGAGTGAGGCCTCAGAGGTCAGGTGACTGCCCCAGGCCGTATAGCTAGTAAACATAGAGGTAGGCTTGCCCCTGGGTCTGTCCAGCTCCAGGCCTGTGCTCTTCTGTGGGGAGAAAACAGAGGAAGCAAAGCAGCAGCAAGTGGGGCAGGGACAGGAAGAGGAGGAGGAAGACGTCTCCGGGGAGTATCTCGGAGCCTGGGCAGGGGCAGCAGGACCAGCATGAAAGCAAGTCATAGGCTCTTGGGTTTGAAACAGCTTCACAAATAAAGGCCTGATCCTCTCTCCAGACATGAAGGGGGTGGGCCGTGGGACTATTAGCGCTTTAATTCCAGGCTGCTCAGCCAAGTCTCTCCCTGGATCACAGCTCTTGCCTGGGGCCTGTGTGGCAGCTCAGGCCCAGATGATCCAACTGAGATCACACTCTTAACAAAGGCCGTCTGGCAGGCCTGTCAATCAGAGGCCTGCCCTGGACGCGAGGCTCCGGGCTTCTGTGTGAGCAGACGGTGCGTACGTGCTCCACTTGGCCAGGGCCGCTCTCTTTGTGCGGATGCTGGAGACGCCATGCTCCCTGGGCTGCAGTGGGGTGGCCGGGACCCCCAGAGCTCAGGAGGGGCAGGGGTGCTGGTGAGAGTCAAGCGCCGTGTTTGCTCCACCTCTGTCTGAGAGACAGGCTTAGGGCAGCAGGAAGCGCCTGGGCTTCAGAGTCAGAGCGACCGAGGTACACGTCTTGGCTGTCACTGACCAGCTGTGTCATTGAATCCCAGTCCCTCACTCACCAGTTCTGTGACCTTGGGCAAATACGTAACTTCTCTGAGCCTCCTTCCTCTGGTCTACTATAGGGTAATAATGCATACCTTGAAGGCTCACATCAGGGTCAGTAGGCTCCCTGGAAATTATCAAGACCAGTGGGTTTCAAACTTTTTTCCCTTGAATCAATGGAAAATGATTTATAAATAAAACTTTACAATATCTAAAACAGACAGAAGAGATGGTGTCGAGGCTGAAGCCGGAGTGGGGCTCCAGCACCCTGTGTGCCTGACCTGCCTGGACACAGCGGGAACCCCAGTGCACTGGCCCCACACTCTGGCTGATGCCTCTCGTTACGTAAATGTCAAGCTTTCCTCTTGTTCTCAGTCACTTTCCACATTAAACCAAAGAAGCCTGCTCTCTCCTCACTCTTCTCCACCCTCCACCCAAGGGAACATCTCTGTAACACCCAAGTTAGGCCTTTAATTCTGCGGGAGGGAGTAAAGGTAATGGTGGTCTACATTTCCATGAACTTGAGCTGCATCGGAGCCAGCCTCCTCCACAGGTCCAGCCTTATGGGGCTCAAGTCAGGACTGGCCCCCCAGCCCTCTCACTATCCCGCCCTCAGGAGTTGCCTCTCAGGGGAAAGGGCTTTTAACCATCTTGGTCTGGAAGGAGCTGGTAACCAAAGTCACAAAACCTGGTCACCCCAACTCATACCTCACATAACAGGGATGGCCTGACTCGTACAGACTCAGTATTCAAAACTCCAGGCTTAAAGAGCACACCAGTTAGTAACTGACCATCGATCTTATAGAAGGGTAAATCTAATTCGTGCTTTCAACAAATATCTCCTAAGGTGACAGGTGTCTGGGGGAAGGTTTCCATATTTTTCATAACTAAGCTTACATGCCTCTTCCCCCTGAAAGCCCCCTGCAATCTCAAGTAGGCCATACCTTTGGGCAGGGGACCTACGTCTGTTCCCGGCTCTGCCCTCAACTGTGTGGCTCCAGGAAGGAGAGATTTCCTTTCTGGTACCCAGCAAAATGAAGGGCCCTTCTAGCATCAGCATTCTCAGTCGAGGCTAGTGGTCACTCAGTCAGTGTGACTGTGGCTGTTCCCCAGGCTCATCTGAGATGTGTCTATAGCCCTTCTTGCCTGGGCTCCCAGAGCCTTTTGGCCCACAGCTCTGAAGAGCACACGCCACAGCCCGGGCCGACTTGTCTACATGTGAATGGACTCGTGTACATGTGTAGACTCCCAGAGGCGCACACCGCACAAGGTCAATGTTGTATCCCTCCTTCCAGTGCTCAAGGCTTGGCACCAAGTGGGCACACAAGTGGCTTCCTGGGATTAAAGATCCATAAAAGCAGCAAGGGCAGTGGGATAAGGAGGAACCTGGAAAGGAGTCAGGGAAGGGACTCACCAAGCCCCCTCCATGGTAGTGGCTGCAGGACACATGCCGGAAGCCCTGCTGCAGGGGGATCCCTGGGGCTGGGGTGGCGTCCTGGAAGCCCAGTGGGAACGGGCGGTACGAGTGCACGCTGGAGCAGCTGGGGTACAGCTTGGCAGGCTCTCTCGCCAGGTACTCAGATCCCACCACACAATCCGAGTTGATGCTCAGAGAGCGCCCTGAGAAGGTAAGCAGTGAGGAAGTGTTGAGAACACAAAGAGCTAGGAAAAGGAGCATCACATCACTGTCCAATGGTGGAAGTATAATAAACTCTCACTTCCATTTACAAAGAACTCCCACAGCCACTAGGCTTTTAACACTCCCTGTTTTTTAAACCCTTCAACCACGTCCCACTGCTCTTAGAAAAGTCCTCGGCACAGCCGTGAAGCCCCAAGTGCTGGTTCCTGCCTCCACTCCAGCCTCCTCGCTTACTGTAACCTAGTAGCTTCTTTCTCACCCACATCAAGCCCTTTGCAGATGCTGTTCCCTTGGCTTGGAAGGCTTCCTCCCCTAACCCCACTTTGCCTACTTAAGCCTTCAGGACTCAGTGCCTAGTCTTCCTTCAGACCACAGCTAAACCATCAGTTATAAGAGCTCTATCCACTGATTTGTGTGATTCTTTGATCAGTGCTGTCTCTCCCACAAGGACAAGATCCCTGAGGGCAGGGAATGTGACTTTTCCCCCTCACCTGTTCCTCACTGGTGTTTGGCACATAATTAAGTGCTCAGTCCTTGTTTGTTGAGAGATGGAACAAAGAAAGGCACTGTGTCATGGAAAGGTACCCTTCTCCTAGGATTGCTGTTTCAGGTCTGTCTTCCCCACCTAGTTCCCTGGGGGCCTAGATTTTCCTAGAATGTCCCAGAAAGCAGAAATGGCCTTCAGAGGGCATCCAGAGGGAGAGACTGACACAGAAGTAAGGTGCTTGCCTAAGGTGACAGAGTGAGCAGGCCCCAGCCTCCTGACTCAGACTTGTGCTCTTTCTACCACACTGACATAGGGAAAACCAAGAAAACACGTCTTATACTCAAAAAGAGCCGTTGCTTAAAACTCAAATCTACATGTGATTTGAAATTGTACTTTAATAGTGAAAGCAGCAAGACATAAGGAACAACGTAATTTATGCACGTGGTGGGAGAGGACAGAAAAGACACAACACCTCAATGGACCAACTGCTGTCCTCCAGCAGGGGGCAGAGAAGGGGCCTCATTCCCACCCATGCCGAGGGAAAAGGCGGGAAGGGATGCGCAAGCTCATTGGGCCAGGGCACGGGTGAGGGGAGGGGCCTCCAGAACGAAGACAGGGAGAGAACGGTGCGCAGGCGCAGTCATAGTTGAGAAAGCACCACCGCAGGACCGTCCTGGGGGAGGCGCCTCCAGCTCAACAAAAAGGCGGGAAGAGGTGCACAAGCGCAGTAGGGCCAGCGTCCCCCGCGGAGGAGGAGCCACGGCTAAGCGGACTAGAGGCCATGTTTTTCTTGCAAGATGGAAAGGCAAAAACTGTAGCTAAATGTTAAAAGCCCTCTGGACCACCCACTCCTTTCTGTCGCTCTCTTTACATTTTTGCAAAAAGGCACTCAACCCAAATCCGTATTCAGAGAAAGGTTTCGGAAAGCGAGCCTAGGTCTGGGTAGCGTTTTCCCCGCCCCCACCCCCACCCCCAGGGCCCACCCCGCGGGACCTAGCGGCCTGGGACGCCAGCGTGGGGAGCAAGGCCGCGCGGGCCTGGGCATCTTACCGAAGTTGGCGAAGGGCGGGCTGGGCACGGGTCGGAGCGGCCTGCGCAGCTCCGTGCGGCCGGGGTAGCCCCTGCCTGCGGCCTCCGCCCCGAGCTGAGGCCCCCCGGGACCTGGCATAGCCGCGGCGCGCTGCTCGCCGCCCCACGTGGCGACGCGCCGCGCGCCGCCCAGGACTGGCTGGAAGGCGCTCGGGCCGGGGCTCGGGCCCCGCGGGGGTCTCCCGGGGACGGAGGCGGTCGCGCGGCCCTTGGGGCCCGGCCCCGCGTCTCTTGACGCGGCGAGCAGGGGCAGCGGGCGGAGGCTTGCGCCGGGGGCGGCGGCCGCGGCCCCGGAGGCCAGCTCGGGCCTCTCCTGCTCCTCCTCGGAGGCCTGCTTTTTGAGCACCTTCTGCGCGGCCATGATCTTCTGGCGTTCGGTGATCAGGTAGCACTTCTCGCAGGTGCACTGCTTCCAGCGGCACTTGCCCGCGTGCCCCTTGACGGGCACAAGGAAGCCATGGTTCCGGCACCGCGAGCACTTGGGGGTGCGCAGCATCTTGTCGGCCAGCTTGGCAAGGTCTGCCTTCATAGCACAACCGCCACCTCTGGGAGCTGCAGAGCGAGTGGAGCGGGGATGAGCCGCGCCCCACAAGTCCCTGGTGCTGGGGACGTTGGATACACTTGTAACAAAGCGGCTCTCAGTACGTTCCAGGAACTGCAGCAAGACCTTTGCATTTTCCCACCTCTTTTGGGGTGCAAAATTTGCAGAGGTTCTGTGCCTTGGTTGGGTGCAAGGGATTGGGTTGAGTAAGTTGTTCAAGGAATGCCATTGCATGAATGTCATCTGAGTTGTCTGAAGTCTTAGGCATTTAATTTCCCAAACTTTCTATTCCCGCCACCCCAGAGACAGAAGGTATTTTGTAACTTCAAAAAAGGCGGAGTGATATTCAACGGTCCACAGATTTAAAGCTCCAGACGAACGTAGCTCTCAGTAAACCCATTCCAGTATAAAAGCATCCTAAGCGGCAAACTGCTTCTCCTTCCAAGAACTGCTGCTTCTGCTGAATTTCATTTCTCTCCCCTGCAGAGAAGCAACCATTCGCAGTTGATGCTTCCAGAATATTCTCAGGAGCTGAGTGCAGTGTGATAGTTGCTTAAGGATGTGCCCGTTTAGAAATTCCCATTGCTTAAGAGTCTTGTTGGTATAGGAATGCATTTCTAGAAGATGGCCTATTGCTGTTGTTGATGCCTTCCAAAATAAAGCATACTTACAATGCTTTAATGTAAAATAAGACGTAGGATATTTTAGCATGAGCTTGAATTATTGATTAAGTTTGCAATGAATTTAGTCATCCCTGTAAAGCAACGCAAATCTTGAGACACCTGAAAAGCTGGCCAAAACTTCATAGTCTACCAAGGCCACTAAATTAACTCATTTTCTTGTTTGATAGAAATTTGTGACACCCTGAGGTCTTTTTCTTTTTTTCTTTTTTTTAGGTCCAAAAAAAAGGAAAAAATGAGCCACTCACACCTAAGTTGAAAGCTAATAATCATAGAATCGGGAGGTAGTTATGGTTACCACCTGGCTAAAACATGTGCATATTAAATGGCCCTGTCTCTGAAATTCTCTCTCTGTGATAGCAGAATGCTAGAAGTGGAGGCCTGGGGTCCTTGATTTTCCTGAGCCTCTGGTTGCAACTCAACTTTACATTTCTCACCAGCTGCCTAAGAATAGGAAATGGTTGCCATTCTGAGGCTGATTAGATGCTGGAAAGCTGACAAGAGATTTGTAAAGCCTTTTTCTGCTTTAAAGAAATATATTCATCATCTTAATAAGAGGGCAAAAGTATATGCTTCCTGTATTATTTGGCCCTTCAGGAATTTCACTGGTAATTTTACATCCATTTAAAGAGATCTAGGATTGTCTCTGCTTTGCTCTAATGAAACCGGCAAACAGTTAGCCATTGATGATTAAGCAGCTGATAACTATGGGGGATTGGAATTGGCCACTTCAAAATATGTCTCTGCCTGAAAGACACTTTGGCCCCCACCCCCACTAACTGACCAAAGCAGTTTGGGATGGGAGGCCTGCCCCCAGAACAGGCCATTACCATAGACATCTCCGGTTATCTGGGAGGGTCCTTGCTAAGCCCATTCTTAGTTCTAGTTACCCTTTTTAAGATACATTTACATTTGTAAAGGAAATCTCCATCTGTAAAGCTGTCTTCTTCCCTGTACCAGGAAGAAGGGGGGGATGGCCTTACCTAGAAACTTACCAGAACAGAAGGCAAGGCGAGGACTTAAATCTGCATGATAAACTTACGCATTGTTAACTGTGCTGTTTAGGCAATATGCTAACCGACTCCCACTAGGTTCCTATAGATGACATCTCCCTGGAGCCTGGGTCACCATGGTAATGGGTGTTTGAGCTATTTTTTTTTCAGGAATTGGAACCCCTTGTCCACTTCAGGCCGGTTGAGACCACCAACCCATCAACTGGGCCCATGCAGACATGTGTCTGATAAGCGACCTTTGGACGTTGGGAGGTTAAAGCCCCACCATCAGGGCAAGCTGACGCCACCATTCTGTGAACATGCCTCCTACGAAGAGGCATGAAGCCCGACTACGCTTGCGCAGATCATCAATTACCTCATCTCTCCTCACCTCCAATCATGTCAGACCACCTTGCCCCCTACCCCATAAATAGCCCTGAGTCCCTATTTTCAGGGAAGCGGATTTGAGATCCCTTTTCCTGTTTCTTAACTTGGCAGCCCTGTTGTTATTAAACCCTCTCTCTCTCTGCAATCTCATCATCTCAGTGTTTGGCTTTCTGAGTGGCTGGCAAAAACGGACCTGGTGCAGTAACACTAACGCCCTCTATCTTAATTTTTGATTTAAAAAATATGGTCCCACAGATAAAAGGAGGGGCAAGCTCTTTTTCTGACCCCACCCAATTCAAAATGTCTAATTTTTTCACTGATCTTGTCATTTGAAAATAGTACTTATAAATTGTAGTTTCAATACTACTGTCAAAAAATCTGGGGCATAAAGCTGTATTGTTTCATGATACTGCAAATTGTAAGATCGTTTTCTGCATTATCATATTTAAATTTTAACATCAGATGACATGGGACGATAAGGCCTAAAAAAGAAAACTAATGTCATTTACATTTCTTGCTTGACCACTCAAGCTCTCTTCATTTTCCTATTAATGATTTAAAGAAAAATCCTATTCAGAGGCAACTATCTGAATTAACATATTTTAGCCTTGTTAACTACAAAATGCTTCCATATTTACTTCCTAGCTTTAGGGGCCAAATATACCCAAGGTGATGTGAATTTGCATAGTGCTTTGAGAACATTAATAAACAACCATGTATCTTTTTAATCAGTAGTCACATTATAAGATGCAGAAACCCCAGGGTTTATATGGTAAACAAATCTAAGAAAAAAAAGACTAGTTTATTTCTCTCTTCCCCCCAAAGTCTCAATTTGTGTAGGTAAATTCCAACAGAGCTTTATTTATTTCACTCTTGGAAATTCAGGCAAATTGGTAGTTTTGTTTTATTTAGGTTGATGACTGATTACTTCAGGGGCTGCTGCTTTTTTTTTGTTTGTTTTAACATACTTTTCTTTAAATTGTTATTTTAGAAGATGGTAATGACTTAGAAGTGAAAACTAGAAGTCAAAAAAGGATGGGAGCAGGGAAGGACCCCTTCCGTCCCCACACCTAAACCTTAGGATATTTATGTTTAAGGAAGTCTGCATCATCATAAGCAATGGTTTATAAAATAACAAGTTATCGTTGCAGGAATCACCAGTTTGACTAATTAACCACAACGGGGCTGGTTGGTGGTCATATTTGACTTCCAGCGTCAGATATGGCCCTTTTTCCCTCAGAATCCCAAGTTTCCTATCTTGAATAATGCCTCTTCCTTCAGTTAATATGATTGCTATTTGTACTGTTTAATTCATATTCATTTTAAAGAGCCTTGTATTATGCAGTGCACAGGGGTATCATTTATAATCATTAAATATTGTATCATGCATTGTACTGTTTCCTTACTGGGAACACACAAGAGTAAGGAAGGGCTTTTTCGCCTATGGCATCTTTCCCCCAGCAGCTATAACCCAGATATCTGCTATCTTCCCCTTCTTCAATCTCTCTCTAGTGAGCAATGAAAACTTTATTGAAGATTTTGTAGGGGATGGAGGGGAGGATTTACATGACTATCCTATAGCAGATGCTTTAAAATCCTGCCTTAGCATTTCTATTCTCTCAAGAGCCTCCTCTGCCATGCCACACCCACTGGGGAGAAATGGTTTGTTCATGCCCCCTGCAACAGTACCCGACCTTCCTAGCTTCTCTCTCCTCTCTTGATTTTTTGAGAGCTCTGTAACAGCTGTGTCTATCTTATTTTCTGTTATGTCCAGAACAAAATAGACATTCAGTCACTATTTGTTGAATGTACAAATGAACCTTGCCTCCTTCTTCTGCCAGTGTCAAGGTTACCTCCTCTCTAACTGGCAAGGTAAGTCAACTTGGCTTCAGCAACTTTGCCCGAACATCAAACAAAACAGAGCCCAGAGTGAACCAGGACCTCTCTCTTGACAAGCAGAATTTGAGGATCAACTTTGGTTCCTTGAGCTAACCTCCCACCCCTAATAGTTTAGTAATAGTAATAATAATAGCTGGCACTTACCAAGTGTTTATATGTGCCAGTAGTTCTTAAGTCCTTTATGTGTATTAATTCATATCATCCTCACAACAACTCTCTAAAGTAGGGACTGTTATTTTCACCCCCATTTTACACAGGAGGCCTAGAGAAGGTGAGTAACTTCCTAAGGTTTTCCAGCCATTAAGTAGCAGAGCCATGATTCAAAACCAGGAATTCTAGCCTCAAAGTCCATGTTCTTAACCAAATATCTGCTAACTCAATATTTCTTCTAAACTAAACACTGTGTTATCCCCAAGAAAACTTTGGTGATGAATAGAAAATGTTTGTCTTTATTACATACCCATTACAGTTGGGGCTATAAGGGAGCAAAATTTGCCACCCCAAAGTGTGTTTCTTTGGCATGAGGATTATTTTAGGCTGATTATTTTTAAGAAACAGAAGACTCAGGAAGTTTTTCTTTTCACCTCCCCCTTAACTGCCTAAAGAATTTAGATAGGGGGCCTGTTCCAGGAAGATGAGCTATCACCAGAGACACCTACAAAGAATATGAGCCAAATGTGGTAGATGGGGGGGAGCTTAGCAAGGCCTGTTTGTTCACATTTCTCTCTGTATCCCATTGTCTCTGCATGGCATGGCAAACATTTGTTTACCAAACATTTGTTCTTCCCATCTCCCTGTGAACTGTCTTCCTCCTCTTTGAAGTCCCAGACCCCATCTCCTCCTCCTTAGCTCAAAGTAGCATATAAGCCTCAATTGCCTGACTGTTTTGGGGCCTCATATTCTTATGAAGCCCCCATACGTACTCAAATTAAATGTAATCAAATTAAATTTTCTCCTGTTAAACTGTCTCATATCAATTTAATTCTTAGACCAGCCAGAAGAACCTAGAAGGGTAAAGGAAAAATTTTTCCTCCCCGATAGGGCAAAAGGGGGTGAACGTGGTAGCAACATGGGGAAACTTCCCAGGATGCCCTGCTTAGTTGCTTTCCTCCACCCACAGCTGACATTTATTGAGTGCCAACTATGTGCTAAGCATTAGGGACACAGAAGTCAATAAAAAGACAGGATCCTTACCTTTAGGCGTACATTCTAGCTGGAAAACCAGACAGTAAAAAAATAATTCCAGATGAAAGCCAGGGAGTGAGTGGGGAGACCCAGGATGCTACAGGAACCCCTCTGAAGGTCCTAATCTGGATCGACGAATCAAGGAAGACTTCCTTGAAGGGCTGATTTGTAAGCTGAGGCCTAAAGGATAAGTAGGAATTAGCCAGGTACAAGAGCCGGAGAGGTGTGTCCCAGACACAGGCCTGCAGTGTGGCTGTAGTTCAGTGAGGTCAGGAGACTGAGAGAGTGGTGGTGTAGAGATTAAGCAGTAGCCAGGCCATGGAAGGAGTCCTTGGGGTAAATTATGGCAGTCGCTGTCTAAGACTAAGAAGAGGAAATGACATGGCAGAGCCAGGCCAAACTAGAACCCACATATCCAGACATCTAGTCCCTGCCCTTGGCTTTCCCTTCAGAAAGCAGAACAATAATTAGGACCTGCATAGGCATTGCAAGATTAAAATGGAGTTGAGTGGGGTTTTTGGGGGGTAGTTGTTCCAGGCCGGGCACATCCTTGAGGCTGGTCATGGCACAGAGCTGGCCTCTACTAGGCAGGGTTGCTCCCCCTAGCCCTGGAGCCCTGTTGACTGATTCACATGGCCTCTCCTAGGAATCCTAAAGAGGCTAGGCACAAAGCAATAGAGATGGAAGACAAAGCAGGGGGAGGAAAGAAGAGTGAGATGAAATCAAACAGAAAGCAGTTGAAGAGGTTGTGAAGGTAAAGACTGGAAACAACAATTCTGGAACAGATGAAAAGCACAACATCCGGGCAGAGAGGGCATGCTCAAAGTGGCATTGTTAGCTGAGTTAGATCCAACAGCACTGACATGTGCTTTTACTCCTAATTTGATGAAAAAAAATATTTTTACACACACAGAAATTTTCACAGTATATATAACTGATTACATGTACTTTTCATAGTACTATCAAATTCCTATAAGTTTCAAGAATTTTTTTGTCTTAAAAGATGAATGGCACATGTCCCTATAAATACACTGTAAAAAGGGAATAGTAGCCTTAATGTCTGTCCTTTGTTAAAATGCAAATTCGGTTTAACACAACACGCATGAATTTAATGCCAATATATGCAGAGCACTGTTCCCTAGTAGACTCAGAGTCAAAAAGAACAAAAGAGCAAAGAAAATTAAATTAAATTTTCCTTTTTCTATGTATATTCCTTGTCTAGTTTCTTAGAACAGTAAATCCTATTTATCAAAAACAAAACAAACAAACAAAAAACCCAGAATTTTTCCCTGAATTCTGCTTCTATGAGAATGGCAAGCAGATATCAGGAAATTGTCTTTCAAGAGACCTTTTCATTTTATGTCACAGAGTCAGTATAAATTCAGTCCACGTTATAACTGTAAATAGATAGTGAGAAATACCGCTCTGGAGATAAGCAAACTGCACGAGAACTTGATCACTACTTAACTACTTATTAGCTGGGTTACCTTGGTTAAGTCACTGAACTTCTTTGTGCCTCGGTAGTAATAATATTTGTGCAGTGTGCTGCAATTCCAAAATGTCCCACATTTATCCTATTTAATGATATTAATATTTAATGAATGCTTACAGCTTTGCAGGAGTGGTCTCGTTTAAACCACAGAACAGCAACTATAAGGGAGATATTTTTACTGTGTCCATTTGACAAACGACAAAACTGAAGCTGAGAGAAATCAAGAAATTTCTTACTCAAGGTACACAGGAAGTGGTAGAAATGTGTGACTAGCCTCCCCGTCTGGACTCTTAAACACTACATTGCCATCATTCAGTTATTTCGTTTACTTTTACTATAAAGCAGGACCTCTGATTCTTGCAGGATTAATGAGCTAATGCATTTAGAATGCCCAGTACAGTGTCTGTTATCTGGCGCCTGGTTAGCAGGCACTACATGGTATCAAGGAGGAGGAAGGGGCAAGGGATGGGGAATGAGGAGAAAGAGGCAGTATGTCTGGCTTACCCAAGGCCACCTCCAACCAGAAGATTGCATTCAGCCACACAGCCTTTCTGGGTGGCGGCAGGCTCTCCAAGCACAGATGAAACGCAAGCTGTCTGATACCATGGCTATTACCCCAATGTGGCTACTAAGCACTTGAAGTGTGGCCAGTCCAAGTTAAGATGTGCTGAAAATATAAAGTACACATCAGATTTCAAAGACATAGTATAAAAAAAGAATGTAAAATATCTCATTAATAATTTTACATAGATTATATATTGAAATAATGATTTTGGATATATTGAGTTAAATATATTATTTTTAATGTGTTTTTTTACTTTTTTAATGTGGCTACCAGAAAATTTAAAATTACATATATGTCTCACATTCTATTTCTATTGGACAGCACTGAATGAGAGATTGGTCTGCTCAGTTCTTCCACTTCCCAAGACCAGGTTTTCAACAGAAGCTCAAACTCCGGCTGTTGCACCATCGTCTTGGGGAGACACGCCTTCCTCACGATGGTCAGATCACCTTCCCTAACTGGAATGTGCTCTTCGTCATTTAGGGCCTTTCCAATGGGATCAAAACACTGTCTCATACTTTAGAATTGGAAATATTTATCTGACTACTAGAATATGCTGGCTAGAAGAGTCTAATAAAAGTCTAGTTTGCATTTTTGAATCTTCAAATGTATTGATGTTATTTTTATAGGAATATTTTCATATTTATCTTGTTAGGTATAAATCACCAGTAAAATGCTGTGTAAACTAGAAAAGAAAGAAGAGTGTCATTATATACTAGGGTTACCCCTTTCCTGTGATACATAATCCATCAGGTTCTCCTAAGATCCCAGTCAGAGGGCACAGGTCAATTATTTATATGCTGCTTGATAGATGGAGCCCTTTGGACATTTAATATTGTTAAGGACTCTGGAAATTTAATAAAAAATTATTTGATTTATGCCCTTCTCGCCCAGAACCCACCCCAGGTAAACTGTTACTACCACAAGGAGCACTCATGTTGCTTTGCACAAATAATTCCTTAAACAAACAAAAAAAGTCATGAAGGTTTGTTATGAACAGTCTTCATCTAAGCATATAGAGATTATTACGTCCCACAACATTTTCTTTAAACAGAGTTAGACTGACTTAGTTTAATGAGTTTGGAGATTGTTGCTTTTTCCCCTTTAACTTGCCAGTTAAATCAGAAATATTTATTTTAAGAGACAGTTTAAGGAACTCCGTAATTCCCAATCTGTCAGAGTTTTACGAATAAATCTCAGTTGAATGCCTGTCATTGTTTCCAATCTGGTCAAGCAAAAAGAAAAAGTATATACTTCATCAGAATAATTAGTTGATTGGGGTTAAATAATTCTAAGAATAAACATTTGACCCCCTGGCACATCATAAACCTCCTGGAGGGAGAAGGATTATAAATTAAACACACAAGATTTAAAACGGTCCAGATACACCCTGAGCATTATTGCAGGCATGTGGGACACATTTAGATAAGTTAAAACCAAGTGTGGGTTTAGCGTTGAGCCATCTTGGATCCGTGGTTTACTAAAGCTTTATTGCTTTGGTGTGAGGATAGCAGGGCCCAGAGAAGGGGTTAGAAAGAGAGGAATAGTGACAACAGTGCCCCCTGCTGCCCAATGGCCACCTCCCTTCCCTGAAACAAATTTCAGAGATTTTTAGAGACTTGGTACCCCAAGTACCCCCATTATCCCAGGGGATAATGCACCTCTTTTAAGTACAAGGAAGTCAGGAAGGAAAGAACTAACATTCACTGAGGGCCTACAACACTGCAAGCACTATGCTATCATTTAATTTAATAATAATGTGAAGTTCATTACAAATTCAGGAACAATAGGATGAAGTTTATAGATAAAGAAACTGAGGTTCAAGGAAGTTAGATAACTTTTACAAGATTCACAGCTAGAAGTGGTACGAACCAGAATTTGGACCCAGGTATGCCTGGCTCCAAAGCCAGTGATTCTTATCCAGCAGCCTGCTGGCAGTGGCTGGAGGCTGTGGGCACAGCTCAGGCACCTAAAAGTATGGTGACCAAGCGTTCTGATTTCCCTGGGACCGTCAGGGTCCTGGGGATACTGCGCTCTCAGTGCTACAGCCAGGAAAGTCTGGGACAAACCAGTATGAGTTGGTTGCCTTAGCTGGAATTCCGTTGAATAAGGCACCAAGCTGGCAGGGTCAGTTTGGACAAGGAGAAAGGCTGCCCAGTTGTCTGCGCTGTTCCTCTCTGTGGCCCAGGCTGCCGTGCCACAGGTGAGCAATCACTGTCCTACTTGCTTTATGCCGTGACACGTCCTGAGACACTGTCGAAGACGTTCACCACATTTCTGCCAGTTATGATTTCTTCAGGTCCTGTCCTAAATCATCAAAGTCAGCTGGAATTTAGTTAACTGAATAAATCATCCACTCAAGTCGAGGGGAAAGAGCAGAGACTGGCTTCACAGAAACATGAGTTCTATGAGGATTAATGAGGGCCAGAAAAAGGGGGTGAGTGACAGAACTGACATCCATGGAATGCTCATTAATGTACAAGGCACTAGGCTAGGTATTTCGTGCACATTATCTCTTCTTATAACAACCCTAAAAGGTTATAATTAACCCTAATTACAGATTTAAAAAATAAATAAATAAATGAAGCTCAGAAAGAGGCTAAATAACTTGTCTAAGGTCACAGCTAGAAAAAAAAAGGTGAACTCAATTTATTTCTGCCCAAAGCTGTGTGACTTTTTCCACTATATCATAGTGTCTGACACATAGTAGTGCTTAATAAATATTGAGTTCCCCACCCCATTAAGTTCCTAAGAATGTAAATTTATTAATTTCAATGTCCTTCATATGCTTTTAAAATAAAATAACATACCAAAAACTGTATTCTCTGAACTCTTATGATGGATATAGAGATTCACGATGGGGGATGAAGTTACCTGCTTAAGTTCACTCTATATATTAAAGCTGAGAAAATAACTCAAGCAGCTACTCCAGTTCACTCTGATCAGTGAGTTGGCCAGTACCCACTGAGACTGGACAGAACGCTGAACCAGGAGATGATACACAAGGAAAGTAAGCAGTGTTCTTGCAGTCTCGTCTGAAGTGTCTCCTGTACAGTTTTTAAAAATGGCAATTTACTAGTCCATAGTAAATACAATTGAATGTCCTGAAACATTGTAATTACCAGAAAAACACAAGACAGGTGAGTTAATAAAGGAATGTTTTCTGGCATACATACTTTTCCCTTGATTCTGTAAGACAACATGAACTGGCAGACGAAAGTGGAAGGACATCCACAAAGATGTGGACACAGAAACAAGGACGTCATGCTTAGATATTCATTAGTGTAACTGGAGCGGAGAAACCATTAGTGCGCCTAAGTATTTATGGCTGAAAATCAAATCCTACATGCAAATTAAAATGTCATGAGAAGGAAGTGAGCAAATATGATGTAGAGATCAAAGAACATCTGCCAGCTGCCTGAACAAACAGAGGTTCTGTTAGCAGACAGGAACAGGCAGTTGGATTTTGGGTAGATACCAACAGGGTCTGCCGCTCCCTAGCTATAAAGTGGGAGAATCTCTACCTTGTACAGTTGTTGTAAGGATTAGAGATATTTAAATCACTTGGCAAAGAGTAGGTGCTCAAGAAGTGTGAGCTATTGTTTTATCTGAGCGCTCTGTGATTCCATTTTAGAGCTTATGAAAATTCTGTCTGAGAGCAATGTGGGGTATTAGCTCTGCTTTGGTGTATTAATTCAAAATGTGTCTGGCACATAATAGGAACTCAGTAAAGATCTGTTGAATGAATGAATGAATACATTTTAAATCTGTTTTCTTTAAGTATAGCAAGTAAGAGAACAGAAAAGTCTACATCTGGCCCTGTGGAAAGGTCTACTTTTCACCTCAAACTACCGGGAAGAACACAGCAAAAGTGTACTAATGATTTCAAGACAGAAATGTTTCCCTGCATTACGTCAGTACCAAGGAGATAAACTTAACACGGGAGGTTGTGTGCTCTGCAATGGCAAAATATTCTTACAGTCTACTCTCGGTTGTTCCTGACTTTGTGGCTGTGTTTCCATAGTTATTATCCAGGAAAATTTTGGTCCTGAAGATTCTTAGATCGTTTTCTTCAACTTGTATGTTTTCTTGAGCAATATTTTAATGGTACAGAACAAGTATTTCATATGAATGAGATAAATTGATTTAATGCCTGTTTTCATAAAACAGCCAGTGATCTGTGCTCCATGTTAGCGAAACATCCAAGTTGTACCTTCAGGAAATAGAGCCCTCGTAAACGGCAGCTGCTATTACTTCTCTAGCCTTCTTTACTTCTTACTTTCTCTAAACTCCATTTTTGATAGAGTCCAGCATTTCCCCAAATATGCTCTGTGAAAGACCATGTCTGTGAAATGTGAATAAGTATCATACAAAAAATGGGTTCTGAGATTCAGTAAAATCAGGAAACGCTAAATTAACAAAATTAAAGTTCTTTACCATAGAACTGCTCTTTAATATGTTCACGCACCCTGCGAATCTCCAAGAGGAAGCTTTGGTGTTTCTCAGCCTTTTATTTGTTATTGGGCCTCTCTCCCCAGGGGCCTCTGCTTTTCAGACTTTCTTTTCCTAATCCACCTTTTCTATCCCCCTGCTCCTCCCCACTCTCCTCCCCAACCAGG
Source organism: Ceratotherium simum simum (assembly GCF_057802395.1). NCBI lineage: Eukaryota > Metazoa > Chordata > Mammalia > Perissodactyla > Rhinocerotidae > Ceratotherium > Ceratotherium simum. The sequence continues at coordinate 5,782,976 of NC_141921.1, forward strand.
AAATTAAATACTAAGGAATAAGATTTTTGGGGGGTAGAGTTGAGCTTTGGAAGGCCACAAACCATTGTACTAAGATTTTTGTGCCCCCTAAAAACTGATTTTCACCCCATTCACGCCTCAGTGGAGAACGCACGCTCTAGCATGAAATGCTCCCCGGACTTGTTTGACCACTGACCCTTTTCAAGTGGACCAATAGTCCCAGGCACATAGTTGGGGAAGCCCTGATTTAGTCAGCATGGGATATTTTAACACTTCATTGTTCTCTTATGACTCAAGGAGAGAGTCTTCTCCTTAATACTGAAATTCCTGGTGTTAAAAGATAAACTGAGGCATATTAAAAATTTTAAGAATTTATTTGAGCAAAAATCAATTCCAGTCAGGCGGTGCCAACTGGGAAGTAGTTAGAAGCGCTCCAAGGACAGGGATCAGGGAAAGACCTTCATAGAGATGCCAAAGCAAAGCAAGGATATTTCATTGGCTATAGTTTAACATTTGCCTTATTTGGAAAAGCCTAGTTGGCTGTTTGTGATTGCTTTCGATTTCTTAACCTTGATGCGTTACAGGCTTAGGTTTTGACTTCCTTACAGAGGTTGCTACGGCATTAAAGCCCCCTCAGTCGAATGGCCTTGTTTAGGTAATTTAGCACTGGTGTAAGACTACAGCAAGGACGGGAGTTCAATAAGACTCATTGATTGAGAAAACCTGTATCTGCCTCTGCTCTCTCTCTGGCCATCATCCTAGTTTGAGGTTAGAATTTTACACCAGCCAATTCTTTTTAAAAGAATCATGGTATAATGCGCATAAAGTGTGTAATGTACACTAATCTTAAATGTACAGCTTGATGAACTTTCAGAGTTGTATATGCACCTGGTTCAGGATATAAGTACTGAATCCTTGATCAGAGAACCTTAAAAAAATTCTTGATCTCCCATCATCCACATACTGTGGTTTTCAAACTTTAGTGAAGTTTAATGAAGAATCCACCTAAGGAAGCTTATTAAAATTGCATATTCCTACTCTCAGACAGTCTCATTCAGAGGTTCTGGGGTAGGATCTGGGCTTTTAAATAAAGCACTCCCGGTGATTCTGATGCAAGTAGTTTATGGATCACACTTCTGAGACACACTGGCCTCCCTACAGGGTAAAAGTCCAAGTCCTGAACAAGGTAGTAAGGCTTTCCCTAATTTGACCCAGTTCTACTTTTCCAGACTCAACCCTGGCTGGTTTCCACCATGCTGAATAGTATGGTCCTCAATAGGTCATGCACCATGTCCCCCTTAACCTAGAATCACCTTTCCATTCTTCTTTACATGGCAGAGTCCTAGTCATCCTTCAAGACCTAGCTTCATTGTCATCTCCTCTGGTAAGTCTTCTTAACCTCATCAGGCAGAATTAGTTCCCCCTCATTGTTCATCCAGAACTTTATTCAAACTCCTGTTATTACTTATCACACGATATTGATTTTGTAATCTCCTTGTTTAGAAGTAAGCAGGAACACGTCTGGCTCTTTGCTAAACCCCTCACCCTGCACGGGGCCGAGCACACAGTGGGTGAATGTATGAATGAATGAATGAATCAGTATGCTACTGATATACACGTGGAGTCAGTTCTCATTTTCCAGGCCAATGAGACTGCAAGCCCCCTAAGGGAAGAGAGGATTTCTGACTCACTTTCCTAATCTCCAAAATCATGGCAGGGATTCAAAAGTCAATGAAAAAATACCTAATAAATGAAAATAATTACCCCCCCCCGACCCCAATTTAGTGAGTACCTCCATGCTGCCTAAGCCCTCGCTACAACTCTGGGAGGGAAACCGGAGAGGAGTGTGAGTGTTGGGGAGATGTCACCCCCACCTGCCAAATAAGAATGTTATGTAAGGCTGGAAGCCCAAGACTGGGCCTCCAACTCCAGGTTCCTGGTTCTCTCTGTCCATTCCCTCCACAGAACACCCTGTTGCCATGGAGATGACCATTACCCTAAGTGGGCACAGCTGAGTGAGGACTCCAGAGACGCCTCTTCAGAAGGCGACAGTGCATGGCGACCCTTCGCCCCCTCGCCCACCTCCTCATCTATTTACTCGCCTATTCCTGTGTTTACTCATGTTTGTACTTGTTGATTTATTTTTTTAAAAGCATCTTCGTAGAGGACTAGGCAGCTGAGCAGGACAGAAGCCACTGGGTCACCGAAAGCCTTACCCACCGCCCAAGGTGAGATCCAGGCACCACTGACCATTGGCTGAGGAGGGCTGAGGGGAGGGTTCCTGCCGTTACCAGAAGCCCATTGGCCCGAAGGTGCGAGGAGGGGGCGGAGGGCCGTCCTGGAGGGTGAGGGGCGGGGCAAAGCTCCTACTTAAACTCTCAGGAGCGGCGTCGAGCCGATCCGCGAGCGCGGGCTGGGGCCTCGGGGGTCTCTGTGGGGTCTCTTTTCCCGGGACCTTTGGGTTGGGGGCTCGCGGTGGGACCTCACGACGCATGCGCGCCTGTCTGTGGGAGCAAAGGCCGGGGCTGGGCAAGCGTGTCACTAGACGCTTAGACAGAGCGGCCGTGTGTGAGGCGGGCAGTGCGGAGCCCTGCGGGTGAGAGGCTCCGCCGGCTCCCGGGCAGGCCCTGGGCGGCGGCCGCGGAGGAGAAGGGCTGCGACTAGGGCGCGCGGAGGCACCTGCTGCTGGGAGGCCTGCTGAGCGGCGGGCTGACGCACACGGCCGTCGTGCCCCTGGACCTAGTCAAGCGCCGCATGCAGGCGGACCCCGGCAAGTAGCGGCTTCGGCGTGACGGTGCGGGACGCCGGGCTGCGCGGCCGGGCCCCTCTACCTGGGCTACTCGCGGCGGGGCCTCTTCAAGGCCGGCCTGGGCCAGGTCTTCACGACCGGCCTCGCGCAGCGCCCGGCCCCGAGCGCGCCTGCGCGTGGAGGCCCGGCCTGTACCCGGCCGCCTGGGCCGGCGCCCAGCTCTCCGCCGACGCGGCGCCGCCCCACGGAGGCGGTGACGGTCCGCGTGCAGGCGCAGCCCGGCCTCGCTCGCAGGTGCGACGAGGAGGGCCTGCGGGCGTCGACAGGGCAGACGCCTACACCGTGATGAAGTCCGCCTGCTGCGAGCGCACCGTGGAGGCCCTACACGCACCCGTGCCCGCGCCGGAGCCAGTGCTTCGGAGCAGCTGGCCGTGGCCTTCGTGCCGGCTGCATCGCCGGCGTCGTCTGCGCCGTCGTGTCCGTGTTGAACAAGGAGAAAGGCGGCACGGCCTTCGGAGTTCTCCGCAAACTCGGCTTCGGGGCGTGTGGAAGGGCCTGTCCGCCCGCATCCTCATGATGGGCACCCTGACTGCGCTGCGGTGGTTCTTCCAGGACTCCCTCAAGGTCTCTTTCAAGCTGCGGCGCCCTCTGGCCCCGCAAGCGCCCGAGTCCCTAAAGAACCAGAAGTAGGCGTGGATTCGTCAACCCTTGTAGCCACCATCGGCCCGTGTTTCCGTCCAGTGAGGGGTTGCGTTCAGGCAACACTAGTGTGCAAAATGTTGACGTTTTTTGGAGAGGTGGCAATATGCAGTTCGAGTTCTCTCTAAATGATTCCTTCTTTTTGGCCATCTAAGAGGATTGCTACTGTTTCATTTGGAGTTTGAACCATTATCTTTGGGGAGTCGGCATGGTTGCTTTAACTCAATAGCTTTTCAACAATTGTAAGGAAAAAATTCTGCACAGCAAGTAGGGTTAGGTAATTTAGTGTCTCTGAATTGTATCTCCTTTGCTTCCTCCGTCGGTGGAGATTATCCAGGCATCACTACTGAATAGCCTTCTAATGAGGTTTTAAGGTCAGGACAGGGCCGGCTCCGTGGCTTAGCGGTTAAGTGTGCGCGCTCTGATGCTGGCGGCCCGGGTTCGGATCCCGGGAGCGCCCCGAGGCACCACTTCTCCGTCCAACGTGAGGCCGAGTCCCACGTACAGCAACTAGAAGGATGTGAACCTATGACATACAACTATCTACTGGGGCTTTGGGGGGAAAAAACTGAATAAATAAAATCTTTAAAAAAAAAAAAAAAAAAAAAAAAAGGTCAGGACAGCTGTGTGGGACAGGGAACAAAGTAAAATTTTGCTACATGGGGTTCATCTCAATAGAAATCGTGCATCTATTGAATAAACGAAGGACTCATTCCGTATTTCCTGTTCATGTCCATTACAGGTAAAAGTTATTAAAAGTTAAATTGTGACATATTGCCTGATAGCTTAGTATGTATTCACTGTTTTCAAAGAGACATGACATGAGAAGGTCTGCATTTTCTCATTTTGCTTTGTCCCATTCTCTCCCTGATGTTGCTGATTAGAACACAGCCCTCTCCAGGAAGTGCTACAATTGGATCAATGTGGAAAAGCAAAATGAGATGAAGGGCAGGCGCAGGGAATAAATATGGAAAGAAGAGCCTCTGTTCTCTAAAGATTTCTTTTGTACAATTCGGCTTTCAACAGCTGTACGGCCAAAGATTATACCACCCTGACATTTAAACACACAAAAATGCTACAAATTCCAACAATTTTTTGTCGAATATTAAAGAATGGTTTTGGTGACTTCGGAAGGAAAATCTCCCTTTGAATGTAACAAATGTCATTCATTTAATTTGGTAGGTGTTTCAGTGATTTTTACAGTGGTGGTTTATAAAATTTATTGAAGTTATAAGGCACTTTTTCAGTTTTCTGTAGCCTTCACATCTCTGATTGGGGAAATTATAAAATTAGTGAAATTCTGTGAATTAGAGATGTTTGTGAAATGTGAATAAGAAATAAACTTCAATATATTTGATATGATTTACCAAAATGTTACACGATTGCCTTGTATTAAAAACCATGTTAATGTTTTAACTATGTAATAGTAAACTGTTTAGTGGTTAACAGACGTTAAAAAGTGTCTACATTTAAGTATGTTTGAACTATCTTGATTCGGTAATAAAGAGCTTGGAGGAAAATAGTCAGAACTTGTGAATGAGATGGAATGAAATTTATATTAGTGCTTCTGTTTTTTTTTTTTTTTTATTGGGGAGGATGCAGGGGAAGGATCATTATTAAGACACATCAGCTTTCCTTAGGAGGTTAGTGTCCAGGTTCTTTGAAAGGAAAAGTTCTGAATGAAGGAGAATGATAAACGAATTTCAAGGAACTAAATTGTGCAGCTTCATTTTTGCGAAATTTTAAATATATTTCTGCCTAGTGTTGTCTTGTAAAATGTTTCTAGGAAGTTTCTTTGGTAACAATTTACTACGCAAAGTGCTTTCTATCAGTAATATAGAGAATTGCTGCAAAATCTATGGAGTTTCAAGATAGTGAGAGACCACTTGTTCTCGTCTGTGGTATTTCATGATTGTTCTGTTGACAACACCAGATAATTTCTGTAACATACACTGTGTACGTTAGAGAAGTATAATCTACAGAGAACTGTTTGGCATGATTCTGACTGTCATGGACATAGTCAAGAAAATGGGTTTACTTAGTTTGGATCAACAGTTTTCATACTCACTCTGTGGATTTCTATTCACCTTTTTTTGTTGGTAGTTTACAAAGGTCTGAGTAAATAGGGGCCAGGGTAGATACCAATAAAGAATAAAAGGTAATTTAAGTAAAGGTAACATGAGTTTGGAGTCATTAGGTATTTTTCCCAGTTACTATTCCTTTGGAACGATTTAAACTTCTATTCATTGTTTTACCTTCTCTGTAATTATCACTCTGTGAAGTCATGTGTATCTGTTAGAATTAGAAAAGCCATAGTATACATCTGGTTCTGTGAGACATTTTGTATTCATTTTCTCATAATCTCAATCCTTGAAGTAGTCCATTTTATATATAAAGAAACTGAGATTCAGAGGCTAAGTAACTTGCCCAAAGTCATATAGCTAATAAGTGCTACAGTCTGAATCAGAGTCCAAATTTTCTTCATTACTCTTCATTACTCTAGCTCAACACCTTGGCATAACCAATGACTATCTTTTTCATAAATTGCTTTTTATAGTACCTCAAAATATTTTTTAAAAATTTTCTGTTTGTATATACTTTAATAAAGCTTTCCTAATTTTGCACTAATGGAAAGTTTGTAATGTGTCTCAATTGTGAAAAACCTATGGCAAAATTGCTTAGAAGTAATCAAATTGCAAAATACTTAAATCCGTTTAATTTAGTATTTAAATCATTTCCCACACCAGGTCAGTGCCTGAGTCCTAATTTGAAGGGACAGATGATCATAAAAACTGTGTGTGTTTTTTTTTCTTGCTGAGGAAGATTCACCCTGAGCTAACATCTGCTGCCAATCTTTCTCTTTTTGTATGTGAGCCACCACCACAGCATGGCCACTGACAAACGAGTGGTGTAGGTCTGTGCCCCAGAATGGAACCCCAGGCTGCCGAAGTGGAGGGTGCCAAACTTAACCACTCAGGCCGGCCCCAAAACGGTGCTTTTTAATTTTTTTTTAAATTTGTGGTACTGTAGTTTGAACAAGAGGCTTTGTTCTATCACATTTTCCAATTTTTCCCTCTAATCTGTAGTTTCTACAGCCAAAAAAGCTGGCTTAGACTATTTATCTTTTTCCCCACGTGGTGATTAAAGTAGCTTTTTCAAGTATATGAAATTAATTTCATGATAGGGAGCTGTAATCTCATCTATTGCTCTTTCCTTTGAAAAGTGAATAAAGAGAGTAAGTAAAATCTTAAAAAACAAAGGCCATTTTTACATGTTAAACCACACTGATCAAGATTGGAAAGAATCAAGGTATTAATGTTATGAGTATTTTTCCTTGCTTTACAAGTCTCTTTAGAAAGTATTTCTTTTGAGCCTTTCAAAGGCAGGAGTAATCACTCAAGTCAGAAGATCACATTTTGATAGGCAGCCATTCAATTATACATGCTTATTTTACGTGGTCTTAAAGATCAATTATCTTTTTAATCATGAGCAAAGAACTGTTTGAAAGGAAATTTAAATTTCAGAGTCATTTAGAAGGTTTTGTTTTCCTGAATGCTGCTGTTTGGGTAGGTGGGTGAATAGAGAGGGTACTAACAATGTAATTATAACTTAGGTGTGTGTCCATGTTAGTTAAGGTATTTTGAGACCTTCAGGGATAGAGTAGCCAAATTTTTAGAGGCAGTTTGGTAATTCTGCCCATGCCCCAGTCTGTAACACTGATCAGCATCGACCGCGTGCCAGGTGTTGTGCTGGCAGGAGCGCTTCCGTGATGAGCATGATACATGGGCCCTGCCCTTGTGGAGCTTACGGTCCAGCAGGAAAAACAGTTTACAATTATGCAAAGTGCCACAAAGACGTGTAGGGTGTTGAAAGGTTGTACATCTAAGTGATGTGTGAGATGAGACCTAGAGGATAAGCTGGAGTTAGACTGGCAAAGAGAAGATATGTGGCAGTGGGCACAGTGTGTGCCCCTGCGTGAAGAAAGCAAGCCTGATGGTTTTGAGGAACTGAGAGAAGGGCGCTTTGGCTGGAGCCATTCTGCTGCAGAGGGGTGGTGTGAAATGAAGTAGGAAAGGTAAACAGGAAGAGGTCGCTCCAGGCTTTGTAGTTCCTGTGAGAGATTCAGACTTCTTAGGGTGTTCTTAGAGCCAGTGGAAAACACCTGAAGTGCTATATGCATGGAATGACTTATAAGTTGCTGTGTGGAAAGAAATGGAGTGGAGGGAGAAGAGGTCAGTTAAAATATTGTTGCTATAATCCAGGTGAGAGAGAATGGTTGTCTGGACTAGGATGAAGACAATGGGGTGTTAAAATATCATGAGAAGCTAAAAGGTAGAAACGACCTGAATGTCCATCAATGGATGAATGGGTAAACAAATTGTGGTCTATACATACAATAGAATATTATTCAACCATGAAAAGGAACGAAGTACTCATACATGCTACGAGGTGGACGAACCTCAAAAACATTGTGCAAGGGAAAGAAGGCAGACACGAAAGGTCACGTATTGTAGGATTCCCTATACATAACATATCAAAATAAGCAAATCCATAGAGACACAAAGCAAATTAGTGGTTACCAGGGGTTGGGGTGAAGGGAATGGGATGTGATTATTTAATGGACATGGAGTATTTTTCCTGGGGTGATAAAGTTTTGAAAATAGAGAGAGGCAATGGTGAAACAACATTGTGAATACACTAAATGCCACTTGATTGTACACTTTAAAATGCATGTGTTAAATGAATTTTACCTCAATTAAAAAAAGGTATCATGAGATGCTTTATCCATAATAGCCCAAAAGTGGAAACAACCCAAATATCCATCAACTGATGAATGGATAAAAATATTGTATATCCATACAATGGAATCTTTTGACCATAAAAAGGAATAAAGTACTATTTGCTATAAAAAGAAATGAAGGAATAAAATATATGCTAGAACATGCATGAACTTTAAAATCGTTATGCTAAGCAAAAGAAGCCAGACACAGCCACGTATTGTATGTTTCCATTTATATGAAATGTCCAGAATAGGCAAACCCGTAGAAAGTAGATTAGTGGTTTCCAGGGGCTGGGCTGGGGGTGGAGGGGTGGGAGGAAGGAATGGGGAATGACTGTTAATGGGTACGGGGTTTCTTTTTGGAGGGATGAAAGTGTTATGGAATTAGTGGTGATGGTTGCACAATTTTGTGAATATACTAAAAACCACTGAATTATACACTTTAAAAGGAGGAATTTCATGGTATGTGAATTATATCTCAATAAAGCTGTCATAAATATATGAGACTATAAAATGTACCGCAAATATCTATTTCTTCCTTAAGGTACAGCCCTTACCTCTATCTTCCTCAGTCAAGTTAAGACTATGGCTGTAAAAGTAAACTGCTGACTGTGACGTTAGCGTGCTAAATTCCATACAAATGAGTAGGAAAAAATCCACCATGTGGGAAAGGTTGGAAATTGCCTGGGAGGAATGAATGACATCTTAGTCTCTAGTGATGCAGAGATCATTAATTTTGAAGAAGCACTTCACAAAGTGAGAAGTTGAGCCACCAACAGTTTTGCTCTTTATTGTAAAAAAGAAAGACGAGCAGATGGATTGTGAGAAAAGCAGGTGCGTATATAGTGTACAAGAAAATCTCAGTTAACCAAAATGTCAGGAATCGGTGGTTTTATTTAATGAACTGCAAGGTAACCAGAAATCCCCTTTTGTTTTCAATCCTTGATGGATTTTTGTCTGATTGCTTCTCTTTTATCATATGCTGAATACGGATGGTAATTCAGGGATTTGTAAAGCCTCATGGGCCATCAGTTATGATGGTTCACACTTTTTGTACGGTACCATAGCTGTAGAGGGTGTGGGGCTTTTGGGTGTATGTACACTGGCCCTAGACATCAGTGGATGTGGATGAGTGTGTGTGTGTGTAATCCTCAGTGTTAGTTTGAAATCTTGTCATTTGCCTCTTTTCTAAAACACAGACTGAAGAGAAAAATCTGATTTACTAAGATTGAGAATCTGTTAACATGATATTGCCTGTATTAGCTAGGTACTTTAATGTTATCTTACTGTATTCTTTCTTTGTGTTCTAGTAGGTTGTTTCAAAAATTGGTGGTTTCATGTGTAAACTATATATAGTCCTGTGAGTTACCACTGTGCTCCAAAATGGTAGGCTATCTCTAAGGACATGATATTCCTAAATTATTGTTATATTTTTAATATATATCAGTATATCTATCTTTCCTGCCATAAACAAGTAGAACATGTTTTTAGAAAATACTAGCAAAATTTGGTATTCTGGAAAGAGATTCTGTGAGTTGAAAGAACTCAGCCCCTTTGCAAGGCTAGTAATTCACATACACGTAATTGTTAGTCTTCAGACATGAATTAGAGCTGCTGACAGGGTGATTGTCCGTTTGTAAGAGGGTGGATGGAAACCTGGCAAAGAACCACGGTCCTTTCATCTCCAATAGCGCTCACATTCTGGCTATAGTTACATCTTACTCCCAGATATGAGGATTTGTCTCTGTAATCATGGCCTTGTACCTCAGTGTCTCCCCTCACCCTTACCAAGAATATAAAGCTTTTTTGTCATGCTAAATCAGAACCATTCATCTTATTTATCTTTGTTGTGTTTTGAAACTTTTGCTCTTTTAGATCATTACCTATGTCTGATAAATGTTGTTACTAATATTTATAGCAACCTTTACTGTGCCAGGTATTGCATTAAGTACTTTACATACAATGTATCATTTATTTACAACCGTCTTGTCTTGTGTGGTCGGTATTTATAAAGTTAAGATTTTTTTTTTTGGTTGCAAGCAACACAAAACTCAATACACAGCAGGTTCAACCTTAAAGACATTGTTAACAAGAAATCTGGAGCTAGGTGGACCAAGGTTGGCTCAATAGATCAGTGCTGTCCCCAAGGCCCTAGGCTCTTTTGGTCCTTCTACCCTGCCATCTTCATGTGTCAGTGATGGTTCCCCTCATGTTCAAGAGATGGCTGCCACGGCACCAAACGGCATGTCGCAGCAACAGCATCCAGATCAGGAAGCAAGGGAACAAAGGCAGATGGACCTTCTCTTCATGTGTCTCTCTTATCAGAGAGCAAAATCTTTCTCAGAAGCTTCTGGCAGATTTCCCCCTTGGTGTCCTTGGCCTGGATTAGGTCACATGCTTTCCTGTAGACCCTGTAAACCAGTCACTGACAACAGGAATGGAGGATTTAGATGAATGCGACGCATCTGCTGGGATTACGTACATCAGGACCCGAACAAAATCAGGATTTTTTCTTGTTGTTGTTGTTGTTAGCAAGGAAGAAGAGGGAAATGGCTGTTGGGCAGGCAACCAGGGTCTGCCCTTATATTCTTTTCCCTGTTTTACAGATGAGGAAACTGAGGCTCAGAAAGATTAAGTAAGTAAGGTAAAACCATAGTGACAGACCCAGGGTTCAAACCCCATCTGTCTGCCTCCAAAGCAGTTTGCTGTTACGTTACTCGCTTTAGCCTGGAACTTGCTATGAGGCAGAGCTACTACAGATCATATCAAAGGGATTTATTACTGAAAGTGTCAGAAAAACTGCTTTCTAACAGTGACTAATACACAATGAAGTCTCAAAGCCAGGAATCTTTGGGCAATGGCGATCCATGGATAACCAGATATGATTAGCTATAAATTTTGCTATCGTGCTCTGAAAAAAGAAACTGGGTGAGAAAAAATACACAAAGAAACATATTAAAAGAAAGCAAATGTTTATAATCCTGTTTTGTAGGCATCCTCAGTCTTTTCATTTTGTACTTTTTTCCCTATTGACTTTCCAGAAATGGCCGATTTCTCTCAAATGCTGTATACTGGAAAAATCCAAAGGATTCATCAGATGAACACATGTCAAAGAACCACTACCAGTTTTTTTTCTCAAGAAATGCATCAAGCATCTGATTTGCTGCTGATAAATTCTCTGTAAGTAGCATTATAATTAAGCGCACACAAAACTGTTCTGTGTCTCCAAGAATACAGCTGGGCTGGCACTGATCTGGTGATGGCGCACGGGCACCGAGTGGGAGGTTCCAATGCATCTCAACTACCATGTACCTTCTTTGTGCCGCCACCAATCTGTCTCCCCCGCCCCCGACACCCTGTGAATCACAGGCCATTGCCCATTCACCCCATGTCTGTCACTGAGCTAGTTTACTGGGCTCCTTCACTGAGCCTTGAGGCTGGCTGTCCTGCTTCCAGGCTCTGGTCAGGAAAAAGGCCAGGAAACTGAAGTGGTACCCCTCTCCCAGTGTGAGCCTCCACCACCCCCAGACTGGTAGACTTGGCCTGGGAAATGAAACAATGGTATTTGACAAAACTGGGGAAAGAGAGAGGCAGTGGGGGGGGAGGCGGCAGGAAAGGCCAGAGTGGTCAGACCGGGCTTCCACACCTGGTGTCACCACTGCTGGCCTGCATGGCTTTGGCAAGCTACCTTACATCCTCAAGCCTCAGTTTCCTCATATGTAAAACGGGGAACCACAGCACCTGCCTCGAAGACTGATTGTAAGAATTAGCAATGATTTACGTAAAACACATGGTATAAGATAAAAGCTCAATCTATTATAGCACTTATTATTACCAGTGCCTTAGTAAAATGTTGAAGGCTGTTAGCATGGAAAGATTTAGCCTGTGTTGTTATTGTTGTTATGGTTGTTCTTGGATATATAAAAGATATATTTGCTTTAATTTTTAATGCATCATAAAGTACATAACCCTTTGTGGGAAATGCAGCATGTAGGCAAATGAAAAGCAAGTAGCCTGGGGGTGTTGTGTGTATAGAAGCCAACAGTGGCAACCCCATCTCTCCCTGGCTTCTGTGCAAACAGTTTCTTTTACAAATGTGTTTTTGGTATGCAAATCACTCTATGCAGATTTCTGTGTGCAAAATACAGCATAGAAAAATGGCCCTCTTGCCAAGGAAGATAGGAGATGTTGGCTGCCATCAAATGAATAGCAGCAAATTTTAGATTTCTTTTCCTACTGCTCTTTCTAACAATGTATGGGGTGAGTATATTTTTGGCACATTAAACCGAACTATTTTGGCTTTAGATTGTGTGTTCTTGTGGTAAAAGTGTGCTTATTGAAGCTGTAACTACTTTTTGAAGCCATAATAATGCTTAGTGGTATTTAATTTAGTATTTCACAACAGTGTGCCACCTCTAGTTAGTAAAAATGCTTGTTCTAAAGTCACAGATGGCTTCCTGGCTAAGGTTAGGCTGCTAGTCTCCTGTACTTCCTACTTTTTAATGAAGATTTGTGCTTATTAACAGATTTAAGTGTATATTTCGGAAAATGTTTTCTCCCTAATTAATGTATGTCTTAGCAAGTGAAAGGAATACATTTAATATTAAAATCATCTCTGCGTGAGCATGGGAAGCCAGCACTTAATTCATCAGGCCGTATTGTACCATCCAGGCAGAATAACAACATGTCTCTTTCGTGGTGTTCCTTACCATTTTCAAGGTCTTTTCCTATTGGCTCCTCTTATGAGCTGATGGAAGGAGATGGAATAAACACTCCATCTGAGGTCGCTTGTAACAGAAGACCCAGGCCTGAGTGCTTTGTTTTTCCTGATGGTGCTCAGGGAAAACAGCAACTGTAGGCCAGTGGCCCCGCCAGGCTTCCCCTCTCTCCTCTTCTCTCCTTTCCCTTCCACCCAAGCATTTTTTGCTTGTTTTGGGTGTTTCCAACTTGCCGAATGAGACACTCATTAATTTTATAGAAACAAAGCTTAAATTGAAGGCATTTTTCAAAACAAAGTACCTCATCTGAGAGAGAATGACAAGTGTAGCTTACTTCTATTGGACATCAGGAATGGCTGGAAAAGAGGGAGGAGACTAATGTCTTCATGTACTCATTTACTCATTCATGCATTCATTCATTCTTTCATGCATTGACTCATTCATCAAACATCATGCCTAGTTTGTGTCAGGCATTGCCCCAGGCACAGGAACGCAAAGATGAAAATAGTCCCACCCATTGAGGAGCTCACTGTCTACCGGGAGATGCAGATGTGTAAACAAACTAGAGTGGCATTGATGCCCCAACAGAAGTAGGTACACGGTACAAAGGTGGGATCATTAACTCCATCACACTTGTAGTGAGGAAAGACTTTTTGAAGGAGTCACATCTGAGCAAGGTTTTGAAGGATGAATAGGTGTTCTCCAGGTGGGTGGGGGTGTGTGGGGAAAAGAGCACTTGAGGCAGAGAGAACAGTAAGTACAAAGGCCAGAGGCCTGAACCAGCAAAGGATGGGGAAGCTTTTCTTTGGAGAAATTTCTTTGGCCTAAGAACAGAGAAGGAGAGAGGTATGGGAAATGTTCTCCACATCTCGTGTATTTGTTTCCCCGTTTTAGTTCTACTCCACTACCCATGTTAGGTCGCCTTATGGCTTATCCAAATTGTCGCTGTAGCCTGTAACTGGTCTTGCTGCCTCCAGCTTCTTCCCTCATTAACATAGAACACTTCAAAGGCGCCTGCAGTATTCATCCCCCACCCACATGGACACCACTGTGGACAAAATAAAGCCCACAGCCCTTACCCCAGAGCATTGAGGGCCTGTTATGACTCGGTCCCTCCTGGCCACTGGCATTGGCCGTTTCCCGCTCCACTCCACTGCCCACCCCTCACACTGGCCCTCAGGTCCCAGGCCCTAAGCCTGGTCTGCATGCTTCCACGTCCCCTCCTTTGCCCATGTCAGTCCCGCTGACCAGGCCGTCCATCCCTCACCGATCTTCACTTCAAGCCTGCGAGATTGAGCTCAGGCATCCTTCGTCTGGCTGGACTTGGCTCCAGCCTCCCGTCTGCCAACACTGTGTCAGGGACTGAATGAAGGCTTGGGAGTCCCAAGATGTGGTTCCAGTCTTGGCTCTGGCTTTAGACAAGTTTCTGAGACTCAGTTTCCCCAACTGTAAAAGATGACTGCCTACCTTGCACAGTTGTTCTAGGGTTAACAGAGCATGTTTATTAAGTGCCTGACACATAATCAGTCCTCAGGTATTAGAGCTATTATTATTGTTGTAGTAGTTTAATCTCTCCATGAAATTCAGGCATTGGTAACTACTTTTCTAACTTGCCATGAGGGTCTTATAAACTGATGTATATGAAATTTCTGTAAACTGAAAAGTCCTTTACATAAAGTTAATTGTTGTTCGTATCTCTATTAAGGTATTCATTCATTTTTTTCGTTCATTCATCCATTTCCTCATTTAACGTTTACTAAATTCCCAGTATGTGGTACATCTCAACCTCAGCATGGAGGACAGCAAGATGAGTTTGAAATGCCCTTAAAGAGCGCAGAGCCTCATGGGAAAATCAGACAGGGAGGCAGTCAAGTCTAAAACCAGGTGGGGAACCCCTGGGACCAAGTTGGGTGCGTGGAACATGGGAAGGCTGAGAGCTTGGGGATGAGTTCCAGAAGAGCAGCCCTCTGCTTGGGTCTGGAAGGATGTGAGGAGGCGGCGGAGGTCATGGCAGGTCAAGGGAACTGGGTCAACCTGGGCTCGAGGGTGAGACTGCTTAGAATGTCTGGGACCCGCAGTGTCCACCGAGGAGCCGAGCGTCTGGGGCTGTGGGTTAGAGGGAAGGAGAGTGGAGTGGGGTGGAGTGGACCTGGGGAGACTGCGGCAGGACAAGAGGTTGGGAAGGCAGACTGGGCGGAGGGTGAAGGTTCTGAGAGCCTGTGCGCTTGGGAGGTGCTGAGGGTTCCATGGCCCGGGTGGGCTGAGAGCTCCTAGAAGGCAGAGATGGGTTTCTGTCATCTCTTATTCCCCCCAATCCTCACAGCACGCAGGGCCCAGTGCTGCGCAGTGAGTGCAGAGGGCAGAGTGCGACAGGAAGTCCTCAAGTGCAGCAAGTCAAGCTGCCCCAGCCACCACCCTGGCTGTGCCCCCATGCGCCCCAAAGCCCTCCCTCGAGGCACAGAGGGTGGGGGTGACATGTTTTTGCCAAGGAGCTGTAACATCCATAATGTAATAATACAAGTCAACAGGAAAACAGGGTTTGTGTTACAGAATTTCACCTTGAGTAAATTTTGCTGAAATGTATATAGTTACAAACTGAAGGACAGTCGGCTGCCAGAATGCTTTAAAGCTGCGGAAATGATTCTCTGTGACCTCTTTTCAGAGCCCTTGAAGGTCTGCGGAACAAGGCCAACAACATGTAGGTGTTAAACCTTAACTTGTTGATCACAAAACGGGCTATAGGATACTGACTATAAACTGTCAGAGGTTGAGAATTAATCTTTTTTCCTCCATATGTGGAGAAATAAGCGCTTAGAACAGAAATCCCCTCTATCCAAATACCCGGCATCCAGTCAGGCCTGGTACTATGTTACCACCACCCTCTGAAGGAAAGTTTTGAAAATAAACACTTGAAAGTCTGCCCAGATTGTTATAATCTTATTAATCTAACAAAGAGACTCAGTAACTGCCTCAACCAGGGGGATCGGTGTTTACCATGTAATTTGCAACAAGCTGATAAACACACCCTTGCCCCACTTGCAGAAAAATCTCATGCTCCCTGCAAGGAAGCAGTTGGCAGAAAAACAGTAATAAAGGATTAGAAACCAAAAAACTGTGGTTTAGGTCCTGGGTAAATGGTCGTCTCCCCTACCCGCTGGCCTCCCAGCCCCCTGCCATCTCCAAGTTCAGAGGTACAGGGTGTGGTTTCTCCCTGTCTTGCCCTCCTAAGGGCTCTGTCATGATGCTCTGGCCCTTAGGGCAGTCTGCCAAGATGTCCCTCTGCGGGATTTCTGCCCTGGGGTTTTGCTGGGCCACTCTGAGGTCGTTCTGGATACTGTGGTGGATTTTAGAGCTGTTCTCTCTCCCTAGTCTGAGGGGAGCCCAGATGGCTGTGCTCCTCTCCCCCTGGTCTCTAGGGGGCAGTGATATTCAACAATGCCTTTGAGCTTGGCTCCTCTAAGAGTTCTTGGTTGTGCGGAAATTAAAAGAAACCTAGACTAAACTGGAGTTGGGAAGGCCTGTAGGAGGAGCTCTGGTGCACTATCACAGGTCAATTACTCCAAACGGGAAGAGATGTTGGTTTACCTCCCCAACAGGAAGTACAACTACTTTACTACTGAAGGAAGATTTCTCTCCCCACCTGGCAACAGCCCAGCCAATGAGAAGTGCTGCAGCTCAGCCAATGAGAAGCTGTTGTTGCCCTGAACTGTTACTTTCCCCCAATGGACTTTCCTTTAGAATAGCCCCTCCCTACTCCCCCTTTATCTCTAAAAAAAGCAGGGGCCAGCCAGGCGGCATAGCAGTTAAGTTTGCCCGTTCTGCTTTGACCGCCTGGAGTTTGCAGGTTCAGATCCTGGGTGCAGACCTATGCACCGCTCCTCTAGTTATGCTGAGGCGGAGTCCCACATAGAGCAACTGGAAGGATGTACAACTATGACATACAACTATCTACTGGGGCTTTGGGGAGAAAAAAAGGAAAAAAAAAAACAAAGCAGCCCCCCTCCTTTGTTTTCTGGATTTGCCGATAGTTCGCCATAGCATGTACATGGTGAATTACAATGCTTTTGGCTATACCTGAATAAACTCATTTTGAGGGTAAAATAACAGGTGAATTTGATCTTTAAGTTGACAGTTGCAAACCACTGGACAACCTCTGGCTAACTCAGCAAAAAAAGGAATTTATAGCAAGGGCAGAGGGCAGGAGCCAGAGAGGTTAGGCAACTGGGGTTATGCCAAGTTACCACAGGGACAGTCTGGCTGCCCCACCCCACGGCCCAGCCACCCCTTCCTCCTGGCCACCAGCTCTGCAGATCATCTCTAAGGGTGGTCCTTTGTCTCCCTCCCTCAGGATTAAAATCCCAAGTGGTGGGGGGGGCTGTTTGGCTGCCTCCAGGCCCACTTTCTACCTCCTTTTTGTGGGGGAAGCCCTGCCTCCCACCAGGACCCACACAAGAGGAAGAGATTTGGATGTTGGGTAGTAAAAAAATGAACAATATCCACTTCACTCTTCTGAATAATAATAGCTAGCATTTACTGAGCACTGTGCCAAGCACTTTAAATGGATGAACTAACTCATTGAGTCCTCACAACCAGCCTGTAAGAAAGGGCTCCATTTTACAGATGAGAAACTGAGGCACAAGAAACCAAGTAACATGCTCGAGGTCACACAGCTAGGAAGAGACAGAACTGTGAGTCAGTCTTCACCGTGGGGGGTTGGATGGAGGTCAGTTACTGTCTACAGAGGCTTGAGAAGCTACATGTAAACCTCGCCTAAGGTGAGCCTCTCACATTAGTTGGCTCACCCCAGTTTCCATCTCTAACCTTCTTGTCTTCCTGTGTGCCCTGTTTTGCTTTGCTTCCAGGCTCACTGACTCCCTCGCCCACCTCATCCGTCCAGGCTCTTGGCTTGGCCCTCGTACCCCCATCTGCCTGTGCACGGCCCTTCTCTTATTTAACCCTGGTTCGTGAGAGGATGTGGCCCAAATCGAAAATGCACCAGGATGCCGAACGCCATGATTAACACCTCCACTATATTTTAAAAACTGTTTGTCCTTATGAGGGTCTGTTTCAGGATCTGAATCACTGAGTAAAAAACCATATCAACCTTGACAAATCTGATGTTTCTAATTTTAAAAAAGTGTCTTATCAATCAGTGATTGTAACATGTATAGCAATAGAATTTGACATTAAGGGATTTCTATTCTTTTTTTAAAAATTGATGTGCTTGGAGTCTGGTACATGGTGGGCACCTGATCGATAAATGCTGCATTAAGGTGTGAGAATCAGAGGCCTGTCACTCTGGTAATTGCAGCCTTGATTGAAAGATTGACATTCTTTTTGTGAGCATGTTACAAACAAAGCCTCATTTTCAGCCTTAAAATATCCTGATTTTTTATTCC
Source organism: Ceratotherium simum simum (assembly GCF_057802395.1). Taxonomy (NCBI): domain Eukaryota; kingdom Metazoa; phylum Chordata; class Mammalia; order Perissodactyla; family Rhinocerotidae; genus Ceratotherium; species Ceratotherium simum. Next base: position 5,801,300 of record NC_141921.1, read on the forward strand.
TTTATTTATTTCCCTGATTCTAACCTCCTTTTGGGTTACTGATTACCTCCACTTTCACCGTTGGGAGAGAGCTTTTTTCTTTAGAAATAATTTTAGTGACCCCCCCACACACACACACAACATGAGAGAGGTCTCCCTGTTCCACGCCATTACTGACATCTAAACACGACTATTTAGATTCTGACTCTACCAGGCGGAATGTGTGTGTCAGTCTGTCTTCTGCATGGCCCATATCCCACTGTGATTTCTCAGCGAGACATAATAATTACCCGTAATTGGAGTGGGCATCACAGACAAAGTTTGAACATTAAACTCATCCTTCTAAAACAAAATACATGCTCTGCACTACAGCTTTGCAGTCCCGAGCTGTGGGCGGAAGGCACCTGACAAGCTCCTTAAACTCAACTCTGAGGAAAGTTTCTAAAATGACATTGGACCAATACTTTAGAAATAAATTTGTTTTGAATGAAAAGAATTTAGGATGTAAGACTCCAGGACTGATATGAAAAGGAAAGGAAAGGCCTCGAGACGCCTTTTCCTAAATCAGAATGACTGAATTCGTGTCCACCAGCTTGATCCTTTCCTGAAGGCGGCAAACCAGAGTACATCCAGTCGCCCTCAAACATCTCATCAATCTCCTGCCACAAAAATGAATCAACGTTACGTCCAGACCCTCATCCTACCTCCCCTCAGCCGGAGCACCCGCCAGGCTGCGTTAGCAGTGAGTGATGCCAGTGCAGATGGACGCCCGTGCTCCAGTCCTGGGGGCCCGCGGAGGGGAGGAGGAGCCCCCACGGCCCAGGCCGCCTCTCCTCCAGACAGTCGGGCTCACACTCCCCGCGGCGTGGAGCTGTCTACCCCATCGTCAGCGGCAGAGCGGGCGGGCAGATGTGTGCGTGGTCAGACGGCTGAGATGCTGCCACCGCGGGGCGGCTGCCAGGGGAGTGTTTCTGCGAGAGAGTGACAGTCTGTCCGCAGCTCAAGATCATCTGGGGGCTCGCCTCTCCCAAGCGTCTAAACCCCGTAAAAGCAGTTTCCTTAAACCTTCTCTGAGTTAAGTCCCTTGAGGGAGCTACTGGGAGTCAGCGCATCCGGAGCATCCATTGAAACCTCTGTGGCCCGACAGCAGCGATCTTCTTCCTGCCTGGACAGGCTGCTGAGAGTCTCCTGAGGTCCCTGGGCCTCCCTGTGGGGCACACAGATCTGGGGTCAGACAGCTGTGGGTTGAGATTCTGGCACAGCCGCTCAGGCAAGTTCCCTAACTTCTCTGAGCCTCGGTTTCCCTACAGGAAAAGTGGAGAGTGATACTCGCCCACAGAGGCTGCTGTGAGGCTCAGATGTGCGCACGTCCGGCACCTGGCCTGGCACCTGGCGCGCTCTGGGTGTCCTGCTTCCTGGACCAGCTTGTTGTCAAGGTCTTTAAGAAGGCCACCTGTGCGGCATTTAAGAAGCTGTACTGAGATCAGAAACAGAGAGGAGCCACCCGGGGGAGAGGCCTCCCCGACTCCGAGAGCCTGGGACTTCTCCTTTCCCCGAGCTCTCCGACAGCGTTCACTCCCGGCCAGGCCCCGGCAGGTGGGCCTCAGCTCCCTCGCGGGTGTACTTAGCTTGCCTTGTGAGAGAGCTTGTGGTCCACCCCATGACTGCTTCTCCTAAATGCCTCTCTTTTCTCGTGTGCTCCTTTCATAGTGGCATGAATGGCTTCAAAGAACCGGAAGGGACTGTAGTGACCATCTGAGTCCCAGATGGGGTAACTGTGGTGACGAGCTGTGGGTGATGTCCCTGGACTCCTGGTCCAGTGCTCCTCCTGTTCTCCACGCTGCCCTGGGCATGCGTGTCCTCAAGTGCGGTTGCCCAGGGAAACGCTCTGCAGCGGTGCTGCTCCTGCTGCCCAGCAGCACAGCCACCCGGTGCAGAAGGGAAGGTGGGCAGCAAATGCTGTGCTTAAAGCAGCTGTTTTGGGGTCTGGCCCCTGTCAACTGGGGAGCCCCTGGAAGACTGAATACGAGTCATCCTGGCACCGACAGTTACTGCCTAGAGACTTAAACGACATGAGCATTGCCCGTGGTTTTCTTCAGATCTTGCAAAGTTTACAGCCTGTGAGCACGTCCTGGCCCCCTCCTCTCCTCACCAGGCCCAGACTCCACCTGCACACCTGTACCCCAGGCCTTCCCGTCACCCTCCTGGCAAACCCCACCCAGGGAAAATCCAATGGGCCCCCTCCTCCATGCCTACCCAGGCTGCTGTGCCCTGCTGGCTTCTGAGCGCTGCTGGCTTCTCAGCACTGCTGGGCTGTTCAGAGCTGTCATTCTCCCTGTTCCACCCAACCTCCAGCTCAACCCCTCACTGCTCTCCTGAACCCTGCCCACTCCCCTCAGCAAATGACTTGGACCTCCCTTCTCAGAGACGACAGAGGATACATGCGCCCTCCCCACCGTATCTCTCCCAGCTTACCTGCACCCACGCCCATCCTGTCTCCTTCCCTTCCAAGCATCTGAGAGGGCCTGTCAGGGATCCAGCCTCAGTGGTCCTCTGTCTCTCCATCCTCATCCTCTTGTTCCCTGGCTCCAACTCTCCCTGGGAAATCTCCTGGGCTAAGGGCCTGGCACCACCAATCACCCTGCTGCCTGGCGTGAAACCTGGGAGTCATCCTTGATTCCCCTCTCCCTTCCCACAGACTGTCCATTCTTCCTCTTGAACAAGTCTCGATGGGCTACCTTCTCTTGGTTAGTGGTCACTATCATCCTGGTTCAGGCCACAGTCACCTTTGGTCTGGGTTCCTACAGTAGCCTCCATGGGCACCCTGCCCCCAGCCTGCCCCCTCCCCCACTGCTCCCCCATACTGAATGGGTTATTTGTCCAAGTCAGACGTCCCTCCCCACCCATGACCCTCAGGGCTCCCCACCCCCCTGGGTGGAGTCTACCCCTGACTTTGGCAATACAGTCATGGCCCTCTGGGGTCTGACCTCTGCCAACCACTCTACCCCTCTGACTTCCTGGGCCTTCTCCATGCAGGTCCCCTGCCTGGCGGCCCTACCTCCCCTCCCAGCCCCCCTTCAGCTGACTGACTCTTTGCTGCCCTTCCAGACCCAGCTCCTGCATCGTCCCCTCCCGGGATGATGGGTTTATGGTTAAGGTTGCAGCCCCTGATCATCCCTCTGTCCAGCCTGGATCACAAGGCGGTGTTGTGGAAAGTTTACGCCTCTGTCTCCCACACATCCCGGGCGTACTTCCAAGGCAGAGGCTGTGCCCCATCCACCTCCAGGTCCCCCAGCCTGGCACGTGGTGGGCGGTCAGTGGCTAACTTGTGGTGACGCTCAGGCTGGAATGTGAATATCCAGTGCTCATGCCTCTGGCCTGCCGGACAGAATAACGTGTCTTACTCACATGGAAGGACCATATCTCCAATTTCATCTTCTACTCCTCTTCAACTCTGACGGCAGGAGCAGGGCTACAGGGTCAGAAGGTCCCCACTTCAATACTGACTCAACCACTGACTGGAGTCGGGCCTTTGGAGAAGATGCTTAACTTCTCTGAGCCTTGGTTTTCCCATGTGTAAAATGGGGATGATCATACCTGTCTCATAGGATCTGATAAAAATTAAATGAAGTGATGCAAATAAGGATCTGGTGGAGGGCCTGCACCTAGTGAACACTGAAAAATGGGAGCTAATATTCCAGTGGGCTTTTTGGTGACCATGTATTAAATTAAACAGAACAGGACTGAATCCTATACGAGGCACTATTGCATTAGCTCCAGAAGCAAACCAGAGGTAAGGGAGTGAGAGCTGGGATAGGAACAAGAAGACCCCAGCTTCACCTCTGTCACCACACCAATGTCCTCATTGGTTTAACAAAAGGGGAGAAGGTCTGATTAAAATGGTAACTAGGTTCACTCCCAGCTCACGGATCGTCTGATCCTAAGATTCCTTAATTCTACAATTTCATGAACTGCCATGTGTAGCCTCCGGCTCTATTGAGGTTTTTAAGGGAAAATGCATCCAAAACTCACTTCTGTTGAAGGGCAGAAGACCAGCATTGGAAGGCCAAGTCAGGCGGCCAGTCCTTACCTGCAAATATTTCCATCCACGTGAGAAGGTGACTTTCCCTCTGAAGGGTTCAGAGACTATAATGCTCAAAACGGCCATTTTGTGAATCCCAACAATGCTTAGCATTCCAGGAATCCCTGTGAATGGCTGGCAGGAGCTTATGTCTGCAAATGCAGCCATCTAGATGAAATTTGCAAGGAAATAGAGGCTTTAGATATTACAGTATTTTCAAATATCATTATTACTGCTCTATAAATATCCCACGCCCACAGTGTTTCAGGTGCCACATGGGAAATATTGGATTCGGTTGGAGATTTTCTTAAAAGACCCATAACAGTACCATATGCCAGTCATATTGGATAATATTTATGTACATGCTGCAGAAGCAAAGATTAGCTGTGTCAATATGTATAGAAAAACCCCACAAAAGAGAGTCTGTGGGATGTATATTATCTGCACTTATGTTCAAAAGTGTTTGCCTAATTTCTTCACTTCTTTAAGAGCTATTTCACGCATAAACTACAGAAAGTTTGGAGGAGTGAGGAATTAATACAGCAATAATCATAGGGAAATTATCAGAGATCCCCGGGGCCTCCTACTGGGAGGAGTTCAGAGCCTCTGCTGCTACAAAGAGCAGTTCCAGAGCTGTGAACAGCAATCAACCCTTCCATTTGCTTTTAACTAATGGGATTCAAACAGTTCATTCCTTTTCGATTGTTCTCATCAGCATACAAAAGAAGAAATTGCTTGGAGGAAAAAAGTTTTTGTATGGGAGACACGCAAGAGGAAAAACTATTCCCACGAATGTTGATTCCAAGCGCAAATTTGCACATGAGCACTGTGCAAACAACCAGTCAGCCATGTTAGTAGATGGGTACTGTGGATTGAACTGTGTCCCCCCAAACTCATATGCTGAAGCCCTAACCCCAATGTGATGGTGTTTGGAGACGGGGCCTTTGGGAGGTAATTATGTTTAGATGAGGCCAATGATGGGATTAGTGCCCTCCTAAGAAGAGACACTGGAGAGCTTGCTTCTTTTCTCTCTCTCTCTGATATATGGCATGTCTACAAGCCAGGAAGAGAGGTCTCCCCAGAAACTGACCAGGCGTCATCCTGACCTCAGACTTCCAGCTTCCAGAACTGTGAGAAATAGATGTCTGTTGTTTAAGCCAGTCTGTGGGATTTTGTCACGGCAGCTCGAACAGACAATGCAATGGGGTTCTTACACTCTGAGCTCTCATCTTGGACGACGACAAGATCAGAATTCAGGATTACATTAAGCAAAGAGACACATGCGAGCAGCCGTGTGGGCAGTGGGGTTACTGCCTTTGACAGGCTGGCGAGGGCAGGGGTCGCTGTCTCCCTATTTTCTTGGTAGAGCTGGTTGTTACGGACTGAAAGTACGTGTGACTCTCTTAGGGAATCAATCCTGAGCTAAAAATATGAAATTGTCCAATTATTTGGACAGCAGAGCAGTACTAAACAGCCTAATGCCAGCAAATGGTTTGAAATTGAGAAGCCACACTGGGGAGCCCAGGCAGGTGGAGGGCAGGGAGAGGGAACAACTTATTTATTATGAATTGTATTTCTCTTTACTGCACAGTTTTATTTTTAATTGCAAAGTGTCCAGTTGAGCAGTTACTAGTGAAATTTACTTTTGTAATAAAAGCTCTTTGTTAAATCATGGTTTTTAACAGTGACATGAACTGGATTTTGCTGGAATAAATAAGATGCTGAAGTGCTTTTAAAATTGGAAAAAACTCAGCAGCACACCCCAAATCTTCATATGACTGTTAAGAAAAAAAAACGGTGACCTAATTAGATTGAGAACTCACGAGTTACTTGTGTTAAGCATGCTAAGGGCTTGGCTGGCCTCAGAAGCCTGGTGGTCTGGATTCAATTTGACCCCAAATAGCTGTGTGACCTGGAGCAAGTCCCTTCCCTTCTCTGGGCCTTAGTTTCGTCATCTGTTGAAAATAACACAAAACAAACACAAAAAAAGAGGCTGAATCTTTCCGTGACAATCTTCCTCAAGCAAAAAAGAGGAAGATTGGCAACAGATGTTAGCTCAGGGCCAATCTTCCTCACCAAAAAAAACCAGGCTGAATCTTTCTGCTCTGACATTCTCCTCAGGAATATGAGTCCACCCAACATCAGGCAGCTCTGAAAGATGAGCTCCCAGACCTGGCAGAAAATGAAGGGTTAGGGCCAGAATTGAAACATAAAAACCATTTACCCAGGTGTGGAAGCCCCAGTCTATCACCATTATTACCCTCTCCTCCGTGGTGCACCAGCTCCAGCCTTCACGTCGTGTTGGCGGCCAGGGGGTGTCCAAAGCCGTGTGTGGGAAGCTCCTGGTCGTGGGAGGAAGGGCCGAGGCCGAGGCACTACAGGGGAGCCTGGCCCAGGAGTGGCCTGTGGAAGCAGGCTGTTCAGAGGTGCCCCCTGGACTGGTTACTTGGGTGCTAGAGGAGGACTATGTGCTCCTGGGAGGGCTGGGCAGGTGTCAGGTAGAGCCCACAGCACAGTGCAGTGACTCCCCCCACCCCAGCCTGAGCCAGCCCAGGGCCACCCCAAGAAGCAGACAGGAAAGGCTCCAGCTGCCCTCGTCCCGGCAGAGCAGGGGAATGTTGGGGTTTGGGGGGTATGTTAGTTTGTTAGAGCTGCCATAACAAGGTAGCACAGACTGGGGGACTTAAGCAACAGACATTTATTTTCTCACAGTTCTGGAGGCTAGAAGTCTGAGATCAAGGTGTCGGCAGAGGTGGTTTCTTTTGAGGCTCTCTCCTTGGCTTGTAGATGGCCGTCTTCTCCTCCTGTCTTCGCATGGTCATCCCTATATCTGTCTGTGTCCAAATATCCTCCTCTTATAAGGCGGATTAGGGCTCACCAGAATGACTTGACTTTAATCACTACTTTAAAGAGCTTATCTCCAAATACGGTCACATTCTGAGGTGCTGGGGGTGAGGACTTCAACATGTGAATTTTGAGGGGGCACAATTCAGCCCATAGCAGAGGTTGTTGATGCTTTGTTTTGATAGGGACCCTGTATTTGTTTCCTACAGCTGCCGTAACAAATTACCACAGACTGGATGGCTTAAAACAACCAAAATTGATTTGGTCTACGGTTCTGGAGGCTGTAAGTCTGAAAGCAAGGTGTTGGCAGGGCCATACTCTCTCTGAAGGCTCTTGAGGAGGTTCCTTCTTTGCCCCTTCCAGGTCTGGTGTTTTCTGGCAATGCTTGGCATTCCTCGGCTTGCAGACACATCATTCCAATCTCTGCCCCCATCTTCACATGACGTTCTCCTCTCTGTGTGTGTCTGTGTCTCAACTTCCCTCTTCTTGTAAGGCCCCTTTCATTTAGTATGACCTCGCTTAACTTGATTATACCTGCAAAACCTTATTTCCAAATAAGGTCACATTTGTAGGTACTGGGAGTTAGGACTTGAACATATCTTTTTGGGGGACACACTTCAACCCACAACAGACCCCTTCTCCTTATGCCCCTGCCCTCCCACCCTCAGAGCTGCTCAGGTATTACTTTTCGCTTAAAGGTTCAGAACTGGCTTCCCTTGTTCGATGCTTTTTTAAATGACTAACATCTTTCTGTTTCCCTGGTCCCTTTTGTCTCCCTCTTCGTCTCTTTTCTTTTGTCTCCCCCTCCGCTCTCCTGTCCTCCCGGGTTTGTATCTATTTGCTCTGCCTCTCTCCCCACTTTCCCACTCTCCTCATCCCAGCCCCTCACTGTCTCCCCTCCTTGCTTAGGTGTCTGAAAAACACCATTTTTGCTCAGACGTGGTGACCAGGAAGAATGTTTCTCAGTTATTATAAAAATCCTGAGTCTCTGCTTTGCTCCAGTGACCATGCGACGGTCTTCTTTCCCAGCTTGTCATGGATTAGGTCTGTTTTTTCAAGCATTTTATAATAATTATTTGGCTTTTTACCCTTCTGAATTTTCTCTGGAATTAATAAAGTTAAAAAAAAAAAAAGAGAGACTGTGCGTTTTCATCTTCTAAAGAAGCCCCAAACTGCGATGGGCCGGTTAATTCCACATGAGACCACTTTGTGCTCAGTGGAGGAGACAATCATGGTCCCTGGCTAATAAGAGCCCGTAGAGAGCCATGTGTGGGGTTTGTACGTGGACACAAGATCGTGCAATCACACCATTTCCTAAATTTTTGTTGCTAACACCCTGAAGCTTCTGCCAGGTTTTTTCTAGGCTGTTCCTGGCTATCTGGTTGGTCTATTCTGGGTCCAGATCTTGTCTCTTCGCCATCATGAAGGAATATGGATGCTTAAGTCCTAAGTAAACCATTAGCAAACCAAATCTAGTGGAGTATTAAAATAATAACAGGTTATGACCAAGTAGGGCTTATCACAAGAATTCAAGGAAGACTTTGAGACACACCACACCACGGATGAATCTTAAAATCATTACTCTGAGTGAAAGAAGCCAGACAAACTGAGAGCACATATAAAACTCTAGAAAGTGCAAACTAATCAATAGCGACAGAAAGCAGACTGGTGCTGACTGGAGAAGGGGGTGCGAGGGAGGGGCCAGGAGGAAGCCGTTACAGAGGGGCATGAGGAGACTCTTGGGGATGACAGATATGCTCTTTCTCTTGATGGAGGAGATGGTTTCACGGAGGGTATGCATGTGCCAAAACATCAAAGTGCACACAAAAAAGATCACAGAAGATTCCCCATTTGAGAAATCCATTAATGCAGCCGCGTGTATAAGGCTTGGTATGAGGGGTCAAGATGTAAATCAAAAGGCACGTGGCCGGTGGGGAGACAGGGATCTCCCGTCCTTCACTCCCACGCGGGTTTATTCAGTGACGGTGGATTCTGGAGCCCAGCCCTCTCCCGAGCTCTCAGCCGTCTCCGCCTGCGGTTATAACCGGGAGACTCGTGTTTGGGCTTTGAGCCTGTCTTCTGCAAAAGGAGGAGAGTAACTGTGAAATGACGACAGTAACGCCCACGACTCGGGCCGTGTGAGGCTGAGAGGTGCACGTGTGAGGCGTTCGTGACAAAGCAGGGCCTCCGTAGGTGGTAACAGTGAGGAAAGGGCTATTCCTCACACCGTCTCCGAGAACCTTCTGTGTGTCTGGTATCACCCAGCAGCTGGGACCCTGAGAGGAAAGACACGGTTCCTGGAGGTGCCTACGTGCAGGAAGAGACGAGGCCTCCGCTGGGTGTGGAGACTGGCCCTTCCATCCTTGGCACATCGATTAGTCAGGGTCTCTTTTACTCATGAGTCTAGCCCAAGACTCCTCACCAGCATCCCAGAAAGTGTTTTGGGATCCTCCAGGGGAGGGAGGCCTTTTCTCACCAGCAAACAAATTTTAACTGTCTGAAAAGCATTTTGAAAGCAGAGAGTAACAATAAACACAGTATAATAAAATATATATTTGAAAGGAAATTCAGATGTGCTTTTGAAAAGAAAGGAAGTCATAGTATTGATCCAGAACAAAGGAGAGCATGACATTGAGGGAGTAAAACACTAAGGACATTTTTTGTTGAGTTTTTAACTTGCAGAATACATACCAAGGTTCTTTCGGTTTTGGAGGGCCTGATTCCATCATTCATACGTGCCATTCCCGGTGGAGGCAGAAACGGGCGATATGGTGGGAGGAGGCACTCTCAGAGGCTGCACGGGGGCTGCGACAGGTGGAGGTCTAGTTGCATGATGGGGCAGGCCCCTTCTTGGATCTGGTCAGGTTGCAGGAGGACAAACCCATCACCATCACCATCACCGTCACCATCACCATAGCAGCAAGCTTATGTTGAGTGCCTCACTGGTGCTGGGCAATGTTTGAAACACTTTCCGTCTTTCATGTACATCTTGTTTAATCCTCACAACAGCCCTGTGAGGCTTACTACTACTATTATCCCTATTTTACAGGTGAGAAAACTGAGGCGTAGAGAGGTTAAGTAGTTGCTAAAATCATATTTGCAGGATGGGGAGGGGGAGGGAGTTGAGACGCAAGCAAGAAGAGTCATTGGGGGGTGTTCTTGTTAATGGACTGTTAATCTAAAATTTTGATTTTAAGGATATTGGCTCCCTAATCCCTAGAAGGATACAGGCCTGGGGACACTCAACCAGTGTGTGTGGGGGGATGCATATCATGACCATTTCAATGATGTTCAGAAAAGAGGAGTAGGGGCAGGACTCTTGACTCCCTGGCCAAGCATGGGGCATGGGGTGACTCCCCAAGTTTTCTGCTCACAGAACATCTGAGTGACCTCACACTTTGCAGAGGAGGAAACTGAGTCCAGAGGAGCTAAATAGCTGGGCCAGGGCCCCAAAGCAGTACAGAGCTGGGACTTGAACTCAGGTCTTCAGGGTGCTGGCTTTGCCACAGCTCTAAGAACTGTGAGAGTCCCCTCTTATTCAGGCCCCAAGAACTGAGGCCCTGAGAGGCGAAGGCTCTTGTTGAGGGCAAGCTAGCCAGAGCCAGGCTCCGAGCCTCTCTGTCTCTCTGATCCTGATCCTTTGTCTCATCCACATGGACCCGACTCCCACAGGCCAGGCCTCACGGCTGTGGATGGTCATGGCTGTGGATGGTCGCGGCTGTGGATGGTCGCGGCTGTGGATGAAGGAGCTTTCTCACCACGGCTGCCCACACCGGGTAAAGAGACAGACCCTTGCAGCTGCCTCCCATGTGGACAAACAGGGCAAGCAGGGGTCCTCACATGTCAGCTGGCCCAGCTGACACCCTGCTGTCTCTGCTGGGCTCAGGAGGGGCAGGCATAATCCAGAAGAGTGGATGCAGCTTTTAAATACCCTTTAATACCTGCTCATTGGAAAAAAGAACATCCACACGAGAAAATTAAACGTATACACTGCTCAAAAGACTTTGGCTGGGGAAGGCTCTTGATCAGATCTGGGAATGCAGCCAGGAAAAAATCATTTCCACAGACCTGCTGGGAATGGAGACAATGACCTGGTTAGAGAAGCCTTTGGGGGGGGGGGCTGTCCTCACTGTCCCCTCCAAAAGGGGCCCCTGCCACCTCTTTTCTCCCAGAACCACATTATCCACACAGGTCTATAGGACCTGTGATTGTTCTCCCTTAAAAAAGAAGGGGGTTGGTCCCTCAACTGGGGACTGGATTAAACCAACTGTGGCACATCCTGACTGCAGAATACCATTCAGCAATAAATAGGAGTGAACTGCCAACACACGCAACGACATCCATGGACCTCAGAAACAACATGCTGAGTGAAAGAAGCCACCCTCGGAAGGATCTATACTGTACTGCTCCATCGCTGTGAAATTCTGGACCAGGCAAAGCCGTCGTGATGGAGATGGAGGGGCCTGTGTGGCCCGGGCTGGGGCGGGGAGACATCAACTGCAAAGGGTCCCAGGGAACTTTTGGGGATGATGGAAACACTGTTTTGTGGGGTGGTGGTTACACTTTGTCAAAACTTCTCCAACTGTGGTAAGTAGGTAAACTCTATTGTATGAGAATTAGACCTCAACACGGCTGAGTGAAGATCACTGATAAATAGATAAATAATAAATGAAGGGTAGCAGGCACAGCTGCTGGTCCCAGTCCCAACCTTCATAGTCTTGAGGGAGGGTCCCTTCAGGGTCTTTCTGGGGAGGGGCAGCCCTGTGGAGCCCTCGCCAGGCCCAGCCCCTCTGGCACTGACACACACACTTGTGTGTGAATGAATGAATCCAGAGACAGCTCACCTCTGACCACAGCTCCCACAGATAAGGTGGACGGCGAGTCCCCAACCTCTGCCCAGGGGGCTGCCTGGAGACACTGTCCTGGCTGGCTTCCCCAGGACTGCCTGCTTCCTTGGCCCCACCCTCCACAGAGCCCCTCCAGGGTGCCAGGCCCTGTGCAGGTGCTGGGGACAGGGCCCTCCCTGGAGGGGCTCACGCGCTGGCGGGAGTGGCAGAGGAAGCTGCAGACAATTCTGACAGGCGGGACCGGGAGAATCCTCCGACTGTGGAACCCCAGGGAGGGGCTGATGCTGATGGGAGGTCAGAGGGGCTTCCTGGAGGAGGTGACAATCGGGCTAAGCTGGGACGGGGTGAGGAGGGGTGAGCCAGTGGGAGGCCAGGGGGACATCATGGCCAGGACAGGCATGAGGCAGCTTGGCATGCAGGAGGGAGGCCAGGAAGGAGACGGTGGTTGGTTCCTTCTGAAGAATGACAGAGGAGGCTCCGGTAACAACCCTCTCGGGTCCTGAAGGCTCCTGAGTCTCTTGGACTTTGGACACTCCCGAGGCACTGGTGAGGCCCCTGGAGAGCAACGTTGTCGGGTCTTCACTGCAGAAAAATCCCCGCGGCAGGGGGTTGACAGGAGCCAAGGGCAACACACGAAAGACGCGGCCAGCTCTTGCAGGGCGCCTGTGTGAGCGCCGTCTCCCGTGACACATGCAGAGCGCTTTGGGAGTTCTGTACGGAGATGACCCACCTCACACAACCCTGGAAGCCAGCAAGGGTTTGAACCCACCTCACGGGCGGGCAGACGAGGCCCAGGCATTTTGGGGTGGGCCCCGTTGGAGCCTGGCTGGTTCCTCTCCACCAGCCTGCTGAAGAGGGAGGGAGAGAATGTCACTCACACATCTCCGTGTTCAGTGGTTGGGTGCCGTCTCCCCTGGGGTGCCACCTGCCCAAGCCCAGGAGGACAGCCTGGCAGGCCTGAGAGCAGAGCAGGTCTACATGGCCCTCCGAGCCCCTGTCCACACAGCGAGTGCGTGGCGTGACAATTGGGCCTATGGCCAGCAGGGGGCGCGCCAGGACAGACGACTTCTTTGGACTGGACCACAAGGATCACCCGGGAATTGTGTCCTTCATACACTCAAAACCAGCGTCCCTGCTCTTCCTCTTCTTCCCAAAGCCCAGACAGTCAGGTGTCATCAATAAATCATGTTTGGAAAAGCCCTTCCCTTCAGAGAGAGAGGTCCTTGAAAAGCCCCCACCAGGAGGTTTTTCCGAGATAATTGGTCAGTCCCATTTATCAAAGGAAGGGGGACAGACAATCTTAGGGTGAGGGCTGGGGGGATGCTGATTAAAAGAGGTTTCGGGGGCACCCGATCGGCATTTACCAGAGCCATTTCTTGGAGCCCACTCAACCTGCTCCCTCACCAGGCCCCTCACTCTCAGGGGATCTACATGCCAGGAGGGGTGTCGGAATCTTGGGACCCTCTCCCATGACACCCTTGCTGGGCAGATTTGGCTCTGACCCAAGGCCAAGGGTCTGGGTCAGGTTCATCCTGAAGTCAGTTCCAAGGTTAGCCCAGCACTGCCCTGGGATGGCAGAAGGGACTGCAGGGCTGGAGGGAGGTCTTCTCTACTTATTTTAGGGTGAGAACAGGCGGCCTTGCTCAGGAGTGTGCAATGTGCTGTGCAGATAAGCATCAGATGAGCAGAGGTCAGTGCTGTAATTAAATACTGCACACAACAAAGTGAATCCCACACCTACTTAAAGATGCATGTGATGGTGACCATGTGGCATGATAATTGGGCAGAAATAGAAAACGTGTTGTGTAAATGACTGTAATTAATGCTGCTTTTGCTCTGCAAACCTTTTTACAGCTTCCTGTCCTCTGCTAGTGCTTTTCTGTCTAAAGGCAGGGTTGACAATGAGTCATCATAGTTGTACGTAAACTGACACCAGTTTCATGTCCATCCTACCCACCCTGACAAAGATATTGATTTTCCTGGAGGAAGCTTCCTTCCCCTACTTGCAGTCCATGTGGTTTAGATGGTGCTGACTCTATGCCTAACCTCAGGGGTGAGCATGTGACCCAGACATGCCCAGTTAGAACATTGCATACACCTGTGCCCCAGTGACTAGTTTAGGAATGTGCACACAATCCAGTGACGGTCAATGAAACTCAACTCTTAAACTCTGGTTAGATCTGTTGAGAAGAAAGAAATCTCTCTTTCTGCTGGCCTTGATGTGGGGAAAGTGAGGCCAACCCACATTATGCTGATGAGGACAAAAAACAAAGCAGAGAGACCAGGTCCTATTGGCATTGTTTGATCTCCTGGATCCAGCCATGCCTGAAGCCATTCTGAACTTTTTAGTTATGTGAACCAATAAATTCAATTTTTGGCTTAAGCCGATTTGAGTTAGGTATTTGTCACTTGCCACTAAAAATCTCCTGTCTGCTACACATTAGGGAAGTTTAAGGCCAAAGGAAGATAGGTAGAAAATGAGAGGGAACCAGTCAGATGAGGGCCTGAACTTGGACAGGTACTAGGGAGAGAGAGAAGTGGACAGATCCAAGAAGAACTTAGCAGGCAGCATCAATGGGACTCCCTGAAGGACTGGATTTGTTGTGAGAGAGAGAGAGAGAGGAGTGAGGATAAGCCAGGGGCCAGGGTCGTGCTGTTCACCAAGACAGAGAGTATGAGGAGGGGCGGGTACGTGGAAAGACAGCAGCTTCCGCTTTGCAAATGTGCGGTTTGGGTGCTCCTGGGCATCCTGGCAGTTGTCCAGTGGGCTGCTGGCCGTGTGGTCTGAGCAGGCACTGTGGTGGTCAGCAGAGGGGAGCATCTGGAAGCGTTGAGAGTGGAAACATCGCCCAAGGAGAGGGGAGAGGGGACAGAGGAGCTGAGGCCAGGCGCTGAGGGCCACCTATGTTAAGGGAGGACAAAACACTGGAAACAGACAGAGAAAAGGGTTTGGAGATGACAACTCCAGAGAGCCTGCCAGAGTCATCACCAGCTGCCACCAGGCTGTCTCAGGGCAGAGCCCGTGTCTGATTCATTCCCCAGGGTATCCTCAGCACCAGCCCGCGCCTGGCGTGTGAGGGGTGCTCAGTAACCATTTGCTGGATGAATGAGTGAACGAACGAGGGAAAAGCAGACGGGCTGGTGGACTACAGATATGAATTTGGTCCAACTTCTTAACAAAAAAATCAGATTGGGACATTAGGACACCAGGTTGGCTTGTTCCTTGGGATGGGCACTTTGTCTGGCACCTCTGAGAGGGCCTCGATTCTCGGGCCAGGGTCCTCCCCGACTCCCCTTCTCTCCCTTATGCCATCTCAAGTCACAGCCAGGAAGGAGCTGGCAGGGAAACAGGCCACTCACTTTCATTTCCCTTTTCAAGAGCCTGGTCTTCCCTTAACTTAACTTCCGTTAACTGACGTCTCTCCGACTTCAGGCCCTTGAATCTGGCTGGTTCATGCTCACTCTTTACCCACCCTCCTCTGGCTCCCAAGATCCCCTGATGACACCCCAAGTGCAAGCGGCAACCAGCCTGCCCCCACTCCCACCCCGGTCCCTGGATCCTCTGGACCGCAGAGTCTGCTGCTGTCATTCCCCAAAGCAGCCTTTGTTATTCCCTCTCCTTCCCTATCCCTGCCTGGGCTCCAGACACTGTCCTGCCCAAAGAGGGTTAAATCAACTCCTGAACACGCAGGTGGGTGTTTGGGGTGTTGGGATGGAAGCCATGGGAGGAGAAAGGGGGCAGACAGCCTCCTTCACACTGCCAGCAGGTTGTGAGCCAAGCTGACTGTACTGCCTGGGAGCCAACAACTCAAAGTGGAGGCACCCTAGTGGGTGTGGCATCTCCTTGTGGTTTTGATCTGCACGTCCCTAACGACCGATGACTTGGAGTGTCTGCATGGACTCATTTGCCCTTCCTGTATGCTCTTTGGTGCAGTGTCTGTTCAAGTCTTTTGGTCAATTTTTAAAATTGAGTTTTTATCATCTTATTGAGTTGCAAGAATTCTTTATATATCCTAGATACAAGCCCTTTGTTGGATATATGTTTTTTTTGTTTATAGCTTTATTGAGATGTAATTCATATACCGTAAATTTCACTCTTTTAAAACGTATACTTCAGTGGCTTAGAGTATATTCGGAGAGTTGTGCATTGATCATCACGATGTCAGATCTATGTTTGCAAATATTTTCTCCTGGTCTGTGGCTTGCTTTTTCATTTTCTTAACAGATTCTTTTGAAGAACAAACCTTTATGATTTTGATGAAATCCAATTCATTGATTTTTTTCTTTTGTAATTTGTAGTTTTTGTATCGTATGTAAGAAATCTTTGCAAAACCCAAGGTCATGAAAATTTTCTCCTAGAAGTTTTATAGTTTTAGCTATTACATTTAGGCCTATGATTCTTTTCAGATTAATTTTTGTATAGGGTGTGAGGTAAGAGCCAAGGTTCATTTTTTTTTGTCACTTTGGTCATAAAATTGTTCCAGCTCCGTTTTGTGGAAAAAAGCATCATTTCACTTTTTTCACTTTCTCAAAAATCAATTGACCAGTATATGCATGGGTCATTTTCTTGATTCTCTATTCTGCTTCATTGATTTATTTGTGTATTTTTATACTGACACTACACTGTCTTGACTACTGTGGCCTTAAAATACATCTTGAATCCAGGTAGTGTATATCCCCCAAGT
The DNA here is from genome assembly GCF_057802395.1 of Ceratotherium simum simum. Taxonomy (NCBI): domain Eukaryota; kingdom Metazoa; phylum Chordata; class Mammalia; order Perissodactyla; family Rhinocerotidae; genus Ceratotherium; species Ceratotherium simum. Next base: position 5,817,736 of record NC_141921.1, read on the forward strand.
TTGTTCTTCTCTTTCAAAGTGGTTTTGGCTATTTCAGATCCTTTGCATTTACATATAAATTTTGGAATCAGCTTTTCAATTTCCACATCCTTGCAAAAAAGCATGCTGGGTTTTGATACGAGTGCATTGAATCTATAGATCATTGACATCTTAACAACATAGAGTCTTCTGATCCATGAACATGGTCTATTTCTCCTTTTACTTGGGTCTTAATTTCTCTCAGTAATGTTTTTTAATTTTCAATGTTTAGGTCTTGAATATCTTTTGACAAATTTATCTTAACTATTTCATATTTTTGATGCCATGGTGTGATATTGATTTTAAAATATCAATCTCTAATTGTTTATTTCTAATATGTAGAAATACAATTGATTCTTGTACATTGGCCTTGTATCCCACAACTTTGTTAAACTCCCTTATTATTTCTAGGAGCTTTTTTGGAGGAGATGTAAGATTCTCTACATATATGTTCATGTCATTTGTGAATAAAGAAGTTTTACTTCTTCCTTTCCAATCTGCAAGCATTTTATTTCTTTTTCTTGTCTTATTGCAGTGGCCAGAGCCTCCAGCATAATGTTAAGTAGGACTGATAGAGAAGATATCCTTGCCTTGTTCCTGATCTTAGAAGGCATTCAGCTTTCTTAGATAGCATTCAGTCTTTCACTGTTAAGTATGATATTAACTGAAGGTTTTTTGTAGCTGCCTTTTATCGGGTTGAGAAAGTTCCCTTCTATCCTTAGTTTACTGGGGGCAATTTTTATCATGAATGGAGACTAGATTTTGTCAAAATTTTTTTCTTTTATTAAGATGATCATATGTTTTTCTTTTTTAGTCTGTTAATATGGTGAATTACATTGATTTTTGAATATTAAACTAACCTTATATTCCTAGGATAAACTCTACTTAATCAAGATGTGTTACGCTTTTTATATATTGTTGGATTCCTTCTGGTAAAATTTTGTTAATAATTTTGCATCTGAATCTGATTTCTGTTCTATTGGTGCTTCTAAGAAGGCTATAAACTTCCTTGTGGCAGGAAACATCACTCTATATTTTATTTTTAAATCACATGCTATTAATACTCTCAGGCAGTATATTTGCTCAATCTTTGTTTATGGATTCTTGCAACATATAAATTATGTGACCCTCCTCATATATCTGCCAATGTGAAATAAATTGCAGGTTCTCAAAGGGAAAAAAAAAAAGAATTTTGCATCTACAGCTGGTGGGAACACTAACACTTCCCTATCTGTGTGAGCTCGTGTCCCTTGTTCCTTTGGGCAGCTCTTTCCGCAGCCTCAGTTTGCTCCTCGCACACACCTGCATCTGTTCTCAGCTGAGGCTCGAGGGAGGCCGATCTCCAGAGCTTTCTCTCGGGGCAGCTCCGTCCTCCCTGTCCTCTGCCCCTCAAGCTCTAGTCATCTTGGCTCCTGGACTTTGTCTCCTCGGCTCAGGGGACCCGGCTCCACCTGGGCTCCCCTCTGCACCACAGCCCAAAAACTCTCTCCAGGCAGGAGGCTGGGCAATCAAAGGCTCACTCCTCAGGGGTGCCTCCTCTCTCAGTGGTCACTGTCCTGTGCTGCCTTGTGTTCAATGTCCGAAAGCCATTGTTTCATGTATTTTGTCTAGTGTTTCAGCTGTTTCAGGTGGGAGGGTAAATCTGGCCCCTGCTACTCCATCTTGGATGGAAACGTAATTCCTGTCTTTTTTCTAAAAGAAATGTCAGTGTTTAGGTAGTCAAGATCATGTTTTTCTCACTCAGCATTTCAACATAAGCATGCTTGTGGGGCTGTAAACTTTCCAGAGATGTCACTGTGAGGGCTGAGAAATATTCTGTCAGAGGTGTGGCCAAGTTTCACTGATCCTGCCCCTAAGTCGGGACAATCCCCATACCGGCCATGTGGAAGGAGGTGCGGCCTTCCCACTTCAGGACTCTGCCCACTCCTCAGACTCTGCCCACCACCGATGCACTTCCTCACAGGAAGACATTATGTACCACAAACTTCAATGAGGTGGTGATTAAGGAATGCAGAAGAAGCGCTTTTCAATTTAAACCTACTTTTTTCCTGAATGGAGCAGGTGTCTGAAAGTCACAGTTAAGGAAATGAAAGGATCATATTATTCACCATGTTCCTGTAATTAAACTCATCCACTTTCTGAATGAGGCCCTATGCCCAACATAATAATAACTATAGCTCCCGCTTGGGGGACCCTCCCTGTCTGTGCACCGGCACCCGGTTAGGCACCAGAGCCAGGCTGGGGTTTGCTCCAGATACTAGTGAACCACAAGAAGTCCTCTCCTGGGAGCCCAGAGCAGGCCAAGGTCTGATGTCAGCTGAACTCCTGCCCGGACTGCGTTTCCTCTCCTCTGGTGCCGGCAGAGACCTGGGGGAGGAGATAAAGGGAGCACGTTACAAAAGGATTGACAAGATAAACTCAGCAACAACATAATAATTACTATCATTTCTTAAGACTGAGTGCTAAGTGCTTAATCCTCACAAAAACCCTGTGACGGACAGACTGAGAAATTATAGTTCAGAGATATAAATTAACTTGATCAAGGTCACGCAGCAAGTTGGTGTTACTGGGATTCTAACCTGGGCAATCTAACTCCAAAATCATTTCTTTTAACCACTATGATTTGTTTAGCTAATAGAAGTCCCTTACCCCCAATCCTCACCCACCCTTCTCTCCACAAGAAGCCCAGGGATGCTCAGGTGACTGGGACAGCCTGAGAAGTGCTGATCCCCAGGAGAACGGCGGTCCTGGGAAGTGACTGCAAGTGACCAGAGCACACCTAAAGCCAAGAGCACACAGAGGCCACACTTCCTTCCTGGAGGAGCCGAGTTGGCCCACTGCCCAGTGCGGGTCTCTCCTGTCCCCAGGCCCACACTCTACCCCAAGTCCCAGGGCCGTTTTCCTGCCCTGAGCTCTGAGGGAACCAGACAGTCCTTTAGTGAAGCCAGTCGTTGTCCTGCCAACCCACACTCCCGGCGCGGTGCATGACGGTACTCTCTTTTGGAATTCTCTGGGTATTGTTCTTCCAGCTTTACTGACGAGGAAACCATGGCTAGGGAGTGGGAGACGATTTGTCCAAAGACAGTGAAGGAAACAGGATTTGAACTAAGGTCTGAGATCCTGTCGTCTTGTTCCGAAATATGACCCACTGGTGGCGAAATTCTGCGTCATTTATCAAGAGCCTCCATGTCCCTTATGCCACGCTTGACTCACAACTGCTAAGAGAGTGGAGAACAGAAGGCGCTCTGTCCCTCCCAGGGGGCGTGTGGAGGATCAGATCGATAACGGATATTACCCTCTTAAGCCCGGGCAGCCCTGACCACACAAATTGATTCTGAAGCTTCCTCTAAACCGTTCTGTGGATTAATTACGGTCAGAGTCTTTGGCTAAGGACAACAAAAACAGACTTGAGCAACTGGAGCAGAAAAGGGGCTTGTTGAAAGGATATTGACTTGAGCCAAAGGGGCCGGGCTCCTGAGGACCTAACCACAACCGTGCCGCAGAATCAGGCTGCTCATGTCGTCCCTGCCCCACGACTGGACGTCCCTCCATCACAAAGAGCAGCACAGCCGACCTTCCCTGAGTGCTCACCAGGTCCAGGCACGCGCCAAATGCTTTACCCGTGTAACTCATTTTATAGATGGGGAAACCGAGGGAGAGAAAGGCCGAGCGATTGCCTTAACAGCCAATAAGTGGAAGGGTCAGGATTCCACCTGACTGGCTATTTCCCGAGCCCGTGCTCCTCACCACCATGGTTTGCTTTCTTGCTGCCATCCCTGATGGTCCTTTCTGCCTTGTGTCCCTCCTTCAGGACCCCAGGTCCCAGCAGGGTTCTGAGCTAAGCCCATGTCCCAGCTTTCAGTGAGAGGAGAGGAGGCCACCTGTTCTGCCTAGGTTTCCAAAGTGGAAGGCGTGGCCCTGCATTCCAACTATCTTGAGACTCCCCCAAATGTGCAAGGGGATTCAGATGCTGGGTAACCCTCAGACGTCAATGGCCCCTACGGACTGAGATGACTCCTGATGACGACTGTCTGCTACGTCCAGCCCTCAAACCTTCAGCCCCCAGCTGAAACCTAGATACACCAACTTTGGGCTTCTTAGCAAATAAGTTCCTGGGTTCCAGGGTAGAATGGGTAACTTGTGGCATGGGCTGGTGGTCCTTCATGGGAACAGCTGGGCTGGGGTCCCCTGGATGCCTGGGGGGCCTTTTCCATACAGGCCAGGAAGCCATGTTTCCCAGATCAGTGTCGTCATCCCTCACCCCATTTTCCTGAGAGGCGGCGGCACCTGCCTCCCCATTCCTGGAGGCACATCTCAAGGAGAGCAGAGCTGCTATCTTTGTTTCGCATTTTTCAACGTCAGCAGCAGAGAAGCAAAATCTGCCCAAAGGGCTGTTTAATTGCAATATGTAAAATCATGCTTTTTCAAGGGAAAAAAGGAGAGTTCTCCACCCCTTCAGTTTCCAGCGCAGTATCATATCTGCTGATTCGGTCCCATTCAAAGGCAAACGAGCACATTCATCATCGCAGAAACTGCCATTCACGTGCATGCTCTCCACAGGGCTGGATTTCGCCTCAAATATTCCCAAACCCAATTAAGCCTGGCGCAAGCTACTGAAGCCCAGCAGGGTGGGCGTGGAGAACACCCTCTGGCTCCTCTGGTTCCCCCAGGGCAGGAGGAAAGTCAGCAGGCACCCCTGGCTGAGTCAAAAGTCCTGGCCCAAATGCCAGCTGGGACCTGGGGCGTATCCCTTCCCCTCTCTGGGGCTTAATTCCCTCTCTGTAAAATCAGAAGGTCAGGCTGGGTCAGGGATGGCAAGTATGTGAACCTGGCACCCCCAGTCTCCCGTACCTTGCCCATGCCAACATCTCTATTACTCAAGGCTTTATTTACTGAGCCCAGCTTTGGTCTCAGAATCCTTCTCAACACAGCACTTCAGGCAACTGGCCCTTGAGATGAAGCATAGTAGTAACAGCCAACAGGCCCTTGCCATGTGCCTTCTGTGGGCCAGACAGCGTTCTGAGCGCTCGGCCCATGTGAATACTTCACCCACTCAACAGCCTCATGAGTGTTACTAACGGCCATACTTTATGGAGGGGCAGAGACTGGCCCAAGGTGACACAGCTGGCGAGTAGAGGATAGGGATTCAGACTCAGGTCGTCATGTTCTTGACTCTGAGCTTCTAACCCCTGGCTACTGTGTAGGTCAGTCAACAAAGAACCTAGGGAGAGTTAGGGGCCCCCCTGGGTCATTGTTATGTGCCCAGCACTCTGCCTTCGACAAATGTTTGTTGAATAATCAAATGAATGAATGAATGAAGTGGAAACTAGAAAAATGCTGGGAACAACACAATAATAACAGTAATAATGGCTGCCATTTATTAAGCACTTACTGTCTCCCAGACGTGACCTCCCTCCCCTTGGGAGGAGCTCAATAAATATTTGTAGAAAAATGAGAGTAGTTACTAACATAATCTCCCCACACTCCTTTGAGGTAAGAGCCCCACGGCCTCATTAATCGAGGAGAGAATGGACCAAGATTCCTCTTTTAGCAATGAGCAGAGCTGGGCCCAGGTCTGACCCTAAATCCGGCCCCTTCTGGACTCTCCTGAAGCGCTATGGGAGGCCCAGGGAGAGGGCAGCTGGAGATCTTGGAGGGGACTGTGTCCTTGTTAATCCTGTCCTGGAAACCCCTCAAGCTGCTGAGAAGGAGAAAGTTAGAGGCCAGCCTGGAGCAGCCTCGGGGTTTCTTCTGTTGTGTCCAGTGCTTGCTCTGCCTGGTGCTCTGTGACAGGAGGCCTGGCCTGGGGGAGGCACGTGGAGAGTAGCAGCGCCCTCGGGAACCAGCACCTCCGCTCCCGCTTCATCAACTCGAGCCACCAGGGAAGGAAAGATCCTGACCGTGCTCAGACAGAGGCTCTTCAATCCTTTGACTGCGACCCACAGAAAGAAATTTGTTTTATACACACATTCCGAGGCAACAGTCCCACAGAACAATATTTACCCCTTCTAATTGCGGAGTGTTGTGACAACTTTATTCTATTCTATTCTATCAAAAGAACACACCAGTGGTGATGCACTAAGTTGATTCCATGGCCCATTAGTGGGCTGTGTGATTTGAATTATATCACTCTAGGGTCATGCACAAATAGCAGCTAATATTAATTGAGCGCTCACTACCAACTGTGCAGGGAAGAACCCATTTGACCCAGGCAACAGCCCTATAGGTAGGTCACTACTGTTTCTATGTTTCCGATGAGAGAACTGGGCCCAGAGAGCTGGAGCACCTCAGCAGTGCAGATCTGATGTATCTGTCAGCTACGGCTGCAGAACGAGCAGCCTCAGAAGCTCAATGGTGCCAGACAATAAGCACGAATTTCTCACTCCCCAGTTTGTGGGTTGGCTGGAGTGGCTCTGCTCCACAGGTCTCGTCCTTGTCCTGGGACAGCAGGCCTAACAGTGGCAGGGGCACACAGGCCCCACCGCAAAGTACATTTCCAGCCCCTGTGCGCGTCACATCTGCCAACTCCCAAGTCACGGGGATGCACTGCTGCACTTCACTTCAGTGAAGGCTCTGGGCTCCTTGGAGGAAGAGAAAAGAGCAGACCTAGGTGTGTCAGCACAGCGGCAGTTCACGCTCCATCAGACAGCTTTTTGGGTGTGGAGTCAAATAAAAACAGCATTTAAACATCGTCCATTTACATAATCTATGGCAAGACTTATAATTCTTTCTGTGCTTCTAATGAATTCATTCCTTTAAGAAGGAAGGCAGGCAGGCAGGCAGGCAGGAAGGAAGGAAGAGGGAGAGAGAACGCAGTGGGTGGGCAAATGGCCTCGTCTCTGAACTGAAATTTCTTCACCTTTAAAATGATGACACAGATGAATACGTTTTAACACATTGAGTGACAAAAGTAGGTTACAGCACAACACGTAGAGTACTGTCTCCTTTCTGCAGCTCTATATTCCTATTTAATATACACGCACGTGTGTATGTATTTAAGTGCATAGAGACATGTTTGAAAGAGGTTCAGCTAATTCTTACCAGTGGTTATTGTGCAATGGTGAAATTTGGAGTGATTTTTATTTTTTCTGTTTACTTTCTCTGCTCTGCATGAATGCTTTTACCAGGAGCACATATTACGTAGATCATCAGAGAAAGCAACAAGCAATCGCGTTTTGCTAAACAAAACCACAGTCACCAGTGCCTGTGTTCCGTCCCAGTGCCCTCAGGTGGCGGTGGCCCCACCTGCTCGCCGGCCCTCTTTCAGAGCCCAGGCCTGCTCATCCCCCACACGGGGCGCGGGCCCACGCACACTGCCCCCACAGTCTGGCCTTGTGTCCTTGTTCCTGCTCGCTGCCCAGAACACTCTGGACACCTTATCTCTCACATTCCATTTCCCTTCCCCATTCCCATGACCTTCAACCACATGGAGTTCCATCTTCGCTAACACTCTATGAGGTTGGAATTCATTCTTTCCTTCATTCATTTGTCCATACATTCATTCATCTATCCATCCATTCACCAACATTTACTGGTGCCCACTCTGTACCAGGCTCCTTGCTGGATGCCAGAGACCCAGAGACAAATCAGATGCCAGCCCTCAAAGTACTCTCAGTCTACCATGTGGCACGTACCAGCTACGACACAGGAGCACAGAGGGAGACTTTGATTTTCCTGGTCTAACCCTCAAGTTTACACACAGAGAAATCTTAGCACCTCCATTCTTCAGAGAAGCATGATGGAGGCCCCAGTGTCGGAGCCAGAAAGCCCTGAGAGGCATCTTTCAGGGATGGTAAATACGTGGTGCGTGTAGCATCACTCCTCCCATCCTGTAACCATGGCAAACGTCACTGATCCAACAGGCATCTTCCCCCACGGACCCGGGGCTCCTTTGAGTCAATGTCCACTCTCCGTCCCAGGCAGCCATGCCAGGCGACTGTAGTTGCCATGTGTATTTCAAGTCCAATCCTGGATGGGGGAGTGGAGACTTAGAGAGGCTCAGAGGTGCTGAAGGTCACTCCACAGGTTAACTTCCTGACTCCTTGCTCTCAGAAACAGAGGGGACTGACTGCAGAGGGGCTAGGTCAGGCTTTGCTGTGTGTTACTCCAACCTGCCTCCCTGCACGCTGACAGGTGAGCTCTCGGCTTTCGCCATTCTCTGCCCCGAGACAGGCAAGGAGGGCTGATCCTCAACTGAAGCAATCTGGGAGGCATTGCGGCAGGGCGGCTTGTTGGCGGGCCCGTGAATTGCCAAGTGGATTAGGAAGGACACAAAAGCCGGAAGACACCAGGCCCACACACGGTAACAGGCACAGTTTGGACATATTTCATTTCTGATCACACCGGAACAGAGCAAGAATTATGGACAAAGTTCATAAACCTAAGTGGCCGTGCCTGATAATTTACACTCCTCAATGTCATTTTTAATGCGCCGTGTCTGCCTTTCTCCAAGCTGGGAAACACTCAATCCGGCCGCTTGAAGAACCCTTCGTGCTACGATATGCCAAGAGTCTTTCCAAGACTTGGCTCGGCTCCCATGATAGCCTCCTCACACCCCGCAACCCTGCTGTGGGGACGAAACAAGAGAAGGAGTCTGGCAGAGGGGCACCCGGCACAGTCTGTACCTTGGCCACCGAGCACACACACAAGCCCATATCCACACCCCTTCTCTCTCAGGCCCCATCACACTTTAGGCACTAGAACAAGATGGGAGCATAGGCTTTGTGCTCACATGGACTTGGATTCGAGTCCTAACCCCAACACCCATGAAGGGTAGGACTTGGGACAAGACACTTAATGTTTCAGCCTCAGTGCCCTCATTTGAAAATGGGCTAATAAGATCGACTTGGTGGGGTTACCGTGGGGAGTCCGTGCTGAGAGTATGTGTCTGACACAGCACAGCTCATGGCACTCAGTTAGTACTTTAAGCATGACCATTATTATCATGGTTATTGTCTAGACACAGGATGAGGGATCTGCCCCTTGGGGCCTGTCTGAGATGCCCTCCAGGCCAGCATTCACAGAGCCCCCAGCTGGACACAGGATGGACTCTGTATATATTGGATGGATGGATGGATGGATGGATGGATGGATGGAAGGATGGATAGATGGACAGGTGAATGGCTAGATGGAAGGATATTTGAATTGGTTCTATTTCTGGCACAGAAAACATCAAAGCAGGAATTTGAGAAGGCCCAAGTTCGGCCTGCCTGAAGTCAATCCCAAAGGTGACATTTCCTGCTTCCCTCAGTAACCCATCTCTCACCCACCAGTAGAGAATTTCCCTAAGCTCTTCCCAAACCTATCCAGGTCCTCAGCAGGACTGCATAGCCCTGCCCCGTCCCCGCCTTGTTCTGCCTCATCTAGTCCAAAATCCTAAACTTAGCACGGAGACCACTGTAGCCAGGCCTGTCCACTCACCCCCTGAGCTGGGCACAGCAGGGGTCTCTGTGGAGGGCAGGGTGGGCTCTGTGAGGTGTTGAGAGCCCTGCTCTGGCTCAGCTGTTAGAGCTGAGGCATCTGGGGGAGGTGCCCTGCCTGCAGGGTGACTGGGGTGAGGCTCTGGGCCCCTTCAAATCTGCAGAGCTGTTCAGGGTCTGGTTCTCCGCTCACTTGGGCCCATGGGCACCATTCCTTCCCAGCTTTAATCAACGGCTGTGAGTGCCCCTGCTTGGCAGCCTACCATCTCAGCCAGATGCCCAAGGTGGCGCAGGGCAGGGCCTTCTTTGTATCTCCTGCGGTCACTTGACACACAGTAAATTGCTTTTCATGAACTGGGTAGGAGGCAGTCCAGGGGGAGCCGCTGCTTCGTGTGACATTCGTAAGGTGCAATCTTCATTCCGCGCAGGCAGGCTTGGGGCTGCCTGGCATGGGGAGCCTGCAGCAGCGCGGCTGCTGTACCAGGGCCCGGGGCCAAGCGCATCCACCAGCAGGGCTCCACCGGGGACAGACATCAACAGAGACACAGGTGGAGGTGGGTGAGGTGCCCTGAAGGGACCAGTGCCAGCTGCCCGCTGCTAGCTCCGAGCCTTGGTTTCCTCCTCTTTAAAATGAGTGCACTGGCCTCTCCCACTTCACTATATTTTCTGAGGATCAGACAAACAGAAGGCATAACAATGAGAACAATGCCTGCATTTGTGCAGCATTCTACAGTTAACAAAGGCCCTTTCCTTGCCAGGAATACGATTCAATAAACATTCTCCCCTCACCTGTGAACTGCTGCCTAAAATTCCACTGTGAGAGTCGAGTTCCTCTATCCTAAGCCTTTATTGCTCCCCCCTGCCCCTTCCCAGAGGGCAGCGTTTTGCCAGCTCCAGAATGGAATGTTCAGGGAGGAGAAGCAGCAGCTGCTGGCTCCCCAGCTCGGGCTCTGGCCTCTACACCCCGCTGGTCTCCTTCCACCCTTGCTGCGGGCGGGTTTAACGAGGAGCAGGAAGGTGCTCGGGGCCTCCCTGCAGGGGGAAGGCCAGGACAGGTGGTCTGGGACGCCGCAGAGGAAGCTAGCTCTTCTACCTGGGGAGGATGAAGGGAAGGGAACTGTCACCCCAAGTGCCGCCTGTTCCCAGATATGCCCTGGGCATTTCACAAACTGTCATGCGATGCTCCCGACAACCACTGCTGGGTAGACACAGCTTAATACCCCCATTTACAGGGGGAAACGGAGACTCAGAAGGGCAGGGAGCACGTCCCAGCCACAGGGTAGGAGGTGGCCGAGCCAGTGTTCAGATCCGCTCCATCTGAGGTGGGGGAGGGTGGATGGGGGAACAGAAGACAATTTGATGGGTCTGGGATCAGTGGATAGACAGACAGGTGAGTAGGGAACGGAATGGCGGTGGATGGTGAAGGGTGGAATTTGGAGGGTGCAGGTTAAGCCACAAGTTAATAGCGCAAGACTGAGCCAGGCTTCACCCCTGCAGCTCAGGGTCCCGGACTTCTCCAGCCTGGGCCCGGGTCAGCGCAGGAGAGGCTTCACCTGGGCACAGTCTCCAGGAAGCCTGGAGCGCCCCCGGGGGTAGGGGTAAGAACAGTAGAGGAGGTGGACTTCCTTCCACTCCCATCACGGAGGGGCGCCCCCTCCTCCTGCCCCCTGTCCCCGAGGTGTGAGGGCACAGCCGAGGGCCCTCTGGCAGGAGAGCTGCAGCGGGAAGAGCGCCGGGTGGAAGTGATATTAGAGAGGCTCCTGGCTGCTGGAGCAGAGGAAGCCCCCGGGGGGGAAGGGCTCCCCTGGGAGGCCTGCAGTGGCCTGGAATAGACCCTCCCCTCATCAAAGACTCAGCCTCCACCCTTATTCACCAGGCCCCGGCTGCCCCCCCAGATCCACACGCACTGGGGTCCACTCCTCCCCCGGCTCCTTTCACTCCTTTCACCCGGGAGCCTTGCACATCAAACGCCTCCCTCTCTGTGCCCTGTTTCATTTTTAAATACACTCATTTCCTGCCTCATCTCCTAATCCATCTGCAGGGGCAGCTTTTCCTTCCAGTTGCCCAGACCAGAAACCCTGGGATCCTCCTGGAAGACTCTGTCTCACCCACCCACGTCCAGTCCGTCAGACCTGTGGGCTCGTCCTCCAGCTCCAGGAGCCCCCCACTGCCCCCTGGGCTGGGCCCCCACCGCCTGGACCGGGACAGTCACTGTTGCTGCCCTTTGGTCTCCCTGCTTCTGCCCGTGCCCCCTGCAGCCTCTTCTCAGCTCAGTTTCGAGAATGAGCCTGATCAAATCCAAGTCAGATCACGGCCCCCCGGGCTCAGAACCCTGCGTGGCTCCCACTCACTCGAGCAAAACCCAAAGTCCCCACCGTGGCCCTCAGGCGCCACCTGATCTGACCCTGTCCCCTCTCTGGGTCCCCCGTCCATTCGGTTCCCACCTCACTGGCCTCCTGTCTGCTCCCGGTGCCTGCAGGCACGCCCCCACCTCAGGGTCTTTGCCCTGGCTGTTCCCTCTGGCCGGCACACACACCCTCTTCGATACACGACAGCCTGCCTCCCCAGGGCAGCACGCCCGACCCTTCGCCTGCTCTCCTGTTTCCTCGCTGCAGCTCGTGCCTTCTTACAGCTGCATGGTCACTTATTCACCGTGTCCACTCTTCACTGTTCCTGTGCGGAGGCCACACAGGTGGGGACTTGGGTCTGTCTTACTTGTCCACGTGTCTCAAAGAACCACGCTTGGCCCACTGGAGGTACACACTAAATATTTGTTGGGTGAGTAAAATACAAGTCACTAGAAACGTTCTCACTGTGTAAGTAATCCACCATGTTATAAAAAGAATGGAAACCAGAAAAGAAAGAAGAAACGAAATTACTCCTGGTTTTACCACGTAAACACAGCTGATCCTCAATGTTTTGGGACAGCGTCGTCTAGCCCCTTTTGTTAAAATTTTTATAGCAGGAAACGTGAATTGCTTGTCCACTATGGGCACTGTCCTAGACCACTTCCAAATGTCGTCTCATTCTTTTTCACAACAAGCCACGTGCTAGGTATTGCACGTATTTTTCAAATGAGGAAACAGAGGCCCAGAGCGATGAAGATATTTGCCCAAATTTGAACAACCAGCTTAACAATTGTGTTAGTACTGGAGAGGGCATTTTATCCTGCCCTTTTCACTTCACTACTTCATGATCATGTCCCCATGTCATTAGAACTATTTGTAAACATAATTTTTAATGGCTGGAGAATATTCTGCCCAAAGGACATGCTATTATTTCCCTAACTAATCCCTTGTTGTTTAGAATTTTGGATATTTCTTTTTTTATTATTTTAAATAATAAATGAATATTCTTAAACATAAAGCTTTTCCCACATTTTAAAATTCTTTCATCCAGATTTCAAGAAAGCAAAACCCAAGGGGTAAATTTGTACAAACTTGTAAAAAGTCTCTGGACGCTGTTACCAATGCCGCGATGACGTCTGCAATGGAACGGTTGCGATGTGTGAGTTTGTGTGTGGGGCTCGTCTCAGATGTTTTCCTGGTGTCTGTGTCCCATTCATGGGCCAGAGCCGCTCACGTTTCTCCAGGCGAGGCCCTTGTTCATTATTGAAGCCCCGCCCTCGGTTTGGCTGCAGCCAAGTCTTCTGGCCCACCACATTAATATTTATTGCAGGCAGGGCTCCTGAGGACCTAAATATTTGATCAGAGCATGTGCTGTGCTGTCAGGGAGCCATATTCGGAGCAAATGAGACTCTCCTCCCCTTCTGCAGTTCCCAAAGTGGCGTGAGGCCTGGCCACCGTCAGACATGCGGTCAGCTGTCTGTGGAATCTCATCCCTGTGGGGAAGGCAGGTTAAAACAGCAGCCTCAGCACTCACTCTCCATATCCCACATCTAACAGCCTGCAACAGCATCCCACCCTCTGCAGGGAGGGAAAGGCAAGGTCCACAACAGCCAGCCCGAGGCCTGGCACACAGGAGGCCCCACGTGTTCGTCTGTGAGTGGATGACTTGTCGTTGGAAACTGGGAATGTTCATGTAGTTCATTCTCTCACCAGTTATTAAGAACCTACTGAGTACCAGGCTCTGTGCTATGTACTTTGCAGCGATTATTTTAATTGCACTTAGAATAGTGCCTAACACACTGTGTTTTAAAAGGGTTAGCTATTATAATAATAATAGAGAAATGCTATTATCTCAATTTTATGAGAGAGGCATGATCATTATTCCCATTTTACAGATGAGGAAACAGAGGCTCAGAAACTCAGCTAAGGAGTCAGGAGGCCAATCAGACTTCAACCATTCATCCCAGATCTAGAACTGGGCGTGGATGCCATGGCCCTGGCCTAGGCTCGGGGGTGCCTGGGACTCCACGCCTGCCTGTCCAGGCTCCTCCCTCCCTGGATCCAGCCCCGGGTCCCCTGCACCTGCTCCTCGCCCACCATCGGCTATACGCGGAGAGGGACAGACAAACTCTTGGGGCCAGTGGATCTGCGTCACCTCACAGGCATGGCCCTGAGGGGAGAAGACCCCACTTTCGCAGAGGAGGGGCCCCACCTCAAGCTGGCATCCAGCCTCTCCTCTATTCTGGAGCTACAAGGCCTGGGCAACAGGGCCTGGCAGGAGAACAGGAGCTGCAGGGTTGATGATACAGTGCACAGGATGGTGATGGAGGAGGCCCAAGGCAGATAGCTGGCTCAGGGACACATTTGGCTGTATGACACCACTACAGAGCTGGCACCTCGAGATGAGGCCGTCGGGAGCAGCCTTGTCCTGGGCCCCAGGAACATGTGAAGGTCTGCCCTGCACAGAGTCCAGGGGAGGGGCTCTGTCTAAGAGTCACCACCCCATTGCTGGGCGGCCTCTGCCAGATGTATCCTGCTCCCCATGCTCTCCCATCTCTCTCTGTGACACCATGGGCTGTCTCATGTCCCAAGAATACTAACTAGACCACTTCTAGGAGTGTCTTCTGCAAAATAATCAGGGAAGCGTGTGGATTACTCACAATGGTGTTCATCGTGGTGTAACGATAACGCTACATCCACGTGACTGGACCTGTCCACTCACAGTCACTGATCCTCTCCCTCCCTCATTCATTCATTCGTCAGACATGCTAAGAGGGGCAGAGTACCGCTCCTCTACCTTAAATCCTCCAGTGACTTCCCTTCCTGCTTAGAACCGACATCAAACTCCTGCCCTGGCCTACAAAGCCCTAAATAATCCTCCTGGGCCTATCTCTCCGATGTGTCTCTGTTCCTCCGTTAGGATCTGCTGTTCCCTTTGTCTGAAACCCACCTCCCCACACTTCCCATCACCTTTCAGTCTCAGTTCAGCCTCCCGTCTACCCCGTCATCTTGTTTCAGTTTCTCAATAAATTATCTTATTTAGTAATTTACTTGTTAGTGGTCCACCCCGATTGTCAAAGCCCCATGAGAACAGGGCCTTGTCCTGCTCCCTGCTGTACGCTGAGTGTGCATGCTTGTGTCTGGCATTGCTGCAGGAAAGAAGAAAGGGAGGGAGGGAGGGAGGAAGGGAGACCAGCGGGTTCTCTGGGCCAGCTCTGAGCGGGTTTGGGGTACAGTTGAGAGGGCCGAGCCAGCAGACTGGGTGGAAGGGAAGGGAAGAACGCTGCATGTACCAGGACCCAGTGGACCCGGGGCTGTGGAGTCTTTATCTGGAGAGAAGAACAGAGCAGCTGTGACTTGGCCCATTTTACAGATGAGCCTTGGAAGAGAGGGACAGGGCCTGGGATCAGAGGCCCGGCTCTCCCCCTTCCTCTGCATCCTCCCTGTATTCTGGGGCGCTCCCCCTCGACTGCCAGGTGCACGGAGCTGGCCAGCCCTGCTTGTCATTCCGGCCACGGCTTCCTTCACTCGCGCACTTCCCACCGCGCCAGGAGTGGGTTTGTGATAACGTCCAAATGAATTATTTAAGCGACTTTCAGTGAAGCGGGGCTGAAACTCCAGGCTGATAACCGGGTAGGGGCTGAGGGGAGGTTCGGGGTTTCTGCGCCAGCTGGCCTGACCGTTTCATCTCTCACCCCCTGCAGGAGCCTCCGCATTACGTGTTAATTACACCCACTGGTGGGGTGGGGACAGGTGTGGGGACATCCTCACTCTTGAGCTCAAAGAACCACGGGCGAACCACGCGGCAGGGAGAACAGGCCGGGACCATAGGCTGAGAGGACCAGAGGGAGCCCCCCAGAAGCCCCCCAAATGGGAAAGTGTTCCTGATACAGGCAGGGCTGGCTCCAGAAGAACTGGGGTGGAAAGCCCCCGTGGGAGTGGGGTGCAGGGAGGGCTGGGAGGGGGGAGTCGGGGGGGAGAGGGGAGGACCTGCAGGAGGAATGTGGTTGTTGCCTGAGGAAATGCCTCTGAATTAGGGGCAGAAATAGAGGCCAGGCCTTTCAAGGGCCCTGTGTTGTCACCACTGGGACCCAAGTGTGCCTGTGGGATGCCGGCAGTCCTTCCACATGGCCAGGCGGGGGGCCCACCAGGGCGAGGGGCTTCAGGCGGGTGACTTGCTCTCTCTCCGTGAGGGTACCAGCACGGCCCCTCAGGACACCAGCGTGGGGAGTGAGGTAACCTGGTGACCAGCGAGTGGGGCTGCTCAAGCCCACGTTCCCGGGTGTGTGAGTAGTACCTTCCCGTTTTTGCCAAGAATCAACTTCATCTGCCCAAGGTGGTGAGAAGAAGAAGGCTAAAGCACAGGCTGGTCCACACCCGTCACTGCACAGTCCCGCTGTCCCCAGCCCCCGGTGCTGGTAGGCCCCGTGGCTCTGAGGCCTCAGGCCTGGGCCCTGGGGTCCTCAGGTCTCTGGAGGGGCTGGAACCATGTGGCCTTTCCTGCTCGAGGGCCCACCTGTCCCCCCAGTGGGGGCTGCAGGCTTTTCCCTCTGGGGAGATTCCTTCCTTCCTCTCCCCAAGCTTCCCTCAGAACCCCCAGCAAGCATGATTTCCATAATGAGCTTTTGAAATCCAGATGAGGAAGGGAAGTGTCTAGCAGACAACTTCTGCTTTGGGCTCTGCCACAAACCTGCCCTGGAGAACAGAGAACAGAGCCCTTGTTTGAAAGAGGATCAAGAGAAGAAAGATACTAGGAGAAAAGCATACACCGCTCTCTCAGATGGTGTTCCTGTAATCCTTGGTGTCAGCAGCGTTCTCTGGGGGCTGCCAAGACTTTATTCCTCCTCTGCACTAAGGTGGGTGACAGGGTAGCCTAGTGGCTTCGAGGGGCGGAGCAGGACCCAGTGGCCCTGGGCAGGAGCAGTGGTGGGAGGAGAGGGATTCTCTGCTAGGGAATGGGGCCCCGAGCCTTGGGTTTCTTTCAAAGTCTCAGGGGAAGTGAGTGCCTACTTGGTGGGCTCTGTTCAGGGTGTCCTTGAAAAGTTTTTGTTTGGGAGACAGTTTGGGGCAAAGGACTCAAGCCAAGTGGGTTCAAGGCCTGGCTGCCATGTGCCAGCTGTATGACCTTGGACCAGTGTTCTGACCTCTCTGAGCCTCCACTGTCCCATGTATAACTTTAATGTAAAGCACCCTCGTGCTCCTCGTGCACCTGTCCAGTCTTGGGCTGGTGCGAGGCCCTCCAGTGCTGAGCACGTAGGAGGTGTTCTGAATCCTGAGGACTTCGAGGAAGGGAGCTGGGGTGGTGGCTGATGGGCTGGTCTAGGAGACGAGGGCGCCAGGAGTGAGACCCGCGTGCAGTATGTGGGGCTGTGTGATCTTCGGAATCTGATTTTAGGAGTCCTTTTCCTGGGCCTCAGTTTCCCTACTATCAGTGGGGATCATAGCCCTGCCCACTTGCAGGACACAGATAAAACAATAACAGCTCATGCTCACGGAGTTCTTCCTGGGGCTCTGCTGCCTGAGAGCCATATGTGTATACCTCACTTCGTGCACACAGCAGCCCTGTGGGGGTAGGCACTATTATCCCACTTTACAGAAGAGGACACAGAGGCACAGAGGACTAAATAACCTGCCCAAAGACACAGGCAACGGTGGCCAACAGTGGCTAAGCTGGCTTCAGAGTCAACGCTCTTAACCATCACATCATGCATGGTGGAGGGATGAGGAGGATTTGCTTTCCAAGTTCTTGGGTTGTCAAAGGTGGCCCTGGCCACCCCCTAAGACCAGACACTGGCAGCACTTTCCAAGGCCCCAGAGCCTGTGGTGGGCTCTGCTCTGCCGCCTCAAAGTGGACCTGGAGGAGGCGGAACCCAAGGACTCAGGCTGCTGGAGCTGCGGTGGGACTGTGGGAGGAGAGAGGAGGGAAGGTTGGGGGTGGGAGGAGAGGACAGACTGTCAACAGGTGGCAGCAGCCTCGCCTCCATCCCCAGTCAAGGTGCAGATCTGTGTCATCGTCACTGGGGCCACCTCCCGCCCCCTGCCAGAACAGAGCAATTGCTCCCCATGAAGAGCAGCTGCTGTGTTGGGAGAGGGGCCCATGGCTGGTGCCGTGTGGGAGGCCGAGGCGTCGGGCCCACCAGGCTCCCAGTTGGAAGGGTGAAAAGAAGGCAGCAACACTCCTACAAAACCTCTGCTGGGCCAAGCCCCCGAAAGCAACGCCTCATTTAGGCCTCACAGCAACCTGCAGCGCGCAAGTGTTATGACAGCCCATTTAACAGAGCAGAAACTGAGGGCTGGAGAGTGTAGGAAGAACAGGCACAATTGAAAGCCAAGGGACAGCCCAGCATGGAGAGTTTGCAGGCCCCAGGCAGGCCCTCAGGAGACACACAGGGCAAAGGCTCAGAGCCAGCATTTCTGAGCCCCTGTTTGTACCCAGCAGTGTGTTGGGGCCATCAGCTCCATTTTACAGAGAAGCAAACTGAGGTTCAGGAAAGAGGAAGTGGCTGCCCTGGGTCACACAGCTGCCTGTGTCAGAGCTGGCTTGAAGCGGTTCTCTGCCCTCCTGGATGGTTTAGTCAATTGGGGGAAACAGATTCATCTCAGACCCAAGGCAACTGAGCTGTGACTGAGATATAAACAGACTCCTTTGGGAGACGGAGACGGGAGGGAGAGTGCCAATCAACAGCGTTTCGTGAAGGAGAAGGAAGTGTCCGGGACATCAGGGCCGTTGTGTACCAGTTTAGAAGGCAGGAGGAGGGGAGGGTGTTCCAGGCATGGCAACAGCAGGAGCGAAGGCACGGAAGCAGAGTGGATCAGGGCAGTGCCCAGAGAATTGTGAAGTGCCCTGGGCAGCTGGAGCGCTGGCCATGACAGTAGGTGGGGGCAGGCAAGGCGGCCCCCTGGTGGGGTCCCGTGGGAGTGGAGAGCCTGTCTGAGGTTTGGAGCAGGGGAAATGGCCACGGAGAGCAAGAGGGGAGACCCGGGTGTGGAGGGAGGCACCGTGGGGCTCCTGGGTTCTGCTGGGACAGTCGTCTTGGACTTAGGCTCTGGCATCAGGCACAGCTGGGTTTGAGTCCTGGTCATGCCCGTACTTGCTGGGTGGCCTTGGGAAGGTGCTTGCCCTCTCTGAGTCCTGGCCTTCCCCTCCGTGAAGGGAAGAGAATCACAGAACTGCCTCCTGGGGTTGTTGTAGAGGCAGCTGGGAACCCAGGGCTTTTCATTTAACAGCTCTGACCTAGGAGGTAGGAGCTGTCATCACCATCCTCTCACAGAAGGGCAAACCGGTGACTGATCGTGGCCAGGATGTGCAGGTCCAGACCCTATGATCCACCGCGGGGTAGTTTAGATGGGCCACAGAGGCTCCAGGGGTGACTGAAGCTCTGTTGGACCAGCATCGCCCTTCAACTCCTCTCTCTACCTAATCCTGCTTCTGCCTCCTCCCTTCCACAGGTGTTGATCCCTGATGAATATCCTCCATGTCAGACTCCGTCTCTGGGTGTGCTCCCGGGCCACCCACCTGCCACAGGGCTCATTTATATTCCAGCCGGCACGGCAATCCTGAGGCCTAGACAGTGCCCACAGACGGTGCTGCTTTTGTGGGCAGCACAGCCTCAGTGGCCAGTCCACCCCCCAACTCAAAGAGGAGCCAGGACCAACCCATGAAAATGAGGAACCTGTCTGCGAGGTGAGCCAGGAAGGGGCCTTTGGAGCAGCCGCACTGGGCCCTGTAGTGGGTTGAATGGTAGCCCCCCAAAAGACACGTCCGTGTCCTAATCCCCAGAACCTGTAAATTTTACCTTGTTTGGGAAGAGGGTCTTTATAGATATATAAATGAAGGATTTTGAGATGAGGAGATGATCCTGGATTATTCAGTTGGGCCCTAAATCCAATGACAGTGTCCTTATGAGTGAAGCAGAGAGGAGAGACGCACATAGAGAAGAGGGTGATGTGAAGACAGGGGTGGAGATTGGAGTGACGTGGCCAACAGCCAAGGAAGCTGGCAGCCACCAGAAGCATAGAAGGAACCCCCTCAGAGCCCCTAGACGGTGCAGCCCTGCCTCCACTGGATTTCAGACTTCTGGCCTCCAAAACTGGGAGAGAATACATTTCTGTTGTTTTAAGACACTCAGTTTGTGGCAATTCAGTACAGCATCCATGGGAAAGGAATACAAGCCCCATACCCAGTTCCTGCCCTACTCCCTTGGGAAGCTTGGACACACTTTCCAGGAAATCCTTGGAGGTCCCCGAGGTTGGGCACCACGCTGGTCTGGGCTGGGGTCAGAAGAGAGGAGGCAGACTCTGCAGAGGAAGTCTTCTTTATCTTGGATTTTGACATTGAGCAGGGAGTCCCATCAGGAAGGGAGGGGAGAAGACAAGTCAGGGGGAAGAACATTGTTTGCAACAGCCTGGAGAATGAAAAATCATGGTGCTTTCCAGAAAACACGACTTGCAGATATGGTGGGAGTGGAAGGTGCCTAGAGGAGAGAAGAGAGGGACATAACTCAACAGGAGGCGAGGCCTGACCTCGGAGGTCACTGGATGCCCATGCAAGGCTTATTTTTCTAAACTTTACATTTTAGAATAGTTTTAAATTTCCAGAAAAATTGCGAAGGTAGTAGATAGGGTTCCCATACACCCAGTTGCCCTTATTATTAACATTTTACATTCGTGGTACATTTGTTACAATTAATGAACCAATATCGATACATTATTATTAAGTAAAGTCCGTGCTTTAGTCAGATTTCCTTAGTTTTTACCTAATATCCTTTTTCTGTCCCAGGATCCCATCCAGGACACCACGTTACATGTAGTCGCCATGTCTCCTTAGGCCCCTCTTGGCTGTGACAGTTTCTTAGTGTTTTGTTGTTTTTGATGACCTTGACGGCTTTGAGGAGAACTAGTCAGGGATTTTGTAGAATGTCCCTCCAGTGGGATTTGTCTGATGCTTTTCTCACGTTAGACTGGGGTTATGGGTTTCGGAGAGGAAGAGCACAGAGATAAAGGGACATTCTCATGACATAGTAACAAGAGCACTTACTGTCAGTGTGACTTGTCACTGTTGATGTTGACCTGACCACCTGCAGAGGTTGTGCCTGTTGGGGTTCTTCACTGTAACTGGAAATTGACCCTTTTTTCCTCCTTTTCATACCAACTCTGGAAGGAGGTCACTGTGTACAGCCCACATACACTCATTGGGTAGGGAGATATGCTGCTCCTCCTTGAGAGGGGAGGGGTTTTAAGGAGAAAATTCACATGGTCAGGTTTTCTTCTTAAAACACAGTTTTGACAAATATGTGGGGCAATAGACACCCTTGTACGCTGTGGGTGGAAGTGTAGACGGGAACGGTGTCTGGAGGGACTGTTTGACGCATCCGTCCACCTGTCAGATGCACACACCCTTTGACCTAGCAGATCAACCCTGCAGAAATGCGCGGGCACAGTGACAGCTGACAAAAAAGCTGGTGGCAGCACTATTGGTAGCCACCAGAAATGTGACACAACCGAACGCCCATTGACATGACAATGGATGAGAAAAATGAGGTGGATTCATATCACAAAATACTAAGCAGCCATCAAAAAGAAGGAGGGAAGTCTATGCATGAGGACATGTGAGGTTCTCCAAGACACCTTACGGGTAAAAAAAGTCCTTGCAGGCTCATATGTGTGATACGATTTCATTTGCATGAATAAAAAAGGTTACATTTACATATGCACTTATGAAGAGGACGTGTGTGGCAGGACCCACAAGAGCCATCAACTGTGGTGGCTCTGAGGGAGGGGACACTGCAGGGGCCAGGGGGAGGGGCATTTTTACTTTTTACTTTGTACCTGTTTGTTTGATGGTTTGTACAGTAAGCAAGTACTGCTTTCATGGTAAAATGTTTTTAACATTAAAAATATTTCTTTGAAGATTTGCATTTTAAGGAGCCCACTGTGGCTACTGGTGAGGGATGAGTCGGGGGAACTAGATGCAGTGGGGAGACCAGTTCGGAGCTATCAGGGTGCTCAGATGACAAGTGGGGGAGACAGGAGAAGAGGGTGGATTTGGGAGTTCCCTACAAGGTACAGTTGAGAGGACTTGGTGATTTTTGTGGGGTGGGGGTGGGAGAAGGTAGAGGGCGTTTGCCACAGGGTCCTGGCAGGAAGCAGATGGCGCACTCACTCTGGGTGATGAGGGAGAGTGTGACAAAGCGGTCGCCTCCAGAAGTCAGGCAGGTTAAGGGGAGCCAACAAAGGTAGGTGCAGCTGCTGGGCTAACCGTCGGCACCCCCAGGCCTAGAGGCAGAGGGACGGCAGGGTCACTGGACAGGACAGCTGCGGGAGAGGGTGCCTGACAAGAGCTGTGGCTCAGAGGGCCCAGCCTGGCCTCCACCTGGCAGGGAGGGAGACGGGGGAGCAAATCCCCAACCTTGCTCCTGCCTCCCCACCTCCCATTGGCCAAACCTGGAAGCCAGAGGGCAAGTTCAGAGCAGGGTAGAGAGGGGCGAGGGGACACAGCAGGAAGAGGGAGGGGTCTGGGTTGATGTCCAGGCTCCTGTTTTGGATGCCTGATGGATGGACATGCCCCTTGAAGGTGGGAACACAGAAGGAGAAGCAGGTTTTCCCGAGGATGAAGAATTCCATTTATGGTCTGTTGCAGGCAGGGTAGCCTACCTGCTTAACAAACAGCCCCAAAATATGTTGTAGGGGATGGGGATTGGGTTGGAGCTTAGATCCCAAATAGTCTAGCTTCCTGTGGTGGTGCCCCGGGCACCTTTTGAGGTCACCCACCTTCCACCCCTACCTGCCTGGATCCCTGCACAGCCCTGCCCAGGCGCCTGCCTGAGTGTGAAGGACGGAATCTGGAGGACTTGTGTTGGGTGGCACACTACCAGGAATGTTGGGCCTCCCCCAGGTCTGCAGGGTGGCCAGGGTGGCTGCTGTGCGACCTGTGGAATCTGTGGGTGTGGCCAGACCCTATGAAGGTAGCCTGGGGAGGTCCTGGGCCACTTCATAACCCCCAGACAGGGGAAGATCTTTCAAGAGAGTTTGGTTGTCTGTGGAGGGGTGGGCTGTGGGAGAGGTGGGGAAGGGCACTGTCCCACCAGCCTGTAGGGGACTGGAGTTCCTCCGGGATGGCAACCCAATCCCCAGAGGAATATAAGACCCCAGAACAATGCAAACAGGGTGTTTGCAGGGAGAACAAGGAACCCATTGGCACTATCAGCACATTCCACAGGATTCTGTAAGAAGATTAGCTCCCAGGAAGGCCCAGGAGAGATGGGAAGATGGGGTGGGGAGAGAAGGTGGGCAGGGAAAAGGCCTGCCCTCTGCACTCTCCTGGGCTTGCCTCCCCCAGTCTAAGTTGTTTCCACCTCACCATCTAATTGTCCTCCTCACTGTCCCTATGAGGAAACTGAGACCCAGAGGGGGAAGGGGGCTTATCCAGGGTCACACAGTGTGAGGATAAGTGGTGACCCCTATCCTGCCCTTCCTCCACGGATGCTATTTCCCCAGCCCCTTTGGGGACAGTCTCATCCCCACCCCACACAGGACCCAGCGCAAAATGAAAAAATAGGGCCCCTTGTTCAAACATTATGAAGAATTTCAAGATGGTGACTGCAGAGCACTAACCTTCCGACGAAGGGGCCCTGCGTGGCTGCACAGATGCAGGAAGCTGGCCCTGGCCCCACGCCCAGCTCAGTGCAGCTTAGTGCTGTTGCTCCTCTGTCCCCCCACCTGGTGAACCCCCAGTCTTCCCTTAGGTCCCAGCACCCGCCATCCCTGGGGAGGAAGCCTCCCTGGGCTCCAGGTGGGTCAGGGGCTCCTCTGAGACTGCAGCCCCCTGGTGGCCCTCGTGGTACTGGGGGGAGGAGCATCATCTCTAGCCATCTGAGAGCTTCCTGAGGGGACTCCCGCAGAGTCCCCAGGGCCCAGCGCAGGCCTGTGGGTATTTGTAAGTGATTGAGCACATTTCTCCTGGCTAGGACATTTAGGGGTACAGCTCAGAAGCTCCCTCCCACTCTGGGTCCCCTGGGGCACAGCAGAGAGAGCTGCCAGGCACAGCACCTCCCTCCAGGCTCACCTGGACCCAAGACCAGGCCTCCCTCCCTCTCCGGTGCCCCAGTGGGGTGGGATGGCCCTCCCTTTCTGGGAAAACGGTGAGGACTAAGGAAGATTAAGGAGATCAGGAGATTTCACAAAGAGTGGCTGGCTGTAAAACTTGGTGACAGGGGTAGGGATTAATAGATTAATATCCAGGGCCAGGCTCCCGGCTCCAGGCTCTGAGCCCAAATCTTTGCCGATAAGTGCTGGCTAAAATTCAAGGAGTTCAAGGAGTACAACTCCTTCCAGACACTCAGTCTGGAACAGGTAACTGGTATTATTCCCCTTGTGCAGGTGAGAAACCGAGGCTAGAGAGGTCAAAACTCTTAAATGTGGCTGAGGTGCAATTTAAACCCAGTTCTGGCCCAAACTGCTCCCCACTGTACTGGGACTCTGAGCTGAGCCAGGCCCTGTCCCCACCCTCATGGCACCCACTGTCTGGTGACTGAGACACACAGGGAACTCAGAGGAAGGAGGGGTCGTTGTGGGCTACGGCAGTCAGAGGAGGCTTCCTGGAGGAGGTGGAGAGACACGTGAGCAGTCTTTGAAAGCTTAACCACCCTCTTCAGGAGAGGGCAAGGGTAGCTACCACCTAGGTAAGCAGAGCAACCTGAGCAAAGGAGTGGAGGAGGGTGGGACATGGGGGGTTGGGGTCTCCACACAGGGCCTGGTAGACCTGAGGTCCTAGCAGGGCCCCAAGTACGCAGCAAGCAGGCTGAGGAGTTTGGCCTCGTCATCTTGGCCAGGGAGCTCTGGACGGGGTCAGGCTGGAGACCCGGGGAGGCTATGAGCAGGCAGGAGATCTGCTCTGGGCTGCAAGGAGCAAGGACCAGTTCAGCTGAAGCAAGTCCACAGGATCCAACCGTGGTCATCCAGGAGTGGCCACAGGAGATAATCGAGGAGCTGATTCTGCAGAATTTACCTGTCAATGAACTCCTGGCCCTTGGCCCAAGGGTCTGCAGAAATCTCAGTTCCAGCAGGTGCCCCCACTGCCTCACGTAGGAGTAGGCCCAGAGCCTTGGGGTCAGTCATCTCCCACTTGAGTGCCTGGCACTTCTCGGCCCCAGGACAGTTACAGAGAGGTAGACAGTGACCAGCAAGCCTCGGGAATGCCCATTTGGCTGATGGGAACACTGAGGCTTGCAGTGGGAAAGGATTTACCCCAGGCAACACAGCTAATGAAGGCAGTGGCAGCCGAGAACATAGTCTAGGATGGGTCTTTTAATTCTCTTTAGGGAGAGGAACAGTCATCGGTGAGCAGGCACAGGTCAGGGGCTTTGGGGGCAGGCATTATTGTCTGTCTTGACCACTTAGGGTGACATCCAAGCTCAGAGAGGCTAAGGCCCTAGCCCAAGGGCACACAGCTAGAAAGTGGGCAGATGACTTCTTTGCCGAGCCTCAGTTTCCCCATCTGTGCAAGGTGGGATCAGGCTGGGAGAGGGTCTCAAGGAACAAAGGAGAGGCCGGGAACCTCTCCACACTTGTCCCCACACCAGGGTTCCAGTGATCCCAGGCCCTGGCACCAGGCCCGAGCCTCCCTATTCCTGGGGTGGAGGGGGGGCCCAGCCTCTTCCCTCCTACACACATTTGTGCTCCTTACAAGTTGCCCCAGCACTCTGCTGCAGTAAAACTCTCCTGTTTATCACAAGGATGTCAACCCCTGCATGAAAGCCTTTGCCTCCCAGTCATCCCCGTTCCCCACAGCTACGCACCTCACCGGCCCCAAAAACCCAACTAGATGAATCCCTGCCCCCAAGGAGCTCATCGTGTGTGTGTGTGTGTGTGTGTGTGTGTGTGTGTGTACACATGTGGTTGGGGGAGGGTGAGGACTGGAGGGGGGAAGAGAGAGCAAAGAAAAGATGGTGATGATATAGATGGCTCAGCACCAGGGAAGGGAGACCAGAGGAGGGAAATCAGCCTGGAGATCAGGGAAGACTTCTTGGAGGAGGAGCCATGGAGGAGGGAAAAGCAGGGGAGGGCATCGTAAGCAAAGGGAGGAGCCAGAGCTCAGGTGGAGAGATGAGGAGCAGCTGTTCTGTCTGGGGACCTGCAGGGGGTTTGGTGGAAGCTGCAGGCTGAAAAGGGGGTGAGGGTGAAATGAGGGAGCCCCAGGTCTGGATGTGGGAGTTGACTCAGTAGTGAGGGAAGCCACTGAAGGTAAGTGTTTCTTAAAAAATATTTTATTATAGGAAATTTCAAATAGGTATACAAGTAAAAAGAATAGAATCGTTAACCCCTCTGTTCCTATCTTTCTGTTTCAACAATTATCTGCTCATGGCCAGGCTTGTTTCATTTTACCTACCCCCACCCCATACCCCAGCACTGGATCGTTTAAAAGCAAACCCCAGGTAGCATATCATTTAATATATTCAAATTTCAGTGCAAAGCTTCAAAAGATAAGGAGTCTTAAAAAACATAATCGCAATTTTTGTGGGCTGAGTTGTGTCCCCCCAAAATTGATATGTTGAAGTCTTAACCCCCATTACCTCAGAATGTGACTGTATTTGGCAATAGGGTCTTTAAAGAGGTAATTAAATTAAAATGAGGTCGTTAGGGTGAGCTCTAATCCAACATGACTGGTGTCCTTATACGAAGAGGAGATTGGGACACGGACACCCACAGGGAAGAAGATATGAAGACTCAGAGAGAAGACGGCCGTCTACCAGCCAAGAGGAGAGGCCTCAGGAGAAACCGACCGGGTCGACACCTTGATCTTGGACTTCTGGCCTCCAGGACTGTGAGAAAATGCATTTCTGTTGTTGAAGCCACACTTACTTGAGTCTGTGGTACCTTGTTATGGCAGCCCATGCAGCCTGATACAACGTTATTGTAACGCCCAAAATATTAATCAGGATTCCTTAATATTGTCAAATATCCAATCCCAATGGTCTCATGCATTTGTTTGCTTAACAATTGGTTTGACTGAAGATTCAAATAAGGTCCGCACACTGCATTAGATTGCTAGAGCTCATAAGTCTGTTAATCTAAAGTTTTCCCCTCTCTTTTTCCCCACCACCTAGATTTTTCTGATTTGCACACCTATAACATTATTTAACGTGTTCCTCTGTCCCCTGCATTTCCTGTAAATTGGTGGTTAGATCCAGAGGCTTGATCACATTCATGCTGATTTTCTGGAAAGAATAATTCATAGGTAGTATTGTGAACTTCCATCAGGAGGAATGAAACGTCTGGTTGGCCTCAATTTGTGATATTAGCAGTCATGGATGCACATTGACTAGACCCATTATGTCGTTAGGGCTTCAAAATGAAGATATTCTGATTCTAGTATTGCTTTATCATTTATTAGCTAGAATATTTCAACAAAGAGAAGCTTCCTTTTATCAACTATTAGGTTACCTTGAGGTACAGGTGTGACAGTCTAAGCAGAAGGGTGATAGGATCAAATTTGCCATTTCTGAAAGAAAATCTAAAAAGACCAAATAGCACACAATATACAAAGGGTATTGTTAAAGAGCTATTCTCCCAAATCACCATACTCTGAAGGTTTACAGCTGGATTCTTCTAAGCCTTTTGGGCATAGACAACTCCAATGCTAAGTAAACTGTCCCGAGCATAGAGGAAGGAGAGCTTCTCATCGTTTTCATCAAGACAGCTTAATGTTGATGACAAACCACAATAAAACACAAAATAGAAAACAATAAATTTATCTCACACAAATATTGGGGATGTTACTATCCTAAGTAAAATGATAGTTTTAGGAATTGTGATGGGTAATTTTATGTGTCAACTTGATTGGTCAGATATTGGACCCAGATATTTGGTCAAACATTATTCTAGGCATATTTGTGAGGATGTTTCTGGATGAGATTAACGTGTGAATTGGTAGACTGAGTAAAGCAGATTGTCCTCCCCAGTGTGGGTGGGCCTCATCCAATCTGCTGAAGGCCTAAATAGAGCAAAAAATGCTGAGGAAGAGAGAATTCTTTCTCTCTACCTATCTTTGAGCGGGGACGCTGATCTTCTCCTGCCTTCAGACTTGGACTCTAACTAGAACTGACACCATCGGCTCTGCTGGTTCTGAACTTCTCAGTCCCCATAATTGCATGAGCCAATTCCTCACGATAAATCCCCCCATATATATACATATGCACACACATCCTATTGATTCTGTTTCCCTGGAGAACCCTGACTGATACAGGAATATGGTTTAGAATCCGGAAGCACTAAGAAAACAACACACTTCTGTAACTAATCTTCACACAGTTCATTTTTAGAAAATCTACTAATGTAGATTAATATCAATAATGTAATATTAATAGAATGTCATCATTAATAGATCAAAAGAGGAATAAAATCATATTTTCTGTATAGATGCTGAAAAGGCATTTGATAAAATTCAACATTAACTCCTGGGTTTTAAAAACCTCTTGATAAAATAGAAATAGATGGATATTTCCTCAGTGGGATAATATATACCAGGGCAAAAGCCATCAGTATGGACAACAGTGAACCACCTGAAGCTCTTCCAATAAATTCATGAGCAAGACAAGGATGTCCCCTCTCCCCAGTTTTGTTTAACATTACTCTGGAAATCTTAGCAGCTATAATTCTGCAAGAATAAGGGGTGTAAATGTTGGAAAGAAAGAAAGAGACAAAAGAATTGTTATTTGCATACAATATGATTATACACTTGAAAAACCCAAGAAAATAGAATAATTATTACAAACAGATAATTTGGTAAGATAACTGAATACAAAATTAAAATATAAAAATTAATAACTTTCCTATACAATGACAATGAGTTATAAAAGACAAGTAAAGAAAAAAATCCTGTCTACAAAAATGGCAAAGAAGATATAGAAGATAAAATATCTAACAACACATTTAATAAGAAAAATGCAAGATCTATATGAAAAAAAATTTAAATGCTATTGGACACCTAAAACAAAACAGGAACAAATGGAAAGAGATACTCTGTTCTTGGATAGGAAGACAAAAGAAATCAGTTTTCCTTACATTTATACATTTAGAATGATTCTAATAAAAATAGGTTTTTAGGAGTATATGTTAATTAGTGTAGGCTACTTGCTTTAACAAACAAACCCTGAGTATATAATGGCTAGAACATGATAGATGTTTATTTCCAGCTTACATAAAGCCCAAAATAGATGATCCTGATTGGTGGGCATCTGTGTGTGTATGTCTCTCAATCAGACTTCTTTAATCTTTAGCTTTGCTATTTTCAACACATGGTTTCCAAGGTTACCGCGCTCATCTGCCTGAAGCTGGCAGAGGACGTGAGTGATCAAGCATGGGAGGTTTTTATGGGCCAGTCCTGGGAGTGGTACACACCACTTCCACTCATACTCCATTGGCTAGAACTCCATCACATGACCACATTTAATTACAAGAAAGGCTGAAATGTGTAGTCTATTGGGTGCTCAGGAAATAGAGGGATTGAGGTGGAAGCACTCTTTGTAATGTGAAAATTCACGGATTCTAAAGTGCACGTGAAAACGTGTGCGAATAGCTGGGGAACATTGTAAACAATTTCATGCAAAACTTGACAACTTAGATGAAATGGACAAGGTCTCTAAAAATGCAACTCTAGGAAAACTGACAAAAGAAGAAATAGAAAACCTAAATAGCCCCATATCTATTAAAGAAATGGAATTTGTAATAAAAATCCTTCCCACAAAGAAAACTCCAGGCCCAGATGAACTTCACTGGTGAATTCTATCAAACATTTAAGAAGAAATAATACTAATTCTATATAAACTCTTTCAGGAAATAGGGCTTTTAAAAATCAGCAATGAATGTTGAATTTTATCATCTATGGAGAAAATAATATGAGCACTTCCAAAATCGTTTTATGAGACCAGAATTACCCTGATAAAGATATTACAAGAAAAGAAAATGCAGACAAATATCCCTCTGAATATAGATATGAAAATCCTTAACAAAATATTAGCAAATAGAATCCAGCAATATATTAAAAGAATAATACATCATAACCAGGTGAGATTTATTCCAGAAATGCAAGGTTAGTTTAACATTCAGAAATCAACTAATATCTTTCACCATATTAACAGAATAAAGGAGAAAACCCACAGGACCATTCCAATAAATGCAGAAAAATCACTGACAAAATTCAAAATCTATTCATGATAAGAACTGTCAGCAAACTAGGAATAGAAAGGAACTTTCTCAATATGATAAAAGGCATCTACAAAAAAACCTGTAGCTAACATCGTACTTAACAATGAAACATTAAGTTTTTCCTAAGTTCAGGAATGAGGCAAGGATGTCCACTCTCACCACTTCTATTTGATATTGAACTGGAAGTTTTAGACAGTGCAATAAAATAAGAAAAAGAAATAAAAGGCATAAAGATTGGAAAGGAATAATTTAAACCGTTGGAACTCACAAATGATACATTGTTTACATAGGAAACCCTATGGAATCTATAAAGAATTACTGTAACTAATAAGTAAATTTAGCAAGGTTGCAGGATATGAGATGAGTTTATAAAAATCAATTTTGTATCTCTTACTAGCAAAAAACATTGGAAAATGAAACAAAAAATACCACTTACATTGTCATCAGAAAACGTCAAATTCTAGGAATATACCTAATAAAATGTGTGAAACTGTATCTAAAAGCTACAAAATATGGCTAAGAGAAATTAAATAAGAATGAAATAAATGGAGAGATGCACCATGGATTTGAAGACTTGATATAGTTAAGATGTCCATACTCCCCAAATGGACCTGCAGATTCAGCACAATCCCTATCCTAATCACAGGAGGCTTTTTTGAAGCTGACAAGCTGATTCTAAAATTCATATGAGAATTTAAGAGTCTATAATAGCTAAAACAATCTTGAAAATGAAGAAGAAGTTTGAAGAACTAACGCTGCCTTGTCTCAAGACTTACTTTAAAGCTATAGTACTTAAAATAACATAGTATCAATGTAAGCATAGACAAATAGATCAAAGGAACAGAATAGAAAATCCAGAACTAGATCTCATGTGTGTGGCCGCTTGAGTTTCAACCAAGGCACCAAAACAATTCATTGGAGAAGGAACATCTTTTTTAACAAATGGTGTTGGAACAACTGAATATCCATATGGGAAAATATTAAACTCAGCCCTTATCTCACTCCAAACACAGACATTAATTTGACGTGGATCATAGACCTGAATGAAAATGACAAAATCATAAAGCTTCTAGAAGAAAACAGGAGAATATATTTGAGACTTTAGAGGTAAGCAAAATTTCTTGGACAGGACGTAAAATAACCATAAATGAAAAATTTGATAAATTAGACTTGGAAATTAAAAGCTTCTGCCATCAAAAGACATCATTGAGAAAATGATTAGGCAAGTCATAGATTGCTAGGAAATATTTGCAAAACATATATATCTGACAAAGGATTGGTATCCAGGATACAGAAAGACCTCCTACAACTCAATAATAAAAAAGACGATCCAATTTTTTAAATAAGCAAAAGATTTAAACAAATACTTCACAAAAGAATTTATGCAAATGGCCAATAAGCAAATGAAGAAGTGTTTGACAGGGTTAGTCATCATGGAAATACAAATTAAACCACAACAAGATATAGCTACACACCCGCCAGAATAGTTTAGAAATTAAAAAAATAATTGACAACAGCAAATATCAGCAAGGTTGTGGAGAAACTGGAATTCTTATATATTGTTGGTGTGAATGTAAAATGGCACAAACATTTTTGGAGAAAAAGTCTGATAGCTTCTCATAAACATACATCTCCCCTCCAACCTAGCAATTCCACCCAAGAGAGATGAAAAATATATATTCACAAAAAGATTTGAATAAGAATGTTTGTAACAGCTCTTCATAGTATTCCCAAACTGGAAACAGGCCAGGTGTCTGTTGATAGGAGACTGGCTAAACTAACTGGAATAGCCAGATAATGGAATACTGTGCAGCAATGAAAAGGAACAAACCACTGATACACACGACAACTGGGGTGAATTTCAAAAGCATTATGCTGAGTCAAAGAAGCCTGAAATAAACATGTGCATACTGTACGATGCCATTTACATGAAATTTTAGAATAAGCAAAAAAATCTATGATGAAAAAACTCAAAGTTGTTGACTGTGGGATGGTGGAGGTGGAGATTGACTGGGAAGGAGCATGAGAGAATCTTCTGGGATGATGGAAATTTCTGTCTTCTTTTGAGTGGTAGTTACACATTTAAAAAATTGCCAAAATTTACTGAAATGAACACTTAAAATCTGTGTATTTTTTTATTGATGTTTTAATAGTTTATAACATTGTGAGATTTTTGGTTGTACATTTTTGATTGTCCATTGCCATATATATGTCTCCCTTCACCCCCGTGCCCACCCTCCACCCCCATTGCCCCTGGTAACCACAATACAGTTTTCTCTGTCCATGTGTTGGTTTATATTCCACATATGAGTGAGATCATACAGTGTTTGTCTTTCTCTTTCTGGCTTATTTCACTTAACATAATACCCTCCAGGTCCATCCATGTTGTTGCAAATGGGACACTTTTGTCTTTTTTACGGCTGAGTAGTATTCCATTGTATATATATACCACATCTTCTTGATCCAATCATCAGTTGGATAGTTGAGGGACATTTGGGTTTCTTCCACTTCTCGGCTATAGTGAATAATGCTGCAATGAACATAGGGGTGCATAAGTCTCTTTGGATTGTTGATTTCAGGTTCTTTGGATAGATTCCCAGTGGTGGGATAGCTGGATCATAGGGTATTTCTGTTTTTAATTTTTTGAGGAATCTCCATACCATAAAATCTGTGTATTTTATTTTATGTAAAAAACAAAAAGAATGGCTGGGAAGATGATAAAAAAGAATCCAGAATTAGACACAAACCCATAGGAAACTTTAATTTGTTAAAGATGTCACTTCAAATGAGTGCGTAAAAATGGATTGTTTAATAAATGATGTTGAGGTAACTGGAAAAAAGTAGGTTGGAACCACATATCACTGCTTACACCAGCATTAATTTTGGATGGATCAAAGATTTAAAGGTAAATAAGTGAAAGTACCGAAGCACACATAGATAATGCTTCTGTGGTTCTTCACTTGGGAAGGGGAAAGTCTTTCTCAAAATGATTCAAGCCAAGAAGCCACAGAAGAAAATATGAATATGACTTCTAGAATTGAACATGTCTGATTGGAAAAAAATACCACAAATAAACTAAAAGAAAACGAACAAACTATCGTGTATAGATAGATAGATAGATAGATAGATAGATAGATAGATAGATAGATAGATATGATAGACCACATGTCAATTTTTTTTAAAGATCAATAACCCCAAAGAAAAATGGGCCCAGGACATGGACAGATGGTTCACAGAAGGTATATACAAGTGGCTTCTAAACATATGGAGATGCCCACGCTCAACTACAGTAAGAGAAATGCCAATAAAAGCGATATCAAGTTACCTTTCCCCATTAGATGGCATTGACCACAATTTCTGATAATATCCTGTGTTGGGAGTGTAGGGGAGCACGCTCTCTCACGCATTGTTGATGGGAGTGTAAATTGTTACAGTTCTTGGGAAGACAATCTGGAGATACCTATCAAATATAAAACTGCACGTACCCTGTGACCCAAACATTCAACTTCTAGGAATTAATTCAACAGATGCACTTCCGCATGTCCGGAAAGACGAATGACAGCGATACCCAGGGCAGCCTTGTTCGCAGTGGCAAACAATGGCCATCAAGAAGAGGCTGGATAAATTAATGACCGTGTCCGAATGTAATGAGATTCCGCGAAACTGCTTGAGTGCGCCAAAGCAGATAAACGTGGTCCCTCAGAACCACAGGCCTGGGTCCTGACCCCAGCCCTGCCACTTACTGGCTGTGTGACCTTGGGCCAGTTACCTAACCTAACCTCTCTGTGCCTCAGTTTTCTTATCTCCAAAATGGAGTTCGTAGCAGCAATAATAATGCCACCTACCTCAAAATGTGGTGCTGAGAAGTAAATGAGTAAAAAAACTGGTCTTAAGGCGTTGAGACCCGCACCCCAGGAACCCCATGGCACATGGCAAGTACCATATATGTGTATACTGTAATTATTACCAACCTGAAACAATCTCCAAAATATATTAGGTACAAAAAACCAAGATGCAGGTCCAGTTGTATAAACCCAAGTGTGCAGGACAGTTATGCTTGTGTGTGCATAAACCACCTCTAGAAGGAGGCACTGGGAACCAGAGACCGCATCTGAGGAGTGATCAGGGGTGGGAGACAGTTCTCACTGACTAACTTTTATACTTTCAAATATTTTTTTACAAAGTATATATATTATCTATTCCAAAATTTTAAAATAAAAAAAAATACATATTTTGAAAAGAAGTCCCTTGGGCTGATGAAACTGTTCCGTGTCCTCATTATGGGGGTGGTTACACAAATCTGTATGTGTGTTGAAATTCATAGAACTGTACATCCAAAGAAAAAAGTAAATTTTACTGTACGAAAATATAAAAAATAAAAATTTAAGAAAGAAAGTCTCTTTGACCTCAATGCATAATACAGAGCAAGCCTGGAGAACAGGAGGCCAGTGAGGAGGTGATTGCATTTTGGGGGAAAAGAAATTCTTAGAGCCCGGGGAAGGAACAACAGCAGTGGGGACAGAGGAGAGAATTCAGAACAGTAGAGGAAGAAAGCGCGTGCTTCCTTCTTTCATGAAACCCATCTGACTGAGCACACGCTGTCCGCTGGGCACCATGCATGTGCTTTCTCCGCATAACAATCCCGAAAGATGACAGTTACTGTCGTCCCAATTTTCCAAATGAGGTTAAAGAGACTTGCCCAAGGTATAAGAGGCAGGGCCTTGGAACTAGGCCTGTCTGACTCCAAAACCTGCACTCTTTTCAGCACAAAAGACTCCTTTTCCCTAAAAAATTAGATCTGGGGGAGTCTGGGAAGGCTTCACAAAGGAGGTGACATTTGGACTGGGGCCTGGAAGAGTTGATCCAGGGTTCTGTCCCGCACAGTTCCAAGCGCTGCCGTTCACAAGGCAGTCTCTGTGACCGGTTCCCCCTGTGGTTGTGCAGTGCACAACCTGCACAGCCATGGGCAGCAGCTCTGAGTTCTTCACACAGGAACGGAGAAGATGCACCAGTTAGATTTTGCTGTCTAACAAATCGCCTCCCAAATTCAGCAGTTGGTTATAAACGATAAGCATTTACAGGTCAGCTGGCCAGTCCTTTTGATCTTAGGTGGGCTTATTCTTGCCCCTGAGTCAGCTGCAGAGTGATCAACCATCCTGGTTTGCCTGGGACTGTCCCTGTCACAGCACTGAAAGACCCGCACCCCAGGAAACCCCCCAGTCCTGGCAAACGGAAACAGCTGTTCACCCTGGTTGATGGGGGCTGTCGGATCTAAGCTGGCCTGGGCTGGGCCGGCTGGGCCCTCCCTCCCTGCTGTCTTTCATCCTCCAGCAGGCTCGCCCAGGCTGTTCTCAAGGCAGCGGCGACACGGGGCCAAGAGAGCCAGTGGAAGCACGCCAGGCCTCTTAGACTCAGAACTGGCCCATCATCGCTTCTGCCACATTCCAGTGATCAAAGCAAGTCATAGGGCCTGGGGTAGGAAAACAACCCCTCCCTTTTTTTGGGGGGTGGGGGGAGGTGAGGAAGATTGGCCCTGAGCTAACATCTGTTGCCAATCCTCCTCTTTTTGCTTGAGGAAGATGGTCCCTGAACTAACATCTGTGCCAATCTTACCCAAATTTTGTATGTGGGACGCCACCACAGCATGGCTTGATGAGTGGTGTAGGTCCACACCTGGGATCTGAACCCATGAACCCCGGGGCTGCCAAAGCAGAGCACGCGAACTCAACCACTACGCCACTAGGCCGGCCCCCTAGCCTCCCCCTCTTGATGGGACGAATTGTAAAGTCACATTTCAAGGGGCATGGATTTTGGGGGCAATGGCAGAGACCCCAGGCCAATTTTGTCATCAGTCTGTCACAGATGGGACGTCCTGACTCAGGTGCAGCAATAAGCCCAGCTGAGCTGTAAATGTTCATTGTTTTAAACCAGCCACTGCATCGGGAGGTGGTTTGTTACACAGCAAAATCTAACTGGTACACCTTCTCCATCTCATGTGGCACATCTGGGGAGAGGCAGGAAGTTCAGTGTGGCTGGGGCATGGTGGGCTGTCAGAAGGTGGGCAGAGAGATAACAATGGCTGAGTCTAAGTGTTTTCTCATCTCCTGGACTGGCAGGATGAGGACAACAGGAGAGGGACCATTATTCCTTTATACAGGTGAGAAAGACTGGGGCCCAGGGAGGGCAGGCATGCCCTCAAGGCCACACAGCCCGTCAGCACGGGCAGATTGGAACCAGGGCTTTCCCTGCTGGGCCCAGGGAGGCCATGCGAGGAAGAGGGGCTTGAAGGTACTTCTGCAATCTCTTTACTTAAGACTGAGAGGCCGTCGCGTATCCATAAAAGAATGGGGCAAGGTGGCCTGATGAAGATGGGCGGGTGTTGAAATCACTGAAACTCCCCTTGGCACCTACACTCCTACAGGACTTCACTTATTTATTCTTTCAATTTGAATGATTGTTTTTTCCTCCAAAAATTCCCTGGGGCTCCCTCTACATCGTTAGCAGCAAATGGATTTGCAGGTGTTTAATTAGGCTGGAAAATTATAGACAGGCAGAAGCCTTGACCAGGATTCCCCCACCTCCTGGAGGGGCCCCCAGGCCAAGAAACCAGGCCAGTTCCGGTGAAAGGGCCTCCCTGCTGATGTCCTGGCCAGCCACACCCCTGTAAATCCACCGACCTGCCAGTAACTTGTGTGGCCTCTGACTCGCTGCTCCCCTCTCTGGGCCTCAGGCTCCTGGTCTGTACCATGAAGATGGGGACGAGCCGAGAAGCGTGTGGTGGGATCTGAGACAGCAAGGAGGCCTGGGGTGAGCAAAGTGGCAGTGGCAGGACTGACCATGAGCTGTGCCAAGGACATTCCAGCCCCCAGCGTGGCGGTGAGGAGCCCACTGTGCTCTGGAGCAGGGAGGAGATGGGAGGGGCTCTGTCCTCTCTTGGAATGGGCAGAGGATATTCTGGTTGACCAGCAAGCCTACTGTGTGCTGGGTTGCACTAGTCTGCACTGACCCACCTCAGCTTCTCCACACCCCTGGAGGGAGTGTGATCTACCCTAGTGGGCAGCCGGGGACAGTGACTGTCCCGTACTGCACAGCAGGTGTGAAGCATGGCAGTCTGACTCTGGCTTCCAGGCTCTTCCCTCAAATCTGCTGACACCCTCCCTACTACGACTGCCCAGGCCTGGACTGGACACCCTCCGTTTGCCCTTGCAGACACACTCTCCACCCTTCGCTCTGCTTCAGACCGCTCACGTGAGCTCCCTCGCCCCCTGGCTTCTGGTTGGTTCAGTGGGTGGGAAGCAGCAGCAGGAGCTGGGAGGCTGGGAAGAGAGAGAGGCTGGGGTTTGTTCCCTGCTCCCTGCTGCCTGGCCAGGTTGTGTTCAGGTGGCCCTCCCCCAGAGCCCCAGCCCTCGCGGGACTCAGACAGGGCTGCCTGCCCTGCCCTTCCGAGCGAGCTGCCTCCCCACTGTGGCTAGTCTCAGGGTGTTTCACCATCCCTTAACCAATCATTAGACTCACTTCCGTCACAACCTTGTGACAGCAGAGACACCCCACAAGGCAGCTCCCACCCCCAAAGAGCTCTGTGCTCTATCACCTCACCCGGAATTTCTCCTCTCCCCTCTTTTTATCCCCCGGGGTCTTCTCCTGTGAACACAGCTGACCAGGGTTGGGAGGAAAGCAGGCTGATCGGACTGGTTCCCTGCAAAGCAGTGTTTCCCACACATCGGTCGCTGCAAATCTCTAGAGCCAGGATTTAATATTTCCCTTTAGTCAACTCTCTTTTCTGTAAAAGATTTTTTCAAAAAAAATTGAATCTGAGTTTTTTAAATATTTTTTTTATTTTAGAATAGTTTTAGATTTACAGAAATACTGTGAAAGTAGTTCAGAGATCTACTTACTTCTTAAACTTGATTTTAAAACGAAACTTTTCATTATTCCTGCAAAAGGAAAACCAGCATGACTTGCCTCAAATAAACTTTAATCTTAAAAATACACAGTGAAAACAAAGCAATGTTATTAAATTTTAAAAATTGAAATAAAAAATTAACAGCCCTATGGAAGTACGAATAAATTTGATTTGATTTATAAAAATGCATTCTGTGCAGAACTGGCTGGGATCTGTGTGTGTGTGTGTGTGTGTGTGTGTGTGTGTGTGTAAGCAAAAGAGGAGGCAGGATGTGAAGGCCTTCACAGCGCAGGGCCATCGCCAGGCACCAGGCGGTGTTCCACCATGACCCACGCTAATGACCCTGCCGGGAGTCTCCAAGGAATGGGCGCCACAGCACAGCCAGCATGCACGGAGCACCCACCGCGGGCGGACAGCGTTCCCGTGGCTTACATCTATTACCTCATCAGAGACTCAGGACAACCTGACAAGGTGGTAGGTACTATTATTACCTCACTTTTCAGGTGGAGAAACTGAGGCAGATTTAGGACCTGGTTCAAGGCCACAGCCAGGAGCCATGCCGAGACAGCCGGCTCCCAAGCCTGCACTTGTACCCGCTGTGGTGTTGCCGAGAGCAGAGAAACAGGGCCTGTCTTTAAGTAGGGGTTCAAGGCAGGTCTCAGTTTTATTTCCCCCAAGCGACTTTGTACTCTGAAATTCCTTAATTACGTAGAAAAGGTAGAAGATCCGAAATGAACACCCCATAACTTTCTCCACGATCCAACAGTTGTTCACATTCTCTCTCTATGTGTGTGTGTTCTTCTGTTTCCACCTGAAATGCTCACAGCCTTTCCCCGTGTGTCCTTGGCAATGATACCAGGTTTGATGTGCTTTTTTTTTTTAAAATACATTTTAAAGTAAATACATTACTGTGCAAATAAGGAGATGTTTGCCTATGTACCTTCTAGAATCACCCTGTGCACCCCTTCTGGTGTGACCACCACGTACTCGGGAAATGAGGCCCTGAACTGGGAGGGATCTCCACGGAGCTCCGTGGTTATTCTCAACAAGGACGCCACCCAAACCCACATGCTCCCTCTGGTGGCAGGGCTGGGGCTGTGTGGGGAAGACACTGTGGGGTCCGGTGGGGAAGGCAGGGGCATCCTGGGCGTCAGGCATCTAGACGGGGACGAAGGCCGTGGGGAGGGATGTGGGGCAGTGCAGACATGGCTTTGCACTGGCTCTTCCCTGTGACTGAACACTCTTCCTGCGAAATTGGAGGCACCCTCCCTCCCTTCAACCCGGTGTCTGCTCAGATGCCCCTCTCAGAGAGGCCTTGCTGACCACCCAGCTACAGTGGCCCCCCGCCCGCTTAACCTGCTTCGTTTTTCTTCAGATCACTTCCAGCCGTGATGCTGTTTTCTGCACTAGTCTGTCAACTCCATAAGAGCAGGGGACACATGTCTCTTTACCCAGCACCACACCCCCGTGCCTGGCACAGAGCCTGACACGAGCACACGCTAAATAAATGATTGTCGAATGAGCAGACGAATGAATGAATCCGTGGCCTGGGGTTCAGATTCAGACTCTAGGCCTGGTGCATCACTAGGGGCAATCCAGCCCCTGCTTGCATGCCCTCTGTGGTGGGGATCTCAGTCCCTACATTCTCAAGAGGTGATCACATTTGGAGAGTTTCTTTCCAGACTTTTTCCATAGACATGATTTTGTATGTTCCTCCAAAAACTGAGACTTATGTGTATTTCAAACAGTAAGGTAACTCCCTGAGGAAATGAAAGGGAGTCTGTGCCCAGCGCGGGGTGCCTGCCAGGGACTCAGGGAGGGCAAGGACCCTCTGCTTTCTCCCAACCCTCATTACGCCTATTTCTGAGCAAGACCCCAGTTCCGCATCAGGATCTGGGCCAGCGGGTCCTCATTCCCCCTCTGTTTGCTCCTCCCCTGACCCTTCCCTATTGGTGGGGAGATGGGAACCTCCTCCTTCTGCCTGGGAGGCCTTGTTGACAAAATCCTGAGCTGGATGGGGCGGTGGAAGGTGCTCCCGCTGAGAGACAGCAGTCCTGGGTTCTCTGCGCAGACTCGCTGGGTAACCTTGGGCCTTGCCTTCCATGCCTGTAAAATGGGGACAAAGAGCTTGTTCTGATCCCGGGGATGGGAACTATTCCAGGTCAGATTTCCAAGCCCCAGGGGCCTTCTGCAAATAGCAGCTGAACCACTCCATCCCCAGAGGCCTCGGGCACAAATCAGCAGCAGAGAGCACTGTGGGGCCCAGTTCGCCAAAGCAAAGGCAGAATTACGGCAGAGCAACCAGGCGAGGGGCTCCCTGCGTGGCCTAATTCAGAGCTGTCAGGGTGAGGTGTGGGACAGATTAAATTCATAAAGTCAGGGTGGGCTGTGGCAACGTGGCCACAAACTGCGCTCCTTGGCCACCTGGGAGCTGACAGAGTTGTGCCTTGGAAGGCCCAGCCCAGTGTCCGCCATGTCCCCCTGCCCTCCCCGCTGGCCATGCAGAGGCTGGCACCAGGCCTTTGTTTAGGCCGTATTCCTGCCCCATGTGCTCAGCCGCACAGCTCCTGGTCAGGGAGCACTGGGCCTGGAGGGAGTTGAGGCACTCGGTGGTGAAGTGCCTGGACCAGTAGTCTGGGTTCAAGGCCCAGTCTTGGGGTGAGGGTTGCCCCCTGTCTGGTGTCCAATGAGTCAGGAGTGAATTAACTCCCAGGCTCCACCAGGAATCCCTCCTATTGGGACTCTCACAGAGTCCCTGTATAGAAACCACCCATCCTTCAAGGTCAACATCAGGACACCTCCTCCAGGAAGCCCTGCTGGAATGGCCCAGAGCCAGCTTCCTGAATCCCAGGCACATGGGCTTATCCCAAGATGGAAGGTCCTGGGCTGGGCCCACCAAGATCTTCCACGGCCACCCTGTGTAAAATTCCAGCATCCTCCTTGCCTCGGCACTTCCAGTTTCCATTCCCTGCTGTATTTTTTGAGCATGGTCCTTATTGCAGTCTGATGCACCTTAGATTTGCTTATTTGTTTATTCTCTGGCTCTCCCACTAGAATGCAAGCTCTCTGAGGGGAGCCTCCTGGTCCTTCTTCTTTGCTTTTGTATCTCTGTGCCTAAGCTGTGCCTGTGACCAGGAGCCTCAAATGTCAGGTAAAAAAAGAATGAATAAAAAGAAGGGTGCATAGTATATGCAAAGGCCCTGAGGTGTGAAAGGGCATGGGAAGGAAGACGGTGCCACAGAATGTAGGATTTCTAGAGTGGGTGGGGGCCTCAAGAGGAGAGAGGGGAGAAGGGAGCAAGGCCTATACTGAGATTATCTCATTTATCATCTCATTTATCCCTCACCATGGCCCTGTGGTTGGGACCCTTTCCATCC
The DNA here is from genome assembly GCF_057802395.1 of Ceratotherium simum simum. Lineage (NCBI taxonomy): Eukaryota > Metazoa > Chordata > Mammalia > Perissodactyla > Rhinocerotidae > Ceratotherium > Ceratotherium simum. Next base: position 5,859,005 of record NC_141921.1, read on the forward strand.
CAGGGAAGAAGGGGTAACAGGGAACAGCAGGCCACTTATGGGGTTGCTGGGGGGATTAACTTAATTAACGCAGGTGAAGTGCCTGGGAAAGAGCCTGGCACACAGCAGGCGGTCAATAGCCATCAACGCACGAGTCAGGTACATTCAACAGCAGTGAACTCTGTGGTGAGCAGATGAGGCCTCCAAAGCTGGGAGAGGTTGAGACTTGCCCAAGGTTACAGGGCGAGTGGCTTGGAGAGGATTCTCGAGATGGGGAAACACGTGACTTCCTGCAGTGGGGGCAGCCACCCGGGAGCAGGTTCTGATGAGGGGCCAGGTTCAGAAGAGGGCATCTGTGCAGGGGCAGGGGGAGACTGGGAGGGCAGAGGGCTGGGGTCATGGCAACTGGGTTCTGGGCCTGGTTTCAACTTTGGCTCTTCAGGTTTCCTCCATGCCCTCCCAGCTCTGCAGCTGGTGCCCGGAGGCTGCCACCCTCCACGCTGAACCCAGCACCCTCCATCCCCCTGACGCACCCAGTGGGCCCTCTCCGTCCAGCTCCTCGCCTTACAGATGGGGAAACAAAGGCCCCGAGGAGAGGCAGCCTGCAGGGTGGAGGCGCCTGGGTTTCAAGTCAGACCCACCACGTTCTCATCCCAGCCCTGCCACTTACTAGCTCTGTGACCCTGGCCAAGCCTCTTAACCACCCTGATTCTCTGTTTCCTCATCTTTCATGACCTGTCCCACGCAGAGCCAGCAGTGAGGACGCAGGTCCCAGGGATTCCCGTCCCAGGCTGCTCCCCACCCCCATCCCTCCAGCCCCACCCCAGGGTCTGGTTGGGTGCAAAGGCCATAACCACCAGGTTAGAGAATTAAAGGCTGAGAACAATGCAGGAGCCGCGCCATCCATCTCCCTAGAAACCTGAGGCGGGGGTGGTCCAGCTGATGTGGGGAAGGAGTTGCCATTTGCCTCCTGTCCTCCATCCTCACCTGTGCCTTCCCTCGCCCTCGGTTCCCTGAGCCTAGACCTGGGACCCTACAGCAGGCCCCACAGGAGCCATGACCACACTCTGCCTTCTCCTGACCTATATCCTGCCCTTCAGGTCCTTTCTTAAGTAAGGACACTTTCGTGACATTGTTCCAACACGTTCTCTCCAACTTCTGGGCCTTTTCTCTGACCATCCCCTCTGCCTGAAGGCTCTCCCACACTCTTCCAGAAAGACTTCCTTTTCCCTATAAGCAGTTTGTCCTGTCTTCCTCTGAAATCCTGTGGTCCCCATGACCCCTCTCATGTCCCTGTGACACACCATTGTGATTGTGTATGCATCTGTCTCAACCCCTGGCCTGTGCACCTAATAGTTTTACTCAAGCAAACAATCCCCTCCAAACACACAGCAACACACTCAGAAACATGCAGCCACGCACAAATACACCACAGCTCTCGCCTCATAAGGGACACGCAGACACCCAAAAGCCCAGTTACACAAGGGCACATGCACACATGCATGACCCCCTAGGGAAGACGCCCATGTACATGCTTACCCATGTCAAGCAAGCAACAAAGTGACATCTCTGAGTTTTCACACACACACACACACACACGCACGCACACACTCACAGCAGACATCAAGCACACAGAGACACAGCTACCCACACAGAATCACATACTTCGAACGTCAGCCTTCTGCACACCCGAACACACACACAAATGCACGATCACGCAGAAACACGCACCACAACCAACAGTGGGGTCATACACGGTGGTGCCGAAGTGCACACACTGGAGTCAGTCCTGGGTGGGCTGGCCGGCTCTGGCCCGAGGCTTGGAGGATGTCTCCTCAGAGACGGGCTGGAGGCCCCGTAGCAGGGCCTGGGAAACCAGGCCACCGCCTCCCGCTGAAGCTCCCGGCGGGACGGGAAGATAAATGATGTGTCCATCAGGCTCCTGGGTGGAGGGTCCTGGGTGGGAGGGGGGCTCTTGCGCTGATTCTTGGCTCCTGATTCCTTCTTGCCAGATCACCTTGGGCCCAGCAAGGCCCTGCCCCCAGGCCAGACCCCAAGCCTGGCTCCAGGCACCCTTGGCAGCCTTGTCCTTAAACAATAAAAGTAAATGTAAATAATACATTGCTGAGCACAGGGCCCAACAGGGAGAACTCCCCGCCCTGACAGCACTGACATCATCTCCCAGGATCCTCTGCACACCTCTGACAGGTAGGATCATTCTGCCCATTTTAAAGGTGTGGAAATGGAGGCTCAGAGAGGTGAAGGGACTTTTCCAAAGTGACACAACCAGTGGGACATGGGACGGAAGCTCCTGGGCTCCTGGTCCCTGGGCCCCCAGGCTGGCGCTGGGTCCCCTCAGCCCTCACCCGACACCCAGGGAAGCAGCAGGAGCAGGGAGACCCCAGGTGGGCCGGAGTCTTCCTTTGGGTCTGGGAGGCAGCAGGGTAGATTTTGCTGGGGCGCAGCCCGGCCTTTCCGGCTCTGGGAAGCCACCCCCTTGACACGCCAGGAGAGGGGCTCCAGGTCTGACAGCCACAGACATCAGTGGAACAGCAGTGGTGGGGGCTGGTACCTGTACCCCCAGCCCCACTTCCCAGTCCTGACAGGCTGTGGCCCAGATCCCAGGTAGAGGCAGCATCCCCGGCAGGTTCCTGTGGGACCCCAGGCTCCTGAAACCCCTGACTGGAAGGAGCTGAGTGTCTCAGGCTACCCTGGGCTGCAGGAGACCGGCTGGAGCTGGCGCCAAGGGCTTCAGAGATTATGACGAGAAAAGCTTACAACTAAGAAACCTCCACGCCTGGCTGATTGCCTGTAAGAATTAGGCCAGCCAGCCAGGGGCAGACAGGACTCAGGTTTAGAGGGAGCAGGAAACTGCTCCAGGCCTGACCTCCCCGCCCACCAGGACCCCAGGGAACACCTCTCCTGGGACTCACTGAGTGAGTCACACAGCCTGCCCGTCTCCGGGCCTCAGCCTCCCCAGCTGCAGGGCTTGAGTGGAGACTTTCAAGCTGTGTTCCCCGCTTTGGGAGTGGGCACTGGCGGAGCGCTGCCGGCTGTGGAGCCTGGGACTCCTCTCCGCCCTTCAGCGGAAGCACTCAGTGTAACCACGGGCTCAGAAGGCTTGTTTCTTCTTCCTGGGCCCACAGGCAAACTGCATTTCTTGCCCACCTTGCTAAGGTGGCAGAGGCCAGTAACGGGTTCTTTGGAAGGAGTCTGGGCAGAAGTGACATCTGCTGGTCCCAGGCTGCTTTAAAACCTCTCATGTGAGGCCCTTTGCTCTTTTCTTTGCCTCCCAGGTGACAATGTCATGAAGTTATATCACACATAGGGCACTCACTATAAGATGGAAGGAACTTGGATCCCTGAGTCCCCACGTGGAGGAGAGAGGCTCAGCAGAGCTGCTGACCCCCACCGTGTTTGTGTGAGCAGGAAACAAACTTTTGTTGTGTAACCTCGTTGAGATTTCAGGGTGTATTTGTCACCTCAGCAGAGCCTAGACTAGTACGACTAATACACTCCTCTTTGGTGGATTTATATCTTGAGGTTTCACAAAGATTTTATTGAAGAAAGAACTCTGTGACTAAAATCCCCCATCCAAGGTGTCCGCTGTCAGGGTCTCCCGAATCCCAGGTCCTGAGATTCTGTATTCAGTCAGCCATGGGGCAGTGGAAGTCAAGGGTCTAGAGCTTGTTCATGGATCCCGACTGTGTGGCCTCGGGCAGGCTTCACCCCTCTCTGAGCTCAGTGTCCTCCCCTGTAGAGTAGAGGCAGTGATGCTTCACCTTCCAGGGGTGCGGGAGGATAGACGAGGACCTGTGAAGGGGGACACTGGGCTCTGGGGATGCAGTGACCTGTTGTCATTGTGCACATCCCACCCACCGCACGAGCACAGGCAAAGACGGGGAAAGAGACATCAAGGATTTATTTCTAAGTGGGGTACCTGGAAGTCGTGAAATTCTATTCATTCAGCACATATTTATTGGGTCACTGCTCTGGGAGCAGAGGGTGCAGCTGCAACACCCCACAGTCCTTGCGTCTGGGTGTATATACTGGCGGGGGACACACCCAGCCTGGGCTGGGCCCCAGCCATGAGGCCAGTCTCTCTTCCCAGCTGCAGTCTCCTCTGTGTTGGAGGAGGGGGCGGGGTCTGCTGCAGTAAGAATGAAGGCTCACACCCATCGAGAGTTTATTGTGTTCCCGGCCCTTTATGATTCAATTAAGGTTGATACTTTCCTCATCCTCATTTACAGAGCAGGAAACTGGAGGCCCAGAGAGAATGAGCCACCTGCCCCAGGTTACAAGGCAGGACGTGGGGCAAGGCTGGGATTTGACTCCAGGAAGTCCTCCGCCAGTGCCTGCACACAGGACCGCTGAGCTACTCAGATCTCTGAGCGTTGGCAGGCACAGGTGTGCGGGCGGCGGGCGCGGGATTGGGGAGGGGAGGCTGGCAGGGAGTGGGCTTCCAAGACTAGGCAGAATAGTAAAACTTCTCTGTTGCTTTGTCCCCTTCTGTCTCTCTGACTCTCTCTCCCCAATTTCCTTCTTAATCTCATTTGATACGACTCTTCGTGACTTCACAGCTCTCTTTGCCTCGCTCTAATTCTTTCAGTGCCTCCTCGCCCCTCAGGAGACAGCCCAAGATCCTGGGCTTGGCATTCAAGGCCTCCCTTTCCAGTCTTGCTCCCTGCCGCCGTGGGGCCCGTGCTCTGTGCTCTACCTAAATTGAATTGTGCAAACTGCCCTCCCTGAGCCCGGCTGGCTCCTTCCCACCCCACGGCTCTCTATGTGTCATTCTCTCTGCCTGGAGCATTTTCTCTGCTTTTCCCACCCAGCTCCAGGCAGCCTTCCCTGGCTGCCCAGGTTGGGCTGTGTTCTCTCTTCTGCAGTGCCACAGCCCGGGCTCTCACTGCTCTGATCTTCTGGGTTGTCATAGTCCCCATCTTCGCCTGAACCTTGACAGCTCCTCAAAGCACAACGGGGACGTCAGTGACCCTGGGTGGACCTGGATTGTAGGCGAGGTTTCAGGGACTCTGGAGGATGGCCCCACACAGAGTGACAGGTGGAGAAGAGGGCGGGGTGGGACCCAGGGTAGCCTGGGGTGTGAGGACTAGGGCATGGGGAGGTCAGAGTGGCCAGAAGGGGTCACCTGAGGCCCCAAGGACAGATACCCCGACTGGTTCAGAAGGATGCCAGGGCGAAACCACAAATATCCTATTAGACTGTGGCCAGGTTATGGCCATGGTATTAAAAATTACATATATTATGTAATAATAGATACATATAAAAGAGATGGATGGTGCATTTTTATATGAAATAAATAGGATAGTTGTATAATTTATTATCCAAATCAGGACCTTTCTGAGAAAGAAAGCATATGGGATGAATAATTATGTTGTGACATCAGGTATGAATCAGGACTGTCCTGGGAACACTGGGTGTATGGCCACCCTGGATAGGAAGTGTCATAATGGACACCTGTGAACCCAACGTAAACATGACGGCATGACCAGTACTGTGGGCTTCTTCCTCATCCCCTTCCCCTGCCTTCCCTACAGATGTAACCACCAGCTCGAAGTTCAGGTGAATCATTTCCTCAGTAAACAAACAAACAAACAAAACCCTTGTATCACATATGTATGAAAACCTAAACAATCCAGTTTATTTTTGCTTGTTTCTGAGCCTTATAAATGTCGGATCGTCTCATACGTGGTCTCCTGCGACGAGCTTTTCTCACTCGGCATTATGTTCCTAAGATTCCTTCACACCGTTGGCTGCAGCTACATGTGATTCATTTCCACTGCTGTACAGGATTTCATTACATGGGGATGGCACAATTTATTAATTCATTTCCCTGCTAAGGACATTAGCTTGGTTTCCAGGTTTTCACTGTTATAAATTGCACTACTAGGAGCATCCTCCTACGGGTCTCCTGGTGCTTGTATGCAAGAGTTTCTCTAGGGTTTACACTTAGCAATGATGTCACAATTCCACAGTGGTGGAGCAACTGTCACTGCACTAGGAGCATAGAATTCCTATTGCTTCACCTCCTCACCAAGACTTGTCACTGTCAGACTCCTTTTCTGTGGGAAATCTCATTGTGGTCTTAATTTGCATTTTCCTCATTACTATAGGGTTGAGCATCTTTTCTTCAGGTTTATTTTCCCCTCGTATTTCCTCTGCTGTGAAATGCTCGTTCATATCTTTTGCTATTATTTTAATAGTTATTTGTCTTCTTATCAATTGGTAAGAGTTCTTTACGTATGCTGGGTAGTAATGCTTTGTTCGTCATTTGTGCTGGAGTATATTCTCTCAATTTGTGGCTAGTCTTTTCAACAATCAGAAAAAAATTCACTTGGAGGAAGCAGAGACTATGCACAGTGATAAATATTTTAGCACAAACAACAACAAAACATTATTAACATTAACATACTCAAAGAAGAAAAAATATTGCATCCATGAAAAAAGAACAAGAAACTATAAAAAAGGAAGAGTCCAAGAACAAAAAAGGAGCTCTTGGGAACATAAGAGAAATTAAAAAGAAAAAAATAACTCTGTAGTGGTTTGAAGAGATTTCCCAGAATGGAGAACAAAAAGAGATGAAAAAATATAAGAAATGTAGAAGACCAGTCCAGGAAGGCCAATACTGGAATAATTAAGGAGATCCAGAAAGAAGAAAACAGAGAAAATGGAGGTGAGGAAATCATTATTGAGGTAGTTCTAGAAAATTTTCTCCAAACTGAAGATGAATTTTCAGAATGAGAGGACCAACTGTGTGCTCAGTACAACGAGTGGAAATAGATTTACTCCAAGACACACTGAGGGCACAGGAACCTAAAAGCTTCCAGAGAGAAAGAACAGCATTCCTATAAAAGATTAGGAAACAAAATGGGACTGGATTTTTCAACAGAAACTAGAAGACAATGGAGCAAAACTTCAAAATTCAGAAAGAAAATTATTTCCAACTTAGAATTCTATACCTTGTCAAACTATCGATTAAACGTGAGGCACATTTAGAAATGCAAGGTCTCAAAAAATTTACCTAGAATACCCCCTTTTAGAAAGCTATGGGTAGATGTTCCCCCAAATAGGTTTGAGAGTATAGAAAGAGGAAAACAAGGGATCTAGAAGCAAGAGTTTCAATACTTGAGAAAAGTGCAGAGAAGCCTCCAGATGATGGGGAAGGGAGATCCCACAGAGAGAGCTGAGCAGCTGGCCTCAACATCAACAGTCCAGGAGGGAGCCGTCAGAAATCAGTTGGACTTCTTCCCGACAAATAAGTTGGTAGACTACTTAACATAGACGATTGTATTAAGAGGAGATTTACACTAATGAGGGAGAGTTTGGGAATAAGGGATGAATACATAGAAAACTAAGCAAAAAATAAAACAATCAAACAAAAATATCAATTATTAATTCCAGGAAAAACACAGCTGTGCAGGAAAAAATAGTAATCACGGCACACTGCGATAGCATTAATTTTGTTATGATTGCATAAAAATCCTTTCAAGATATGACAGCAAAACAGAGGCAACAAAAGAAAAAATAGATAAATTGGACTACATCAAAAATAAAAACTGTGTATCAAAGGATACAATCAACAGAGTGAATAGGCTACCCACAGAATGGGACAAAATATTTGCAAATCATATATATGTGATAAGGGGTTAATATCCAGCTTATATAAAGAATTGCTACAACTCAACAACAAAAAACCCCCAAACAACTCAATTAAAAAATAGGCAGAGGACATTTCTTTTAAGAAGGCATACTAATGGCCAATAAGCACATGAAATGATGCTCAACATCACTAATCATCAAGGAAATGCAAATTAACACCATGAGATGCCAACTCACACTCATTAGGATAGCTACTATCAAAACAAAGAAAAACAGAAAATAACAAGCGTTGGCAAGGATGTGGAGAAATTGGAACCCTGTGCACTATTGGTAAGAGTGTAAAATGGCACAGCCATTATGGAAAACAGTATGGCAGTTCCTTGAAAATTTAAAAATAGAATTCCTATATGATCCAGCAATTCCACTTCTGGGTATATACCCAAAAGAATTGAAAACATGGACCTAAAGAGATATTTGTACACCCATGTTCATAACAGCATTAGTCACAAAAGCCAAGACATGGAAGCAACCCAAGTGTCCATTGATGGATGAATGGATAAGCAAAAGTGGAATATATATACAATGGAATATTATTCAGCCTTAAAAAGGAAGGAAACTCTGCAAAATGCTACAATATGGATGAAAATTGAGGACATTATGCTAAGTGAAATAAGCCAGTCATAAAAGGGAAAATACTGCATAATTCCACTTATGTGAGGTACTTAGAGTAGTCAAATCCATAGAGACAGAAAGTAGAATGTGGTTGCCAGGGGCTGGGGACAAAGGAGAATGGGGAGTCATTGTTTAATAGGTTCAGAGTGTCAGTTTTGCAAGACCATTACCAAGCAATGGGCCTGCTCTGCTCGCTCAGTCTGAGCCAATTAATCACAACGAGTTAGGGATCGAGAAAGGAAGTTTTAATTCGATTAGCCAGCACAATTGGGAAGATGGCAGACTAAAGCCTCAAAAACCGTCTTCAAAAATTACAGAATCTTGAGGTAGTTATACAGGGAAAATGGGCAGTAAGGAGGGGGTTTCTTTCAGGCATGATGGACTCCAGAGTCTTTCGTTGTTCCATTCTTCTGTCAGCTGTGATGGATACCTTGTAGGTGTGTTTCCCACCTGTGGTCAGCCTGTTCCTGGAAAGAAACTCATAGAACAAAGTTTTAACCTATTAAGCTATTGGGGAGTATATATGTAAGTGGAGGCCATAAATCAGGAGAGCATGTGAATTTTTTAGAGTATGTGCAGAGTAGTCACACAGAGAAGGGGCTGGGGCCATTTAGCATAAGAAGATGGCCTCACTTATGCTCACTCATGAGATGAAAAGAATGCTGTGGATGGATGGTGGTGATGGTTGCATAACAATGTGAATGCACTTAATGCCACTGAACTGTTCACTTAAAAATGGTTAAGACGGTAAATTTTATGTTATGTGTGTTTTACCACAATTAAAAATGATTTAAAAATTTAAAAAAACTTTTAAAATCACATAATCACAACCATATTGGAAGGATGGGTGGGGTTGACCCACAGAGAGATGGGTGTCTGTATGTGCATGTGTTTGGGGTGCTGGGGGTGTGCGGGAGAGCTAAATCCTCATCTTCGTGGTGGGACATCAAAAGATAGTGCCTAAAATTGAAAGCTCAAGAAACAGAAATAAGTGTGTTATTTAGTGACAGGGAACTAAATTCCAAAAGAATCAGCTAAAGGAGTTGAAAGTGTTTGCTTCTGGGGAGAAGGAAAGGGAGGTGGAGAGTGAACGACTTAAGTTTTTCATAACAAGCCTTGTAGAACTATTTGATTCTTCAAAACAGGTGAAGTAAAACTTTGATAAGAAAAAATAAAATAAAAACTAAACCAAAACAAAAGCAAACGGAAAATTGCTGAGCATCCCCTAGAAGGCCCTGTGACTCAGGCAGGGGGCACTCAATGGCACAGGCTGAGTCACAGGGCCTGGCGGCCTCCAAGTCACCTTGAGGAACTCGTCATGGGGGCAGGGCGGGCAGGGCTCCTGCCCTCCATCCTTTCCCGGATTAAGTGGGGGGACCCAGAGCTGATGGCCCTGAGAAAAGGGAGACACATCTGGATGGACAGAGGAGCATTGTTTATTTGCATAAGCACACATTTATTTTAATGTGTATTGGAAATATATAATTAGCATATCAAACCTGTGATTTCATGGAGATTACTGCTTAGGATGAAGCTTAATTTATTAAGTGAAAGGATTTAAAGGAAAATGCTAGGACGACAGTAGAGGAGGTGAGTGGAAATGGAGAAAGTCATTCGAGGGGATGAGAACCACTGGTTGTGGGAAATACTGACCTAGTCCACGCCCTCATGTTAGGGATGGGGACCCCAAGCTCAGAGAGAGAAAGGGACCTGCCCGGTATCCTAGAGCAAGGCAGCAGAGGAGGCAGACGTGACGCAAGCTTCCTGAGAGTGCACAGCCAGGAGGCGGGAGAGCGAGGCTGGGATTATCCTGCTCTGGCTCTGGTCTGCTCTGAAACCCTGACACGCCTTCATCCTCTGAGTTCCTGGTTGTCTTCCTCTGTATAACGAAGGACTTCTGCAGCTCATAATAATGTTCATGATAATTGCAGATAATCGTTATGAAGTGCTTACTATGCACCAGAAACAACAATAACGATAATAATAGCAAACACTTACATAGAGTATACTGTCTAAGGAACACTCTTCTGGGCACTTTTCATATATTAACTTATTTCATCCTCACTAATCCTATGAGACAGTGTGGCAGCCAGTCTCCAAGATGGCCCACAGTGACTGTCGCCTCCTGGCTGTCACACTCCCACACGGAACAGGGCTGACCTGTGTAACCAAGAGGACACTGCAGAATGATGGATGTGGCTTCTGGTGTTAGGTCATAAAAGACACTGTGACTTCCTCCTCGCTTTCTCTGTCTCTCTCTGGGATCGGTCACTGTGGGGAGGCTGGCTACCATGTTGAGAGCACACTCAAGCAGCCTGTGGAGAGATCCCTGTGGTGAAAAACTGAGTGGTCCCGCCAACGGCCAACGTCAACTTGCCAGCTGTGAGTGAGCCAACCCAGGCCCTCCAGCCCCTGCTAAACCTTCAGAAGACCGCAACCCGGCCTGCATCGAGACCCAACCAAGCTGCTCCCAGATTCCTGACCACAGACACTGTGAGAGATAATAAATATTTACTGTTGTTTTAAGTTGCTAAGTTTTGGGGAATTTGGTTATATAGCAATAGATAATTAATACTCTTAGGTAATATTGTCATCCCCATTTTATGGATGAGGAAATCGAGGCACAGAGAATTCAAGTAACTTGTCCCAGGTCACACAGTGAACAAGTGATTTAAACTGTGGCAGTTTGGATCTGTATAAAGTTCACATAATGAATCAGAATCCTTCTTTCACAGAAATGAAGACACTCTGTCTAGTCAGAGAGAGAGAGAGAGGTGGTGTAGTGGTTGGGTTCACATGCTCCACTTCAGCGGCCCAGGGTTCATGGGTTGGGATCCTGGGTGCAGACCTGCACACCGCTCGTCAAGCCATGCTGTGGCAGGTGTCCCACATATAAAGTAGAGGAAGATGGGCACAGATGTTAGCCCAGGGCCAATCTTCCTCAGCAAAAAGAGGAGGATTGGCAACGGATGTTAGCTAGGGCTGATCTTCCTCACCAAAAAAAAAAAGAGAGAGAGAGAGTTACAGAGAGACAGTGACAAAGAGAAATTGGCAATTGGCTTGCAGTACAGCATGAAGGACTCGGGCTAGACTTCTGTAAAGAGAAGGTAGTGGGCGGTGGGAGATCTCTGCTGCCCTTGCAGCTCGGATGTGATTAACTCTGGGCCGCTGGTTTCTGACCCTGGTTGAGCGGGTGATGCAGCTGTGGGTACCTGGGGTTGGGAATCGGACGCCCCTGAGCAGTCTTCTCTCCGGGGCTCTTATCACCCTGCACTGTCACTTTCTGCCCCCAGACCAGAGATCCTCAAGGGCAGGAATGGAGTCTTGTTTATCTGTGCCCCTCACCTAGCACAAGGCCAGCCAGAGCAGGCGTGGGGAGGTGTATGCAGAGGGCCCTCTGGCCCTGGCCCTGGCCCTGGCCCTGGCCCTGGTCCTGGTGAGAATTCATACGGTCACACTTCCCTTTAACAAGTCATCACTGGGGACACAGCAAGGACTAGGATGACCCCGTTTCTGACTTGAGGAGCCAACACTGACAGCCCAGTGTGAGCAGAGTGATTGGGACACACAGTGTTGTGGGAGCCCAGAGGAGCAGGGAAGACCTCTCTGGAGGAGGCTGGAAGGCTTCCCAGAGGAGGAGGCACTTGAGCTGAGGCCCAAAGGATGAACAGAAGTCAGCCAGTGCAGAAGTGTTCTAGACAGAGGGTATAGCCTGGCAGAGGCCTGAAGCTCCGGTTCTTGGGGAGCAGGATAAGGGGGTAGAGTGTGCATGGGGTGGGCTGCTGAGCCTCTGGTGGCTCTGGAGGTGGGATGTGGAGGCTTGGGTGGGGCAGGGTGCCACGCTGACAGTAGGTGGAATGTCACTTGTTTCTGTCTCATGGGGAATTCATTGCACTTGAGGTTGGGTTTGAGGGTTTTCTCTGGAAATCCAGGAGCGGACAAGGCCCATATACTTGAGTCAGCCCAGGATGGAGAGAGAAGACAGGTGAGGACAAGAAGCGATACCAGGCCCTCAGGACCCATTTGGTGTCTGGTGTGTGCTGAGGGCTAGGCTCCCTCCATTTGCCCCTCACTGAAATTAACCAACTTATGCCCTGAAAAATTTCCAGTTCTGCTATCTGGGTTCGAATGCTGGCTCTGTCATTTGCTAGCTGTGTGCCCTCCCCATTCCTTAGTTTGCTCATCTGTAAAATGGGATAAACGTAAGACCTGCCTCGTGGGGATATTGTAAGGACTAAATGAGTTAAAGCATTTAAAGCACTTAAGACGGTGCCTGTCCCCAGCAAGTGTCCAACAAGCATTAGCGATTATTATTACTTGATAAGGTTCCCTTTCAACTGTTTCAAGTATTTACACATCATTTATCTAACGCTTGTTATGTGCCAAGGCTTGTTTTTATCCTCTGGAAACAAGGATGAGGCAGACATAGTCCTCCGAGGGGTGCAGAAACTTTCAGTAAAAGCAGAAACAAACATTGGTCAGATGTGTCCCAGGCCAGGGACCCAGAATGCAGGAGAGCTGGTTGCTGCTCTCAGAGAGTTTGCAGGCTGACTAGGACAAAGGGAAGTGACCCAGCTGGGTGGGGGCTGAGAGGAGCCTGGAGAACCTTTGATGAGGGTGCTGTCGAGGGACAAGGAGTTGCCCATTTTGGCAACTGGAGTGTGTGAGACATGTGAGCAAAGACCCCCTTTGGAGGGGAGGTCAAGGGATGCCTGGGCTCAATCTTTATTCTTTTTTTTTTTTTTTTTTGGTGAGGAAAATTGGCCCTGAGCTAACATCTGTGCCCACTTCCTCTATTTTTCACATGTGGGACGCCTGCCACAGCATGGCTTGATAAGCAGTGCGTAGGTCTGCGCCCGGGATCCAAACCTGTGAACCTTGGGCCACCTGAGCACGTGAACTTAACCACTATGCCACCAGGCCAGCCCCTCAATCTTTATTCTTGAGGGTTGGGAAGTCATTGGGGTTTTGAATAGGGAATTATGTTTGAACTACACGCTGTGCATACATAATCTCATCTAACATAATCCTCGCAACCCTGTGAGTCCTGTCATCATTCCCATTTTACAGATGAGGAAACTGAGCCACAGAGGTTAAGAGAGTTGCCCAAGGTCACACAGCTAGGAAGGGAAGGAACAGACTCACCCAGAGCCTGTGCTCTTCATCTCCCTACCTTGCTGCCTCTGAACTTCAATCCACACGATAATCTTAAAACTGGAAGGAACCTTGGAAATTCCCTGTCTCCCCCATTTTGCAGATGAGAAACTGAGGCTCAGAAATGGGGACTGACTCTCCTAAGACCACAGAGTGAAGGAGGAGAGGCTGAGCTGGGGGTCAATCTGGGCTGCAGGAGGGGCTCCACAGTCCCAGGCATCCTGCTGTCACAGCGGGCACTGCTGTGCTTGGAACAAAATCCAAACTCCTTGCTGTGTCTACAAAGCCCTCCTGTGATCAGGGCCTCACTGACTCCCTCCGACCTCACCTGGGGCACCCACCCTCTCCTCATCACCAGGCTCCAGCCCACCTCAAGGCCTCTGCACTGCTGTTCCCTCCGCCAGGAACGCCCTTCCACCCGATCTTCACGTGGCTGGGCACTGTCTTCGTCCATTCCCTGCCATAACAAAATGTGACAGACTGGGTGGCTAATAAACAACAAAAATTTAATTCTCACAGTTCTGGAGGCTGGGAAGTCCAGGATTAAGGTGCTGAAAGATCAAGACATGTGAAGATTTGGTGTCTGGTGAGAGCCCACTTCCTCGTTCACAGACGGCCATCTTCTCGCTGTGTCTTCACGTGGCAGAACGGGCCCGAGATCTCTCTGGGGCCTCTTTATAAGGGCACTAATCTCAATCATGTCCTAATTGCCTCCCAAAAGTCCCACCTCCAAATACTGTCACATTAGGGATTAGGTTTCAAGATATGAATTTTGGGAGGACACAAACATTCAATCTATATCAGGCTCCTTCTCGCCATTCAGTGAAATGTCACCTCCTCAGAGAGGCCTTCCCTGATCACCTCTCTAAAGTTACCTCTCATCACTCTCCCATCACCCTGTTTTATTTTTCCATAGCAGTTATGAGGATCTGAAATGATCTTGTTTTTAGTGAGGAAGATTAGCCCTGAGCTAACATCTGTTGCCAATCCTCCTCTTTTTGCTGAGGAAGATTGGCCCTGGCTAACATCCGTGCCCATCTTCCTCTACTTTATATGTGGGACGCCTGCCGCAGCATGGCTTGATAAGTGGTGTGTAGGTCCATGCCCGGGATCTGAACCTGCAAACCCCAGGCCGCCAAAGTGGAGTGTGTGAACTTACCCACTACACCACTGGGCCGGCCCTTGAATGATCTTTTTTGTTTTCTTGCGTTTGTGTCTGTCTCTCCCAACTAAGACGTAAGCTGCAGGAGAGCAGGGAGGAACTGCATCTATTTCTACGCAGTATCCCCAGGCCTCGGACAATGCCTGGCACATAGTAGGTGCTCAGTGAGTTTTTGTTGAAAGTATGCCTGCATTTCACTGTCTGCCTGTTGATGGTGTGTCTCCCCGCCAGTCAGGGACCTCACTGGGGCTGGTAGCAGGTCTGATTTACATTGGTACTCTAGGCCCACGACAGGGTTGGCACAGAGCAGGGCTGGCCTTGTTGGATAACCGAATGAACAAAGGATAGAAGGTGGCAATGGCAGGAGCAGCTGCTGCACTCTCTGAGGTCTGCACCTCTCTCCCGTGGGGTGGCCACGGCCATTGTCGAGGGGGCTGCCCTTTGTGGGAAGTAATAGAGCTCAGGAGGCTGCTAATGAGACAGAGTGGCTTCCAGGCCTGGGGCTAACAGCTCCTGAAGCCCCCTTTCCTGCCCCTCTGCCATAGAGGTGAGGGAGCAACAGGGTAGGGGAGAGCTGACCTACACTGGGCCCAGGCACCTGCAAGCCTGCCTCTGTTAGCTGCCAATGCCCTCAAACCTCATTGTCCAAAAAAGGTTATGTGGGTTGGGCCTCGATTATCAGCAGGCACCTAAAATCTAGTCCCAGGTCTGCCCTCTACACTCTGCACCCTGGCATAAGTGAGGCAGGGCTGCTACCTTCCAGAGGAGGGGGCTTCTCATTCATGCAGAGGCAGCAGAGGTAGACAGAGGCCCTGGGTGTGTGTCCGCTACTGGCAGGGATGACGAATCCCTTCTGTGGTGCCCCACGGTCCTGCCCTCTCCATCACAGCAAGAACTAACATGTTGTCCCTGCTGGTCCCCTGCTTGTCTGCCCCTCTGCCTGGCCCCGTGGAGAGTACCGAATAAGGATGGGTGAATAAAGTCTGTGGGCCAGGCCCAAGCCACCTGCCTCACATCCTTGGCCGTGGTCACATGAGTGTGTAACATGCACAGATGCACATGGCTGCATTAACCAGCTACACAGATGTGTAATATGGGGTTGTAGCCAGTGAGGGGTGCAGAGGTCCCGCCCTGCTCCCCCACCTTCTCGATCACACACATCCTGGTACCCCAACCCCTATCTATCACCACTCCTGCTCCACGTGCACACTGCACAGGCCTGTGCACCGGGGAACATCATCTCCCCACCCGCCCAGGTTCACTCCTAGGCATCCCTCAGCCTCCTGTAAGCCTGTCACCTCCTCCAGGCAGCCTGTGCTGCTTCCTCTGGACTGTCTGCTATCTTTGGGTGGCAGGGGCCTCGCCTGGCTCATCCCAGCGTCTGCGGCGCCCAGCACGCGGGCGGGCCCAGAGCAGGGTCACCAAGCGCCTGCTGAGGAAGGAGGGGACCAAGGACGTGAGGGAGGCAGCAGAGGAGGCGGCGGCGGGAGGGGCGTGGGGCGGAGGCGGCGGCGGGAGGGGCGCGCGCGCCGGCGGCGGCCGCCCAGGGCCGGGGCCGCGCGCCCAGCCTGAGCCCGCCCCGCCGCCGAGCGTCACGGAACCTGCTTGAAATGCAGCCGAGGAGCCGGGGCGGGCGGCAGCGGCGGCGGCGGCGGCGGCGGGGGCAGCGGCAGCCCGGCGCCGCGGCGAGGACTCGGCGGGCTGAGGCGCGGCGGCGGGGGCGGCACCGGGTGCGTGGGGCGCGGCGGCCGGAGCCCGGGGCCCGCCATGGGCCGCCCCGAGCGGGGCGCGCTCCGGCCGCTGGCGCTGCTGCTGCTGCTGCTGCGGCTCCAGCATCTCGCGGCGGCGGCGGATCCACTGCGCGGCGGCCAAGGTGCGTGCGGCCGGAGCCGCCAACAAAGCGCGGCCCGGGGGCCGAAGGGCAGGGGGCGGGGGGCGGCGAGGCCCCGAGCCCAGGCCTGGTCGCGGCGCCCGGGTGGATAGGCTCCTCGGGACCCAGCCATCTCTTCGTTTGCCCTCGACCCCCCGCGGCTCCTGTGTCGTGGGCTCTGCCCTCCGGCACCTGCTCGTGGGGGATGGGCGCAGTGGGGGCCTGGCCTGCCGGGAACTTTGCGGGGGGTGGTTATTGATGGTTTCGGGTGGGCTGTGTGATTCTCGCCGTTGAGGTTTATTTGACACGCGCGCTCCGCGGCGGCGGTGAGCGGAGCCTAGCGACTTCCCTGCCTGACAATGCGTTTCCGGGGACCCCTGCGTGTCGCCTTGAAAGAGGGGCTGTGTGCCAGGGGGATGTGCCCGCAGCGCCCACTGTGGGTGTCCTGGCGTGTTCGGGGTTCCCTGTGGGCTGTGTCTGCGTGGATCTCTGACTGTGGGCCGAGTGTGCGGGTGAGTGTGTCTGAATGGGAGGTATACCTAAGTCGTGTGACACCGACCGTGTGTGCCTAGTCTCCTACCATGGAGCAGCCCGCCATCCCAGGAACCCCCACCATCCTGCCCTCCTTCCGGATCGAGGGTGCCCGAGGCCTCTGGGGCCCTTGGCTCCAGCATCGCCCCCTTTCCTTCATCCTAGTAGATCCCTCCCCGCGGCCAGGACTGCATGGCCCGCGCGGATCCGGCTCATGCCCGCTCTCCCCCGCGCAGGGCCGGTCAAGGAGTGCGAAGAGAACCAGTTCCGGTGCCGGAACGAGCGCTGCATCCCCTCCGTGTGGAGATGCGACGAGGACGACGACTGCTCGGACAACAGCGACGAGGACGACTGCCGTGAGTGGCCGGCCGGGAGGGAACGGTGGGGGGCGCCAGGCTCAGCGCGCACGTGGCTGCAGCCGCCGCCGGGCCAGATGCGTGGACCTCATCGCCGGAGCCCGCAGCCGGGAAGCCAGCTGGGCGCCGCCTCCCTCGGGGCTGAATGGCTCTTAGCGACACGGCGGGAGCTGGGCGGCCGGCGTGTCCTAATGGGGCCGGAGGCGGAGCGCGGGGCGGCGTGGCCCGGGAGAAGGGCGCGCCACGCCCGGCAGGCAGGGCCGGAACTGTGGGCGGGGACTCGGCGGTCCCTGCACGCGTCTAGCTTTCTGCGGTCGGGCCCTCCGGGACTCCTGCCTCGGCCCCACCGAACGCACGCCTGCTTCAAAGTTCCACGCAGCTCCGGGCCTCGCGGCACTCCTTTCCCTGCTCGGTCTGTGAATGAATGGGCTCCCCGGGGCCCCTGATTGGCTGGGCGAGGACCACCCCATAGGCCCCCGTGGCCGGAGCGGCCAATCGTGGAGCGGGCGTGCGTGCAGGTTTCCGGCACCCTGGGCGCAGGGGCCCCGCCCCGGCCACACCCCCGCGCGCATCCCCCGGGAAGTAGGTGCCGCCGAGGCCCGCTGCTTTTCTGCATAGTCACCGTGAAGACCTTTTTGTGCCACCCTGGTTAGCCGACCGCGCTCTCCTGCCCGCCCTGCTCGGGCATGAGTCATGGGGCAGACCAGGAAGGAGGGGGCCAGGAGGAAGAGTTTGTTTCCTGGAAGGGGCCCCGGGATCCCGAGGCCGCGCGTGAACCCCCGCCCGTGTGCGGGCCGCCTCGGCTGGGTGTGATGTTTGTACACGCGGGTGTGACCGCCTTGGGAGTTCTTTCTTGGGGTGCGCCGTCGCGGATGTCTGTGGGACAGGGTGCAGTTAATGGGCAGTTGTCGCCGTGGAAGGAGTGTAGTTCCAGGAACAGAAAAACAGGACGCAGGCAGTCATTCATTCCTGGTCCCTGAGCGCACGCTGTGTGCCGGGCGCTGGGGCACTTTGGGGAACAGCGCACCTGCAGGCCGGGGAGCACAGGGTCTACGGGGGGAGGGGGGCAGACCCACAGCTCCACACAGTGCGGGGAGTGGGGCGGGTATCTGGACAGGCATTGTCTGTGGAGTCCTCGAGGTTTTTTTCTGGGTTTGCTAGTCAGCCTCCGGGTTCACTCTCTCAGACCCAACCGTGAGTGGGCTGTGACTTGGCCACATCCTTCCCTCCCGCCTCAGTCTCCTCACCTGATCGCTGGGCTAGTGATTCCTGCCCTGGTTTTGAGGACCAGTTCTAGTGAGGCGATTGGAAGTAATGACTGATGTGCTGACTGTCAGCTGTGTGCCAGGCCCTGTGGGGAGTGCTTGTCTTATATAAACCCTTCAGTCCTCAGAACGGTCCTGCTGTACAGACGAAACCAGCCGAGGCGCGGGAGATTAGGTCGCTTGCCCCGCAGCTGTGGAACTGCGAAGTAAGAGCTTGAATTCCAGCATCTGACTCCAGAGTTCTTAGCCTAATCGTGACCCTGACCGTTCCCCGGTGCTACTGGGGTTAGGAAAATGGCTGTGCCAGGGTGGAATATTAAAGCGACTCTCATCACTGGGAGTTGTTCTTCTGTGGTCCCCTCATAGAGTGGGTGCCGAGGATGAGGCAGGGAAATAGAAACTGTGCATTTCTGGGCCGGCCCCGTGGCTTAGCGGTTAAGTGCGCACGCTCTGTTACTGGCGGCCCGGGTTCGGATCCCGGGCGCGCACCGACGCACCGCTTCTCCGGCCATACTGAGGCGGCGTCCCACATACAGCAACTAGAGGGATGTGCAGCTATGACATACAGCTATCTACTGGGGCTTTGGGGGAAAAAAAAAAAAGGAGGAGGATTGGCAATAGAGATGTTACCTCAGAGCCGGTCTTCCTCAGCAAAAAGAGGAGGATTAGCATGGAGTTAGCTCAGGGCTGATCTTCCTCACAAAAAAAAAAAAAAAAAGAAACTGCATTTCTGGGCTAGTTTTACCTTATCTCCCTGACTCTATATAACAGTCTTGTGAGGGGGACTGTGAGGAGCAGAAGTTTGTCTTGTCATCCTGTTTGTAGATGAGGACGCTGGCTCAGAGAAGTTGAGTGATTTGCCCAAGGTCACACAGCCAAGTGTCATAACTTGGTCAGGATGTCCGCCTGCCTCCTAGTTCAGGGGCACTGTTGGCTGCGGTGGGGAGTGGGGTGCAGAAGGACCCAGGGGGGTGATCCAGGGACTGGAAAGCCACACTCTGAATCTTGGGCCTGTGGCTTTTCATTTCCACGCGAGGCTCTGGGCAAGATGGAGGAGTGAAGTAGGGGGTGGCTGGGTGACCCCACATGGGACCAGGGAAGCCTGATGGTCAGTCTGGGCTCCTGCTTTGGGTCTGAGATGGAGGGGCGGAATCATAGGCGCAGAGTTAGTGAACAGAAGCAAATGAGGTTGCGGGCGTGGAGGGGAGGGGGCTTTGCTGTTGGTCCCGAGTATCGGTCCCACACGGCTTTACTTCCTGGGCCTGCTTCCTCACCCGCCACGTGGGGGTGGCTGCTCCTGCCCTGGGAAGTCTTCCCACAGGGCTGGCGAGGAGAAGGGAACAGGTGAGTGTTCCCCCCAACAAGGTCTTTTGAGAGGGACCCCTGGGAGCCACAAAGAGAAACCTTGAAGGAAGGGGGTGGGGGCTTCGGGCAGCTGTGTTGGGCCAGGTGTTCGAAAGTGGTCTTTCCTCACCCCTTCCTTCCCCATCTGGGGAGTTCCCCCCATCCTGGGCCGCCTTCTCAAACTGCATTTCTTCAAACTGTCCTCCGCTCGAGGCTGTTGGCTCCTCCCAGCCTTATATCTGACCCCCTCCTTTAGCACTCCAACCCTTCCACTCCGAGAGAGGGCCTGAGCCGCCCCACCTCTGTACCTCTCTGGGCCTGCAAAGTGGGGATTGCAGTTTGTAAGTGAAGTCTGTGTGAGGCAAAATGACTTCAAGCTTCCAAAGGGGCCAGAATGCTGCCGGTGAATACTGAGAGCCCATGGAGGTGGAGGGAGGGAGCTTGTATGTTGAGGAAGCCAAGGAAGGCTTCCTGGAGGAGGAGGCAGCTAAGCCAGGCCTTGAAAGAAATACCATTCCCTCAGGGCTTACCATTTAAAAATAGGTGGTACGGTCCCCATATTATAGAGGAGGAAACTGGGGTTCAGAGAGACTCCCCCAAAGTCCCACAGCTTTTCAGCGTTGGAGCTGGAACTCAAACTAAGACCTTCTAAATCCTAATCCTCATCCACAGCGAGTGGGACTTGGCCCTTTGGAGACACGAATAGAGCTGGCAGGATGGGGAAGGGAAAGGCTCCTGGGGCTTCAGTTCCCTGCTCAAAGGGCCTTCAAAGTGGAGGAAGGGGCTGGAAGCCAGAGGGCCAAGCCCAAGGAAGCCCAGGGGCGGCCCAGCCAGGGGAAGTGGGGTGGGATCCCTGGCTGTGGACCTGGGTCACGTAGGCCAGCTGGCCCCTTGGCCTCAGTTTCCTGTTGCTCCTTGGTGTCGGGGGCAGAGACGGGGGTTCCGGTCCCTGGCCAGCCCTTGGCTCCCAGGGCAATGACAGCACCAGTGGACACGTACTGAGCACTTGCTGTGGAGTGGGCGTTGTGCTGAGACCTTCCGTGCGTCACCTCGTGCTCCTCGCGTCTGTGAAATGGGGCGGCTGCAGGAAGTACCTGCATCACCCCCTCTTACAGAGGCGCAGAGGGGTTCAGGAACTGGGCCAACGGCATGTGGTTTTTAAGTGAAATTGCTGGGGTGTGAATGCAGGTGCCCGCTCTGGAACCTGCGCTGCCTCGAGCACTAGCTGGTGGCCTCGGGCAGGTCCTCCCAGGCCTGTGTTTCCCCGTCTGGAGATGACATCCCGCCCCGGCTCTGGGAGGCTCTGTACTTCTCTTTGTGGATGGGCTGGGTGGACAGGTGGACCGGTTTTGTGCTCAGATGCCTCTACCTTGTTCAGGCTTCTTTCGGCTGCCCTCGTTCCCCCGGCCCCGTCGCCCTGCCTCCCAAGTCTGATAAAGAGTGGCCACGGCGAGTTCTGCCGTGGCTGAGAGCTCATTAGCTGGGCAAGGCCAGGCTGCAGGAGTGCTGAGGCCTGCTGGGAGGCAGCCGTGTAAATAATGAAAGCTCGGCCGCAGCTCCCAGCTGGAGTGCTACCCGCTTCTGGCCTTCAGGGCGCCGCCTGGCCTTGGCCCCATTCTCACACCCCAGCCCCCGGGCCCAGCTGCATCTCCTTTCTTGGATGGAGTCATCAGACAGATAGTGCTTCTCCTCTCTGAACCTCAGTTTCTTCATCTACCCAGGCGACTCCACCATTCAGTCTTCCTGAGGCTCCCACATACCCATAGGTTAGAGTCAGCTTAGATGCCTCTGCATTTGGCCCTCTGTAACCAGCTGTTGCCTACTCCCCTCCAGCCTCTTCCTGCCTCTTTCTATGAGCGTGTGACACCAAACTGTAGCTTCCCTCACACTCTGGCCCTGCTACTGCTTCTCACCTCCAGGTATTTGCAAGTGTCATTCTGTCTGCCTGGAATACCCTTTCTGCTCTCTCACCTGGCTACCTTCTTTTTATCTTAGAAGATTCAGCTCAGGTGTCACCTCCTCCAGGAAGCCCTCCCTGCTACCATCTCTGCCCAAGGCTGAGATACAAGAGTCGAGAGAGGGGACTTAGGGACCTATGTTGAAATCACAACTCAATGGGGCCCTGAATCAGACATACCTGGTCACCTCTGGCTGAATGGCCTTGGGAGTGATAACAGTTTCTCCCTCCTAGAGATGTGAGGATTAAATGAGGTGATGGGCCTGGTAAGCAGTGGGTGTTCAGTGGATGGCAGTAGGTCTGATCGTTGTTGGAGGGAGGAGGTTCCAGGTGCTAGGTCCCTGACTGTGAGACCCCCTGCTTCCCCTGCCCCCATTTGTTAGTCAGATGTCTGAAGGCTCCTGCAGTGGGGGGTGCTTCAGCCGGGGGGTTGCCCCGCCACAGTGGAGGTGGCCCCAAGATGGACCTGGAAGTGAGAAAGGTGTCCAGGGAGGGTCTGAGGGAAGAAATGAGTCAAACAGGCCAGGTTGGTCTCAGTGACTGAGAGGCCTGGGACCCGGAGAGGGGCCGAGGAGCGCTCTCCTCAGGCCATGGGCTTGTCCCCAGGCTGGTTGTCCTGTCTGGCCTTGCACCCTTTCCTCCTGGCTGTTGCTGGGAAGGGGAGGAAGCCCCGCAGCCCCCGGGGCTCTGCCCAGCAGGCTCCAAGCCTCCCTCTTCTCTAGGCCCAGGTCTGTGCCTCCAGGGCTGGCCCCGCAGGCCTTGGAGTGTGTGCAGAAGACTCTCCCGTGGGCCTTCCCACCTGATCTCCTGGGACAGAGTCCCCTCCAGGAGCCCCTCCGGGAGGCTTTCTCAGGCCTGCTGGGGTCCCCAGTGCAGCAGTCCTCCGGGCTGGTCAGCTTGTCCTCCCCAATTGTCTGCAGGCGGCTGACGTGACAGTTTTCCCTCCTTGGGGAAATAGCAGCAGCAGGTGAAGCCAGAGAGAAGCCGCCGGGGAGAGGGTGAGGAGAGCGAGGGCCCAGAGGACTGGCGGAGCAGGGGTGCGTGTGGACTCGTCTATATCCCCCTGGAAGGGATGTGAGCACGTGGAAGCTTTCCTGGCCTCGGGGTTGGTAGTCACACGCCCAGGCCTGTACCGCCCCCCGGAAGCCAGTCCTGGGCCTATGGGAGGGTGTGGGGCTGTGTTCTGGGGGCTGTGGAGCCAGGCCCGGGCCCCAGTTCTGAGCAGCAGTAACACCTGTCCCGCAGGTGCCCGCACATCCAGATCACCCAGTCTTCGAAGGCCTAGTGGAGTTGCCACCCCCCAGGTGGCCTTCCCTGACCCCTCGTCCTCCAGCCCCCCAGTCCCTGAGCTCCTACAGCATGTCCTTGTTCTTCCCTCAGTCTCTGCTCCTCCTCCGTGCTGTCCACTCTGCCAGCCTTGTGCTGGGCACTAGGGATTCCAAAAGAAATCATCCCGAGGGAATTACTAATAACAGATATTGGCTGCTTACCCCACACCTGGCACCGTGTTGGGCAATTTGCATTCATTAGCTTTGCTACTCACAGCCCTGTGAGGGCTGTTTTCTTATTATTCCCATTTTAAAAATTATGAAACTGAGGCTCAAAGAGGAGAAGTGACTCTTAAGCCGAGGTCATGGCTCTTAAGTGGTAGAGCCAGGATTTGACCCAGGTCTGTCTGCTCTGGGGCCTGGACTCTTCCTCAGGCTCTTCCTCCCGAGCTCTCTCCGTCCACCCTGTGGGGGCAGAGGGCCTGGGGCTCTGAGGGTGTGGAGGAAGTGGGTGAGTGGCTGCAGTGTCCAGCACTGCCTCCCTGGGCTACAGGTTTCTGGCCTGGGGGGTGTGGCTGGGAGAGACCCTCTTCTCTGGAGACCCCACAGCCCCAACACAAGGCCCCGCTTGTCCAGCCTCCCGTGGGTGTGACCCTCCACAATTTCCAGAGGCCTCTCTTGGCCATTGCCTGTGAGGTGGTGATTACTCTTTCAACTGCACAGATTAGGGAAACTGAGGACCTAACAATATGTTGCTGATGCAGGTGACCTCAAGGAGTGTCGGCCCCAGTCACTCTAGGAGTGTCATTCCCTCATTCCTGTGGGAATTACCATCATTCCTCCAGAAAAGTCCAAGAGCCCAAGGCATCAAGAGCATCCAAAGTGTGGTCTTCATTTCTCTGAACCCCCATGCCATTCCCTGACTCTGGGTCTTGGCGCGTACTTTCCCCTCTGCCTGATTGTCCTTCCCTCATTCCTACTTATCCTTCAAAACCCAGCTCATTGCCACCTCCGTGAAACCTTCCCCATCTTCCTGGTGTGATGTAACTGCTCCCGTGTCCGGATGCCCATGGCTTTGTGCACCCTTGTCCTACCCATCGTAGGAGCTCCAGGTTGCTCAGGACTGTCTGAGCAGTTTGAGGTGGGGGACCACAGGACCACAGGCCTGGCACAGAGGAGGCATTTGGGGGATGGCGTGTGAATGAGTGAACGGGACTGAGGAGACGTCACCCACTTCCGAGGGTGAGAAGCTGATACTGGTCAGATGTGGGGGGTCTAGGGGCTCCTGAGGGGCCCTTGAGGCTGGAGAGGGAGCTGGGCATCCTTTAGGGACCGTAGCCAGGCCCCCTCTTGTGAGCTGGGTCACCTGAAGCCCAGAGAGCACCAGTGAGTTAGAGGTGGTCACACAGCCTGGGCTGCCTCCCTGCACATGGGGTTCTCAGCGCTCACCCTCAAACGTGGGAGCTTTTCCAGCCCCAGGCTTCAGAAGGTGAAACCAAGGCCCTGGTGGCTGGAAATCGGCTCCAGGTGTCAACGGGGACCCATTCTCAGAACTCGGGTGTCCTCCGTTCCGCAGCAGGATTCAAGTCAGAACAGTAGGCTCCCATCCCCCGCCCGCTGCCACACTCACCCGCCACCCTGCCCTCTCTCCTCCCTGCGGGATCAGGGAACGAGGTATTCTTGGCCAGGCACAGGCTCCTGCCCACAGAAAGGGCTCTGGGCTCCCACGCTGGGGGACCGCAGGCCACCACGCCCCTGGTTGGGCCCTGCCTGCCTGCACCCGGGCTATTGGGAACTCACCTATGATAATAGTGTCAATTGTAATAAGAGTTCATGAGCGTGTCCCCTGCTGGGGGCTTGCTCGAGCAGGACTTCCATCAGCCAGCGCCTTGAAGAGCCATCACTGCCCTTCACAGAGGAAGCAGCCAACAGTGAAGTCACTTGTTCCAGACGGTGGCTGGTCAGTGGCAGGAGTGGGCCACGCCTGTCTGGCTGCAGTCTGAGGCAGGCGAAGGGAGACAGGCATTCACACATCCCCGTCATAACAACAGTGTGAGTGTCTGCGGCCCTCTGCCCCTGCCAGGGGTGTCCGGCTCCCCCTGAGCAGCTCTGGCCCCTGGGTGCCCTCAGGCAGGAGGTGGGCCCCTTGGGCAGCAGTTTTAACTATCAGCCATGCTCGCCCTGGCTCCTCTCACCAGCTGCTGTGTGTCACAGGCCCCAGGAATAGCCCCTCAGCCAGGGTGGTTCAGGATGGGGCCCCGACTGTGAGCTCCCCGCCTGCTGTGCCTGGTCTGACCTCTGTGTCCCTGGCAGGGCCCAGCTCAGGTGCCTACAACCCGGCCGCTTTGGGGGTACAGAACCCAGCATACTGTTCGTCCCCTTGGGACATCCTTGGTGACTGGGAGAGTCGCTCAGAGAGGCAGGGCTCTGGAGCTCCAGGTCCACGCAGTTCCCGTGACCCCCCCATCGCCTCCACACACCTGCCCCTTGGAACGTGGCAGGACGGACAGCCCCAAAGCCTCTTGGGACTGTCAGTCCGGGAGTCCACGGGAGTGGTCCTGTGGCCACCCTCCTCCTCTGGTCACTGGCCTTGATGTGCCACAAGGGACTTTATCCCAGCCACTCTGGAGAGTGTTTCCAGCCCTCTCAGCCTGTTAGAACCATAGTGTTTGTGTGTCACAGCCATCCTGGGAGGAGGATAGTGCAGGACCTAGTTATCATCTCCCTTTTCCTGATGAGGAATTGGAGGCCTGGGGGCCAGCCCGGTGGCACAGTGGTTAAGTTTGGTGTGCTCTGCTTTGGCAGCCTGGGTTCACGGGTTCACATCCCAGGCACAGACCTACACCACTCATCAAGCCATGCTGTGGCAGTGACCCACATACAAAACAGAGGAAGATTGGCACAGATGTTAGCTCAGGGCTAATCTTCCTCACCAAAAAAAAAAAGGGGGGGGGAATTGGAGGCTTGGGGACGGCTGGGGCTTACCCAGGGCCACACGGTTTTTGTTGGTGCTGAAGCTAAAACTCACTTCAACTGATTTTATTTATTTATTTTTCCAATGGCAGTAATTTTCTCTGATTATATAAAAGTAATTTCATACTTGTAATAAAAAAATCATAGATAATACAGAAAAGTGAAAAGAGGAAGGTAACAGTCAGCTGGGGTTATACCACCCTGTCAGCAGCACATCCTCCCAGAGGTTTTTCTCTGCATGTGAGCTGGTGTGCATGAACACGTTGGTTAATTTTTTAACAAAAATGAGGATGTGTTATGACAGTTGTTTTCTCCTGACACATCCACGTCTTTCCGTGTCAATAACTGTAGATTCATATCATTGTTTTCAAGGGCCAGATCGTATTCCATTGCGTGAATCTTCCATAACTTGATGACTCAGTCTCCTGTTGATGGACGTACGTTTAGTGCGTTCTGTTTTTTTTTTCCTATTCTATGTAGTGCTGGGGTGAACATCCTTGTACTACACCTCTGTGCGTTGGTCTGATTCCTTCCTTAAGATAAATTCTGAGGAAAGGCATTGCCAAGCATGTGCATATTCATCCTCGCCATGTTGCTCCCTCTCGAGGAGACGTTTGCCGCCTCACAACTGCACCCCTAACTCCCCATGGCCCTTCCCAGCCAGGCAGGCAGCCCACAGGACCTCGCTCTTCCTTGAGCACAGGGCCACCTCATCCTGGCCGCGTGGGGCAGACAAAGTAGCCACAGCCAGGTCGTACAGAGCAAAGCAAAGAGAAAGGACAACTGTGTTCTGGCCCCAAGGACTCCCCACCCCCACCAAAGAAGTCAAAAGGCAACAAAACTGGTCTTCATTCTTCTCAAGAAATTTGTAGCATCCATCTCCTCCACAGCATTATAATGGTTGTTCTGTCTCTGCCCCTGACTTGCTGTGTGACCCTGGGCGCGTGGCTCTCCCTCTCTGAACTTTGTTTCCCCTTGACCCATTGGTCCTTGCTCCACTGCACTGCAGCCAGCACCTGAGCAGATTCCTTCTCCCTGGAGCTGGGCTCAGGGCCGGTCCTGGCCTGGGGGTGGGGGTGGGGGTGGGGGGGCTCCTTACTGCCTAGTGAGGGTTGGTAGGAGTGTAGCTAGCTTGGTAGCTGGATTCTGGGCAGGCAGATGGAGGGTAGCTGGACTTTTTAGGGTCCACTTCCAGAACTCGGCCCTGAGGCCCGGGTTCCTTGGCCACTTTCCTTTCTGCCTTCTTCCTGTGCCCGTGATTGGGGTGGATGCAGTGAGCGATGCAGAAAAGTGGTGTCAGGCCCACCGCCCCCACGGCCCACTAGCTGGGGTCCCTGGCGTGGGCCTTACATTCTGAGCTTTAGATCCTGGTCTGTGGAGCAGGATAAGGAGCCCAGCTCTCAGAGTGTGCAGGCTGATGTCAAGTGTTCTGCCCAGAACCCAGCCCTGACAGTGAGCATCCGCGTTCCCTTTCCCAAGCCCGTGACCCCTGCACAGGGACGGCCGAGTAGAAGGGACCATCAGCAGCTTTTCTCCTCCTCCACCAAGGACACAAGAGGGCAGCTGCTGAAATAGCAGCAGGAGAGATGTAGGTCAGCTGGCCAGGCGGGAGGCCATGGCTGCCTGGGAGAACAGCAGCTCTCGGATTGGGAGGGATGTAGGAATCATCTTGTCCCTCTCCCGTCCGCATTGGGGGCCCCACGGTGGCTGCCTCCCAGGTGGCCTGGGGGAACTGGTTAAGCAGAGGGAGCCAAGGAGAGCTGCTTAACCGGCCCTGCCTGGCATGGTTAGTTATCCAGGTTGACATCAGAGAGTTGGCAGCTGATGACAGGCTGGAGGGCCCCGTCAGGCCCAGGTTAAGCTGCTCAAGTGAACAGCTGGAGGCCAAGGGTGGGCTTTCCTGGTGGCGTGAATCCAGGGACATTTGGGCTGGTGCTCCTTCCTCCTTCCTTCACTTCCTGGACCCCGAGCTGCCATCTGCTGCCCTCTCACCCTCAGAGCCCTCTCTCAGCCACATGCATCAGCACAGGTGCGTGTGCAGGGGGTGTGTGTGCTCGAGGAGGGGGTGTATACCAGGAGGAAGGTGATTCTTCTGGACACACGAAGGCTGCAGGGCCAAGGTGACACTCTTCCTCCCACGGCTGCTAAGGGCAGCCGAGTCGGGCCAAAGCCACAGCCCCCCACTGGGCTGTTTGTGGCGGGGAATTATTTGTAGCTGGAGAGGCGCCAGTAGTCTCTGTTCCCAGCCTGCCCCCCCCGCCCCACCCCCCACCCCTGCAGCCTCTCCCCACCAAGCCTCAGCCTGCAGCCTGCGGACGGGCCCTCACCCCGCCCGCCCCCCAGAGGGCTGAGGTGGGTATACACTCTGTGGCCCAGGGGCCATCGGCAGGTCCCTGCCCCTCTTGGGGTCTCTGCTCATTGGGAGTGGGGGCATCTCCAGGCCCCTCTCAGCCCTAGTTCTCTGGGATTCTTTTGTTTTCCCCTGAGAGCCAGGGTGAGCTGAAGTCCGCCACTGCTAGGCCCAAGGTGTGGGGGGGTCCAAGGAGCAACCCTGTCCCCTGAGGCCCAGGGGGCCCAGAGCAGGGAGCAGAGGCTGTGAAATCCAACTCCTCACACAGGGGACATGGCCTAAACTGTATGTGCGAAGCCTGAACCAACTGTTTATAGCAGAACCTACATCCATGCGAGGGTTTCTGCCTGTTTATTTTTTGCTGAGTCCGACCAGGCCGATTCTTTAATACCTGTGAGCAGCCAGAGCAGACTTGATGTCAGTTGCAAGGGGGACACTGTCTGTGTCCCTTCCCTGTCCCCTTCCCCCGCCTGCCACGACTGCCTGCTTCTCGAGGGTGCGGGGACAAGCGTGGCCTCCCAGTGTCACCAGACCGGGGTTTCCACTGTAGTCCTTCCACATCCTAGTTGGCCTGTGGCGAGTCCCTCGAACTGGGGCCTCGGACTCCTGCTCATACACGTGGGTAATGAGCAACTCCTGGCCCATGTGAAGTCCTCGAGACCTCGCTGGGTCAGTGGAGCCAGTCGGTTCTTCCTACCCCAGGGATGGGGCCACACCAGGGCGCAGAGGTCTGTCCGCCCCCGCCCGTGTGGTTGCAGCCCCTGTTCTCTTCACCACCTCCTCTCCCAGACCCCTGCCACACTTGCAGATTCTGTACTGAGTTCTCCCCCCGGGAACAGAGGCCTGAGCCCTTGTCGCTGTTGGTTACTCGAACCCCATTGAGAGCCGGTCCCCCCAGGCTCTCTGCCCCACCGCACCAAGAACCGGGTGGCCTTGCCTTGTCACCAACTTGCTGAGTGACCTGGGCAAGTCTCTGCTCCTCCCTGGGCCTCAGTCTCCCCACCTGTCCTGGGAAGGAGTTAGGGTTGGATCAGGAGTTTGAGTCACTTTGGGCAACCTTTGAAATTCAGATTCCCTGGCCGCTGTCCAGGCCTGACTCCAAACCTCTGCCTGCTGTGCAGCCAAGTGGGAGCCACAGACATGAAGACCCCCAGGACCCCCTAACCTCTGACTGCTCCTGCACACACAGCCTCACCCATGAGAGGCTCCACCATGACACAGATGACACAGGGCCTCTAACCAGGCTGCTGGGGAGAGGTCCATACTTTCCCGCTTCCTGGCTGTGGGACCCTGGGCGGGTTACTCACCTCTCTGAGCACGTGCCTCATCTGTAAAATGGAGCCGTCAATACCTAACCTTCAAGGTGGCTGGACGACCATGTGAGTTAATTTACGAGGAGTACTAAGAGCAGTGCCTGGCACACGATCGGTGCTCAAGTCCAGATTCGCTGGGCTTATTTTGACCTCCTTCTCTGAACCTCCATCTCCCGCCTGTCCTTCAGCCTCCTGTGCGGGCTGCTGCACTGATGGGTGGAATGGGAGGGGTAGGGAGCCCCCCAAAAGGCTCTTTGTCCCCCCTTCTTCCCGTGGCCCCAGGCCATAACTTACTGTCCTAATTTAATTAGGAAGAGTTCTTCCGGGAACCTCGTTAGGAAATGAGCCCAGAGCCTCGGGGACCTCTGGGGAGGTGGGGGAGGTGCAGGAGGAGGTTGCATTGTGTCTGACCCTGCCCAGCCCTTGGCCCTGTGCCCCAGAAGATAAGGGAGCTTGGTCCCTTAGAGGGGAGGACGCAGACCTGTGACATGGAGCGTGGGCAGCCGGAGCCTCCATCCTCTGTCCCCTGCCCAGCTCCGGCCTCATGTCCCCTGGTTGGGGGAGGGGAAGGTTGAGAGAGGAGTCTTCTCTGGTTCTGCCCCACCCACCCCCAGTGCCTGTTGTCCCTGGCCTGGCAGAGCAGGCCTTAGTGAATGTGCGTTGAGTGAATGAATGAGTGAGCTGTGGCTCTTAGGGCTGGAGCAGCCTCCCCAGTGGGCCAGTGTGTAGCCTCCCCACCCCCATCCCAATGCAGGAATTCCCTCATCAGCAGGGGGTGGAGTGGCGGGTGTCCAATGTCTGCTTGAATGCCTCCAGGGACAGGGAGCTCACTAACCAAAAGATAGTTTCTTGGACACCTCTTCCTGTTAGAAAATGTCTTCCTTTCAATCACAGATCTGCCTCCGGTGACTCTCCTGCCCCCCTCTGGTCCCAGCTCTGTTTCTGGGGCCTCTGCCTCCTGCCTTCACCACAAGCCTGTTCTGTGTCCCTTACTGGCCTGTGATAGCTGACATGCTGTGTGGCTTCGGGTAAAGCCCATTCTCTCTTGGGCTGCTGCTTCTCAGGGCCTGGTGGGCTGCACATGCTTGGGCTCTGTAAACGCTGCCTGCCCCTGTAACTGCAGCCCCCTTCCCAGGGAAGTGGAGGGTGCCGTGCCTAGAGGTAAAGGTGACATCTCGATAGACAGCTTGGTCTCCTGGTGAGCAAGATGGCAGTGCCCAGACCCTGTGATGACCTGCGGCCCAGCACACAGGCACTGGGGGGCTGTGGATAGACCTCTTGTGCCCTGAGACCAGTGCCCAGCATGAGCATTGCCCAGGCCTTGGTCAGGACTCTGGGAGTCATTGCAGCCCCTCTCCCCCTCTCCTCTGAAGGCTGCCAAGTCCTTGGATTCCTCCCCTGCCACCTGCCAGGTCCTTTCCCCATCCTTCTGTGGCCCCCCCTGGACACTGCAGCACACCAACCTGATCTCTCCCTCCATCTGTCCTCCGCTCTGCAGCCGAGTGCTCTTAGACATGCAGAGCTGTGTCCCGCCCTTGCTGAGCATCCTACAGTGATGTTCCCCACTCATAGGATCAAGTCTGCTTGCCTGACATTCAAGGCCCTTCAAGACCTAATACGCACCTGGCATCTCTCCAGCCCCAGACCTCACCATCCACATGTGCCCCAAACCCCATGACTCGATGCTCCAGCCATACCCTAAACAAGGAATAATGCCGCAGGGATCACACTCTCACATGTGGTTCTCTCTGCCTGGAAGGCCCTTCCTCTGCCTGTCCAACCACACTTTACCTCAAGAGTCACCATTTCCAGGAGCCTTCCCTGCCGGGTGGGTCAGAGCCTCCTCTGGGCTCCCCTGTCCCTGTGTCTCCCTCCATCTCTGCCCTTGCCACTCTGCACCGGGATGGTCTGATTAAGAGTCTGCGGTTCACACCAGACCACGGGCCTCAGGGGGAGGAGGCAAGGGGACCTGGCCAGGGCCTGCGGAGGAGGGAGGAGGAGAGGAAGAGGGGTGTGCTCTCTAACTTTGCATATGCCCAGTGCCCCTCCCACCCTGTGCTGTGTTTCTGCTCCTCATGCTGCGTGTGCCGGGCGTGCGTGTTTCTGTGAGTCCCGGGGAAGCGCCTGGTGTGGATGGGAGCCTTGAGTCCGAGCTCCAGCCTTCACTGCAGTTCAGTTCTGTGCCAGTGCCCCGCCAGGACCGGGAGGCTCTGGAGAGGGAAAAGCCAGGCCCTGTCTGCTGAGTGTTGGCCCCCTAACTCAATGAGCGACCTTGGGCAATTGGCTTCCCTTCTCTGAACCTCAAGTTTGCTTGGCTGTGAAGGGGGTGAAGGACCCAAGACCCCTCCTCCTCTTCCTTGGGCACATCTGTGCTGTGATTGGTGTCAGACGGGGCCCCACGGGACCCGAGACTGCAGCTAGACCAGAACTTCCTCTCCGTCGGGCCTCTGGGGCCTTGACCAAGCTTCACAGGTGTGGGGAGTGAGCAGGGTTTTGCTCTCTGTTCAGTGAAAACACCCACCCCCGCATTTGCCCAGCACTTAGGTGTTGCCAAGTGTCTACTCCCCGGTAGGGTGACCAACTCGGCCGGGTTTGCTGGGAACTGTCCCAGTTTTAAAACTAAAGGTCCTATGTCAAACGAAACATTGACCAGTCGCCCTGCGCCCCGCAGACTCTGGCCGCTGCCCCTCCAGGCCTGCAGCAGGGCTTCCCCCTTACCTATGGGCCACGGTGCCAGTTGTGCAGGGCTCACTTAAAAAAAAGGGAAAAGCTGATTTCTTTCCCACATTTTGGGAGAAATAGAGCCTCTTGAAAGATCTGGAAGAGCCAGGGCCAAGCATCCTGGTTGGGGTGCTGGCATGGACAGGGCCAGGATGCCTGGCCATTGCTCCCATCCAGCCTCTGACACAGCTGTGTGACCACTCTCTGGGCCTCAGTTTCCCCAACTCTGCCCTGCTTACCTCACGTTAATGCAGTAAGGATCATTACCTTGATGGCCCTGCCTTGCCTTCCTGCTGCCATTTATGTCCTTCGAGGCATTTTTCTGTCTGTTCATGTCCCATTCTTGCCTCACTACCCCCAAGAGGAGGGCAGACTGGGTCTTTATTCCCACATTAAATAGGTAGAAGCTGGGGACACCAACCATTAGCCTTGCACAAGGCTATCCAGTTTACAAAGCCCTTTCCACGACTGCCTCTGGGCTCCTAGTATCCCTTGGGAGGTGAACCTGGCAGGATTGACTACACCAGTTGTAGAGATGGGGACCCTGAGGCCACAATCACACAAGAGTCCAACTCCTTAAGGACGAGGAGAAGGTAAGGGATGAAGACAAATGGTTGGCTGTACTGTGTGGTGGTTACAAGTAAGTGAAGGTTGCTGCTGGCTAGGCCTCTTCCCCTCCCCACTCCCACTTTGTCAATGTCTTCATCAGCAGGAAAAGATGGAGACAGACAGAAGGGGAAGGAAGACAGAGAGCAGGGGGAGAGAGGACACAGGGTGGCGGGAGAGTGCTGGAGAGGCAGGGGGAGGGAGGGTCCAAGCAGAGTCGCTACTTCCTCTTGTGGTTCTCACAGTCTGTCTGCACCGATTCCTGACAGATGGAGGGAAGGGGAGAGCTGGTGCCAAGAGGCTGTCACCACAGGCGGGCAGAGCTGGGGGGAGGGTGCTTTGTGGCCAGGGTTTGTATGGGGAGGGGGCAGCAGCTGGTGGTCTGGCTGCTGGGCCTCCTTGGAGCCTGCTTCCTGGGAACCATAGTTGGGTGGGCATGGATGCTGTGGGGCAGGAAAGTGGGCAAGTGGTGAGCCCCCTACCTGCCTGGGACTGGCTGTGCCCTTGCCCCTGTCCAAGCAGAGACAGCCACTCCTCCCTCCTCCACCCCAGCAGTGCCCTCCCTCCAAGGGCACCTCCTACTCACCCCTCACTGGGTATCGGGTGACAGGAGCTCTGGGAGCTGGCGCTGAGCTATGGTCAAGGTGGACCAGGCCAAGGAGAGCATAGGCACTGGGAGGCCCTTGGGGTCATGGGGCCATGGGGGCTCAGAGCAGGCTGGGGCCTGGCCTCATGTCTGCTGGGCTAGAGCTCAGCCCCTCTTTGAGCTGCCCGGGTGTTTCCCAAGCCCTCTTGGTGGCAAAGGGCCTCTTGCCTTTCTCCAGGCTCTGACACATTTACAGGAGCAGGCAGGCCTGACCCAGCACTGGTTTGGCACCCTCGGCATCTGTTGCCTTTTTATAGTGTGGGTTTGTCTGGGTGGGATTGGGTGTCAGGCTCTCTTTCCCTACCCCCAGTGCCCAAAACAGGGCCCAGCACAGAGGGAGGGGTCCAGTGAATGCTTGTTGAATGAATGGACGGATCCCCTGCTTGCACACCTCCTGGGATGGAGACCTCACTTCTTTATAAGGCAGTTCTTTCTATTTCCAGAAGCAGAGATCTTTCTGATTCTGTCCTGAGAGGCCCCGTGGTCCCAGGCCTGTCGCAGGGGCCATGCAGAGCCATCTGGCTAATCCTGCTGCCTTAGAGCAGCCCTGTAAAGACCAGAGACACCCCGAGCCCACTTAGCTCCACAGTGGCACCTGCCAGGGCTGGGTCTCCACTGCACAGATCTCTGAGTTGTCAGTAATCGTAGCTCTCGTTCACTGAGCCCTCACGCAGTCCCGGGCCGTATCTCATTCGATCCTCACATCAGCCCCATGAGACAAGTACTGTTTTTATCTCCCATCTTAGAGGAGAGAAATGAGGTAGAAGGCAATGAGGGGCTTCCTCAAGGTCGTATGGCTAGTGTTTGAGTCAGCAGGTGGGGGGCTGCTGGGGTCCGGGAACGCCTCTGGAGCAGGGCATTGTGGCAGGGCTGGGACATGTGGAGCTTGGCAGGGCTGAGGAGGGGTCACACTCTGGAGGTAGGTCCACCCCTGCCCCAGCCCCCTCCTCTCCCTCCCCACACGATTCCCAGGCAGATCCTTGACACCGCAACTCCAACTGGGCGGTGCCTTAGGAGAGAGCGGGGGACCCTGGAGACAAGGGTGTGGGTGTGCTCCAGGTGGAGCCCGAGGGCCTTAACACGCCTGTCCTGTCAGTGACCTGAGACGTGTGCAGGGTGATGGCTGGGAGCCCGAGGTGTCGGGGTCGGGGGGTGGGAGCTGTGTCTCCTTCCTGCTGCTCTTTAAAGTTGGTTCTGGTCAGAGGTGTCCTCCCCATTAATATTAATAGTGGCAGTCATTAATGATAAATTGCAGCGTGCCCACCCGTGCCAGGGCTGGGCTGGGCGCCCTAGGGGAAGCTGAGGAGGCAGTACCAGTCCTGAGAGCAGGGCTGCGCCTTCCACTGCCTTTGTCTCTGCCCCAGAGCCTGACAGAGGCTGGGCACTAGGGGGGCGGCTCAGCAAAGTCTCAAGTGGTTGAAAAACAGGTGTCTGGGCCTCTGGTGGGACACTTGTCCCCTTCCTCCATCATTCACAGATTGGTTCCACAGACATTATTGCCAGGCCCTGTGCCCACCCCAGCGTGGCCCCTGCTGCCGGACCTTGCCCCTCACCTTGCACCTCTGGATCCTTCCAGGGGCTCTGCAGTGAGTGTAGGGGGAAGCTGTGGTCCCCTCGTCCCCGCTGACTACCTGTGTGACCTTGGGCAAATCCCCTCCCCTCCCAGTACCTTGGTGTCCTCATCTGTATGGTGGGTTATCGTGGTCCCTACCTCAGAGGACTTTCGGGAGGGTTAAGTGAGATGATGGGCGCAGCACACAGTAATCGCTCAGTAATGCTCACTCCTATGCTTATGATGGCGTGGAGGAAACGAGGAACTCAGAGCACCTCTGCCCTCTGTGCATGACCTCGTGGATCCTCCGACAGCCATGGGAGGGGGGATTTGTCCTGTCCCTTTGCTGGCAGGGAGGGTGAGGCACAGAGAGGTGGGTGACTCACCTAAGGTCCCTCAGCGTGTGAGAGGCAGATTCAAACCCTGGTCTCTTGGACTCCTATGCGTTGCCACTGTGCCAGGCAAGGACGAAAGACTTAGCCTGAAAGCTCCTTTGGAATTGGAGTTGCAGAGCTCTGGCATCCTGTGCTGATCTGCTTGTGCAAGCCTCCAGCCCCCAGATCCCAAATCCCTCCTAATCCTGGGAAAGAGGCAGCCCCTGGTCACGTCTGTCAGCAGCTCTGAGAGCCCTCTCTGGGCCTCTCACCGCCCACGTGAGCAGGGAAGCAGCAGGCAAGGGCCTGGGCTGCGAGGATGGGGGATTTTCCGACTCCAGTTGAGATCTGTCACAACATTAATGTTAATTAAGCCTTGTTAATTCAGCCCTCTGCTTACGCAGAGCTCCTGACAGCAAATTACTCATAAGTGAGGCAGTAAATTTATTGCTGCGTTTTCCCAAACACTAAGCAGCAAAAAACGTGCCCCCAGGAAAGTCAGAGGAAGGGCCTGGAGGGTGAGCACTGCGCGGTTCCTGCCAGCCTGAACCACTGGGGCTGCGTGGCCCAGAGAACAGGTCGGGCTTGAAGGGAAAGGTGGGTGAGAATGGACTCTGGTCCAGTCAGAGCAGGCTGCCTGGAGATGTAGTGAGCTCCCCCTCCCTGGAGGTGTGTAAGCAGGAGGGCAGGGAGCATTGGGACCTGCCCATCATCCTTCCACCTCATCCATCTCACGTGGCAGACTTCTGTGGCTCTGTGCTTTGTTTCCTCCTACAGTGCCTTGAAGTCACATGTTAGGGCTTGTAAAAGGGCGAGCTTGGATCTGGAGTCCACCGCGGTGTCTGTGAACACCTTCCTCTGCAGTGCATCTGACAGGAGCCCCGGCGCCTCCTCAGGGGCCGAGCTCCCTGTCTGCTGAGGTGTGCAGGCCAGACAGCCCTGCCAGGGATGCTGCGGGCTGGGGGTTTGGGGGATGGTCTCTCCCTGTCCTGGGTCGTGGGGTGCTCTTGGAACCAGGGTCAGGCCCACGTCTGGGCAGATAGTCATTAAGCCCAGCTACCTTTGCAAGGCTAGGCATCAACCCTCCAGGTGAGGGTGCAGCCTCGCCTGGGTGCAGTGGGAGCCCCTTGCCCTCCGTGACCCCACAGTCCTTCCCCTTAGGTCCTGCTTCCCTCCTTGGCCTTGGGCTGGGCCATGCCTGGGACATTTGGAACAAACCCAGGCCCTGGGTACTTAGGATTTTTTTTTAATTAATTAGAGCATTAAATGGTAGCCCTCTGGGAGAATCCCACCATCTGGCTGTCACAGGAGAGGCAGGAAAATCTATGCATATTTGTCTGTAGTGTGTGTGTGAGCATCACATGAAGCCACCTGTGCATGTGGGGGGGTGTGGTCCGTGTGCTGCAGTGTGTGTGTGCATAGCATGCTGTGTGTGTCTGAGTATGATCTGTACATGGTGCACATCTGAGCATGCCACGTGCACGTACGTGTGCTGTGTGCATGTGCCCGGGGGTCTGCACGTCTGCCTGAGCAGCTTCTGTGCCCAGGCCTGGCTTTCTGGTGCAGTGAGTCAAGCTGGGCTGTGAGCGGAGAGGGCGTGGCCCCTCGACCCGTCCTGGCTGAGGTGATGGTCACACGCACAGATGGGACAGGGGTAGGTTTAGCAAGTGCACAGCTGGCCTGCAGGGGGCGGAATTCTTGCCCCGTTTGACATATGGGGAAACCCAGGCCCTCCCAAGCACAGAGCCAGGGTGTGAGGCTCTGGGCTCCCTGTGCAGTGCTCTCTTTGCTCAGTGGGCTGTTGCTCTGGCCACCGATGCCAAAGATGCCATTGGCATCTTTTATGCTGTTGGATTTTCACGGCCGCTAGGAGGTTCTTGAAGAGGGTATCCCCTCATTGCTCAGGGTTGCTCAGGGGGCAAGGGCAGGACTGCTCTGCAGATCCTGTGTCCTTTTCGTGGAGGAGGCAGCTGGGCTGCGGGCCTGGCCCAGGGTGGTGGTGTCAGTGCAGAACGCTGGGTGGATGGGTGGCCCACTGACTTGTGACTAGGCCCATCCTGTCCCTCTCTGAGCCTCACGGGGTGGTCGTAAGAACTAAATGAGGAGGGGTGTGCAAAGAGCTTTGTAAACCTCAACGTGCAGTGGACAGATGAGGGTCTAGCTCAGAGGCGTCATCACACTATGATCAGGGCCACGTGCCCCCTGGCTTCCCTGAGGAGCAGGCCAGGAGGTGGGGTCCCAGACAGAGGCTGGTGCCCTCCCCAGCCTTAGACTGTGAACCTTTCCCCAGAACCATCTGTCTGGTGCTGGCACAGCCTCCCACATGTGGGTCATGTGGATGAACTGGAGCAGGAACAGGGCTCAGAGAACAGTGGGACCCTCAGTGGGATGAGGCACGCCTCATCCTATAGGTGGTGACACTGAGGCCCAAAGAGGGTGAGTGGCTTGCTCAAGGCCACACAGCAGCTTAGGGGTACAGCTGGCCTCCTGGCCCCCGACTCTGTTCTCCTTGGTACTGCACTGCTGCTATGTCTTGGGAAAGGGAGAAAGGGGACACAGGCAGTTCCTGTACCTGGGGGGAAGGATGTGGGGGTGCCACCAACCTGGAGAGAACTTGGGATCCACTGAAGCCCAGGTCATTATGCATGAATGAAGGATTTTTAAAGCAATGTTTTAATGGCTTTTGTTTTTGCTATATATGCAGAATGCAGGATGGTAGATATGGCTTGTATCTTGGGCTGTAAATTCAGAATAGATAGAAAGACCTAAGCCTCAGAATCGCGTGTTCCTTCCTTCATTCATTCAGCACACAATCCCTGAGCGTTCCCTCAGTGCCCACTGGGTAGACTTTATCCCATCACCAATGAGCTGCTCGTCTGGTGGGGAAAGATAGTTGAGTGACAGCAACATAGGATGATGAGGCTGTGGCCAGAAGAGGCCTCAGATCCCATGTGGGGTCATGGAGGACTTGCCAGCAGAGTGGAGGCACTCCCAAGGAATGAGGCAGACGTGCCCACCAGACACCCTGGCCCCTAGCCTCACATGGCTCCGCCTTGGGTAGGCTCTGCGTTCACCCAGAAGTGGGCAGCTGGGCACCTTCCAGCTCCCCCACCACCCTGCAGCTCTCCCTGGGCCTGGGCCCATGCACAGGAGTGGAGGAGAGACCAGTGTGGGGGCAGGGGTGGAGGTGGCAGGGAATGTTGGTGGCTGGACCTCCTTGTGACCCCCACTCACTGTCTGTGCATCTAGGGGGGGCAGACCTCACTCTGCCCGCTCGGGGCTATAATCATGGTGGGATTAGCCAGGGACGCCACTCCTGAAACAGCCTCTCCTGTGAGCCCCGCTGGCTGCCCAGCGACAACTCCGCCTGGACCGTTTTCTCCAAGAAACAGCGCTTCCACTTTACACATGGAGAAACAGAGCTAGAGAGGAACCAGGCGGCCCAGGACGACAGGGTCCCGCCTCCTGGTGACCTGTAACAGTCGTCACAAAAACTTCCTGAGAGCCTACTTTG
Source organism: Ceratotherium simum simum (assembly GCF_057802395.1). Lineage (NCBI taxonomy): Eukaryota > Metazoa > Chordata > Mammalia > Perissodactyla > Rhinocerotidae > Ceratotherium > Ceratotherium simum. The sequence goes on from NC_141921.1 coordinate 5,898,229, forward strand.
GACAAAGTCTGGGCATGAGGGAGCCATTGAGAAGAGTCGGGAGGCATTTCCATCACTGAATATTTTCTAAGCGCCCTGTGTTGGGCACTGATGTACGTTATCTCACAGCCAACCACTCTGCAAGTCAGGATTCATCAGCACAGTTTTAGATGAGGAAGACAGCTCCAAGAGGTCAAGTAACCTGCCTGAGGTCACACAGCTACTAAGGGGCAAAGCCAGGATTTGAGTCATGGTTCCTTACCCTGCACCTGGTGGAAGGAGGGCCACAGCGGGCAGCAGACTAGAATCTTACAAACCTCCGTGCTAGGAGAAAACGTCCACTTGAAGAAAAGACCAGGTGGGTGGAATTGTCGTGGGGCAGTGGGCATGCTCTCAGGGCAGGCTGCTTCAGAAGTGACATCCCTTTCATCTGAGCTGTGGTGGGACCTGTCTTCTTGGGAGAACCATGCTGGCTCAGGACCCCAGGGTGATGGGCACCCTGTCTGAGGGGCTCTGAGAAGTGGCAGAGGTGCCCGAGGTCTTGGCTAGGATGCCAGTGGGAAGAGAGGATCTGCTAGGCACCTGCCCCACTCCCTCCCTCCACTCACCTCCAACAGCCACGTCTGTGTCCTTCTGCCCAGCTCTGGACCAGAGGCCTCATGGCCATCCTGTTAGGCCCCTGGCCATTAACTCTGCCCATGCTGCCTGCCCCATGGCTGGCCTTTAGATAGGGGGGTGGTCTCGGCCAGAGCCCTGAGCCCAGCCCTATAGGACCAACATCCTGAGACATGGCCACCCCTGAAGGTCCTACCAGCACCTAGCAGGGTACTTGGTACATAGTAGGCCCCCTACTTGATTATTTTGGCTTCCAGCAGCAGAGAGCTGAGACTTCTCAGTTAGAACAGGGGACATCAGAAGCTTGGTCCTCCTAGGCTCCCTCCCAGAACACAGCACTGAGGGTGTGCGCTGGAGAGGCTGGGCTAGGGGAGCCCCAGCAGCCCTGCACCGAGCTTTTCCAGGGTGAACCTGGGACCCCCTCTGCCCTGAGCACTTGCCAAGCGGTCCAGTGGCAACACGTGGGGCTGCCCTTCCTCCCCCACTTTGGCATGGCCGTCTCCCAGGAAACGGGGGATTTTCCCTCATTCCCATCATTAGGGTGCCAGGGCAAACAAACAGCTAATCCAGATGAGCCCTGGGCCACAGTCACCTTCTCTTCTGGGGTTTTCTCTTTATTTCTGGCAATTTTGAGAAGGCCAAAGTAATTGGTATTCTGCCCGGGTTAACAGAACTGCTGCCTCCTCAGTACTCTGCCTTAATTCCTTCATCCAGAGCAAGTTGGAATTAATCGCCCCTCTCCTTCCTTTTTCCCACCGAAACCCATTACCAGCCTGTCTGCTGGTTAAAGTCATTTTGTGGCAGCCCTTGGCTCCTTTCCACTTCCCTAGGAATCTTTCTGACCAGAGCCAAAGAACAAGGAGGGGTGAAAAACTCATTTGTACGAAGTGGGGCTCTCCTGTGGAGAACTTATTTCCCTCCCTGTTCAAGAGGAAGGAACGTGTGCACCCTCCAGCCGGCAGGGCTGACTGAGTCCCCTGTCGCTGAGAGCATTCAAGAGGGCAGAATGGCCATATGTTAGTGGTGGGAACAGGGGATTCCTGCACTGGCGGGGTGGGGACAGGCCTTTGCCACTCCTGGAGCCTGGATTAGATTCTGCAATTTGGAGCCTTTAGCGTTCTGTTCTCTATCTGTGAGTTTAAGATTCTCTCTGTGATTTCGAGGTTAGAAAGATTCTGTGAATCCATGGTCCTAACATTGAGCAGTTTGGGTCTAAGTACTTTTCAATTGTGTGTTTTAAGAGTCTAAGATCTCCCCTGGGACTGGAGATTCTGTTCTGATTCTAAGGCTATTTTATGACTCCATGGGCCTCTCAAGCTGCACTTCTGCTCCATGACTGGGTCTTGGGAGGGAGTATAATTGCTTTGCTGAGGCTGCCTTGGGAGTGTGACCTCAGGCTGGCCCAGGCCTTCTCTTGCCTCAGTTTCCCCATTTATGAAATATGAGGTTGAAATGCTAGATGGCCTCCAGGGACTGACCTCCAGGTGTGTTCTGCCTGCAGCCCGTGTTGGCCCCTTCCAAGCCTCCCAGCACAGTACCCCGTTTGCACTGGTCACCTCCTGGCACCTCAGGGCACCCAGAGCTTTTCCCATCTGAGCCAAGCCTCTTGTCCACTTGCCCCCAGCCCTCTCCCGTTCCAGCAGGAAGGCAACCCAGCTCTCCTCCAAAGACCCAGCAGGAAAGCCGGTGGGGGAGATGGTAAGAAATAAACCGATCGCTGACAAGCACTCCATCACCTTTGTGGGCTGTACCACTCACCCTATAATGTCAACACCTACAATCTCCTTTAATTCTCACCCCCTGAAGGGGTGGCCATTGGTTGTTAGCCCCATTTTATAGATGAGGAAACTGAGGCTCTGAGAGGTTAAGTAACTCACTTGTAGGCATACCGGTGCTTCCAGGACCCTAAGTTGCTTGCTGCTAGCAGAGCCGCAGGGCGCCCGCCAGCTGGACTGGAGGGGACGTAAGCAGCTCGAGGCTGGTCAGTGTGATGAGGGAGCTCAGGACCCCAGGCCCACCTCTCCCAGGAATCTGCTGCCGGGCAGGGTTGTGGCCCACACGCTCATACTTCCCCCCGGGACGTTAAAGGGCTTCGGAGAATGGGCCCCTTTTCCTTCCAAATGCACCAAGATGCCAGAAAAGAAACCGCCTTCTCCATCTGCTTTTAGAATCTACCTTTTCCTTCTGGATCAAATAAGATTTCTCAGGGTGGGCTTCCCCAGCCCCACTGCTGCCAGCCAAATCTCCCCTTCTGTGAGGTCCAACTCCAAGGCTCCCAGCTTGGCCCTCTCCTACCACACCAGCCCTCACTCGCAGAGAGAGGAGGCGCTGGTGAGGGCTTAGGGACCCCCAAGTTCAGTGTCCTTGTTCTCAGCTGGGGCCACTGAGGCCCAGTGAGGGGAGATGACCTCACTGCCCTCAGTTCTCATCAGGACCATCTTACCTTATTCGGGGTTGTGGCTGTAATATCTGGGCTCTTGTCTCCTCAGCTTGGCTGTAAATGGTGAGGGAAGGTCCACGCCTCATCTTTTTCTTTCTTTGTAGAGTATTAGGGAAGATGACCCGGGTTCTGGTCCTGCCTCGAGCTCTGTGACCTTGGGACAGTCCATTGCCTTTCAAGGGCTTTGCTTCCTCATCTCTCAAAGTGGGTGATACCCCCCACTTCTTGCCCACCTCATAGAGCTGCTGTGAAGAGCCAGGCTGAGGGGCTGGGGGCTGGGGTCACGCACCTGTCACCCAGCCCCACATCCATTCAGGATCCCAGTTCTGCCAGATTTCCTTTGGGCTCTGCTGAGTTTCCAACCAGACAGTCTCCTTGTCCCCCAGACAGCCCCACGGTTCCCCACCTCTGAGCTGCTGCTCCTCTGTGGCCCTGCTGTCGGGGCCCTTCCCCTCCCTCCATGGAGCCCCTACCCTGGGCCACACACATACTCTGCTGTCCTCATTACCCAGCAGCACACCAGCCGCCCCTCCTAGGAGCGGGTGCAGACCGTGCCGGCTCACAGCATGCAGCCCTGCCCTCACACCCGGAGTGCTCCCGTCTGTCTCTCTCACTCTCAACCTGGTGAGGCGCCCAAGGCAGGTCCATGAATGGTACACATGGAAAACCTGACTCCTTTCTCCTCCGATTTCTGGGTGAGGAGACTGAGGCACAGGGAGGGCAAGGGGCTTGTCCAGGTCACCTCTGAGGTCAGAGGCAGCCTAGGTAGCACCCAGGGTTCCAAGGCCCAGACCACTCAGAGGCTCTGGGTTTGCAGAACTCCCCCTGAGAAGCCCTGTGAAGGGCTTTCCCGCAGCCAAGGGTCCAGCTACAATGAGAGCAGAAGGTTTGCATCTCCCTGAGGCTGGCTCCACAGTGGCAGCGGAGCCACGTGTCACGGGCTCACTGAGCTGTGGGGCTGACTTCCTGAGTCCACTCTGGTCTGGTGGAGCCTCCCCAGGTTGTCAGCAGAGAGATGAGTGCTGCCCAGCAGGGCTGCAGACCTTCACCTCGGCACTGACAGCTGGCGCAGCACAGTCTGGAAGGGCTTGCTGCGGGCGCTGCCCAGGTCTGGCCTGCCACAAAAATGTTGGCAAAATAAGCCCCTGTGGAGCATGGAGCTTGCTAATGTTCTACTCTTGGTGCCCTGGGCCCTGGCGGGGCCTCCACTCCTTCCGGCCTTGTTGGAGATGGAGGGCGTTGTCAGACACCATCAACAGTTGATGCTTGAGCTGGCCTTGAGGAGTGTGGAGAGTTTTGCCAGGTGGAGACGGAAGAAGCTCCTGCCTGGTGGAGCTGCACAAGTAAAGGCACCTGCTGGGCAAGCCCTCGATTTGTCCGTGACTGTGAGTGGGTGTGGGAGGTGGTGGTAGCCAGGGATGGGCCGGAGCAGTTAGCAAGTGTTGCAGCTAGCAACGTGTTCCTGAGAACCCTGCCAAGACACTTGGTCATATTCTAGGGGAGATGGGAAGCCACCAGGACAGGCCTCCAGCAAGACAATGGCTAGTGGCCTGGATTGACAGCATCCCCCCTGAGCCACACGGGTGGACTGGGAGGGCTGGGGACCGAGGTATGGTTCCCTTCCTCTGTCAGCCTTGCTCTGGACCTCACGGTGGGTTAACACCATACCTGAAAAAGAAAGGAACTTAGAGACCATCCTGTCTAATCCAGTCACGTCATGGAGGAAGAGGGAAGGCAGAGAGAAGGCAGAGGACTTATACAAGGTCACACAGTAGAGCCAGGGCTCCAGGCCAGGGGTGGGAGAGAGCCCAATGTTAACCCCATTAGCAGTGAGATAATCTTAACCTCCCTCCAAATAAAAGCCAGCAGCCTCCCCGGTACAGGCCGCAGCCACTTTGCAGAGTGACGCCCTTACCTTCAGGCCTCCTGCTGGGCACACAGTGGGCAGAGGCTCCCTGGATGGCCAGTGAGGGGCTAGGGGTGGCAGAGAGTTCGTACCAGCCTCCTGGGCAAGAAGCCCAGAGCTAGCACAGAGAGGTGCCACAGAGAGGCTGCAGGCCCACCCAGCCCCAGGAGATAGATTTCCCAGTAACAGGGTGTCGCTGCCCATTTGTCACCAGGATGGCCCAGTGGGGCTCCTCTCGGGAAATGCTTCTCTACTAGCCTAACTGGGGAAAGCATTGGCATTTTCTGCTTCGCCAGGGCTGCTTCCCCGCAGTGGTTAGCTGCTGCCTTGTCGGCCAAGAGTGCTGCATCGACATAACTGCAGGGCCAGGGCCTGACTGCCTGTGGGGTGGGGGGAGGGACTGTCCCTCCCCAGTCAGGTGGGGTCATCACTCCATCATTCACTCCCTCATGCCACCTGGCTGCTGGGCAGGAATGACTGACCACCTCTCCTGCTGCCTTAGCAAACCCGATCCAGGCTGTTGACAGGCAGTGTCTGTCCCACCTGGTGTCTGGTGTGGCCTCCTGACCCCTGGCTGCAGGGTTCTGCCCAGGGAGCCCTGGGTTTGCCACTCAAAGTCAGTGTGGACAGAGGTAGCAGAGCCCAGAGAAGCCTGCTCAGTGTCACCCAGTATGTTGGTGGCAGAGCCCAGCTGGAATGAGACCTGGAGCCTTTTCCTCAGCTGCAGAAGAGGAGGCAGAGAGCTGTTCCTCCTCTCATCTGGGGCTAGTGGCAGAAAAGGGCCTTGGCAGGCTCCGAGGTCTGCCTGAGGGAGGTGGTGCCATGGATCACCCCGGTTCGGTGGCCTGGCTGGGGTTAGATAGGAAAGTCCCCTGTCAGAGGAGGCTGAGTACCCACTGGGGCCAGCCAAGTGCTCCCCGCCTGAGCAGAGGGGCACTGTGTGGCTGGAGGTCGTAGAGGGTTTCCTGGCCATGCCTCCTGCCCTCTGGAGGCTTCTCCTCTGAGGATACCATGAGTTTCCCTCCAGCTGTTTCCTCGGGACCTAAAATCCCAGTGCCGAGTGGGTGGCCCACATCCAGAGTGGGCAGTCCTGAGCCTGGAAGATGGGCAGAGGAATGGCCATCTTCTCTGCGCTGTCTGCTCCTCTAAGCAGCACCCCTTACATGATGCTTGGTCCTTGTGCAGGTGCCAGCCGGGGACCCCTGCTGATCCCATCCACCTCTCCCCAAACCTGTTCTCCCTCCCACCCCCTCACAGCTGTCGCTGGCTCAGTACCTCCTGCATCCACAAATCACTGTGACGGGAAGACCCTTTGTCGTCTGTCCCTTGGAGACGCGCATCTTCCCCGTGGCGACAGGGAGTCCCACATACCCCAGCGAGGGCTTGGACCTCCCTTGGTGACAGTGGGGCCAGGGTCAGGCAGCGTCTGAGAGCAGCTGGGATGTGCTGGGGCCTGGAAGAGGGACTTAGCTGTGGGAAGCCCCTGGCGGCCCTTTTGGAGGGGCATCACCGTGAACCACAACCCGTCTGTGGAACGTCAGCTGGAGGGGTCCTTAAAGATCTGTTCACATGAGGAAACTGAGGCCCAGAATGGGAAGAGGTCACACCGCCCATCAGAGATGTGGGGCCATAGGTGTTCTTTGAGCACCCGCTTGGTGTCAGACCCTGTGTGAGGGGGACACTGAGATGAAGGAAATGATGGGGAAGCCCCGGTGTGGGGCCAGGTGGACACCCAGGGTGAGGACATTGGGGAAAGAGCCCTGGACCAGGGGAGAGGGGGCCCGGGTTCAAGTCTGGCCAGGAAGTCTCACTTAAGTCCCTCCTCTTTCTGGGGCTCCCCCTCTGTCCTCATCTCGTGGTCTCTAAGGACCCCCAGCTGAGGGCAGCCTGGAGACCCCGTCTCTTCATTTGGGACAAGGTGGTGTAGGCAGCTCACAGAGCGACATCTGTGTCCTCTGCCATAGCCATGAGACGCTGCACAGACACTGACACTCCCCATGTCATCCCTCAGCTGCTGCCTGGAACAGCTGCCCCGCCTCCAGCTGGGGAATCTGGCCCAGCCCAAGTGCCACCTCCTCCGGGAAGATGGCTCTGTGACTGCCTCCCATCCAGCCTCCCCTCTGACCTCCCAACCCTCCAAACCTCATTTCTTCACCTTGTTTTTGTTTTGTCTTATGATCTGGACTGGTTAAAAATGTGTAGCTCCTTAGTGGAATGGGCCGGGGCAGGAGAGAACTTGGAAAATTTTGAGGGAAATTTTGTCCAGTTTAAAAGCAAAGATGCCCTCGCCCGAGAGTGGTCCTCCCGCGCCCGCCCTTCATCCTTTCATCTTCCTCAAACTCCTCACTCGTCCACCCCTCCCCCTCAGTACCTGCTGCTGCTTCCTTTCCTCTTTCTCCCCAGGTGGGATGAGAGGGTGGGGGAGAAAGTGGCCTCAGGTGTCACCTGCTGATGGATGGTGGTGGCCTGTGCCCTGGAGCCCGCTGGGCAGCACAAAGCCGCAGGCTGAGCCCCGCCCACCACACTCCGTGGGCGTCAGGACACTGTGGGAACCGGCTGCCTTTCCCGCACCGCCAAGAGCCTTGAATCTGATTGTCAGCGTGTGGACACTGGGGCTCAGAGGCACAGTCCCTTACAGGGATGGAACCAGGGGCCATCAACAGCTTATCGACATGTGTGACTCACGCAGTAACTGTCCTGGAGTCCCGTCACGGGGCTGAGGGTGAGCTGATGGGAGTGGTGCAGTCTTAGAACCTGGGGTCCTTAGAGAGTTAGAACCTTAAACCCATGGAAGATGTTCTAAATGTTATATTAGACCTATGGGATCTTTAAACCGAAGGTTTTGGGGAGGGGTCGGGGTTTTAACCCAGTGCTGCTGGACCCCAAATCTGCTGGTGATGGGCTGTGAGCCCAGGATTTCATGGCTGCACCACGGCTTTTAAGGGGATAACGGGGAACAGCTGATGGGGTCCCCCCTCGCCTCGCTTCCAGTAATGCAGATCCCTTTTTATTTACTTTGTGTGTTGGGATTTCACTTGGTAAAAGGGTTCCTCTGCTTAAAAATAAAGAAGCAAGTTTTCCAGGCCCTGCGCTGCCGCTACACGCCAGGACCCGCCGCAGCCTGAGAGGCTGGCTCTGGCTGGTGGGTCAACAGGCAGGCAGACCAGGGCCTCCCGAGAGGGGGTTCAGGTTGCTCTAGGCCACCGTCTCCTCCCCCTCTCACTCCTGCTGTGTTGTTGCCGCAGCCAGAGAACACTCTGGGTCTGTCATCCTGTTGACTGGGGTGACAGTTTAATAGTAGCTTCCTGGGCTGTCATTTAAATCTGTCTGCCAGGTTAGTAGGCCAGGGGCGGGCTGGCACACCCCCTGCCCCCACCCCGGATCTTCCTTCTGCTGGCAGCAGTTGTCTTGGCAACAAACGCCAGGGCCTGGCAAGCACTGCAAAAGGGTAACCATAGAGGGAGCAGCCCTTTCATCTCCCCGACCCGGGTACCCGTGGCCCAGCTGCCTTAGGGCTGGGCTGCAGGGCCGGAGCCAGGCTACCCTGTGCTGGTCCAGGTCGGGAGAGGAAGTGGGAACACATGAGTCCCTTCTGGGCGCTGGTCTCCAAAGTGGGGGCTTTCCGTCTTGACTCTCTCAGTCTCAACTACCCCAGGCGCCTCAGCAATCATGTTGAGCTGGAATCCCTTTCCAATAGGTCTCTGCTCTGCCCTCAAAGAATATTCCCTGGGGCCCACAGCCTATTTGCAGAGCACTGAGGGCAGACAGAGCCTGCATCCCTGACATCTCTCTGTCCCATTTGGCCTGGTGTCAATCCCCCTCCCCGATCTTGGGCTCTCCTCTGGACATGTCCCTGCCCTGAGGACTGGGGTCTCCCAGTGGAGTCCCCTCAGCTTCACTCTGGGCCAAGTGCTCTGTGAAGACCTGAAAAATAAGAGACTATTTTTCATGATTTGTGGAGCTGGCCAAGAGACAGAAATCTGGGTACCAGCTTCTGTTGTGTGACCATAGGCCACTCCTTCCCCCTTCTGAGTCTCATCTTCTTATCTGAGGATGAGGGGCTTGCACTACAGCAGTGTCTCCTTGGGTATGATTCATTGGACCACTTGTTTCTTGGGAAATTAACAGACACGGCATCCAAAATAGGAGATCCTTGGCTAAACGAGTTTGGGAAGTGCTGGAGGAAACAGTCAGTCTGATGTCTTCACTGCAGGCCTTCTCAGGGCCTTTAGTAAGGCAGTGGGCATCATGACTCTCCAAGGGGGAAAATAATGTCTTATCCCAAACGTCTAGGTGGATGGCCCGTCGCTTTCCGTCCTGCCCTCTGCCCCTCTCTTCCTCAGCTCGGGGCTGATGGTCCGTGTAGCACGGCCTCACCAAATCCTGAAGGAAGCCCCGGCAGCTAAACAGCAGCCCTGAGCTTAGCAGAGGCTGGGTGAGCTCAGGGAAAGCCTGGCCCCTGCACTGGGCCTCTGAGGGGCAGCGTGGTGCCAGGGGGGGCGAGTTGGCCCCTGGCCTAGTGGAGCTCCCAGGTCCCTTGCCACTTGCCTCCACCCCGGCCCTGAATGGCCATTGTACGTCATATCCCAGGCCCTGTTATCCCTCTCCCTGGAATGCCCTTCATCGCTCTCCTCACTCCCACTGCTTGGCTGACTCCTCTTCCCTGAACATGGTCCCCTCCTCCAGGAAGCCTTCCCTGACCCCTGGGCTGGGTCAGGTGGCCCTCCCCTGCTTCCTGGCCACACAGTGGGACCGGGAGTCAGGATCCCTGGATTCAGGTGCAGCCATCGCACAGACACGTCGCACACACTTTGAGCAGCCAATTCTCTCTGCGCCCTGGTTTTCCGGCTTATAGACTGGGAGAGCTGTATAGGGCCTTCAAGACCCCGGGCTCCAACATGATGTGACTGCTAAGAGGGAGCCACATGAGCAGCTCCTCCTGGCAGCCCTGACTCATCTTTGTTCTGAAGCCCCCTGTCTGCACTGGGGCTGCGGATGAGGGTGGGTGGAAGCAATAGTGTGAAGGATGCATATTGTCTCAGGGAAGGACGCCTCTGGGGGTGGGGAAGCTGGGAGGTGCTGAGTGATCATCATAATTTCACAAGATCATAGACTGGATGCGGAGAGGGGCTTAAGAGTCAGTCAGCACCACGCCTCCGTTTCCAGATGAGGAGGCAGGCCCAGTGTGTCTGCTGGGCCCAGTGTCACACACACAGCAGCTGGGGCCGATGGCTGCGTGCCTCAAACTTGCACCTTCATGGTTTTCAGTTAATAAAGTCTTGGCGCCATCCTTAGCCCATTTGCGCCTCACAACAACCCTGTGTGGAGAAGCAGGGACATTATCCCCGAATGCAGATGAAGAAGGTGAGGCTCAGAGAAGTTGTACAACTTGCAAAAGGTCACACAGCCACAAGTGGCAGAGCAGAGTTCAATCTGCCACAGACTGTCTGACGCTGTCCTCAGCCTGCGTTCTTGTTACAAATAGCAGCTCCCTCTTCCTTTGTCCTGGATTTCCCATTCTCCCACTCTGCCCCGGGGTTGGCCCCTCCCCACTGCCCTCTGGAATCCCAAGTCCTTTGTAGCAGCCCATCTGTTGCCATGGCACCAGATTATGATGTCGCAGACCCTGGATGACTATGTACTGCTCCTGGGCTGTGGAGTACAGGGACTCACAGAGGTGGGCATTGTCCAAGGGGCGACTGGCATGGAGGGACATAAATCCCTGGCAACAGGGAGCCACAGCCTCGAGCCCAGCTGGGGAATCACCTGGGAGCGGGAGCCAAGGCTGCCGAGGCCAGGAGGTGGGGGTCTGGCATGGCTTGCTCTGACAGCCTCGAAGCACGGCCCAGCCCTCCTCTCTTGGCAGAGCTGATGTAGCCTCTTGACGAGGGCTGCCGGGCTCCTTACACTAACAACCCGACACTGCAATGCTTGCTCAGATCCCTCAGGAGAGCCTTTCTGCCTTCTGTCCTTATGGCAGTGCTGCGTGGGAGAGTCACCATCCCCACTTGCCCAGAGAGGGACGGAACTTGCCCAAGGTCACCCAGAGAGAAGGTGGCTGTGCCAGGATTCGGTCTCAGCCCTGACTCCAAATCCTTCCACATGGTTACCCTTCAGACAGGGCCCACCAAGGTGGTTTAGTCTAGTCCTCAACCTGAAAGGGACCATGCTGCCTCAGTTTCCCTAGGGCAGTCCATTAGCAGAGCACAAGTTGTCATAAGCCCAGGTTTATTCTGCTGCACCCTTCTGGGCACATTCCAGGCGACACCTCACGCAGGCACCTCTGAGCTGTGGCTGATCTGCCCCCCTGCCTTGTCCTGTGGCCCCTGGGACCTGGTCACACTGAGGACCTCCATGGGGGTCCTCAGTCTTAGCCTGGTAATGCTGAGGTGACCGAGGGCCTTAGTAGACTAAAGAGCCCAAGCTTTGGCAGCTGCTGCATGGAATTGAAATCCCACTTCTGCCACCTGCCACCCTCACCTCTTTGAGCCTCAGTTTCTTCTTCTGTAAAATAGGATTAACAACTACTGCCAGGAGAGCTGTGAGGAGTCATTGGGATGTTGGGTAAAAGGTGCCAGGGCAGAGCCAGGGTGGAAAATGTCCTAACTGGCCATGACAGGGAACAAACCTGTTCCCCAGAACACCACCATGGGACCTCCATCCCTGAGGCCGCCATTTCCTGGGCCCGGCTGGCTTTGAGGCTGCCCTTCAGGACTGTGATGATGCTTTTGGCTGCTCTCGCCCCCTTGCCCGGTGCCTACCAGGGCTTGGCACACGGTGGGAGGCCAAGCTCCCTCCCAGGCTCCCAGAACGCCAGGGAGGACAGATCCCTGGAGAGCGGGTGGTGGCCCAGGCCCAGCGAGGGAGCCCCTTCATCGCCTTCTTCATCAAGCCTGCCTTGCTCTTCTGGGGTCCACCCAGTTGTGCACTCATGCTGAGCTCCAGGGGGCAGGGTGGGCTGAGTTCTCCCCTGTGTGCTCAGGGCACAGATGCAGGCTCTTTGAATGCCAGACTGAAGCTTCCATGGGACTGTCCCACCTACTCTGGGACTTTTCTTCTACATCCGATGCCGCTGGGCGTTTTGTTTGAGGAGCCATGGGTGGGGAAGAGGGGCGTCTGATGTGAGGTCAAATTGTGGCCCTGCTCCCACCCAGATGTGACCATGGGCATGTAGCTTAACGCCCCTGGGCCTGGATTTCCTCGTGTGTCAAGTGGAGACATAACAGGCCCTTTGTCGTGGGGTTTCCTGAGTAACGTACCCAGCCCAGAGCCTGGCACACAGGATGCACTCAGAGAACATTAGAGCAGGAAAAAGAAAACACTGGGATATACGCCTCTTTTTGGATGCCGAGCGTCTTGTGGAGGGAACACTCTGGTGCTCGTTAGGAAATGCCCCAGGTGCTGTGGCTGGTTCATAACTGTACTTATGTTAGGATGATTATGGGCTGTGATTTACTGAAAGGCGGTATTGGTGTCTGTTTCCCACAACGATCCCTCAGTGCAGGGCTCAGGGAGGGCTGCTCAGGGTTCTGGTCCCTGCCTTGCTATGTTTCCCTACACCAGACCCTTTCCCTCTCTGGGCCTCAGGGCCCCCATCTGCAGGTGGACTCGGATTCCTCTGGTTTCTTCTAGCCCTGCACAGACAGAGGTGTTCTTCTAAGGAAAGTGTGAAGAAAACTCATCTTAGAACACAGATGTACTGCAAGAATTCCATTGAAAAGCAAGGGAGAAATGGAACGGATTCAGGAGACACAGTGTCTGTCCCCAAACCCCTGTCAGGCTGCTTAGGGCAGGGGGAGCAGTCACGTGTCCCCAGAGGCAGCCAGAGGGCCCGTGGGAGGATTTACACAGCCACGGCTGGCCTGGCCGCTGGGAAGGAACTTCCTGGGGTGAGTGAAGGTGAGCACCGGCCCTGGAGGTGTGGGAGCAGAGGCTGGACAGCCAGGATGCCAGGGTGCAGGGCCCCCACTGCGCTCTCCCCTGAGCTGGGTCCTGTGCTGGATCTCACACAGGCCCTGCACCGGAGGAGCCTCAGGCCAGTGGAGGGACAGGGAGGGAGCAAACCTTGCCGGTCCTGTGTTCTTGTCCCAGGTCAGCTTCCAGCTGTGAGATCTCAGCCTGCTACCCACATCCCCTGTGAGGGCACAGACACCCCATTTTCTTTGCTTCTAATTAAGACTTAAACCATACAAACAGTAATAGCTGCTCCTCACCTAGCATCTGCCATGTGCCAGGATCTCTGTTGCATGTTCCTCATACATTATAACTTCTTGTTACTCCTCGTCAGAGCTTTTTGTTTTCTTCTCCCCATTATATAGATAAGAAAACAGAGGCTCAGAGGTTAAGTAACATCCCCAAGGTCACCTAGATAGAGAGGGGCAGAACTGAGATTCAAGCCCCCGTGTGGGGCCTCCCCCTCCAGGCATTGAGCGCCTTGGGGGCAGAGACAGATGGAGTGTCTTGCCCAGTAGATGCTCTTTCTACCACTGTGAACAGAATATACCTTATTAATCTTGCCACAAAATAACTGTTTGCCTTCAGGATTCACTATCAGAAGCTCCCTGGTGCTTGCAGAAGGGGCCTCGACTTCGTTCTGGTTGGGAAGAGTAGGACAGGCGCGTAAAGGGCCTAAGAACCGGCTGAAGGGGCTAAAGCAGCTGCCACGGGTGATCAGGGAAGGCTTCCTGGAGGAGGTGGCAGTTGGACTGGACTTTGGGGAAAGAGAAGGGTGTGACAGGGTAACAGGCGTTCCCTTGGTGGATGGATCCTGTCACTCTTGTTGGACTTGAACTCCTGGACTTGGAGGGCAGGGCCAGGTGTCGCTTGTCTCCAGGTGGAATGAATAAGCCTTTCTCTCCTGTGCTTTCCTTCTGGCTGGAGAGGCGCTCCATGTCCTGGTGGGGCTGTGGGAGGTCATGTGGTCCAGCTTTCAAACCGAGCACATTCTGGTCGCCCCGTAGCCACCTGACTGCGTGTCCTAGAAAAGCTGTGCCCACCAGGCCCCTCACGCTCTTCTCCTTGCCCTGCAGCCAAGAAGACCTGTGCGGACAGCGACTTCACCTGTGACAACGGCCACTGCATCCCCGAGCGGTGGAAGTGTGATGGCGAGGAGGAGTGTCCCGACGGTTCCGATGAGTCCGAGGCCACTTGCAGTGAGTCCTGCCCCTTGGGCTGGGGGAGGGGGGCCTCCTTCTGGACCTCAGTTTTCTCATCAGATCTTTGTTGGGAGGTTGAGAGGCTCAAGGGAGGTGACCTGTCAAACAGCTCACTTTGTGCCACGCCCTCGGGGGCTCCCGACAGACATTCAGGGGGATCTAGGTGCTGTGGCTAGTGCCCTGTTTCTGGGCTTTCTTCACAGGCCTTCTGCAGGTTGGGCGCCGCTCCTGTAGGACCAGCTAGAAGTAGCCCTTCTGCCCAGACATAGCCATAGCACATCCTCCCGGCCTCCCCTTAGCCTCCCCCACTTTTTTTCTTGAGGACCTGAATCATTATTCTACTAGCGGGTGCTCGTTAAGCATTTACTGTGTGCCAGGCACTGTGCTAAGCTCTTTTATGCATTAATTCATCTTGTCTTCACAGCAGCCTCATGAGACAGGTACTGTCACTTCCTGAATTTTGCAGAGGAGGACACTGAGGCTCAGAGAGGTTAAGTGACTTGCCCAAGCTACCCAGCCAGGACTCTGAGGCCCCAGCTCTTTCCTCTGCCCTGGCAGCTGAGCCCAGGAGCCCCGGCCTCCATGGCAGGAGGGTGGCAGCCACGGCAGCCAGAGGTGAGGCGGAGGGCCAGAGCCGAGCCCCAGGCCCGCCTCCCACACTCAGGGCTTTGTCTCTCTCTGATTTCTTTTCCAGGCCCTAATCCTCAAAGCAAACTTACACCCGGCAGGTCATTCTGTGACATTTGTTAAATTAAAAAGGAGATGAGAGGGGGGCGGGGAAGGACCCAGCATCCTGGAGGCAGAGTGAGCCTGAGACAAAAGGCTGGGGGGAGCACGTGGAGGATGGGGGGCTTGTGAGGACCGCACCCGGGTCCTTGTTAGGGGTCACAGTCACCCCTGAGGCAGAGGCGGGGACGATGGAGGCCAGCATCTCATGTAGGGCTGTGGCTGGTGATAACTGGGTTTCCTTGTCTCCTAGCAACAGAGCTACCAGTCTCCGCGGGAGAGAGAAGGGAGAACAGGAGCACCCCCCGCCCGACACAGGGCTCCTCGTTTCCCTGCGCAGCTGCCCCCACCTCCCCGGTCATGTTGTGGCATGGGTCATGTTATGTCCTGTCGTGCCGCAGGCCCTACCCTTTCCTTCCCCCACCAAGGAGCCACACCCGGTGCTGGCCTGGAGGTGCCTGGGCAGGGGGCAGCCCAGCGCTTTGTTAGTCCTGATCGTCCTGAGCTTCGGAAGGCACAAAGCCCAGCCATGCCCACTCGTGACTCTCATCCTTGGGCAACCTTGGGAGGGGGTGGATCCCTGTTTAGAGGGAAGGAAACTGAGGCCCAGGGCTGCCCAGCTAACAAGGGGCAGAGTCATGTGCAGCCTGGAGTGTGTGTGTGGGGATGGGGGCGGTGGCAGTGGGGGGCTTTTCCACCATTGCAATCAGCCAGCTTGGCTCCCCCAGCAGTGACCCTGGACACTGGGGGCAGAAGGGGAGGGGAAGCCTCATTATGATTGTTATTGAGGTCTGTCCTGCTGCCTGAGAGCTGTGCCCCCTTCTCCCCATGTGTGTCTCTGTGCGTTGCTGTCCCTTTTCATCCTCCTCCTGCCCCCTGGGGTCCTGCCCACCTGCTCTCTTGGGCTCCCTCCCCTCCCTGCCTGCCCCTGTCCTCATCCTCCCTCTTGCTGTCTCTCTCCCTGCCCTGTCCCGTGTCTCCCTCTGTCTTTCCCCCTCTTGCCCATCCCAGCACTTGCTGCCTTCCTATCCTCCGGGCTGTGCAGGGGCCCTCTGGCCTCACCCCTCCTTCCTCCCAGGCCCACTTTGTGCCCAGCTGTAAGGCAAGGTTCTTTGACAGCTGAGTAACTGGAGGCACAGAGAAGTTGAGGGCCTTGGTTTCAAGACACACAAGTTGTTCATGGCTCGTCTGCCTTCTATGAAAACACACAGGCTTCTCAGGCTCTCTGAGGCTTGACAGAGCGCCCCGTGGAAGCAGCAGCCAAGACTTAGCTCTCTGGGCTCTCCCAGTGATTCTCTATGAGGTCCTGCATACTTTACCCCCACCTCTGGGCCCCCGTTTCTAACATTCCAGAATTCCAAAGACTATGATTCTAAGATTCTTGGACTCTTAGGGTTCTGAGACCCTCTTTCTCCCTTGTCTGTGCCCAGCTGGGGCCCAGGACCCAGATCCCACTTCCTGTGCAGAGTTACATTGGTCATAGGTGGGCAAGGCCTGTGGGTGGGGAGGGCTGCCTGGATGAGGTGGGCCAGAGTGGGACCTGGACGGTCAGGCAGAATTTGGGGCAGCAAGACCTGGTAGCAGGCTGCTCACAGCTTCCCGACCAAATGGGAACCCGGCAGCCAACCTGTTGCCTATTTAATTGGCGTAGCCATAGCAACCTCCGCAGCCTACCAGGTTCCTGGGGACTGTGCCAGCTCCCAGGACAGAGCCCCCTCCCCACCCTCAAAGATTATAGGCAGTAGTAAAGTGTAGTGGTTTTGGTGTCGGATATATTTGGGCTCAGGTCCTCTAACCTGTGAGACCTCAGGCAAGTTGCTCAACCTCCCTGAGCCTCAGTTTATTCATCTGTAAAATGGGGTAATGGTACCTGCCTTACAGGATTGTGAGGGTCAGATAAAATAAATGCAAGCCAAGTGTCAGTGCAGTGTTATTTTTATTACTAGATTTTGACTCCAGGCCCTCTTCCCCACATACACCAATTTAAAATCTTAGAATAGTGTAAGTGAGAGGGGTTTGCATCGAGAGGGAGAGGGATTTGGGAGCAGGTCCCCATTCTTGTGTTCCCTCACTATGTCGTCTGCCCCTAGCTGGCTGGGATTTCTCCCAGCTCTCTTTCCTTCTGGTTCTGGATTCTGTCTATCAAATACAGCCAAGAGTCACCGTAGGAAATCCCAGGACATTTGCCTAATGAAGCAACAACATTTCAGCTCTAATTGTAGCTCACTTGATTGGGGACGGCTTCTGACCCAACTTCAGGCGTCTGTTGGGAGGGGTGCGGGGTGGGGGTGGAGGTTGGTTCAAGGTGAATGACTTACAATTCTGGGTGCTGCTTATTGAAAATGGGGTTTTATTCATGCAGCTTAGAACTATCCACCTGGAAGGGGGACCTCATGGATTAACCAAGTGTACCTCCCTATTACAGATCAGGAAGTGGAAGCCCAGAGATTTTCTGGGCTCACCCAGCGAGTAGGGGCTGACTCAGCTGCAAATGCTTTGCCTGTGTGAAGGAGCTTGGTGTAATCGCCCCCTCTGCACGTGCGGTGGTCCTAGGCCGTGCTGTCTGGAGCAGGAGCTGGACAATAGGAGTGCCCACTGCTTGAGTCTCTGGCCCTTTGGAGCTGGGGTCCTCATTTGGAGGTTGTCTGGCCCTAAGCCTCACGTGGCCTGACACTGCAGATGCACCCACTCTAAGCAGCTGTCAAATACTTTCATTCTTTTATTCAACAGACATTTCTCTTTTATTAATTTGTGAACTTATGAATTAGAGAAAGTACCAGTGGATCTGGATTTCTGGGGCAGGATCCTCTGGGAATTTATAAATGCCTACAGCCACTCCAGATGCACTTTTAGGCCCTTGCTGACTTTGGAGGATTCCTGATGTCTGAGAGATAGTGGGTTATTCCCTCCTGCCTCTCAAAACCTAGGGACACTTGGACAGCAGGCCAAAGGCACCCCTTGGGGCATCTGTCTCCCAGGGAGAGAGAGAGAGGCATTCCATGGTGGGGGCTGCATCGTAGTAGGCCCTGCGGACTCTGAAATGTGCATCCCCAGGGATGAGACCAGGGTCTTCCAGCCCTTTGCTTCTGCATTTCATAAAATAAAACAAGGGCAAACAAGAATTTGTTCCAGGCTCTGAGTGTAGGGATTTCCATATGTTTCCTCTTTTAAACCACCCACCAACTCTAAGAGATTATGTAACCCTGTTTTCAGATGAGGGGAGCCAAGGTGCAAAGAGGTTATGTGACTTGCCAAAGGACCTTTGTGTAAGTAAATGAGATTGGACCCAGGTCTGTCCAGCTCCAGAATCCACACTCTTGTCTCCTGCATTGTGCTACTGGGGGGCCTCTGGCTTCAGTTATCCTGAAAGTGGATATCAGACGGCCATCTGCCATCTTGCAGACCTGGCCTGAGCCAAGGCCTGGTGAGCCTCCTCCCTCTCATGTGCAGTGGTTAAGTGCAATAAGTTAAGCAGTGCATTTGGAATTCAGAGAGACCTGGGATGGAAATCCAGCTCTGCCCCTCACCACGGACTTTGGGCAAACAACTTACCCTCTCTGGGCTTTGCTCTCTCATCCGTAAAATGGAGATAATAATAGTACCCACCTCATCAGGAGATACTGCACATCAACACTTGCCCAGACCAGCTTCCCAGGGCTAGGCAAGGAGAGGCCTGACCCAGGAGCCCGGAGAGTGAGGTTCACATCCTGGCTTTGCGAAGAGCTGTGTCCCAACATAGACAGTGAGGTTCCAGGAGAGACAGCCAGTTGGACGACTGGCATCCAGTAACCTAGGCAGGTCTCTTCCCCTCTCTGGGCCTCTGTCTCCTGTCACTCCAGTGGATGCTCCTCAATGTCACCTCCAAGGCCTCTTGTGTCCTCGCATTTCAAGACGGTACCTTGGTTCTTTGAGGGTAGGAGGGCTGGTGTCAGGCACTGCTGAATCCTTGAGAGCCTGTCATTAGAGCTGTCTATTTAGGGACACAGCAAATGTCTTATTAATTATAAAGAAAGGAAACAGACGGATTGTTTAATCATTGTCCTTGCTGAAAGGTTATGCAATTAACTGTATAAATATTCATTAAAAGTTCAAGCAGCTGCCTGCTGCACTCGGGTCTGCAGAACCAGGCCTCCAGAGGTGGTGCAGCCGGTCAAGCCCATTTCAGTCGCCTGGGCTTTGGGCGGAGAGTTTGGGGCTGGTTCTGGGCCACTTCTCTACCCACAGGAACATGTGGGGTTTGAGGGAAAGGGCAGGGCTCTAATCAGAGGAACCTGGACTCTGCCTCTCACTGCTGTGCATCCCTGGGCCAGTTACTTGGTCTCTCTGAGCCTCAGTTTCCTCATCTGTAAAATGGAATGCTTATCTGCAAGGCCGCTGCCCTGCTCCATTCCAGGGGCGCCGCTGACATGAGGATCTTTGTGAATGGTGCCCCTGGAGTTTGCACTCACAGCCTGCAGGGCTTGCTTACCTGGCAGGGTGAGGATAAGTGTGAAAGGGGAAAATATCAAATCATCAGCACAGTGCAGCCTGACACAGTAGGTGCTCAGTAAATATGAGCTTCCTTTCAACTCCTCTGTGAGGTTCTCTTTCCTGAGACCTGGCTCTGGGATATATGGTCGCCTTGTCCCTCCATCCCATTGCTCTCTCAGGGCTCACAAACATACAGAATGCTTCTATCGCTTTTCTGCGAGTGAGTTTAAAAGAGATGAAATATCCTATATCTTTTGAACTTGCAGAATAATAACCCAGGGGTTTTCAAATGGGTGCATGGGAATCGTGGTGGGGTTGGCGGGGAGGACAGGTGGCGAGTTCTAAAATGCAGATTCCTGGGCTCTCTCCTTGAAGTCTGGATTCTGTCTAGTAAGAGCTGGGGCCCAGGAACCTGCACTTCTAACAGCCCCTCCCCACCTTAGTCAGGACTCTGGGAAACACGGGTGGCTTCAGCTCCCTCGTCTTCTGGTGGCCCAGGAGGGGCAGTGCTTACTGAGGTCCCGCAGAGTGTTGGTGCCAGTGGTGCTCTGGAAGGGCCCCACTCCCAACTCCCAGGCCCCTTCGCCACCCTGCACTACAGGCCCAAGGCGGCATCTGTAAAAGGCCTTTGCGTGTCAGCGCTTTCCAGGGCTCCACCTGAGTTACTTGTAAAGGGAAATTTCTGTAAAATGGATCCGTGTATCCTATACTCTCAATGGGTTGCCTCATATTTCATGAAGTGGATTCCTAGGGATAACTTTGGGGTTCACACTTGGGCGTCTGAGGTATTCCTCTCCCATGGCATAGTAGTGTCAGGGGCCTTGACTCAGACACCTGCCCCCCACCCCATCTTGTCTGTGCCCTTTTCTCTATCTCTTGTGGCCTCTCATCCCAGCCATGGAAGTAAGAGGAGGGGAAACTGGTCTGAGGTCAGAGAGAAAAATTGAGGGTAAGGCACCGAAACCCACTGCCTCTGGGGTGCAGCAGACTGTGCCCAGTCTCTGGCATTGGTCATGGCTGACTTAGAACCCTCACTCGTTCTTTACCAGCAGTGTGACTCAGACCCGGGGCTACCACCGTGTAGCACAGCAGTGCTCAGTAGGTGCTCAATGAGGGAATAAACAAGTCCTCATCTGTTAATGTGGAGAATAATAGTAGGTATCACTAATGAGCACTGGGCTGGGCCTTCTCTGAGTGCTTTATGGACGTTAACTTAGTCATCATAACAATCCCATGAGACAGGGAATAGTACTGGCATAGAGATAAGGACTGTTGACCGGGGTAGATAGGCACTGAGTGATGGAGCTAGGATTTGAACCCAGGCTGCCAGGCTCCAGAGCCCGTGCCCTCGACCTCTGTGCTGGAGGCCACGTCATAATCCTCACCCTGGTGGGTTATTGTGAAGATTAAATGGAAGCATCTAGCACTGGGCCTGGCACATCCTAGAGACCACTGAGTTCAGGCCTCCTGTACTCCCTGAAAGGCAGCAGGGAGCCAGCCGTGCAGGTCTGAGATGCATCTGCCTCGGCAGAGTCTGTCACATGGGTCATCCTGGGACGCTCAGGATGAGAGCCATCCCCAGCGCTGATCAGGGTTCTCATTCTTTCTTCCAAATTGAGAATCAAGCCTGGGGCTTCGGGCCCCTGATTGAGTCAGACTCTGATTGCAGCTGCAGTAATTATAGCTGTGTGGTCCCGCCGGGCCCTGCCACGCGGCGACTGCGCTCAGCAGCGGGCTCAGCATCATCGCCGGGGGTGAAGGCTTGGAGTGGGGTGGGTCATACCAGGGGAGTCATTGGGGCCTTGGTGAGCCCTTCAAATCTACAGGTTCAGATCATGGAGTCATTGATCTGGAAGGCAAAAAGAGGCCCAATGGGGCATATCTCGCTCAAGGGCATACAGCTGGGAAATGGCAGAGAAGAATGCGGGGTACAGTGGCTCCATGTTGCTGGAGCTTAAAGGGAGGGTTGGAGGGGGGAGGTGGGGCCGGTGAGGCAGGCAGGGGTTGGTCGGATCAAGGAGGGTCTTGCGTGCCAGGGACCAGGGGGCCATGAAAGGGTGTTAGGCAGGGCAGTGGTGGGGTCCCATGTAGGATTTGCAAAGTCTTAGGGGCAAACAGGGGCTTCTTCTCAGATGAAGAAACAGACATGGGGTAGGAAGGCCCTGATGGATTCCCAGGGCCTCAGGCCAGGTGGCTGGGGCCGGGCAGTAGGACTGGTTGGCACCATATCCTGTGTCCCCCTTGACTAAGACATGCGCGTGTATCTGTCTCCACAGCCAAGCAGGTGTGTCCCGCAGAGAAGCTGAGCTGTGGACCCACCAGCCACAAGTGTGTGCCCGCCTCGTGGCGCTGTGATGGGGAGAAGGACTGCGAGAGTGGAGCAGACGAGGCCGGCTGTGCCACCTGTGAGTCCAGGGTCTCATCCTCAGGGTCTGCCAAGCGTGGTGAGGCAGCTCAGGGAGCAGCGGCTGCTTCTGGGAGGGTCCTGGCTCTCCAGGGGGCGTGGGGGGTAGAGAGGAAAGGGTACTGATCAGAACACTAGTAATGGCCAGGCACTTTGCAGACATTTTCTTCCTTCATCCTCACAATCACCTCATCAGCAGCCGTTATCATCTGCATTTTATGAGTGAGGAAACTGAGGCTCAGACAGATGAGGAAAAGGACCCAAAGCTGAGTGATGGGACTGAGATTCAAACTCAGGTCTGGACAGCAAAGCCCCCATGAGTTCTTACCATGCTGACATCTGCTCATCCATTCCATAAGTCTCTACCGATCTCTGAGCAAGGGCAGGGAGACCAGGGTGGGGGCCGTGGTGAGAACTGGTGGTGGCCTGGGCCAAGGCACTGGAAGTGTCGGGGGGAGGGGGACAGATTCCTGAGGTGTGAAGGACGACTGTTGCTGAAATCTCAGATTTGAGCACAAATGTCACAGGGCGGGGAAGACATTCCCAGCAACCTCGGCAGTGACAGATGGAAGTGGTCACTGGGACTGTTCCACATCACTGAGCCTCAAACACAGGCTTATCTCCTTCCCAGGGAGCAGGCCAGCAGGTTGTGGGCCAGTGGGGCTGTGCTTGTTTCAATTTGATGGGCACCTACTGTGTGCCAGGCCTGGAGCCAGGCTCTGGAAGGGACGATGAGGTGAATCCTACACAGTCCTCCCTCTGGGAGCTCACGATAAATGGGGGAGACAGACTGGCTGTCGATAACTAGGCTGTGATCTGGGCGGTCACTTCTGCCAGGCACTTGCCCGCCCCAGCCCACTCCCTCCACCAGCCTCTGTATTTGCATCCTATCCATCCTTCCTGGCCCAGGGGAAATGCCATCTCTGGAAGCTTCTGAGTCACAGCACTCTGATTCTAAGTCTGGAGTTTGGATGTGTCTGAAGCAGGAAGCATCTGGGTATGCAGGAGATCCTGGCTGGGTCCAGCAGTTTCAAAGCCGCAGTGACGGCACTGGCTTGTTCCTTCAGCTGTGATAATTTTGTGGGGCCTCAGTGATCAATGAGAATCCTCTTCCCTCCTCACCCCCCATAATCAGATGTTTCCTCAGTCATAAGGGTCCTCAGCCACTAGGGCAGGGGATGGGAACAGCCCTGACTAGGGCATGTTGTGGCAGGAATGTTCCCTGTTAACTATAGGAGACGGGTGTTAGAAGGTCTTACTGGGCTTCTCTGCTACAGCTGCCAACCACTTGGGCAAAGGAAAAGGAATTTTCCCTTCTCTCATCCCTCAGATCTTCTTCCATTTGTGAATGCTGCGAGTGGGGTGTCTGGGTGTAGGCTGGAGAATATAGATCTCAAAATTGCTGTCAGCTTCAAAACCTCAGGGAGAATTCAGTATAAAGAAGCACTTCCTCCCAGAACTCTGAACACAGTGAGTCCTCCCTCCCCGGACGTGTACAAGCTGAGTCTGGACAGGAAGGAGGAGAGCTAATCTAGGCATCAGAATAATCTTCAGAGGCAGACATCACAGGGTAGTGTGTGCTTTTCCCACCATCCCAACATCCCGAAAGCCCAGAAGGGGGAAAAATACATCTGTCAGAAACTTGATAGAGCTGTCAGCAACACCTGACAAGAGCTGCCTACATTGTGAAACTGAAGACATCATTCTATTTTATGTTCAATAACAATGAAAAAAGGACATTTTTCTGTCAGAAAATAAAAATACGGACTCTGGGCGCCCCCATGTGGAGAGATCTGGTGCTGCCACCACCATGTTACCTGTGGCCACAGCCACTACATCCGCACCCCACATGGGCCCTCAGACCTCTTCTTGGGCTGTCTGAGGACAGGAAGGAGGGAAGGAGGCATGGAGGTCACTGATCTGAAAACAACTTAATTCTAGGAAGGGAGGAGAAAACCAGAAGGCCGAGAGGAGTCAGAGTAGGAAGGAAGAGCCGCAAACCTGGGATCTGGTTCCTTCGTCACCGTGGACTGACTGTGTGACCCTGGGCAAGCTGCTCCCCTCTCTGGGCCTCGGTTTCCCCATGTGTAAATTGGCAGTTGGTCTGGTGGTCTCTAAGGCCCTCCTAACCTCTGAGCTCAGAGCAGTCCACCAGAGAGGGGAAGCCCAGGGCCGCAGGCAGGGCCAGTGATCTGTGCCCTTAACTGCTGAACGTCCCTTACTTACTCCTCACACCGAGCTGGTCCAGCATCCATCCACTTCACATCCACCCACTGCAGGGAGCTCTGTGCCAGGCCCTCAGGGCAAGGTGGGTCAGTCTCGCAGTTGGTCCCCAGGCAGCTTGTGATGGGGGGGCAGATGAAGAAGGACATGAGACCCAGACACCTGAGCAGCCTGTGAAGGGCACCTGAAAGGAGAGCAGAGGTGGAGGGAGACCTCCCAAGCAGAGGAGCACAAAGCGTTTTATGAAAGAGGTGGAATTTGGGTCCTTGAAGAAGGAGAACTCATCACTGTGGAATGTAGAGATGGTGGGCGCGAGGTGGGTACCCAGCAGAGAACAGCTTGGGCAAAGGCCCAGAGGTGGGAACATGTGCAGATGGTCTAGTGTTGCTGAAGCCAGGGTGTGTGAGGTGATGGAGCAGAGCAGTGGCTCCAGGCCAGTGGCCTTGGATGGCAGGCCCCGGCACTCAGATGGGCTAGTGCTGGGGGCGAGGTGGGCCCTGAGCTGTGCTGTATGGAAACAGCCCCACACCTTGTTCCCTGGAAGGGTCAGTGCCATGTTACCTTTCCTAGGAACATCACCAAGTCCTTCAAGACAGGCACTGCTCTGCAGCTTTAGAGACTCTCCTGGTCCCACCATCCTGCTGGCAGCAGGCAGGAATTCTCAGTCCCAGTGAGGCTGGGGAGGCTGGGGGTGGGGGGCGGCAGGGTGTTGCCCAAGGTCACCAGCATGACCCTGGCAGGACCCGGAACGGAAGCCCCCTTTGCCGTCTCTGACCACATGGCCACCATTCGGTCCCCAGGCGGGGCTCCTTCTGGCCCAGAGGTGAGGGTCAGGGCCCCTGCAGCAAGACCGGCGGGCCCGGGTAGCCGGGATGTGGTCCGGCGGGCCGACCGGCTCTCTGTCCCGCGCAGTGTGCGCCCCGCACGAGTTCCAGTGCAGCAACCGCTCGTGCCTGGCCGCCGTGTTCGTGTGCGATGGCGACGACGACTGCGGCGACGGCAGCGACGAGCGCGGCTGCGCCGACCCGGCCTGCGGGCCCCGCGAGTTCCGCTGCGGCGGCGACGGCGGCGCCTGCATCCCCGAGCGCTGGGTCTGCGACCGCCAGTTCGACTGCGAGGACCGCGCCGACGAGGCGGCCCAGCTGTGCGGCCGCGCCCGGGGCCCACGCCTGCGCCCGCCGCCTGCACCGCCGCCGCCCAGTTCGCCTGCCGCAGCGGCGAGTGCGTGCACCTGGGCTGGCGCTGCGACGGCGACCGCGACTGCAAGGACAAGTCGGACGAGGCCGACTGCCGTAAGCCCCCGCCGCCCCGTATCGCGCGGCCCCGCCGCTCGGCCTGGCACCCGTCCACCAGGCGCGGCCTCCTAACTCGCCTGCGGAGGAGAGTGAGCCTGGGAAAAGTGAAGTGACGTGGCTCAGGTCACTTGGCTCCTGAGCTGCGGAGCTCAGGTCTAACTCCAGAGGCCAAGGGTCTTCACGGGTACCTGTGTCCTTTGGTGATGGCCTCCCTGTCATACTTCCCACTGCTGCCTTTCTCCGTCCCAGGCAGTCCCCCACTGGTTCCAGTGCCTGGAGACCTGGGTAACGCCCCCAACCCTCCCTACCCGCTGGGCCTGCTGTCCTTTAAGGCCTGGCCCAGACTCCTCCCACCTTCCCAGCTGGGCTGGGTGTCTCCCCTGGGCCACCGCAGGTGCCTGAGACACCCTCTCTTACAGCACATCTCCCACTGTGCGGTCCTCAGCTGTTCATTCCTCAGCTCCCCTCTGCACCCTGAGCTCCTAGAGGGTGAGGAGGCTCCTAGCAGTCTCTGGGTTCCCCACTCCAGCACAGTGCCCCCAAACGCAGTGGGTACCCAGGAAGGGTTTGCTGAAGGGATGAAGTCATTAAGTAATGAACACGAAACTCAAAAGAAGGCCAGGTGTCTGCCCTGGGGGGGTGGCTCTGGGGAGAGGCGGTGGAGGAGAAACAGGAGACCTGAGTTTTAGTCCTGGCTCTGCCAGCCAGAGTGCTGTGTGACCCTGGGTGAGGCCTTGCCTCTCTCTGAGCTTCAGTCTCCCCATCTGTATACTGGAAGTGCCTCGGCCAGGTGTCCTTGAGGACTCCCAAGCTCAGCCACTGGTTCTGATCTTGCCAGGGGTGGATATGGGGTGGGGGGAGGACAGCTGTCCCGATACCCCAGTGGCTCTGACTCTCTCCTCTTGTCCTCTCTTGGCAGCACTGGGGACCTGCCGTGGGGACGAGTTCCAGTGTGGGGATGGGACTTGTGTCCCTGCAGTCAAGCTCTGCAACCAGGAACAGGACTGTCCAGACGGGAGTGACGAAGCTGGCTGCCTGCAGGGTGCGTGTGGAGGCAAGGGGCAGCATCCTCCGTGAGGAAAAGCCCTGAGCTCTCCCCTGGCTCGGAGAGCAGAGCTGGGAGAGGTCTCCCCTTGGTCCCTGAGATGCGTCTTCCCGCAGAGCATCACCTGCCCCTAAATCACCCGGATCCCCTCCCTGGGGTCCTAGTGGCACCAGAACTAGATTTTTAAGGACTTTGCAAAAGCTGAAAGGGGGTCATGTCCCCCCCCAGGGAGACACGAACGGGCACTGCAGGAAGTCCAGCCCCCACCATTTGTCCACGTCCAAGCCTCCAAGCAGGTCTCCCACTAGTTCCCAGTCTGAGCAGAGGCAGGGTCCTGTTCCCCAGGGAGCCCCCTTAATTCTCAGATGGCTCTCTGGTCATCACTCACCCCCTGTAGGAGCAGGGACCCTGACCTACTGGTCATCTGTGGAAATGGATAAAGGGTTGGGCAGTAAGGCAGCGTCCCCTATCCAGGGCCTCTGGGGCAAAGGTCCCCCTCAGAAGCTCAGTCCAGTCCCCAGGATCTCTGTAGAGCTGCTGCTTTTTCCTCCCAGGGCCCCAGGACTGCCAGATCAGATGCAGACCCCTGGCCCTGCCAAGCTAGTTGATGCTTGGGTTCCTGATTATCCCTAGGGTCCTGTCCTGTGAGCAGAGCTCTCATCAACCCTGTATTCAGCGGTCTGTCCTGGGCCACCCTCTAGAGACCAGTGGGGACTGGGGCTGGGACTCTGCTTGCCTCTCATGGGCCCGGCCCAGCCCAGCCCTCCCTGCCCAAGGCCTCACAGGTGCTGTCCACTCTTTTGTCTGGCCCGACAGAGTCAACATGTGAGGGTCCGCGCAGATTTCAGTGTAAGAGTGGCGAGTGTGTGGACGGCGGGAAAGTGTGTGATGCTCAGAGGGACTGCCGGGACTGGTCGGATGAGCCTCTGAAAGAGTGTGGTACAGTACCTGTCTACAGAACCTGTCTACTGCTGGACTAACCCTCCCTGCCACGCCGCCTCCTGGCATCTGGGCCAAGGCCCCCGCCTCCCCTCTGCATATTTTCTCCTCTGACCCTCTCTCTGGACTCATGCGCTGTCCTGTGGCCTCAGGCAGGGCTCTCTGCCTTTGGGGCCTCTTGTTCTGCATCTCTACAAATCTAAGGGCTTTTCCTTTCCACCCCAGGTGCTCAAAAATCATGTTTCCTCTCACAAACCCGGCCTCTCCTCCTCAGTCCTTCTACATTCAGTAGTCTAAAATGTCCTCTCTTCCTCAGTGTTTCTGCCCTGGCCTGTGAGGACTTCCAGCCCCCTGCAGGAGTTCCTGCAGAGGGAGAGGTGGGACAGTAGGCAGTTGGCCAATTAAGGCACATCTCAAGGCCACCTAGCTCAGGCCAGGCCTGGGTAAGAGCAGTGCAGACCCAGCAGCAGAAGGGGGCACCATCCTGAGCCCTGAGGAGCTTGGACTTTCTGAGAGACCACACTTACATGCTGGACATGAGTGAGGAGCAGAATGAGGTGGCTGTCCTCATGGCTAGAGCTGTCAGGGTAGGTTCCAAGGTAAAAAGAACGGGAGAGTCTGGGCTGTAGGTGTGGTGGGCATCCCAGAGAACATGCTGGAAACCCAGTAAGGGCTCCAGGAAGGTTCACTTCTGAGGTCAGGGGTTTGGCCAGAGAATTCCTGGTAAGACAGAGCCTACCTTCCTGGCAGACCCATTCACCCAGTACCTCCCCTCTTGGGCACTCAGAGGAGCTTCATTCTCTGGAGCCCCCCAAGAACAGAATGTTTCTGCCCCTTTTGAAGATTTAAAAATTGATTTTGAAGGAAGAGTAGCTGGGCGAAGGTCACTCAGCCTCCATCTGAGCTTGTAGGAGACAGACTCCCCACTACCCCCTTAGAAGCCCTGCCCAGAAAAGTCCCAGAAGAAGGAACCTATGGAAAGGAGGATAGGGAAGCAGGAGAACTGAGCCTAGACCCCTGCTCCACCCAGCTTTGGAGCTAGCCAGGGACTACTAACCGACTAGACTCTCTTCTCTCTTGTCTTTTGCATGACACACCAAAGAGAAGTAGGTACGCATGCGTTTGTGTCTCTGTGCTGGTGAGAGGTCAGTATCTGTATCCATGACTCCTTCTCTGAGTAAAGCAAGGGAACTGCATCACATGTCTGTCTCTGTGTGTGTTCCCCCGTCTGAGAATGTGGAGTGCATGGGCCTGTCTGCGCCTCTGCACGTAAGCTTGTGTGTGTGTGTGTGTGTGTGTGTGTGTGTGTATGCGCGTGTGTGTTTATGCATGCAGGTGTGCGCATGCAGGTGTATGCACGTGCTGGGGAAAGTGACACTGCCCCTTCCTTCCATGGTGGACCTCTCTGGAGCACTGCCCCTCTCCTCCCCTGCAGGCCTCCCAGCAGAATCACTTCCTGGCTAGATAGACTTGGGAAGGCCCAGAGAATCCCTTTCAGCCTCTGCCTTGGTGCTGGCCTTCCAGGGAAGGGGACACAGATGGACAGGTCCAGACCCATTACCCATTCTCTAGCCCCAACCTACTTCAGCCCTGGAGGACTCTGTGCCTTCCTCTTTCATAGACAACTGAATCACCTTGAGCTCTCTCCTTTCCCCTTTCAGAGCCATCCTACACATGCCAGTCCATCAAGTGCTCAGTAAATACAGTTGTTGAGTTGCTGCTACCTGCAAAAGGAGAGGGAGGAAGTGGGTAGATGCATGAATGAGACAGTGAGTGAGTCGGCGAACAAATGAATGGATGGCGCTAGGGGAATAATATGGTGTGGGAGTGGTCAAGAAAGGCTGGAGTGACAGATTCCTGGAGGTGGTACCCCACAGAGACCACCCCAAAGTTCATGGCTCAGCCTACCCTGAGAGGCTGGGGCTTCCCAGGGCTGGGCCTGGCTGAGTCACCCCCGGCCCCTCAGTCATGAGGTTGCTGTGGTCTTGTTCTTTCAGTTCCGCCAACGTCCTGGGGAAACAGGAGGAGGCCCAGGGGTAAAGGGGGACATTCCCTAAGCATGGCTCAGGCTGGAGGTGGGGCACCCACAGCTGTGCATGGCCTGGGGTGGGCAGCTCAGACCAGCTGTGTTCATGGCCATGGCTGGCTCAGCTCAGCTCTGCTTGGCTTGGCTGGAGTGGTGGTGCATGAGCCTGGTGGGCAGAGGGGTGGCATGGCACCTTCCCTTGGCTTGCAGAATTAACCCTCTGTGATTCTAAAGCTCAGAAGATGCTGTGAGAACTGGGTGAGCCTTGGTCCTAGCCTCCCTGACCTCCCCTAGGACCCTGCCAGAAGGTGGGGGGAGTGTAGGTCGGGGGAAGCAGATGTCCTCCTGGCGTCCCTTCATCCCTTGTAGCAGTTGGTAATCCCAGGACCAGGCCCGTGACTAAGTATAGGAATAGAGATAGGTGCTAAGAGCAGAGGAAGTGAAAAAAAATCCATCATATTAGTTTGTGGTAGAAGAGAATTGACTCAGCAATAGCTCTGTGTAGAAAAGGGCCTGGGAGTCGCAGATAACCAAAAGCTCAACAGGGGCCAACCTTTGTTGTTCAGACCCCTTCTGGGTGGCAGACTAGCTCTGGGCCCTGTCCAGAGAGGGACATGGACAGATGGAGTGTATCCAGAGAAAGCCACCTGAATGGCAGGGGACCAGAAATCAGTGCTTTTAGGAGATTCTGAGGGAGCCATTGGACTGTGGCTAACCCCACACAGCAGAGCTGGGAGTGGGGGCAGAAGCTAAAGGGTGGCCGATCCTGTGAGGAAGAACTTTATAACAGGCAGTGCTGTTCCAGGGGTAACTAGCTGCCTCAGGAGGGAAGTGGGCTCCCTGAGGCTGGAGATGTTCAAGTAAGGGCACTTCAGAAGGATTCTTGGGGTATCCTGAGGGTTGAACATGGTACACGCAGGCCCCTTGAACTCTAAGGTCACGAGGAATGAGGAGCTGTAAGAAACGTGTTTGTGAAAGGAAAGACCTTAGTTAGCCTAGCTGCCTCCAGCCTGGTGGTGGACAGAGCCCTGGCCTGAGAGGCAGAGGACCTGAGTTCTGGTTCCACTCTGTCCCTGTCTGTGTGTCTGGCCTTGAGCCAGGATCTGCCCCTCTCTGCACCTCCTCTCGCCCAGTCACCTGGTTAATGAGCCTGAGGCTTGATGAGGTTGCAGAGCACACTGGCTCCGTGGCAGTTCTGCTGCCCTGAGTCTGCTGCAGCTCTAGGCCCCACCCCTG
Source organism: Ceratotherium simum simum (assembly GCF_057802395.1). Taxonomy (NCBI): domain Eukaryota; kingdom Metazoa; phylum Chordata; class Mammalia; order Perissodactyla; family Rhinocerotidae; genus Ceratotherium; species Ceratotherium simum. Next base: position 5,928,688 of record NC_141921.1, read on the forward strand.
CCCTGCCTCCACCCCAGTCTGGGCTCTTGGACCCTCAGGAGCCCACGTCCCTCCCCAGGGCTGAACGAGTGTCTGCACAACAATGGTGGCTGCTCCCACATCTGCTCCGACCTCAAGATTGGCTTTGAGTGCACATGCCCAGCAGGCTACCGGCTCTTGGACCAGAAGACCTGTGGCGGTGAGACCCTCCCCTCACCCCCTCAAGCAGAGGCAGATCCTCCTGCCAGTTCTGACCTCTGCTTCTCCCCACAGACATTGACGAGTGTGAGGACCCAGACGCCTGCAGCCAGATCTGTGTCAACTACAAAGGCTACTTTAAGTGCGAGTGCCACCCTGGCTACGAGATGGACACACTGACCAAGAACTGCAAGGCTGTCGGTATGGACATGCAAAGGTGGGGGGCAGGCAGGCAGCTCTGAGGGGGTACAGAAAGCAGCACGTTTCCACATATGTGAGGAGCGGATGTGCGTGCATGCATGCGTGGGCAGACACTGTGCTCAGAGTGCAAATATATGTTATACGCACAATGCACTGCACACTAACACCCACACAGACACTGCAGAGAGCCACCCAGTCAGCCCACAGAGATTGCACTCGCACAGGACCCAACGTATAGACACAAACTGGACTACACAGCCTGGGCAGCCCACACACAGAGCATGACACGTGCAGACCTATTCATTGATCAGTTCAGCCAACTGAACTCTCATTTTATTCAATTCTTTATACTGAGCACCTAACGTTGTAGACACTGGGGATTCAGCAGTAAGCAAAATCCCTGTCTGCCCTCATGGGACTTACATCCTCGGGGGTGAGACAAACAAGAAATCAGATAAATAGATCAAATACAGGGCATGGCAGATGGTGATCAGGGTTCAGGAGAAACGTAAAGTAAGGAAGGGGACAGGGAGATCCAGGAGGGCAGTGGGTCACAGTTTTAGATGGAGTGGTCAAGGAACCCCTCACTGACATTTGAGTAAAGACCTGAAGGAGGTAAAGGAGTGAGCCATGCACTTATGTACAGGAACTGCATTTCAGGCCGAAGGAACAGAAAGTGCAGAGACCCTAAGGCAGGAGCATGCCTGGTGTATTCAGATAACAACGAGGAAGCCAGTGCCACTGGAGCAAGAAGAATAGGAGGAGATGAAGTCAGAGAGGTGACTCAAAGGCCTTCTAGACCATTATAAGGGCTGACTTCCGATTTTACTCTAAGTCAGGGGGGAGCCTTTGAGAGTTTTGAGTAGAGGAGGGACATGGTGTGCCTTACATTTTAACAGGCTCTCTCTGGTTGCTGTGTTGAAAATAGACTGTAGGGGACAAGGGAGGAAGCAGGGAAACCATTTAAGAGGTTTTTGCAAGACAGTCACGTGCCACATAATGATGCTTCAGTCAACGAAACACATATATGACGGACCACATATTTGACGGTGGCCCCATAAGATTAGTACCATATAGCCTGGGTGTGTAGTAGGCTACACCATCTAGGTTTGTGTAAGTACACTCTATGGTGTTCGCACAACAATGAAATCGCCTAACGACGCATTTCTCAGAACATATCCCATCACATGACTATAATCCAGAAGAGAGGCAGGCGATGGTGGCTTGGACCAGGGTGTTGCAGTAGGAATAATGAGAAGCGGACAGACTGGATATATTTGGAAGATCAGGATTTATTTTCAAGCAACAGGATTTGTATGAATTGAATGTGGGATGTGAGAGAAAACAAGGAGTCCAAGATGACTCCAAGGTTTTTGGCCAAGCAATTAGAAAAATACCATTGCTATTTATGGACTTGGGAAAAATGGTGAGAAAAGCAGGTTTGGGGGAATATTACACTGATTTGGACATGATAAGTTTAAGAAAACTGTTCAGACATCTAAGTGGAAGTACTGAATAGGCAGTTGGATATATGAGTCTGGAGTTCAGATGTACAACACAATACACAATGCATAGATTATAACAAGACAGCAGGCGCAGTAATTGACATGTAGCCCATATACCCAAAAACATACCACCCAAACTGTATAACACATATATTAGCACATCACATGTAACATGCAACCTGTGTTTACCACCACTTGGGACACGTGATATACAACACGGATTATATACATGCAGTGGAGACAACACACAACTGCTCATGTATACACAAAACCCCCACAGATGAATATCTGAAGTGCAGTTACACGAGAATTCAAACCATAAACACACAGGGTTCCTGTCATAGTCACAGCTCTCAGTAAAAATCACCACAAGATACCCTGTGACCCAGCTCCTGCCTTGAGGAAGACCAAGTGTGTCATCGCTCTCATTTTGGGATGAGGAAAGTCAGTTTGTCAGTGGCAGAGCTGGGCCCTGAACCCAGCGCTCCTCCTGTCTCCTTCCTGTACTGGGAGCCCTATTTTCCTGTGCTCTCTGTTGTACCACGCCCTTGCTCTCACCCTCACCCTGCTTGGAAATAGTCTCCATCACTACACACGGGTCATAGCCCCCACCCGGGGCCCCACATGGCTCTGTGCTGATCCCACCCTGCCCCGGGAAACACATTAGCCTGGCACAGAAGCACAGTGACAGGGACCAGGTGGCCTGCAGAAGTGTCAGCTGGAAAACAAGATGGGGAGAAGGCATAGGTAGCTCCAGGGACAGGTGTTACCCCTCAGTGTTGGTGCTTGAGAGTAGCCCGATACATCTGAGAACAGGCTGGGGGAGTGGCACCTGTGCTGGGTGCCCTCCTAGGCCTGTGGGACAGTGACCCTCCCTATGGAGCAGCCAGGAATGTCTGGGTCGCTGATGATCTTTCTAAAATCTAATCCTAAGTCTGAAAATGAGTTTGTGTATACATAGGCAGTTGTGTGTTGTCTCCATTACATGTATATAATCTGTCATATATTACACACATCCTACCCCAGCTAGTGGCTCAGAATAAAGTGCAGACTCTTCACCTAGCTCACAGACCCTTTGTGATCTGGCCCTGCCAGCCTCTGCAGCTTCATCTCTTGCCATGTCCCCAAATACTCTCTCTGTATAAACTAAGGACTCACAACGACCTCCTTAAATCTCCTCCCTCGAGTCTCACCCCTAGCCCTGATGTCTGTTCTCTGCACTGCAGCCTCATTCATCTTTCTAAAATACTTAATGCTCACGTTTGCCCCTTCTTGAACATTGCAGTGGGGCCCTAAGCAGAGGAGGTGGTAGTTGCTGGGGAGAAATGCATTCTAGATAGAGGGGATGACTTGAGCAAAGGCCCCGAGGCAGCAAAGCTCTGCTGTGGCTATGTAATGACAGGCAGTCTGGTGGCTGGAATCAAGGTGTGTTAGGAGGGGTGAGTGATGAGGCAGGATGGCGAGCTTGGGGTCACACTGCAGAAGGCCTTCAGTGCAAGCCCACGGAAGAAATGGAGAATCATAAAAGATTTTGAGGGACTTTGTGTCTAAGAAGAAGAATAAAAATCCTCCTGTTATGTGTGGTGCTTTGCATCTTATGATTTTTGTACCCATTAGTTCATCTGCTCCTCTAACCTGTGAGGTAGGAATTGTCACTCCTTTTTAATAGGAAAATGAGGCATCACCCAGCAAACCAGTGGCAGAGCCTTGGTCTCCAGACTCCCTGCCTCTTGCACTGACCCTTTCTCTCTTGACCTCCCTGCATGGCAGCTGGCAGAAGTCCGTCGCTAATCTTCACCAACCGGCACGAAGTACGGAGGATAGACCTGGTGAAGCGGGACTACTTGCGCCTCATCCCCATGCTCAAGAACGTCGTGGCACTGGATGTCGAAGTTGCCACCAATCGCATCTACTGGTGTGACCTCTCCTACCGCAAGATCTACAGGTGAGCAGTGGCAGGTGTCCTGCATCCAGGCCTGGGTGGGGGCAGGGGCTGACAGAGGAGGAGAAGAAGGGCAGCCTCTGCACCCCTTTTGCCTCCAGGATTCCCCAGGACAGAGTTGGGGCTTGGGAAGGGATGCAGGATCACAGTGGATATGGAACTGCTGGGACTTCTCCACCCCCTGGGCGGGCCTAGGCTGAGGGCTCAGTTGGGAGAGCAGCTTTGAGCCCCACACACCTGGGCTTTGACTGACCTCTGGTGGCGTAGTGGGGCAGTGCAGGACACAGGAAATGTTCAGCCAGAGCAGAAAGGAAGAAATCCCTGGCTTTGGTGAGGAATTTCAAAGCAGCTCACATATCCGTGTGTTGGATCCTGGGGACTCAAAGATGACTCAAACCTGATCCTGCCTGGAGGATCCCACTCATAACACAGTGACATCCACTGTGATAATCATGCAGGGAAAGTACAGAGGAGGCCTCTGACTCAATCTGGGGGTCAGGGAAATCTTCCTGGATGGCACTACCCGCAATCTAGCCCTTCACACCAGTCAGTGGACCTTGGCTCTCAGGAAGGCTCCTCACACACATGAGGAGGCTTTCTGCTAGGTCTTTCTCAGATACCACAAGCCTGCCTCCTTGCATGCTCAGGCCCCCTTCTGGCAGCCATGTCCTTTCTTTAACCTGAGTCCCATGTGACAGGACAGGCTCTGGCTAGACTGTTGTAAGAAGGATGGGATTGGGCCGGCCCCGTGGCTTAGCGGTTAAGTGCGCGCGCTCCGCTGCTGGCGGCCCGGCGGCCTGGGTTCGGATCCCGGGCGCGCACCGACGCACCGCTTCTCCGGCCATGCTGAGGCCGCGTCCCACATACAGCAACTAGAAGGATGTGCAGCTATGACACACAACTATCTACTGGGGCTTTGGGGGAAAAAATAAATAAATAAAAATTTAAAAAAATTTAAAAACAAAAGAAGGATGGGATGGATGGATGGCAGCAAGTATACCAAGTGCTCCTCACGGACAACTCAAAGCCTGCCACACCCCAAACACCCAGAGACACACACTGAGTTCACAGTCACACCCAGAAACAGCTAGAGCAGTGCCTGTCCATCAGCTGTGACTGAAAGAGGCAGGATTTGATGACAGACTGGATATGGGGCTGAAGGAGGAAGAGTAAAAATGAACTCCTGGGGTCACTTTGGGAGTTTCGATTTCTGGCTTGGGAGGTTTCGTGGACAGTGGTGCTGTTCTCTGAGATGGGGGCAGTGGAGGGGGTGGAGTGGGGGCTGGGCAGTCTGCCTGGCTGGCTGAGGGAAGGGGAATGGGGATGAGCAGTTTTGCATGTGTTGAGTTCAAGGTGTCCATGGGGCATCCGAGGCAAGCCAGTTGGCTTTCCAACCTGGAGCTTAAGAGAGTTGTTGGGATGGGAAGGTGAGAGTTGTGGATGGCAGTGGGCACTGTGGAACAAATTGCCCAGAGAGAGGGTGTGGGAGAGAAGCGTTTGGGAGACAGGCAGTCCTGTAAGGTTGCCTCCTGAGTGTCTACTGTATTATCAGCCCCTTCTCTCCATTCTCACTGGCACAACCCTTCTGCAGACCCTCTTCATCTCTCACCTGGATGCTGGATGCTGTAACAGCCTCCTAACCAGTCTCCTGCCTTCATTCCATCCCCTTCCAATCCAGCTCATATTCCATGGGTGCCACAGTGATCTAACATGCCTATCTGACCATGTCCTTCGACCTATTCAGTTACCCTCTCCAGGATAAAATCCTGACTCCTTAGTATGGCATGCAGAGCCTGTCAGGATGTGGCCCCTGCCTGTAGTTACTTCCAGTCTTACATCCCACATATCCCGCTCTACCCCCACTGAATATCTCACTATTCCAGAATGCACACCTCTGGGCATTTGCACATGCTGTTCCCTCTGCTTTCTGTTCTCTGTGTTCCTGGTAAACTAGTCCTTCAGGACTCAACTACAAAGCCTTCTCCAACCCTCCAGGATGATATAGTCTCCATTTCTCTACTGCTATAGCCTCTAATGCTTTCTGTAATCATCTTGTACTGTAATTATCTGGCTGTACATTTCTATTCCCCACTAAACTTAGCTCCTCGAGGCCAGAGGCTCTGGCTGATTCAAGCCTGTATCTTTCCCTGGTGGCCCAGGGAGTGTGTTGAACAGAAATTAGCCAAGTTCCTCTGAAATCCACTGCCATGGCACAGAGGGAAGAAAGAGAGGGGAAGGGTGCACAGGCAGCTCCAGACAGACCATGGGTGGAACACCTGCCCCATGGCCAGCTCTGGTTGCTCCTAGCGCCTACATGGACAAGGCCAGTGACCCGGCAGAGCAGGAGGTCCTCATTGATGAGCAGCTGCACTCTCCAGAGGGCCTGGCAGTGGACTGGGTCCACAAGCACATCTACTGGACTGACTCGGGCAACAAGACCATCTCAGTGGCCAAAGTCGATGGCAGCCGCCGTTGCACTCTCTTCAGCCATAACCTCAGTGAACCCCGGGCCATTGCTGTTGACCCCCTGCAAGGGTGAGTGTCCCCACTTGGAACTTGCCATTCTCCCACTGCAGGTGCTCAGTCCTCATGTGTCTGTCACAAGAGCTATCTTGAGGGCTTCGGAAGGTTCTGGGCCACTCAGACACAGCCCATAGGGAAGAAAGTCCACGTAGGCCCCTCAGCCTGTTAACCCCTGACCAAGAGTTCTTTGGACATTTGTCACCAGGGTTCTCCTGAGACTCAGCTGCTCACTCATCATATCGTAGAATCAGAGCATCTCGGAGCAGAATAGGGCTCTAGAGATTGCCTAGTAGAAGCTCCTAGTGGAAAGTCTTTCCTCAGGCTATTGCATGCTGCAGGTGGGCATCTGGTGGCTGCTCACACACTTCCAGAGAAACAGGGAGCTCATTACTTCCCATAGGGCCTGATTCATTTTGGAGCAGCTTTGCCCATTGGAAAGAGGTTTTTTTTTTCTCATATTCTCAAATCTGTCTCCCTTTGACTTCCTCCAATGGCTTCTGGAGTCACATCAAACATGTCTACTCCCTGCTCTGCAGGACAGCCAGCGAGATTTGAGGACCAAGATCACTGGGTCTCCTCTGCTCCAGGCTGCCGAACTCCTCCTCACCTCTGTTGCCCACAGTCTCTGGGCCCCTCACCACCCAGGCTGCCCTGCTCTGGCCACACCTCCATATTGTGGGTAGTGGATTCTGAACAGAGCAGGACCGCATCCCTCCCTCAGTGGGGATGTCCTAAGATGGCTTGGTTTTTCAGCAGCTATATCATATTAAGTTTACCAGCATCACCAGCTTCTTCTTGCTGCTGTTTCCATAAGTGTCGAACAGGGGTAAGAAAACCCTCTTCTTCCAGTGAAGGCAGCTGGGGGCGAGGGTGGCCACCTGAGGATGTACAAGGCCTTGGGAAGTGACTGACAGCTGCCATTTAATGAGCATGCATCAGGTGCACACAGCACAGTACTAGGCACTCGAGACACGTACTGAGTCTGTAGTAGGGAGGGTCACCTTCAGAGCATTAGCCAGCCAGAGGCAATGCTGTAGGGGAAGGTTGGGGGGATAAATATACTGACCTCTGTCTCCTTCTCCCCCTCCAATATTTTGCTCTACACAACTGGAAGCCAGAAGGCTAGGGAGCCAAGCCCATTGATGTCATTCCCACATGGGTCAGCTTTTTGGTGTACAGAGCAGAATGGAGATGAGTAGAGAGTAAATACAAAGTGGCAAATGGAAGTTATCCAGGACAACCACTCAGCCCCCTAGCACGGGGTCAGCCTTGGCTTGACACCAGGTTTCAGCAGAGGCAGTTTTGAGGAGGATTAAGCACACAGGCTTTAGAGTCCAGTTTGCATTTGAGTTTGAAGCCTGGCTCCGCTACTTATTAACAATGTGATCTTCGGGAAGTCAACCCCTCTGAGCCACAATTTATTCATCTGTAAAATGGGACTAATAATTATACCCTCCTGTGGCTGCTATGAGGCTAAAATGAAAACATTACTTTGTTCAACAAATATTATTAAATAAGGACCTATTATATGCCACACATGAGCTACCTGCCAGTTATAAAATGAGGAATAAGAAAGACGAGGAGCCTACCCTCAATGGAGCTTACAGACCAGTGGGGAAAACAGACAGTAAACAAATACACTGCACTACCCGAATGCAGACATCAATAACCAGTTGTGTAAGTGCTGTGGAGGGCAAGAACAGGGGGCTTTAGGAGGTAATAACAGGGAGAACCTGCTTACATTGAGGGGTCAGAGAAAGAGTCTCTACTGAAGACATTTATACTAACCAGGAAAAGAGTGGGGGCCAGAGGCCTTCGAAGGCCTGGAGTGAGAAAGGCTTGGTGCCCTAGAGGAACTAAGAGAAACCTGTGGGGCAGGTATGGCGTTTGGAAGGGAGGTGGAGGGTGGTGGCAGGAGAGACAGCCAAAGAGGCAGGCAGGGGCCCGATCATGCAGAGCCCTATTAGCTGTGGTAAGGATTTGGGATTTTGTTTTAAGGGCAATAAGAGAAGCTGCTGTCAAGTTTAAAACCAGCAGAGTGATAGATCTTAAAAGTTCTCATCACAAGAAAAAAAATTTTAACTGTGTGTGGTGATGGATGTTAACTAGACTTATTATGGTGACCATTTCACACTATATACAAATGTCGAATCATTATGTTGTACACTTGAAACTAATAATGTTATATGTCAATTATATCTCAATTACAAAAAAAAAAACAGGAGAGTGACAACTTATTTCCATTTTTAGAAGCTCATGTTGTCTGTTCTGTAGGGACAGATTAGAGGGGCAGTGATCACTGCATTTGTAAGTACGTGAGGTGAAACCACTCAGCCCAGAGCCTGGCACCTAATAAGTACTCAATAAGCGTTCAAGAAAAGAGAGAGAGAAGGCCTGGACAGAGTTTTAGCTGTGTGACCCCGGGGAGGTCGTCTACTTTCTCCACTGTAGACCAGGAAAGTAAGAGAGGGTCGACAAGGGCCCTTCCTGCTCTGGCAGGCTAGGGCTCTAGTTGGAGCTGCCGGAAGCAGAAGAGATGGGCTCACAGGCTGTTCAGCTGAGGCCGGGTGGATTCTCGGGGCATACAGGCTTCCCCAGGTGCTCAGATGAAAAGTGCCTACCAGCTCTAAGATTTGATGGTTCCAGTGGATTTCAGAGGTCTTCCCAGTCCCCACTAAGCATAATCTTCAACAATCAGTGGGTCATTGAGCCCTTGTGACCCAGACCACCCCAATCCTGTTCCCTGACAAGAAGCCCAATTGGGTTCTTCTCTGTTTTAGGTTCATGTATTGGTCTGACTGGGGGTACCAGGCCAAGATCGAGAAATCTGGGCTCAACGGTGTGGACCGACAAACACTGGTGTCAGACAATATTGAGTGGCCCAACGGAATCACCTTGGGTGAGCTGCCTTCCCTGGACTGGGAGCCTCTCCCAACACCTGGTCCTGCCCACCGTGTGGAGCTCTGCCTGGGTCTTGTTTCTGTGTCCCCTCATAGTGCCAGTGCCTGTGTTTCCTGATGGTTGCCCCAGGCTGGCCTCAGTCTGAGGCCAGCCTGGAGATGTGGGCAGGGAGAGGCACAGAGGAGCAGAGATCCAGGCTGCAGTCCCAGGCTCATGACCTGATCCCCCATCTCCTTTCTCCTCCCAAAGATTTGTTGAACCAGCGCTTGTACTGGGTAGACTCCAAGCTGCACCAGCTGTCCAGCATTGACTTCAGTGGAAGCAACAGAAAGATGCTGATTTCCTCCCCTGACTTCCTGAGCCACCCTTTTGGGATAGCTGTGTTTGAGGTGAGCCCTGTGAGGGGAGGCATGGCCCCATCAGGAAGCTGAAGCTTAGAAAAGGCTTATTCAAATAGGACGACTCGCTGAGATTTGTCTAAATGGAAACAAAGGGACAGGGAAGCCAACTGACTTGTTTGTACACAATTTGTGAGCTGCCTACAAACAAAGGCTTTGCAGCTCGTCGTCCACCTGGCAGCCTTTCCTGTGCTCCCGTCCCAAGACCCTCTCTCAGAGCACTTCTCACAGATAAGTTGCTAGACCATGTATGTTTCCTCTCTGTACCTGCAGCACCCAGCACTATACCCACATGTACAGAAGGTATCCAATAAAGGGAGGGAGGGAAGAAGGAATATACATTTCCTTAGTATGATTTACTCAGGAAATGGCCCGAAAGTTGCTATTCAATTCAGCACACTTTCACTGACCTTTGCTGGACACTGGGGTCATAGAAGTGAATCAGACATCATCCCAGTCCTCAAGAAGCCCCCAGGAGGGTGAAGAGTCAAGACTCTCCTGTGTTCTGACCCTAACAACCTTTCTCCTCGGGAAATGAGGAAGCCAGAACCAACCAAGTTCTCACACACCTACCCCTTCCTCAAAACTAACTCTGCCTTAAGGGGAGGGAAAGCAAGGGGACAGTGGGCATTGACAATATTTGCTTGGAGTGACATCACCCAGCACCACTCTGAAATTGTGGGCAAAGCCCACCTCCAAGTCCAGCCCTTTCTTCAAAAGACAGGTGTGTTTGGACATGTGTATGTGCTTGTGCATATATGTGGCGTGTACGTGTAAAGTATATGTATGTGCATGTGTATACATAAATGCATCCATTTAAAAGCGTGCATTCCTGTACGTGCTGGTGCTTGTGAGTGTTAATACATATACCAATACTTAGACGAGTGATTATTTAGAGACAAGTGTGCCTTTGTGTGTGTAGATGAGCATGTGGGTATGTGTCTAGATCTGAGTATGAGGCTGCATGGTTGAACCCATAAATGTGGATTCCAACAGATGCACATCTAGGCTTATATGGGCTAACCACTGGATGCATACGTGTGTATATCCAGAGGCTGTAGGAGACCCAGCAGGGAATGCTCCTCAGGAGCTCACACATCCCCTCCAATCTTGGTCCCAGGCCCCAGTAATGGTAACAGCTATAGAGACCCAGCCGTGGGTTTCTGCTGGACCCCAGGAGGCAGGCCCAGCTCAGCATTAATGAGCAACCTTCAGGCCAGAGCACGGAATCACTGAAGAACCGTCTGAGACAGAAGGGGACCAGAGCTTATGCCACAGATCAGAGGCTGAGTCCCACTCTGTATCTGTGAATAGGAGAGCTCAGGGAGGATGTCAAGGCAGTTCTTGTGACTGTGGTTTGGGGCTGAGCCCTCAGATTGAGGTCACAGGTTTAGGCTCTAGGACTCCCATCCCCTGCATCTGTACCCCACAGGACAAGGTGTTCTGGACAGATCTGGAGAATGAGGCCATTTTCAGTGCAAATCGGCTCAATGGCCTGGAAATCTCCGTCCTAGCTGAGAACCTCAATAACCCACATGACATTGTCATCTTCCATGAGCTGAAGCAGCCAAGAGGTGAGCCTTCCCTGGTCCCAAGTCCCCTGCCCATGTCCCTTCCCTCCACTAGGCAGGCTGTGTTCATGTTCATGTCATGTCTCAGCACCCTCATGAGTAATAGCAACAATCCCTCTCACTGGGAGAGTGCTTTGCTGTCACATATTTTATTTCATTTTGCCTCAAGCTTTTGGTGAAATAAGTCTGGGTACAAGTAAATAAATATATAATGTCCATTTATGCCAATCCTACAAAGTGTGGGTTTTACTGTTCTCATTTAACAATTGAGGAAACTGTAGCTCAAAGAGGTAAAATAATGTTAGCAGGTGGCACAACTAAAACCCAACTTAGGTCTGTCTGATTCCAGAGGTCCTTCTGCCGTGAAGGAGCACACTGCTTCTCCTTTATCATTTGTACCCATTTTGAAGTAGTATGAGCTAACATATCTTAGAGCCATACAGTAAGTCAGCCTGTTGCTTGGGAATATAAGCCAGGAATCTTAGTACTAGGTTGTCCCCTCCTCTATCACTAGGATATACTCATTCTAACTATAACTGAGGTGCTGGCTGCCAGGGTGAAGGTGGGAAAGCATAGTGGGTAAGGAGATAAAGTTGGTGGCCTGATTCTAGATCTAGAAATTTAAATAAGAGACATGGTATGTGTCATAGGGGGAAAAAACCACAGACTTTGGAATTCAACAGACCTCAATTTAAATTGTCTCCAAAATTACTAGAGGTATAGCTTTGACAAATTTGTGCTTTTTGAGCCCAGGTGTCTTTTATCTGTCAGTCTGGGGTATGATATCCACCTCTCAGAGTTGTTGTCAGGATTAAATGAACGTGTGGGGATAAAATACCAGGTACAGTGCTGGAAGAGGCCCAATAAAAGTAGCAGAGAAAGCTTTTTGAGCAAGCCGAGTGAGAAGGGCCTCACCCTTGGGAGGAGGGAAGACCTGGCATGTCCCATCTGTGCCCCAACTCTCTCTCAATCTCTCTCCCACTTTAGCTGCAGATGCCTGCGAGCTGAGTGCCCAGCCCAATGGAGGCTGTGAGTACTTGTGCCTTCCTGCCCCTCAGATCTCCAGCCACTCTCCCAAGTACACGTGTGCCTGTCCTGACACAATGTGGCTGGGCCCAGACATGAAGAGGTGCTACCGAGGTAAGCAGACCTACCAGGAAGGGTGGCCCCTGGCAATACCAGGCCCCATCCTGCTGAAATCTTCCCTTGGCTTCTGGGACACCATATGCTCCTGGTTTTCCTGCATCTTCTCTGGCTACTTGTTGCCTTTGCAGGCTCCTTTTTTATCTTCCTTGAATGCTGGTGTCCCCCAGGGTCCTTCCAAGGCTTTCTCTTCTCACTCCCAAGAAAAATGCATGTCTACACACAACATTTTAAATTCGGTTTCAGGGGGTTTCTGGAACCCCTTGGAAACCTCAAATTGAGAACCCTTGATCCCCATAGCTTCAGTTACTATTTATATGCAGGTGACTATTTATATGCAGGTGATTATGAGCTTGCCTATTTCTCGGCTAGAACTTAACACACTACATTGAAGCCCTTTTGTGATATGATTGGGACTAATAGTCGGTTAATACTTCAACCAGATAAATTTATATTCATTCCCCAATCTTTATGTAGGGCCAAGGCCTTTTGTTTGAGCTTAAGTCTGCTGCATCATTTATGATTTCCAGATTAAATTGTTTAAAATGGAGTGAGAATGTAAACCTAATGATGTAACAATATGCATATAAAATCCTTCTAGATTTCTGTAATTTCCCCTCGTCCCAGTTTGTTACAGTGGTCTTGCCCACACCTGATTCTACAGCATTGTTTTAATGACTCATCTTTATCAAATCAATATGCAGTATAAACACATATAAGGTGCTTGGGATTCAGCTGGAGAAAAGATCACAGCCCACTCAGGAAGATTAGGGAAGGCTTCACAGAAGTGGCATTTGAGCTGAGCCATGAGAATGAGTTCAGAGTATAATAAAGAGGCAGTAATTTAGGCACAAAATTCTCTGTCCAAGTGACCTCCATGGTATTTCCCCTCTAGCACCTCAATCTACCTCAACTACGACGTTAGCCTCTACCACGACGAGGACAGTAGCCGACACCACAGGAGCCCCTGGGACCACCATCCACAGCCCCACCTACCAGAACCACAGCACAGAGACACCGAGCCTGGCAGCTGCGGTCCCAAGCTCAGTTAGTGTCCCCAGGGCTCCCAGCATCAGCCCGTCTACCCCAAGCCCTGCAACCAGCAACCACTCCCAGCACTGTAAGGAAATGAGTTCTACCTTCTTTCGTGACATGGGAGGGGTCCTAGGGAAACCAACATGGGGGATCTGTGGGCAGAAGTGATCGTACCAGAGCTGAATATTGGATATCTCTGAGGAGGAAGCAGAGGCAGATAGAGTGCCCACCTGCAATTTAAGAGTCTTAGGAGCCCCTAAGTTATAGAGGGTCTTGAGGGAAGCTACCTCCTGTCTCTGAGCCTCAGTTTCCTCACCTACAAAATGGGAATAATAATAACCTTTCCCTTACCTGCTTCACAAGATTGCCATGAGAGGCAAAGGAGACGGTGTAAACAGAAGTGCTCATGCACACAGCCTCTGCTGACTCTGGGTGTGTGTCTGTGTTACATGTTACTGACGTGTATAAGGGAGTGTCCCTCAGATTTGGAAACTTCAAAAGCTCTGGTCTCAGTTCTCAGCACCCTCAGTAGGTTCCCCAGATAATAATATCCATAACTGTGGTCTGCTCGTGCCTCTTTCCAAACCCTGGGATGAAAATAATTAAGTTCACCACTTACTAAATCATCAGGAGCAGGATTGTCACTGCTAGAAATGTTCTGTCTCATTAACCAGCAAATGCTTTTTTTTTTTTTTTTTGGTGAGGAAGATTAGCCCTGAGCTAACATCTGTTGCCAATCCTCTTTTTGCTGAGGAAGATTGGCACTGAGTTAACATCTGTACCCATCTTCCTCTATTTTATGTGGGATGCCTGCCACAGCATGGCTTGAAAGCAGTGCGTAGGTCCGCGCCCAGGATCAAAACCTGTGAACCCTGGGCCACCAAAGCAGAATGTGCAAACTTAACCACTACACCACTGGGCCGGCCCCCAAATACCTTTTTAATTGAGATACCTGCCAGGGGAAGTTTAAGAGGATAAACTATCTTTTAAATTTTTTGCATACATGCATGGCCCACAACCTAAGCAGCTTGGCAGCACTTTTCCAGTTGGGCCTGTCTTGCCAGCAGAAGCTGGTTTTTCAGAGTTGAGCACTTACCCTGAAGTTTGGACAGGGTGGAGTGCCTCTCATCTGGGGCAGAGCCGCTGACTAGGGAGTCTCCCCACTGGCTTCATCACACTCTAGGCTTTAATACCGCTGTCCATGTTTGCTCAGGCCCTGAGTGAGAGGACAGCAGCATTTCCACAGTGAGCTTTGTAAGCAATGCAGCTCTCTTCTCCCCTTCGTGATAGGTTCCCTTACAGTAACTTGGAGAAACAGACATACTGAGAGGGTGGCATTTGCCATTGCCACGGGCAGTCATCTCCTCTCTTGGAGGAAGTGTAGATGATAGCTCCTCTTCACGCCTCAGAGGGTTGTCATGAGGATCCAAGGGAAAAATGCCTTTTAAACTACAAAGTGCTGTACAAATGCTATGATGAAGATTGTTGTAAGAGTGAAAAAATGGTACAACATACTTTTTAAAAAATACAGTACACTTTCCACACACTTTTCAGTTTAGAATGTGCATTTATAAACCCTATTTTATTTAGGCCTCACAACAACCCCTCCCCCAGTCCCCACCCTCTTTGAACTAGGCAAGGCTGTGCCAGGCACTGTGCCAAGTAAGCATTTTACATGAATTATTTCATCTTCACAATACTCCTAGGAGGTAGGTAATATCATTATCCCCATTTTAAAGATAAAGAAATATAATATTTATAATATATAATAACTTGTCCAAGGTCACACAAGTAGTGAGTAGTAGAGCTAGGATGTGAACCCAAAAAGTCTGACCCAGGAGCCTATGCTCTTGATTTCACTACATTATACTGTGTCTCATTTTAATTACTTATTAAAAATAAACTGATAATGTAGATGGACAGACAGACCACCAGAAACAACAGAGACGAAGCAACAGATACTGGATGAAAAGGGCAACTGCCCGTCAGTCAGCAACATAAAGACCTAGGTGCTCACTCTGCCAAGCACAGCCCCAGCTTCCTACCACCATAATACTGTGGAAAGGGTGAGGGACTTGGGTCACAAGTCCTGGGTTTGAGTCCCAGCTCTGCCGCTTATCTGTGAGTTCCTAAAACCCCAATAAGACTCAATTTCCCCATCCATGAAATGGAGATAACCTCTGTCCTGCTCACCTCAGTGGAGTTTTGATAGGATCTGGAAAGATGGCATTACTAAGCATTAGCCGGGATCATTATTTGGAATGAGGGCAGGGAGCAGCTAGGGAGTTCTTACTGCTTGAGGGCAGCAAGGACTTGGACTCACAGTGATGGAGCATCATTCTGCAAATATTTGTGTTTTGCAGATGGGAATGAAGGCGGCAAGATGGGCTCAACAGTTACTGCTGCTGTCATTGGGATCATCGTGCCCATCGGTGAGTGTGGCTCCAAGTCACTGGCAAGAAAAGAGAGACCCTACACAGGGTATGGAGAAAAGCACTAGGATAGAGCACTTAGCACACGACCTGTCCCATTGGCTTTTTCTGCCCTGGCAGCCTTCCTGCCCCCCTCTCGGTCTTGATTTAATTTGGTTTCTCAGCTTGGCACATAAGGCCCTTCAGGACCTGGCCCCAGGCAACTGTCCAGATGCATCTCTCATTACCCCTGCATTCACACTCTGCACGCCAGCCATGTGAAGCCGAACTGTAGGCTCCATGGGGACAGGGCTGGTGTCTCTCTTGCTCACCACTCTCCCCAGCTCCTAGCAGTGTCTGGCACATGGTAGCAAATAAAATATTTGTTGAATTAATGAGTAGAGCTACTTGCCATTCCTTTAATCGTGCTATCTTGCTTTCTTTCTGTTTGGTTTTCAACAAACATTTACCAAGCAGCTACGATGTACCAGACTCTGTGATAAGGGGAGGGAACGTGGTTAAAAATGAGTAAGACATGGTTCTTGTCTTCCAAAAGTTTATAGTCTTGTCAGAGACACACAAAAATAAGATAATTTGATTATGACATGCTAAGTCCTAAAATTAAGCCATATGTGGTTCAGTGGAAGTGCCAAAGCAGCACTTACCTTGGAATTGGGAGAGAAGAGAAGCAGGCAGGGAAGGTTTCCCAGTGGAAATGATATTTGAGCTGAGGCAGCCATGTGAAGAAGGATCAAGCAATAAAGACAGTAGGAGCAAAGCCAAGAATGGGAAATGGCATGGGAGAGTGGAGGTGGGGTTGGGTTTGGAACTAGCTCAGTATGGCCAGAATATAACATTTAGTTAAACAGAGAGCCATGGGGGCTGGTTCATTCTCTCCCACCCTGATGTTCACACAGTATCCTATACATCCGTCTCTCATACCAGTCTCATCTCTTGGCGGAATCTTTGAATTGTGATTGTCCATTCATAGGTCTATCTCCCCTACTTGCCCATGAGTACCTCAAGGACAAGGACTCTGCCCTTTTATCCTGGGAATCCCCAATATGGTGGTGAGTTAGTGAGTAAATGTTTTAAAAACTTCTACACTGTGCAAGGGACTATGTCAAGGAACCAGGGAAGAAAACGATAAAAGCCTTTAAGAGCTTTCAGTCTTTAATCAGCTTAGTCACGAAAGAGTGATACAAGAGAGGTGTTAACACATATTATAAGGTTCTACAAGAGAGGCACGATTCTCTGTGGAGGAGAGGAAGAGGTACTTCTGGAGAGGATGGTATTTGAATTGGCCTGAAACGCTTCAACAGTAAAGATGATAGCGCGACTATTCCAGACTTACTTGGAGTAGTTTTGTTCTTAGTGCTATCGAGTCGATTCCGACTCCTAGCGCCCCTGTGTACAGTAGAGCTGAACCCGGCCTGGTCTTTTTGCGCTATCCTCTCACCTGGTGCTATATCAGACAATGCTCTGCTGCTATTCACAGGGTTTTCATGGCCAACTTTTTTGGAAGTGGGTGGCCAGGTCCTTCTTCCTAGTCTGTCTTAGTCTGGAAGCTCTGCTGAGACCTGTCCACCATGGGGACCCTGCTGGTATTTGAAATCCTGCTGGCATAGCTTTCAGCATCACAGCAGCACACAGCCGCCACAGTATGACAACTGACAGACGGGTGGTGTGGTTCCCTGACTGGTAACAAATCGAGGCTGCAGCAGTGAAAGCACTGAAGCTTAACCAGTAGACCAGCAGGGCTAGTCATTTTGGGTGAAGTGAGTGGAAGATACTCTGAGCATAGTTTAGTGAAAGAAAAATCAACCCCTTTCCTGCCTTCCTCTGCTCTACAGAAGGGCATGTGTGTGCTGTTTTCCTGATACAATCAGTATTTTCAATTTCTGCTAACCTGAGGGGAGAAAAATGAGTATTCTTTCTCTGATACTTCGCTGTGAGAGAATCTTTTCATAAGCTTGTTGGTCATTTACATTACATCCTTTATGAATTGCCTATTCACAGTCTTATTTTTCTATTGATTCTTTGTCCTATTCTTATTTGTAGAAATATTTATACATAATATATGTATGAATTTATGAATGAATGAATGAATTTATATATAATGAATGTTAAACCATTGGAATATATGTTACAAATATTTTCTCCCATAGTGCCACTTGATTTTTAAATTTCTTTATGGTATCTTTTACCATGCATAAATTTAAAAATTTTTTTAAGTATCAGATTTGTTAATCTTTTGATTAACAAATGATTATGGTTATGGTTATGATTTCTGGGTTTTGTGTCTTACTTAGGAAGGTCTGCCTCTCTCTAAATTATTAAAATATCTCCCTATATATTTTTCTACTACTTTAAACATTTTTTAGTATTTAGATATTAATCCATTTAGAATTTATTTCAGAGTATGGTGTGAGATAGAGATTTAACTATTTTTGTCCTACACGCCTGTCTGGTTTTCCGAAGACCATTATTGAAATAGTCCCTCCTTTCCTTCTGACTTGAATTGTCAACTTTGTTATAAACTACATGCCCATATGTACTTTGATCTGCTTCTAGGCTATTTATTCTCCTCCACCAACTATTTGTCTATTCCTATATACTAGAAACACAACTTTGTGATATGTTTTAATATCTAATAGGGCATTATTATTCTCGCGACATTTTCTTAGCTATTTTTATTCAATTTCTCTTCTAGGTGAACTTTAGAATCATCTTGTTAATTCTATAAAAATTATTATGGAATCTTATGCTTGGCATATATAAATTGATGTGAGAGAATTTACGTTTTTACCATATCAAAGCTTCCCATCAATGAACATGACATATCTCTCTATTTATTTGAGCCTTCTTTTATGTCCTTCAGTAGAATTTTATAGATCATATAGGACTTGCACATTTATTAGTGGGTTATCCCAGGTATTTCATAGTTTTTTGTTGGGCTATTATGAATGTGTTCTTATTCCATTCCATTGTCTACTTGGTTATTGCTGATTAATAAGAAAGCTATGACTTTTTTATGTTGATTCTTGATGAACTAAAATTACTTCTAATAGTTTTTCATCTGCTTTCCTAAGATTTTCTAAACACACAATATCTGTTAATAGTAACAGTTCAGTTTCTCCATTTCCCGTATATGTACCTTCAATTCTTTATCTGGTCTTACTGCATAGCTAAGATCTCTGGGACAATAAATAGAAGTGAAAACAGGCATCCTTGCCTTCTTCCTATCTTTAATGGGTATCAATTATTATAATCTTACCAAAGTAGAAACCCCCTCTATAGCATCCTGGATAGCTATCAGGCAGCTTCCACTTGAATGCTCAGGGTGACTGCTTACTATCTTATGAAGCTACTTGCCCCATTTTTGCCCAGCTCTGTGGCAGAAGTTTCTCCTTTACTCATCGATATATTCATTGATTCTAACTCAGAGCCTGTGTTTCCCTGCTGTGTCCCCTTCTAGAGATGCTTCTCTTCTTGCAAAGCCCCAGCTTTGGAAAGAAACACCCCACCCCATCCATCCCCCTCCAATTGTGGGAGAGAATGGTTTTCTTAGAGAAATCCAGGGAAGCAGCAGCATTAGGGCAAAGGTGTGGTAAAGAAATTCACTCATTCTCTCAGCATATGTTACTGAACACCTGCTCAGTGCTAGGCACTGGGCATAGAGAGATAAAGAAGACACAGTTCCTGCCCTCAAATAGCTCAGTCCTCAAATAACTGGGGGTACACGTAAATAAAGGACAATACTGTGGTCTAGGAATGCAGGTGAGGGAACAACTGATACCTCAAGAAGTTGAGGAAGACTTCACATTTGAGCTGGATCTTGAAGGATGAATAGTTAATGAAGAAAGAGATGGGAGAAGGGCTTCCAAGCAGTAAAAAAAGAACACCCAGAAACAGGGCCTAAGGAACAAGGGGCAGTAAAGATGAAGAGGTGGCAAGAAACGTACTGATGTCTGAGCAATGGGCTAGAGCCTGCTGGAGGTCCAGTGTAATGTGTCTCTTCCTCCAGCGGTAATTGCCCTGCTGTGCATGAGCGGCTACCTGATCTGGAGAAACTGGAAGCGGAAGAACACCAAGAGCATGAATTTTGACAACCCAGTGTACAGGAAAACAACAGAAGAAGAGGACGAGGATGAGCTCCACATAGGGAGGACTGCTCAGATTGGCCATGTCTATCCTGCAGTAAGTATTCCCTGCTGGAAGAATTCCTTCCTTCCTTCCTTCCCCTCTTCCTTCCTTTCCTCCCTCCCTTCCTTCCTTCTTCAAACATTTATAAAGAACCTACCATGTGCCAGGCACTGTTCTGGGCCCTGGGGACACAAAAATGCTGGGGCAGGTGGTTGGGGTAGAAGGGTATCAGGACTACCTTGTACCTAGAGGCTCATCCTTAAATAAAGAAGCCAAATGTCTTTCTTTCAGCTGAGTAAGTTTTTAGAACCTTTAGCCTGGAAAGGTACTGTGGCCATTCAATTCAAATGTATTCCTTTCAGCAAATACCGTATGCTGGTTACATGCTAAGCACTGCATTAGATATCAAGTGTTCAAAAGGAAGGAAGGAATGTACTTGCTCCCCAGGAGCTGGTGGTGGAGTGAGAGATAATCACTTACTATTGTACAACTGTGTGCTAAGTGCCATGGTAGAAGCTCAGGAGTCCCCTCTTCTAGGAAGCTTTCCCGGTTTCTTTGTTCTCTCACAGCCTATCTCCATCACAGCACTTGTCACACTATAGTCTACTTGTCTTTTTACTCATTGGTCTCCCCACTAGACCGTGAGCTCCTTGAGGGCAGGATTGTCTGATTAATTTTTCCCTGGTGCCTAGCACAGCATAGCTGGCTCCTAGTAAATATTTGTTGAACAAATGCTATGGAAACATTAACAAGGGAGCTGTTAATTCTGTTTAGGAAATCAGGCAGGGAATGCCTCACAGAGGAGGTGACAGATGTACTGTGTCCTTGAAAGATTAATAGCAGTTTTCCAAGTAGAGGAGGAGGAACATGGCATTCCAGAAAGAAGCATGTACAAAGGCTGAGAGGCACAACAGGGCATGGCCTGGGGGAACAAGAACCATAAAGTGGCTGGAGTAGATGTCATGATTGTATAGCAGAGTCAGGGGGCTGAGTGTGACCTCATAGGTCATCCAGTCCATCCCCCTGTCAGGCAATCAGCAGCTTTGATCACCCACTGTGGGCAGAGCCCTGTCTTGGGGAGACCAGAGAACTGGAAGACCCAGCCCCTGCCCTCAAGGAGGTTTTTGTCTTGCCGGGGGAACCAAGGTCACAGCTGCACCAACTCCCGAAGAACCCTCTTTCCGAGCTGCCTGTCGTCAAGTGCAAGGTAGGGCAGTGCCACTCTGAGTCTGAGGGGCTGGTGAGTGAGGTCGTGAACCCAGGTAGGTGCAGCCAATCCTAGAAGGCTTTCTGGTTCTGGAAGGCTGCAAACTATAAGCTAGGTGTCAGAACAAAGAGGAAAGATGGGTTAGTTGCAGACCGAGGAAATGGTGTGTGGAAGAAATGATCAAGTATTGGGCAGGGCAGACTGAACTGCTGCTGAAGCAAATTATTCATGAAGGGGAGACATGGGAAATGAAGCTGAGCAAGTGAGCAAGGTTAGCAGATGGCCTTGAGCATCCTTATCCACACATAGAGTTGCTTAACCAATTTTCAAAGATCAGAGAGGGCACAGTGGAAGAAGCATTGAGCTTAGAGTAAGGAGATGCCTCCCAGTTTCACTATTCCACAGCCCTGTGATCTTAGTCACTTCCCGTTGCTCACTGTTATTTGTAAAATGGGAATAATAACCCCCATTCTATCTGCCTCCTAAATTTATAAAGTTCAAGCGAGATAGCACATGTGAGAGTGCTTTGTGAGTTATAAAGCACTGGGCACATGTAAAGTGGCATTGTTTCCAGAGAAGGAAATAACCACTCAGGAGGAGCTAATCCTGACGAATCTAAGGCCCAGGGAGTAGGCTCCTGCCAGTTGCACAGAAATAGAGCAGGAGAGTGAGGAAATCAATAGTTAGTGAGAACCTACCATGTGTCAGACACTACTTGGTGTTTTATATACATTTTCTCATTTAGTCTTCACAATGACCTTATGAAGTTGGTCTTATTAGCCCCATTTTGCAGATGAGGAAACAAAGACTCAGAGAAACTGAATAACTTGCCTAGGGTCACAATTAGGAAGTGGCAGAACCAGGATTCAAACTCCAGTCTGTATGTACACAAAAGCCCGTGCACTATATCACAGGCTAAATAGCCGTGAAGCTCTGGAAATCAGTATTCTCAAGAACCTGTTCTCTCCTCTGTCCTTTCTCAGGTAGCTCCACCATCACTGCTGGGGCCTGCCTTTGGCCTAGAGATCTGTCTTGAAGAGAGTGGGAGGGTAACTGGACTAGAAGAAGATAGTCTCAAACATCTATGCTAGTGGAGCAAGGCCATGGCATTCATGCAAAACCACAAATAATCCAAAGATGATCTGAAAGGCAATGGAGTTACTTTTTATTGTATGTAGAATATCCAGAGATGGAAAATGCTAGTCTGGTTCTATTTTGTGCTGGTTACGTTGATCTAGAATACTCTAGCACCATGTGTGTTAGATACTATATTAAGCACTCTACATACATTATCTCATTTGATTTCCCAACAATCCTATGAGCTAGGTCCCCCATTTGACAGATGATGAAACCAAGGCCCAGAGAGAGGTACAGTGGTTAGCCCAAATTCACACAGCTATGAGAAAGATACTGAAGCACTCTGTCCAAAGGAGGGTATCCAGGCAGTGGAAGAGTGGGAAACAGGATTACATCAGGACCAGTTGGGGAAAGCTAGATGTGGAACCTAGAGAAGAAAACACTAAGAGGGAAGAGAAGGGAATTCACACACTGTCTGCAAATTTCAAGGGTTGCCTGTGTAGAACTCTCTAAGAGATAGAATCAGGGAACATCAGAAGATATAAAGAAACAGATTTCATGTCAATATAGGAAGGAATTTAAGTCCACTGTCCACAATGGAATAGACCGGCTCAGGGGTTAGTGGGTTCACCCTCTAGTGGTCAGCCGTTTGTGGCAGAGGGAAGTCTAGCATCTAATGACAAGAAGGAGGGGTGAGGGAAAGAGGAGTTGAATTTAATTGACCTGCACTGCCTTCCAGTTCTGTATAATAAGTTGGGAGGGGTGCAGCAGATTGCCTTCCTAATTGTGATTAGCATGCTAATGCCTGGGATTAAACATTTGCCGAAGCTAACCTACTGAAGTTGAGCAAACCTAAAATCGTATAAGGGAGGATTGAGAAAGTTTAGATCTCTGCAGCCCTCCTTTACAAAGAGGCAGAGCAGAATGATGAAAAAAGCTACAGCTCTGGATTCACACAGATCTGGGTTCAAATTTTAGTTCACCCACTTACTATGTGATCCAGGATAGACGTTGTTTAAGCTCATTGAGTCTCAGTTTTCTCATCTGTAAAATAAATATGACAAACTTGGCTCTGGGGGTAGTTTGAAGAGTATGTGAGCTAATGCCTGTAAAGTAACAGAATGTCTGGTACCTTGTGGGTACTCAATAAATAACTCCTATGGTTCTAATGATGATTTCTTTGCTCTGTCTCCCCAGCGAGTGGCATTAAGCCTTGAAGATGATGGACTGCCCTGAGGATGGGACCACTCCCTTCGTGCCTCATGGAATTAAGTCCCATGCACTATACACTGGATGGTGTATGCCTGGATGAAAGGGTTTCTGTATATGGGTCTCTGTGAGTGAGTGCGTGTGTGTGTGTGTGTGTGTGTGTGTGTGTAATTTTTTTTAATTTATGTTGCGGAAAGGTAACCACAAAGTTATGATGAACTGCAAACATCCAAAGGATGTGAGAGTTTTTATATGTATAATGTTTTATACACTTTTTAACTGGTTGCACTACCCATGAGGAATTCATGGAATGGCTACTGTTGAGTGACTAACATGATGTACATGACCAAATGGGGCCGATGGTACAGTAGCTTACTCATCATTTAAAACTATATTTACAGACGGTATTTGATTTGGGGGGCTTTTTTAGGTTTTGGAGTTTTGTTTTTTTTGTAAATAAAAGGATTATGCTTTGTGGCTATCCATCAACATAAGTAAAAAAAAGAAAAAAACACTTCAACTCCCTCCCTCATTTAGATTATTTATTAACATATTTCAAAAATAAGATTAGTTCTATAAATAATTTAGAGACATGAGAGTATTTATTTTTGGTATGATTGGCCCACCATGCGGACTCTGTGTGCATTTATGTTTATGTGTGTATGTATGTGAGAGAGAAAAATCTGTAGAGGAGAGGTGCACCTATGGCTATTGTTCAAATACATAAAGATAAATATATTTTAAAACCGTCCACAAAAAAGGTATCTGGTTTTCAGAAAAGCCTTTGGAAATTTGGCTCAGGAAACAGATACCATGGTTTATGCAAACATGTAGTGGAAGAGACAGATCTTTTCCACCTCTGGCTATTCCTGGGACCCCAGTCAGTCAGGAAAAACCCTTCTGCTCACCCATGGCTGCTGTGACTCCCACCTGGGCTTTCTCTTCTCTGGCGAAGGCCAGTGTGCAGACTTGACACAATGCCAGAAGTTCTCATGAGCTCAAGGAGAACATGCCTGCATTTCAGCTATTCCTTATTTTAAAGTTCAACTATTTGAGTAACTTCAGTTTCCTTCAGGACACTTGAGTTGAATTCAGTAAGTTTCCTCTGGAGCACCCTGAGGTGCCATCCTAGAGAGAGCTAAGTGGAGACATTTCTACAACAGCCTCAGTTTACTCTAGGGACTGGCTCAGGCAGTCCTCTGAGATATGCTATGGATGAGGATAAGGATGATGGAATTGGTTTTATTACATCTCTGTTGCTCCCTTCCCCTTATTCTCTACCATTTCCTTTAGGTGAGGAAAACATTTCAAAGTAATACATAGGTTTGTTACCATCATGTGTTCATATAGATGAAACTAATTTTTGGCTTAAGTCAGAAAAAGTGACCAAACCTGAAGTCATATTTGACAGAGGAAGTGGCATACGCAATATTATAATATATTAGATATATATGTTCACACAGGGATTTGGTTTACTGTTTTATAAATAAAAGGAAAAACTCTGGGTATATGTATAGATTTTTTTCATTATGGACACTGTCTTTGCTTTTCCTGGGCCTTGGGGGAGCCAGGGAGAAGTGCTCTTTTCCCTTTGTGGGGTCTACCATTGGAAACCATTGTAATCCTACAGTCCCAGAAGGAATTCAGTCCCTGCTGGCTCTTTCATGCAAGGTGTGGTCTTTTCTTGACTCTGCTGTTCTGCTACTTCACTCCCACTGGACAACCTGGGACAAGGTGTGACACAGAAGTGTTTGGCTTAAGTAGGAGCAGAGGACGTGTATCTAACCTTAACATACTTGGAACTTGACACAGTTAAGCAAACTCCTCCCCTCTTCTCCCTGGCTGCCCCCAATTCAGTGAAGTTTGGATGTCTCACCAGCATGATACTTTTTCCAGGCAGACATTCTGGAGTTCTATCACCCTATTCCTAGGACCTTCCTCTACATCACTCATGGTCTCCTAACCTCTGAGAAAACAACTGTGTTCTGGAGCCTGGGCACTGTGCTTTGCATAAACAGGCAATTTCCTCGTGATGCGCATGTGTTGATAGTCCTGAAACAGTCATTGAGAGGGTAAATGCAAGTGACCTAGAATGACCAATACCAAACAGAATTTTAAGAACAGGTGTCCAACTCCTATGGAGCTTAAATCACTTACTACTATTCTTTCAAGAATGGAAAGTAACATTATTTTTGACTGAAGAAAAATGATGAAAGTGAAAAACACTGAAATTTACACAAAACAAGCAACTTTTTCTGTAACCTGCCTCCACAGAAATAGCATTTCCTGGGGAAATAATAACAGTGACTCATGCATAGTTTCCAAACTTTCAGTCAGATCCTCGTCTTCCCAGAAAAAAGTAATAATGAATGGAGTCAGGACAATTCAGCTTGAGATCTCAAAATGATGACAAAACACAACTTTCTCAGAGACATCCATGTTTTCTGAATATGCCACAACTGCGGTTTGAAAGAGGCGGCTATGGGAACAACCTATAAAAAACCAACTGTGGAATACTCATGTGTTGGATGGCAGTAAGTAAGATGAAATCTGGGGAGTTCTGTCCATCCATCTCCTATTCTTGGAGGCCTTTGAGCCTTATTTTGAGGTGTAGTTGCATTTCTGTTGCCTTTTAGCCCTGTGCCATTATATCTACAGCCAATAACAGATCATAGAGTCATTGGACTATAGAGCTGGAAGGAAGCTTAGAGATAATGCCAGGAGGACAGAAAATTAATTTATCAGACATTTTTTCTCTATTTAAAAGAAATGGTCGCAGTCCTTTGCTTCTTTCCTTCTTCAGGAGACTACTTTGGGCTGCTTGAACATTGAACATCTTATGGCTTATCTTTCCAGCGGAATCATTAAGGCACTGGCTGGAATGGCCTTCCAGAAACAGGAAAAACTAAAATTTTATTTATTTACTCTTGATATCATGATTATTTATAAAACAGATTGAGATTCTGTAACCTGGGAATGAGATTGGATTTAAATTAATGGCAATATGTACTACTGATCCCTCCAGTTTTCTCTCTGTGATTACAGTATATTCATTCACTGAAACCATTTGCTAGGTACCAACTAAGAGCCAGGCACTGCAGATGTACAGGTCAATCAAAGGTTTTCTATCCTTATGGAGCTCACAGTAACAACAGAGGAAGACGTGTGCGGAAACAAAAAAGGAATAGATTCTTTTCGAGGTAATGTTAGGGTACAAAGGAGAGGTCATTTCTACCTGAGGAGATAAGGAATGGGGTCAAGAAAGGCATTGCAGGAGAAGTGACCTGAAGCTAAGTCTTAAGTACTGGTGTCCAGGCTGCTTCAGGCAGAGGAGACACTGAGCTAAGACAGGCATGAAACAGCATGGGGACTTTAAGGAACTGCATGTAATTCATTATAACGAGCAAAAGGCTCAAGGGAGACTTAGCAAAAGATGAAGCTGGATGGAAAGACAGGTTCAATGTAAGCACTTTATGGAATACTTCTATTTAATTTCCGAGTCAATTAAGCAAATACTTCTTGGTCATTTATTGTACACAAGGCACTAAGTGCATCATGGGAAATTCATCAGGATGCATTGCCAGCACTTTGCAGACATGATAGTCTTCAGCCTCAAGCTTTCCAGTGGCCAAAGGGAAACACTGACTGCTTTTCATATATTTGAGTCAAAGTTTTCGATATGGTCAATGAAAACTAATATAAGGGCAGTGGGATTTTCACAGAAGCATTCCACGTTGTCAGGAGCCTCTGAGATTTTCTCAACAGTGAGAAAGAAAACTGGAAATTTTGAAGACGTGGAGTCTGGAGAGGGGACCCCAAGTACTGTCCAGTCAGGCACTGGTGGCAATGGGGAGAGGGCACAGGAATGTGAGCCTCCCTACCCCACCCCTGAACTCCAACCATACACTCATCATTTCACAGAATATAAATGAGTTACCAGTTAAACGTTTTCAGAGTAAATATTTCCTTTCCCCTCAATGCATGAAGATAGAGTATCAGAGTCTTATCACACTGTATTTTTAGAAGTATTGGGGATTTTCAGGATATGGAGAACTTAGGAGGTGGAAGAATTACAGCTTCAAATTTTCAGTTAATAAAAGAAATCAGGAAGCTCTGTTCATTCAGGCTATGCACCATGTGCATAGTCAAGAATCAGCAGAAACCCTCTGCATTTGCAAACCCTTTGTGCTATAAAAAGTAATTTTAGAAAAGCCACCTGTACATATATATATATATTTAAAAACATGAAGGTTTTGATACTTTTTTACAAAAACTACAAGAGAAAAATACCTGTACAAACCATGTGTTTTAAAATAGCATTTTGTTCTATACAAGCTGTTAATTTGGGAGTGAAGTACTGGTTTGCAAACTCCATCACATTGTACCCAAATGGATTTTACTTGTTTGTCTACCCCCACACATACACACCCAAATTACCGTATTTGATATAACAGGCATATTAGAATGTTGGGTCCCACTAACTGTTTCTCCTCTTTTTGTCTTGTCATTCCAAGTTCCGTTAGCTTCTGTATTCGGTGCCCTTTGCAGTCTGGTTTCTCTTCCAGAGGCAAAAAGGGACAGAGGCTGGTGTGCTGCGTCTTCTCTAGCTGTACTGACATCATCTTGGTGAACTAAAAACCAAATGTGGACATTTGTAAAATCAGTGCACTGTTTCTAGAGAGAGATTAAATTCATTTTTTTAAATCTGAAAATATTGTTTCATTGCAATGCTTTAATGAGTGAACGATCATTGATTGAGTTGCTAATATGTACTCGATACTCTACATAAATTATCTCAATCTTCATCAACAATCTTGTGAGATAAATACTACCAATATTATCATTCCCATTTTATAGACAAAGAAATGGGTGCAGTAACTGCCCAAAGTCACAGTTATGTTTAGTGCCCCAAAGGACACGTAGCACAGGTAGCATTCATGTACACGTAGTGCACTCTGCCTAGATATCCCTTGTCTGCTGCTTCATCTGGCTAACTCCTATTTGTCTCTGTGTACTGCACTTAGGAGTACTCCTCCAGAAAGCCACCCCTGTTCTCTCAGACTGGGTTAGCTAACTCCATGCTTCCACAACAAATTTTGCTTACTTGTATCCCAGTACTTCTGCCCTGCCTCTCACTCCAATGCCATTGAGGTTGTTTTTACCAAGGTCACCCTGGACCTCCTTGATTATAAATCTTGTAAATACTTTCAGTCCTATCTTCCTTAACCTGGAAGCAATATTTAACACTGTTGGCTCTCCTTTCTGGGAATACTCTTATTTTGGCTTACATGTCACCATACTCCTGGTTTTTCCCCTACCTCTCTGGCCACATCTTAATCTCCTTTGCCCACCCCTTAAATTAGGTATTCCATCTCAAATCCATCCACTTTTCTATCTCCATTGCCACTTCCTGAGCATAGGTCACCATCATCTTGGACTTTCACCATCATAGATTACTTTAACAGTTACTTATCTGAATTTCATACTTCTAATCTTTCTACTTTTCCAAACCAGTCTACCACATTGCAGCCAAAGTGATCTTTCTAAAATGCAATAGGTCATATCACCACCACCACCCCCATTCCACGTTCCTGCTTCAAGTCCTTCATCTGTTTCCCTTGCATTAAAATCTAATACCCTTGGGGTTTAGCCCAAACTCCTTAATATGGCTTGTAAGGTCCTTCATGATTTGGCTTCTGCCCCTTCCCCAACCTCATCACTATATTTGCAATCTCATTCTGTATTTTAACCACACAGTTCTGGGCCCTCTATCTGGAACATTTCCTTCAGGAAGACTTCCCTTAGGCCCTTAGACTGGATTAGGAGCCACACTATGTGTTTCCAGAGTTTTCTGTGCTTCCCCTATTTGTAACCTTTATTCCTACATTATAATTGCTTGTATGCTCCTTAATTGCCTCCTCTGCAAGCTCTATAAAGGTCTGCCCTGCTCACCATTGTATCCCCAGCACACGACGCAGTAGATACTCAGTAAATTATGCTGAATTCAGGCACATCAGACACACAGACTATGCTCTTTCAGCTATACCATGTTGTCTCATACCCAAAAAACTGGATCACTTTACAGCCTGACTGGAGTCTGGTGTCTTAAATTTTCTCAGCACTTGCGTTATTTGCCACATCTACAGATGCCCAGATTCACCAGTTACGTTCTAATTTCACTCTTGGGAAATAACCTTGTAGTAATTACCTGATGTCTCTATATACTTAACTCCAATTACCACCTCAAGATGGTTCTGAAAATTCAAAGAACAAGTACTTGTAAATGGGCTCAACCTAGGAGCTGACATTTATTAAAAGGTGTTTAATACCTGGTGAGTCCTTTCTCTTTTTTTTATAATTCCCTTGTTACCACCCATATCCAGTGTTTTGTAATAAAATGCCTTATGGTTTTATACCAATGTACAGTTTTCCAATTTCCAAGACATTGTTTCTTATCCTTACAACAGTTCTGCCTGGTATCTAACATTATGTTCATTTTAAAGATAAGGAACCTAAGGTCCGAAAAATTCAATCAGTTCACCTTCGGTCACAGTCAATCACTGTCACACAAGGGATATTTTAACTGAAGTCTCCAGTGACTTGCCCCCCCCCCCCACATACACCCACTCCACACTCTGCCACCAATGCTTTTTCAGGGAGAAAAGGAGTAGTGGCAAGACGGAGAATGAGAATCAGAGACCCCTGGCCTGATTAGCATACAGTTATAGTCACCAGGCCCTGAGAACGATGCCATCTCAGCACTCTCTCGAGAACCAATTCCATTCCCCCTCTGTGGCTGGAACTTGCATGAGCTAAGGCAGGCTTCCATAATTAGGATTTGATCGCCCTTGGCCTATTCGACAAGTAAAATTTTCTCACAGCCAGAAAGCCTTCACAGAGGTCAACCACTTTGTAGAGCCTCTTGGGCAGTAGTCCTTAACCCTGAGCCACCCGGAGAGCTTTGCAGAAAAATCCGGACGCCCAGGTCTAGGGGGGTGGGGGGTGGACACGAGTGGAGGGATGCACTTATATGGTGACTGACAAACAATAACGTACAACAAAAATTTCACAATAAAAAAACAACTATAAAAAAAAAAAAATCCGGACCCCAGGGCCACCGGGAGAGATTTTGATCTAACTGGTTTGGGGCGGGGCGCAGGCTCAGTACTTTTTAGCTGTTTGAGGTGATTCTCCCCTGCAGCCAGGGCTGGCAATCACCGCTGGGTAAGCACTGCAGAGACTGGGGAGTGGGACACCAAATATTCAACTTCTACACACAGCACGTGCTCTAGAGACCAGTGAGGTAGAGGGAAAGGGAGAAATTAAAAGGTAGAAAGAGATAAAATGGGAAAGCGCGCGCGCGCCTTAGTTTCACGGAAATGGCGGTCTCCACTGTGCACTCGGAAAGCGTCGCCGACAACGGTCCTGAACCGGTCGGAGCCAGCTTTGGACACACGCACCGTCGTGCGCGGCGCTCTCCTGTGAGGTCGGGTCATTTTACCCCATTTCACTGTCGAGGCGACCTAGGTCCAGAGACGGTGAAGGGCCTTGTCCGACTCACACAAGTCGGGTGCATTTTCAATGGAGGCTGGCCCCGGACGGACGCAGGACTCTGGGGCTTCACCCCCAGGTCTTGAGGCGAGGTGTCCAGACGCCCCGCCGAAGCCCAGCGGCCCTCGGACGCCTTGCCCTCACGCCTCGGAGAACCCGGGCGGGCGAGCCCCAGCCGTGTTCCCGCCTCGGGCTGGGGGGGCGGGGCTGCGCTGACCCCGCCCCCGGATGAAAGGCGCCATGTTTCCGCCGGAGGGCTGGGCAGCCTCGTCCCCACCTCCCGGCGCGGGGGTGGAGGAAGCCCTCCTCCACGGGCGACGGCGTTGCCTTGACGTCACTTCCGCGCGCCGCCGTAAACGTCAGTATCGGGCGCATACGGCGGCGGTGTGGGTTGCTGTTAAAGTTCGATCTCGGTTAGTTTTTGCGAGCCATGGAGAGTGACTTTTATCTGCGTTACTACGTGGGTCACAAGGGCAAGTTCGGCCACGAGTTCTTGGAGTTTGAGTTCCGACCCGACGGTAAGAGAGGCCTCCCGCCTCCCGGGAGTGAGGACTAGGCCTGGGGGCGGGCGAGTCGGGAGGCCTGGGGTCCGGGAAGTGCGAGGGACTAGGAGAAGGGAATGAGATGTGTGCAGTGCGGATCTGAAAGGAACGCGCCTGTGTCCTCACCGCTGGTTGTTTTGTCCATGTGCAGGGACTTCTGTTTAGTGACATTTTTGACCAGAGTGCTTTCATTAACAAACATTGATTGAACGCCCACTTCGCGCCAGGTTCTGTTCCACAATCTGGGATACGGGAGTGAGCGATAGACAAGCTTCCTCTGCGTGGAACTTGTAGTCAAGTGCTGGGAGAGAGATCATAAACAAAAAAGATTCCAGATAGTGATGAGTGGTCAAAAAATAAAACAAAATGATGGAATAATTGCGAGTGGGCTGCTTTTAGATAGAGTGGCCATTGGAGAGCTCTCTGAAGAGGGGAAATTTGAACTCAGCCCTGATTGACAAGAAGGAGCCAGCCTTGTGAAGCTCAGAAGGAAGAGCATTCTAGACTAAACGGAATAACAGGTGTCAAGGCCATAGGGCAGGAATGAGCTAGGCATGTTTCAGGTGTCCAATGTGACTGAAGAGTAGTGAGCTCTGGAGAGAATAATATGAGATGATATCGGATAAGTAGGCAGGGGTCACACCACGTAGGTCTTTATGGGCGGTGGTAAAGAGTTTGGATTTTATTTTAAGTGCAGCAGGAAACACTTGGAAAGTTTTAAGCAGAGAAGAGATGTGATCTGTTCTTGAAAAAGTATTCTAATTATTGGGTGCAGAATGGGCAAGAGGGGAAACAAAGTGGAGAAAAGAATTTACGATGCTGTGGGAGACAGAACCAATAGGACTTTGCTGATAGAATTTGGGGGAGGGGGCACTGTGGTGAAGGAAAGAGGAATCAAAGATGACAGAAATCTCCCCCTAAATGGGGGCATGGAGATGAATCTGACAAGCCCAATTGTGAAGGAGATAGATTT
Organism: Ceratotherium simum simum; assembly: GCF_057802395.1. NCBI lineage: Eukaryota > Metazoa > Chordata > Mammalia > Perissodactyla > Rhinocerotidae > Ceratotherium > Ceratotherium simum. Next base: position 5,961,200 of record NC_141921.1, read on the forward strand.
GTAAAGAAACAGTGAAAAAACAATGTAATAGGTGCTGTGGTAGAAAGAAATGGAAGAGACTCTGGGAGCAGAAAGAAGGCACCTAACCTAGCCGGAGGGTCAGAGAAGGCTTCCTGCATAAAATGACTTGGGGCAGAGGGGGTGTAAGTCTTTAGTAATGTGTAGGGGTTGGTTAGGCAGATGACAGTCAAGAAGGCATTTTGGAGCCAGCCCTGATGGCCTAGTGGTTAAAGTTGGGTGCTCACTGCTTCGAGGCCCGGGTTGGCTTCCCGGTCTCGGAACCACACCACGTGTCTGTCAGTTGCCATGCTGTGGCGGCAGCTCATATAGAAGAACTAGCAGGACTTACAACTGGGATGTACAACCACGTACTGGGGCTTTGGGGAGGGGAAAAAAAAAGAGAAAATTGGCAACAGATGTTGGCCCAGGGCGAATCTTTCCCTGCAAAAAAATAAATAAATATGGGCCGGCCCGGTTGGCGCAAGCGGTTAAGTGCACGCGCTCCACTGTGGCTGCCCCGGGTTTGCCGGTTCGGAATCCTGGGTGCGCACCGACGCACCGCTTGTCAAGCCATGCTGTGGCGGCGTCCCATATAAAGTGGAGGAAGATGGGCATGGATGTTAGCCCAGGGCCAGTCTTCCTCAGCAAAAAGAGGAGGATTGGCAGATGTTAGCTCAGGGCCGATCTTCCTCACAAAAAAAAATAAATAAATAAATAAAAGGCATTTTGGACAGCATTAAAGGCAGAGGCTGAAAACCAAAAAGGGGCATGGCATGTATTGGGCAGAAACCAAGTAGTTCGATTAACTCCGGCCGTGTGAGAGAGGAATCTTGCAGGAGTGACACTGGAAAGGCAGGGAGGGGCTCAGCTTAGCAGTATGCCATGTTGAGGAATTTGGATTTTATCAAGAAGACAGTGGGAAACCATTGTCAGTATCAAAATATTAGAGTAACCTAATCAGATAGATTGTTACTACATCACTTTGTCCACTGTATGGAGAGTAAACCGAAAGGAGGAAGATGAGACTGACAGTGCAGAGGCTGTGGAAATAATTTGACTCTTCGCACATGTATGCCTCTATTCTACAGAGAAGAAATCATCTGTTTTCTTTTATCTTCTCATTCGTACCCACCATATACCCAAATTAGCCTGTTGGATGCACATATGCACAAAAGGCTGGTATACCAAACGTGCAATAATAAAACCACAACTTTTCCATCACCGGAATAAATCAGAGTGTTGCACGGTCACTTGATAATATATGCAAACAGTATTTTACAGTTTTCAGAATGCTTTCTACGACTCATTTAAGCCTCAGGAGGCCCTGTGTGCGGGTAAGTTATCAATTACTATCGTTATTTTCAGCTGAGGACATTAACCTGCAGAGAGATGATTTGCCCAAGTCACCAAGAGCCTGCTGATGTTCTTTTATCACACCTGAGCTGCCTTTTGCAAGAACTGTAATTCAGTGTCAGCTGTATTTTTGGCTGTGAGGCTATTTAATTAAAGTGAAGAACTGAAAAAACTAGTATTGTTGAAACACCAAAGGTGTAAATAGTAAATCTGTTAGACACTTTGAAGGGACAGTTAGGATACATTTTAAGCAACAGCTGATAGTGTTGGTAGGCTAAATGCTCTATTCATTTGTTTTTATTATACATTGAATTTGTTTTTTTGTCCCTCACAGGGAAATTGAGATATGCCAACAACAGCAATTACAAAAATGATGTCATGATCAGAAAAGAGGTAATGAGCCTTCTGAGAGCCTTTCATTCACTACAGTTTAGCCTTTTGTATTTTTGTTCTTTCTGGGAGTAGTGTTGAAAGATAAAGAATAGAGAAGTATAGACACATGTCTGTAGACTGCTTTTAAAGTTTTTCTCAAATCTTCTTTTAGTTTATATTTTCTTTCACTATGCTGAGTCAATTACTGGTAATCATTTGAATCTTGGTTTGAACCCTGAATCTGCTACTTACTAACCATGTGACCTTGGGCAGCTTCCCTGGCTGAACTCGATAAGTCTCAGTTTGTTCATCTGCAAAGACAGAAATAATAAAACCTACTCTCTACTCCCCCAGTGCTGTTGTGGAATTAAATATGTAATACTTAAAGTGTTTGGTATATTCTTTGGCACATAGCACTCAATAGAGAGAGCTATTTAATTTGCATCTGAATGGGGAAAGGGAGCATGGGAAAGCAGTTAACATCATTGAATGCATGTTCAATGCCAGGTGTGGCACTAGGTATTTTACATACCTGATCTTATTTAATGCTGATTGTAAGTCTGTGTGATGGGTGGTATTATATACCCTTTACAGATAAGAAAATGAAGGCCCAGATGTTAATTATGGGGCTTGCAAGTAAGAGGTAGAAGGGAAGTTCAGACCTGTGCCTGCCTCTGTCAAGTCCATGTGCTCCATTGTGCCCTGATTTCTACCACACCATTAGGTTTCATCAAAGCTGCTCTTTCTTTTTAACCATCTTGTCTCAAATGTCTTAACAGTCAGTATATTTTCATACTATTTAGCAATCAATTTTATGCTTACCCACACATATCAGCATCCTCACATACGTTTTTACAGGGACTAGTATGCAAAGTGTATTTCAAAAGAAATGTCTCTGCTCTTCAGAAGCATGTCATCTAGTTAAGAATAACCATCGTTACTCACAGAGCTTTTGTTTTGGGTTCAAGTGTGAGTTGGGTAGTAGGCAAGGAGAAGGTCCATGTGAGCAGGGTGTGCCAAGAAGTAGAAACAACTGGATGGGGGTCTGAGGTGTAGTCATTGGGCTCTTCTGACCCCGCCCTCTTCTTCAGCATGCTGAGGTCAAGCCTGAATGTCTTCCCACTTACAGAGGTGTCAGAAATCAGCCTTCAGGAGCAATGTTTTTTAATCTTTCGTTGCTATCTGAGTCAGAGCTCTGCTTAAGGATACAACTTAAATTCTGTTTTTTAACTTGCTTTCAGGCTTATGTACATAAAAGTGTGATGGAGGAACTGAAGAGAATAATTGATGACAGTGAAATTACCAAAGAGGATGATGCTTTGTGGCCTCCTCCTGACAGAGTGGGCCGGCAGGTGAGTGTTTTAGTAACTAGCCTGTAGAGCAGAAATGTTACCAATAAGATGAGGTTTACTGCTCTGCATATGACGTTGAATCCACTCGTGTGTGTGTGTCTGTGTGTGAAGAACCCTGTACAAAGGAGATTACCAGCACTTTGGTCTAAGGAAGCATTAATCCCACAGGAAGAACAATGAGAGCGAGTGGTGCTGCTGACCACCTAGAGCCCAGCCCTGAATTTCTTCTTGTGACCCCCACCCCCCTTCTCAGTTTTTGCTGCCTACCTCACTTACTGAGTAACTACTATGGACAAAGCATTGTGGAGATACAAAGATAAATAGAACATAGTCATTTCAGTGATCTAATGGAAGGAAAATTGTACAAGCAACTAAGTATATGTGTTTAAATTCATGGCTTATGTATTCATTCTGAAGACCATTTTGATAGTTAAAAAATAAAAGCCACTGTCATATTTGACTAAATTAACAGGAAAGATATTTCTCTCTACCTCAATTGCAACTATCCTAATCCAGACTTCTAATTGATTTCTTTGTTTCTCCTCTTGTCCTGTACAGCCCATTTTTTCACTCTGAAACCAGAGTAATCTTTTTTTTTTTGCTGAGGAAGATTCACCCTGAGCTAACATCTGTTGCCAATCTTACTCTTTTTGTATGTGAGCCACCGCCACAACATAGCCACTGACAGATGACTGGTGTAGGTCTGCGCCTGGGAACCAAACCTGGGCTGCCGAAGCAGAGCGCACCAAACTTAACCAAACACTAGGCCACCAGGGCAGGCCCAGAGTAGTCTTTAAAAATGTAAATTTGTTTATGTATTCTGCTGATTTTAAGCTCTCCATTGGCTTCCCACTGCATTTAAAATAAGATCCAAAGTCTCATCTTACCTTCTACCGTTCTCATGCTCTCTCACTGTGTTCAAACCTCACTGGCCTTATTTCTGTTCCTCAGACACACCTAGGTTGCTCTTAGTTTAGGAGCTTTGCGTTTGCCACATGCTGCCTGGAATGTTCTATCTAAGCCAGTTGATTATCGGGGTCTTCAAATGTCACTTCCTCCCTGATATCTTGCCTGTCCATCCAATCTACAAAGCATCTCTCTGCCGGCCCAGGAGCCTTAAGTTCATGTGCTCTACTTTGGCGGCCCGGGGTTCACAGGTTCAGATCCCAGGTGCAGACCTACGCACCACTTGTCAAGCCATGCTGTGGCAGGCATCCCACTTATAAAAAGTAGAGGAAGATGGGCACGGATGTTAGCCCAGAGCAAATCTTCCTCAGTAAAAAGAGGAGGATTGGCAACAGATGTTAGCTCAGGGCTAACCTTCTTCATCAAATAAATAAATAAATAAAATAAAAAGCATTGCCCCATCTTTTTTTTTTTTAACTAAGATCTGTTTTATTGTCTTCATAGTGTTTATTATAATATTGTCTGAAATTGTCTTGTTTGCTTTTCTTTACATATTTTTCTTCCTCCCCTACCTCACCACAATGGACATACAGTACAAGGATTTTACCTGTTTTTCCTCACTGCTATATCTCTAGTGACTAAAATAGTGCCAGTGTGTAGTAAAAACTCTATCTTTATTAAATTAATATGAAAACCCATATAAGCTCATTCCTAATTAACCTCAAAATAATGGGCCAATTCTTTTTGTGTGTGTGTGTGACGAAGAACAGCCCTGAGCTAACATCCATGCCAATCCTCCTCTTTTTGCTGAGGAAGACTGGCCCTGGGCTAACATCTGTGCCCATCTTCCTCTACTTCATATGGCACGCTGCCACAGCATGGCCTGACAAGCAGTGCATTGGTGTGTGCCTGGGATCTGAACCCGGGCTGCCAGCAGTGGAGCGCGCGCACTTAACCGCTACGCCACGGGGCAGGCCTGGGCCAATTTTTGAAGAGTGAAAAAAAAAATCCTATCTTCAGTACTTATTAAAATTAACTTTTTTTTTTGCTGAGGAAGATTTGCCCTGAGCTAATATCCAGTGCCAATCTTCCTCTTTTTTTGCTTGAGGAAGATTAGCCCTGAGCTATCATCTGTGCCAGTCTTCCTCTATTTTGTATATGGGTCGCCGCCACAGCACAGATGAGTGGTGTAGGTTGCACTTGGGATCCAAACCCACGAATCTGGGCTGCCAAAGCAGAGCACACTGAACTTAACCACTATGCCACAGGGCCAGCCCCTAAAGTTAACTTTTTAATTTATGTCCATGAGATGTCAGTAATACCATATATATGTGTTCTGCTTACCATTTATAAAATTTCCAGCTCCATTGACTCATTCAGTCATCACAGCAATCCTGTAAAGAGGGCAGGGCATACTCTTGTACACCAGCAATAATCTGTTGGACAGTGTAATTAAAAAGAAAATCCCATTCATAATAGCAACAAAAGCTATAAAGAATTTGGGAATAAATTTAACAAGATGTACAAAACTTATCAGAAAGAGCTTTATAGAAAGACAAAAATATGTGTCACTCTTATAGATGAGTGGATTCAATATTATATAGATATTCACCAAAGTAATTTATAAATTCATTCCCATTAAAATCAAATTCATAACAGGATTTTTCCTAGAACCTAACAGAGGATTAAATTCATGGAAGATCAAAGGGGCAAGAGTAACCAATATAATTTTGAAGATTTGTTGTAAAGCTATAGTCATTTGTACTGTGGTATTGCCTCAGGAATTGACAGCTGGAACAGAATAGAGTGCCCAGAAACAAACCCATGAATATATGGGAACTTGGAACAGTCTATGACAGAGGAGGACTTTCAAATTAATAGAAAGTTTAACAAATTGTACCAGGACAATTGGCAATGTATTTATGGAATATTTTTAAATTAGACCATTTATAGAAATGAAGCAAAAATTTCAAACATAGGTGAAAATATAGATTGTTTTATTATTTCTGGGTAGAGAAGAAGTTTTTTAAACTCCTCAAAGGAAATGATTGGTAAATTTAACTTCTTTTAAATTTAAAATTTCTGTTTGGCTAAGGACATCAAGATAAAGTTGATAGGTAGGCCACAGACGGGAAGAAATTTGCAAAATGTATAACTAGCAAAGGGTTTATATCCAGAATATATAAAGACCTACAAATTAAAAAGAAAACGTAGCAGAATGTGTACAGGTTATGAATAGGCAATTTATAGACCTGGAAAAATAGTGGCCAATAAATATATGAAAATATTTACAGCTTAATTTGAAAATAAAAATTAGGACAACAATGAGATACCATCTCAGACCTATTAGAATGGCAAAGAAAAAAAAAAAAAACGGCACCAAGTTTTAAAAAGGATATGAGAAAGAAAAAGGGGATTCGTATATATTGGTGGGAATAAAATTGATAAAACTACTTTAGGGAGCAATCTGGTAGTATCTGGGAGAGTTGAAAATACTTCTACCCTACTTCTAGGAGTTTTCCTAGAGACATTTTCACATACATACAAGGAAATGCGTAGAAGAATATTCTTGCCACATTGTTTCTAGTAATAAAAATTGGGAACTTAAGTCTGCTTCAATAGGAGAGTGAATGGCATATTCTAAAGCATTTAAAACTAATGAACTAGATCCACATACAAAAACAATCTTGAATGAAAAAAGCAAAAAGATATGTATAGTGTGTTCATTTATGTAAATTTTTAAAACATACTACGAAATCTAAAATCACAAATGGAAAGACTATACCCCAACTTCTGGGGATGCAGGAAGGAGAATGGAATGGGAGGCGGATCTAAACTTTGTAATGTTTTATTTCTTTAAGAAAAAAATCTGACACAAGTATGACAAAATACTAACCTTTTTAAAATCTGATTGAGATTTGATTTTAATGTTGAGAACATTAGTCTCATAGTTTTTCTATTTTCTGTTTGAATTCTTTTCATAATTAAAAAACTGTAAATCAAAAAGAAATAGGAAAAAAAGAAGAAAAATAAGTAGGGCTTACTAGATTGTAAGTTCCACAAGAGCAGAGGTCTGTCTTTGGTTTTGCTGCTCTGTCCCAGGCACCGAGAACACACACACAGTAGGCATCCCCCATAGATATTTTTTAAAGGTTTATGGTACTCGTGTTGCTGTTTAGAAATTGAGACCCAAGGTCTGGAATGCTTCTCCTTGTCTCATGTTGTCCAGAAAGGTTAGATTCCTGGTATTTGTAAAACACAGATCTATCCATGTTACTCCACATTGCTAACAACGAAAACTCATATACAAAACTCATGTATTGTATATGTGTGTGAAATGGTGGAGCCTTGCAGGCACAGTTTCCTTTAAGAGTATGAGCTACAGAAGGGCTAAACCAGTATTTGATTTATTCTTTTGTTTCCAGTGGCCGCACAGTCTAGTGCTGGAGTGAACTTGCCTTTTGTATGTGGCTATCTGTAGTTGTTTGTGTGATTTGGCAGATGATGAGTCCTTCTGTGGGCTTGATGAAAAATCTAATTCAGCTTGACTTCGTTTTTTAAATATCTTCAGGAGCTTGAAATTGTCATTGGAGATGAACACATTTCTTTCACAACATCAAAAATTGGTTCCCTTATTGATGTCAATCAATCCAAGTAAGTGTACATGATTCTTATATCCAGTTGTGTCTGTTTTAGAGTAGATTGATATGAAACCCTTATCCAAATTGGGACCATTATATAATCTGGTGCAAATGCAAGACAGAGGGGTCTGCTTTGTCCCCCTCATGAGAGACTCCAAATTATTTGTGAGGGTTTGCTCCTATTGCTTTTGGTGTTTTATTCATCATTGCTAATAAGAGCTTCTCAATGACACACACACAGAGTAATGCCATAGGAGCAGCCAGAGTGGGTAAGAATCTGGCCAGCATAGAAAATCAAATATGCTAAAACAAGTGCTTGAGATAAACTGTCGAGTCACTGAGTCTGAATACCTTCCTCAGTGTTGGCCATTCACACTAGCACTTTTTTTTTTTTTTTTTTTTTTTTTTTTTTTTTGCTGAGGAAGATTCACCCTGAGCTAACATCCATGCCAATCTTCCTATGTTTTTTAGTATGTGGGCCACCAGCACAGCATGACTGCTAACAGAGCAGTGTAGGTCCATGCCTGGGAACGGAACCCAGGCTGCTGAAGCGGAGCACACCGAACTTAACCACTAGGCCATGGGGGCTGGCCCACACTAGCACATCTTAAAGTCTGACTTCGGTGAAACTTGAAATTATTTGGAATATAAATTTTTAAATTCATGTTCTCATTAGGGCAAATTGTAAAGTTGAGGCATGGATCTGTATGCTGCAAAGAGTCCTTAGAATTTGGCAACCACTTTGGCTCTTGTGCTTTGAAGGATTTGGTATTAGATATGGCTCACTTTCAGTACATGTTGGACATAACTATCTTCCTTTGGACAGTCTCCATGTTCTTAGCCAGTTATGCCATAAAAATCTTCAGCCTCTTGGTCCTGCTTAGTATCACTTTAAAAATAAAGTTTTCCTAATTCTGAAAGTAATACATGCTCATTGTAGAAAATACAGGAAATGTAGAAAAGTAGAAAGGGAAAAATTGCCCAGAAACTTATCAGTTAGACAACTGTTAATATCTTGAAGTATTTCCTTCTTTTTTCTGTGCATTAAAAAATATATAGTTTTTTTAAAGCACAAAAAATATAATTGAGATCAACCATCTGTTATTTTAATCATGATTTTTTTCATTTAATATGATATAAGCATTTCCCCATTAAACAAAACCTTAACATTTTAACTGACCTCATAATATTCCATTTTAATATATAGCCTTTTCCTTCTTTCTGAACACTTGGTTGTTTTCAAAGTTTTAATTCTGTGAATGCTTTTATGAGGAGCTTGTTGGTATGTAAATAATCTGGGTTATGAAATGGTATTTTTTTTGCCAGTTTTTCTCAGCTTTTTAAACATTTTTTTCCCCTTGCATTTTAGGGATCCAGAAGGCCTACGAGTATTTTATTATCTTGTCCAGGACCTGAAGTGTTTGGTCTTCAGTCTTATTGGATTACACTTCAAGATTAAGCCAATCTAGATTGAATATTGGTGTGGACACAAGGGGGTGGGAATAGCTGTTTTTAATTACCATTATCAGGAAATTTTTGTGTATAGGGCAATATTTTTTTTATAAACTATAAATGATTGTCTTTAATAAATATGTGACAAAATGCAATTTTTGTTATTTTATAAAGATCCAAACGTGAACTCTTCTCAATTACTTTTTAAAACACTAACATCTTATGTGAAGCATTGCCCCCAAAAATCTAATCAACTCTGTAGATATAGGTACCAATTTACAGGAAATAATAGAGAAACATATTAAAAAATTACCGTGAGAATCCAATCAGCAATATCCAGAAGAAACTAGGGCAAAAGATCTGGTTTCTTCAATAAATAAATTGCAAACATAAACAAACAGAGCAGGAACCTACAGAATAAAAGATTTAAGAGACAATCAATATAATGTTTGGACCCTATTTGGATCATGATTCAAAAGATGTAAAATTGACATCACTAAGGAAGTGATATTAATGAAGTGTTATTAATGTTTTAGGTGTGAAATGGTATTGTGGGTTTTTTTTCTCCAGCTTTTTTGAGATATAATTAAGGTTGGGGTTTTTTTAATCATCTTTTATAGATACACCTGTAGCTATTTCAGTATGGGGAAATACTTTGGTTTAAAGGGATAAAATGCCTGGTCTCATAAAAGTTTTCCAATAATCCACTTTAAAATCAGAATACCAACAGCCAGCCATTAAGAACTGAGACCTAGTTGGTACAGATAGTGTGAAGAATTTGTTCAGCAAGTAGGAACTTTTGCTGCTAAAGTGCATGGCTTCCTTAGGCAGATTGCTGGTTGAACAGACTGTGGGCGCTGAAAGGAACTGGGCCTTGATAAGCCTTATTTGACTAAGGGGAAGTGATTAGGCTAAGCTCACATCCCTCGTGACAGACCAAATTGGGACAAGTCCCAAGTCTTCTGACTCCTAGGCCAGTGCTTGCTCACGCATACACGTGCACACACAAAGATTACAGTGCAGCAAGTCAGGTGCAGAGCTGGGGTCTGAGGTGTCAGGGTCCCTGACTCCAGTGCACCCCCTGCTACAGAAGGTTACGTGGGGCAATGAGGAAAGTTGGTGGTAGACATCGAAAATAGTCACTCCAAATTTTAAAGAAATGACATCAGAAGGCTATAAAGGAGTCTCAAATCGGCTGTTCCTTGTAACACAACTCCTGTAAGGTCTCAAATGTGCCTTTGACAAGAGGACAGGTAAAAACGCTCACTAAATGCATGCTGTAAGGAAAAACGAGATGGGAGCCCAGAGAAGAGCCAGCTGAAGGGGAGTGTAGAGTCGTGGAGACCACCCTCTGGAGAGGGGCCTAGAGAGCGGGTCTCCTTGGGGAAAGAGGGAGGAGCAGTTTGGAGGAAAAGGCCCCATCCCTCAAGTCTTCCATGCTGGCCCTGGGCAGAAGGAACTGACGTGATCTAAGAAGCCTAGGAGGGCAGGCAGGGACCAAGTGCGAGGTTGGGTGAGGAACGCAGAGTAGTGAAGAACCAGCAAAGAGAAGGGAGCGGCAGGAAGAAGGCCTGGCAGAGGTTTCGGGCAGGGACTGTCTTGTTTGCTGCGACATCCCTTAAGACTAGCTTAGCGCTGGCACGAGCTCGACGTTCACTGAATATCTGGAATTACTGATTTCCGGAGGCAGGCTTTCGCGGGTCGGACCACCAGCTAATTACATACTCCAGCTACCTCCGCAGGTTTCACGTCACCTAACGAAAAACCTCCCCTACCGGGGAAGCAGCGGAGCGCAAAGATCCCGCCCCCGCGCCCCGCCCGGCGCACGCGCGAGGTCCACACCACGGGTTTACGTTGCCATTTACGACCGGCCGGAAAGTAGCGGCCGCAGGCAGCGCCAAGCTGAGTTGGGCCGCCATGGGGGTGAGGCGGAGGCGAGCTGCCGCCGGGACAGGGACGGGGAGGTGGCAAGGTTCTGGGAGGCAGGGGCTCGCGCCAGGAGGGAATGAGGGGAGTGGGCTCGCGCTGAGGAGGAGCTAGGGGCGGAGCTCGTGCAGAAGGGGCGGGGCAAGGGGCTGAGGCTGGGCGTGGGGCTGCGCAGGCGCGGCTGATGCAGTCCCTCTGGCCTTCCTCTTTCGCAGAAAATCGCGCTGCAGCTCAAAGCCACGCTTGAGAACGTCACCCACCTCCGGCCTGTGGGCGAGGACTTCCGGTGGTACCTGAAGGTGTGGCTGGAGGGGCGGGGTCCTAGAGTGGAGAAGGATGGAGCGTCCGAGAGGCTGTAGGCGCTTCGAGGTTCCGGGTGGGGGCGCCAGGGGGCTGGGCCGGGGAAAAGGCTCCCCATCCTCGTCGCAGGGTTGAACAGGAGCTTTCTCCGGCAAAATGAGAAATGTATAGTTATTAAATGTTCTTTTTTTTTCTGGGTAGAATTTTATGTTTACTTTTTAAATTTATTGGTTAATCCTTAATTGGCAGCGTCTTGGAACTCCTTTTGTAATTTTTCTCTGGTTAAATATGGTCTGTAAACAGACACTAAACTAAAGGCTACTTGAAGGTATCTTCTGATTATCTGGTAAGGTGAATAATTTCACCTTCAGTTTTATTTGTTGATTAGGTTTTATTTATTGTGAAGTAGTTGAATTTTGTGCCTGGCTCCACCTTACTTCCCCACCCATGCTGGTAAATCTGGTATCCTAGTGGCATGGTCTACCGAAGTCCCCTCTTACCCGAGCAGTTTGAGGCCCTTCACTCTCCCAGATCCCAGAGCTTCTGCTCTGTTTCCCTCCTGATCTAAATCCCAGCATCCTTCAGTACCTGGCAAAAGCCCTGTCTCTTTCAGGAAGCCTTTTGACCACCTTTATTTACAAATATTTTGAAGGCTGAGTGCCAGGGCTAATTTGGGGAATTGATGTTCTTTGGCTTCAAAAAGCACGGAGTCTAGAAAGAGACAGAGAAATAGTGTAACAACAGAGTGATAAGTACCTTTACCAGGGACCTACAGGGCCTGTGGCAACACGGGAAGCTCCAACGCAGCGGAGTGGGTGGGTGGGGAGTGGGTGGGGGGGGCCTGTCGAGGCCATTTCTGTACCACTTGAGCTTTGAATTCCAAGCCAGGCTGATACTTCTTGGAGGAGAGGGGTACACCAGCTCCAGAAACACATTGACCTGTTCTCTGTCCAGAGATAAATCTGGTTATGTCTTTGGTGGGGCTGGTTGTAAGGATGAGATGAAATTGACCCCTTCCCACCATCCTTACCCTTCCCTCAGTGGCCAGTTACTTTACTAATACTCTTTTTTCCCCCCAAGATGAAATGTGGCAACTGTGGTGAGATTTCAGAGAAGTGGCAATACATCCGGCTGATGGTAACTGCTCCCCCCACCACCATACACACACCCCTCTGGGTAGGGATTTGGGGAACCTGTGGCCCTAATCTCTCCTGTCTTTGGACCCTGCTTTTTGTGGTTTGGGAAGTCAGGCATTAGTGTGATCAACACTGGGAACAACAGGCTTCTTTGGGTTATGAGACAGAGTTCAAAATCAAGGAGAATCCCTTTCCTCAGTCTCAAGAAGCCTCCCCAGGATTCTTGTCCTGGCACGTCACTCACCCTCTCTGGGTCTTGTCTCTTCAACTGGATAATAAGTGGTGGAACTGGGTCTCCTCAGGTCCCTTACGTTTAACTGATATGTGACTAGGGGTTCTGTTTACTCCTTGCCAGGACAATGTGGCACTGAAGGGAGGCCGTGGCAGTGCCTCTATGGTCCAGAAGTGCAAGCTGTGCTCGAGGGAAAACTCCATTGGTAGGTCAGGCCGTGAATACTGAGCTCTGCCAGGCTCGCCTAGCTTCCTGCTACCAGACTGAAAGCAGGCTCACGTTACCTGTGGGTGGACCCAGGCCTGAGGTGCCCAAGCTTCTGCAGCGGACTCTTTGTTTCCAAGAGCCACACCTGGGCACCTTAGTGGGACCAGGGTATGAACTCAAGTCAACTTTGTCTTCTCTTTTATGTTTCAGAGATTTTGAGCAGCACCATCAAATCTTACGATGTAAGTTTCCTGCTGTAGTGGCAGGTGCGGTGGGATTAAATCTAAGCTGGGAGCTAGGAGGTTTGGGATCTAGTTATATCTGCCGCAGAGTAACCTGCCATGGGACATTCATTCATGTATTTATTTGTTCATTCACTCACTCAGTCAGTCATTCGTTCACTCTATGGGTCATTTATTCACCACCCACTGACTGAGTGCTTGCTAGGGAAAAGACTCATCAACAGGCTATTGCAACCTTCTTACAAGCACTGGGCTGGGAGCTTGGGGGCCTCTCACCCAACCTGGCCACTCATTTTCCATCACTGGGAGCACTTGCCTTGTTTGCCTCTTGGGGGACTAGTGAGCCTTCTCTGAAACCATGGGGGGGACAGTTCTTTGAATGGTGCATACCATCCTCCATATTGTCAATATTATTATGTAGTTATCTATTACGGCGTAACAAATTAGTCCAAAGGTGAGGGGGGGTGTGCTTTGGGTCTCTTGGTTTAAAGGAGGGCATTTACTTGTATTCAATCCATTCTTTATTTGGATTTTTTCTTAGGTATCTGATTTATGCTAAATTCTTGTCTTTGCCTTGAAGTTAAAGAGAGAAATCATAGGAGGACTTGCCCTCAAGTAAACCATACTCTAGTGGAAGAGACAGACCAGCAAACAAAAAATAAACCAGGGCCTCCAGAGAAGTGCCTCATCAGTGCCAGGCATATGGTTGGTGTGCAGGAAATGATTTTACAGTGAAGGACAGAATGACAATGAATGTGGGGTGTGGTGCTTGCGGTCTCTGAGCCCATGGGTCTGGTAGGCATGAATTTCCTGGCTACACTGCCCCGCTCAGAGGTGCCCCCTACACATGCAAATCCCATTTCAAAGGCTTTAAGTCAGCCTCCTGCCTTCACTGCATGGCAGATGGTTAGCGAAAGGCTGCAGCTAACTGTATTGGGGCCGGTTGGATGATCTGGAGACTTTGTAGCTTAGTATTCTTGTTCATATATTTTTTTTTGGTGAAGAAGATTGGCCCTGAGCTAACATCTGTTGCCAGTCTTCCTCTCTTTGGTTGAGGAAGATTATCACTGAGCTAATATCTGTGCCAGTCTTCCTCTATTTTATGTGTGGGATGCCACCACAGCGTGGCTTAATGAGCGGTGCGTAGGTCTGCACCAGGATCCGAACCTGCAAACCCCAGGGCACTGAAGTGGAGCGTGAGAACTTAACCACTATACCACCAGGCCAGCCCCTCTTGTTCATATTTTTGACGTTGATAATTTTATCCACCGTTTATTGAGCATAGTGTCGGGTACTATGCTGGGCACTCTACAAATATTTCAAATTCTCACACTAACTTTGCGGTGGTTTCCTCAGCTCCTTTTGACGGTCTTAGGCCCAGAGGGGAAGAGGGGCAGAGCCAGCCTCACGTCTAGGCAGGCTGACCCCAAAGTTCACTCTTTGTTCTGCAGCATCCATGTCTAAGAAGGTCTCGTGGGGAGCAGGTGCCCAAGGCGGGCTTCTTCCAGGAGGGGAGGAGTTGCTCCTGGGTCCCATTCTGGGCTCACAGGAGCAGTAAGGGCCCTCTTGGCAGGAAGGGCAGGGGCCATGGGGTCATCCTGAGAGCCCAGTTGGGCTCACCTCCTCAACACACTTCCTTTCTAGGCTGAAGACAATGAGAAGTTCAAGACGATAGTAGAATTTGAGTGCCGGGGCCTTGAACCAGTTGATTTCCAGCCCCAGGTGTGTGTGCCTTCCTGGGGAACCTGTGTTTTTGGGGAGGGCATACAGGAAGTGACAGCAGAACTTTGCTTCCCACAGAGACCAAGAACTAGGAATTCTTTCTAAGAGGAATAACTGTCATTTATTAAGCACCTGCTATATGTTGGGTACCATGCCTGTCTCTTTCACATGTTACCTCATTTAATCCTCACAGTAACCCTGTGAAGTTATTCATCCTATTTTTCAGATGAGGAAAGAACTTCAGAGATTTTGCCACTTGCCTAGGGTGACACAGTTAGTAAGCAACAGAGCTGTAACTTGAACCCAGGTCTAACTCCAGAGCCAGTGCTCATCTCACTTTGTTTTTGCGGCATTTTCACCTCACAGCAAATCTGTGAGGTAGGCAGAAGAGATAGTATTGTCATCCTGTTTCATAAATAAGAAAACTGAGGTCGAGAGAGGGAGGGATGTGCCCAGGGTCTTGCGGAAAATCAGAGGTAGTTGAAGGGTTTCCCCCGCCTCCTGCCTTCTGGTTCCAGGCTCTGATTTGGAGGAACTTATAGGACAGCTGCCCACACTGCGTCTCTGTCCTCCCATCCCAAAGGTGGTATGAAAAGAGCCAGATCCCTGGCAAGGCCTCACATGCCAGTCAGGTGCCTCCCCCGAGACTAACTGCTGCCTCCCTGTCACCTGCAGGCCGGGTTTGCTGCCGAGGGTGTGGAATCGGGGACAGTCTTCAGTGACATTAATCTGCAGGAGAAGGTACGGGACTTGGGGGCCTTGCAGGGTGCTGTAGGGCAACTGGTGGGAATTACCCTTTTAGTGAACAAGGCTCATCAGTGGAAAGCTGACTCTGCATTTTTGTGCTTTTTGTCGGTGAGTTTGTTGTTTAAGATGGCCCAGGGTGTGGTGCTGAAGTGCTGTCTGGTGTTCCACGCGCCAGAAGGCTAGGATGTGCCTGATGGAGAAAATAAGTGTTGGATAAGCTTTGTTCAGGCAGGAGTGATAGTGCTGTTGGCTGTGAGCTCAATGTTAATGAATCAACAATATATATTAAATAAAGTGTTTTAAAACAGAAACATACATAAAACTAGTTATGTATCGATTGGTGGAAAACAGTGTGACCAGAGGCTCACAGGAACCTAACCCGGTATTTCCCCTGGGAGCAGTGGTGCAGTGTTCACTAATTCATTGTTCATGGTGACTTTGTAGAATATAATTACCAGGAATAATGAGAATCGGCGGTGTTACTGGACATGTTACTGCCTTGCAGATAAGGAAGCCTTGTGGTCAGGCCTCAGGAAGGACAGACACTTCCTGCAGTCTGTGTAGCACCTAATACTAACAGTAGCTGGCGTTTCCTGAGCTCTTGTATATGCCCGGCACTAGGCTAAGTACTTTTACATGTGCTACTCGTCTGCTTCTTTGGACATTCAGCATGAAGTCTACTGTTGTCCCTTTTTTAATAGAGAACAGAACTGGGGCTCAGGGAAGTGAAGTGACTTGCTCAAAATCAAACAGCTGGAAGAGCTGAAAATCAGAGCAGTCTGGCTCTGTTCTGGGTCATCCATGTCCATGAATATCTGAGTCAGAGCCTGACCTGGGCCTTTTAAGCCCAAGTTCTCCACTCTCCACACTGTCCTAGGCTGCCTCATGAGGCTGACACTGCTGTTTTATTCCACAGGACTGGACTGACTATGACGAAAAGGCTCAGGAGTCTGTGGGAATCTACGAGGTCACCCACCAGTTTGTGAAGTGCTGAACCCTCTTCTTGCACACTTGCCTCCAAGAACTGAGAAGGGAAAGTGTGCCCCCAGCAGCTGAGCCCACTGAGGCTGGGTCCCTTCTCCCTCGTTTCCTGGCTGCTGTCCATGCCCTAATAGTCTGCATGCTGGGCTCTATCAGAGCTTCCCAAGCCCTGCCAATAAAGCCCCTGTTTGTGCTGCACTTGTGCATGAAGGTAGAGTCAGGTAGCAGCCACTCCCTCTACAAATAAGAATTCATGTTGGAGGTCTTTGCCTGCTGGCGCCTTTCCGCAGTATAGAATCTTACACCTGATCCAATTTGCAAAATATGCAGGAGCACACAGCTCCTGAGGGCTCTCCAGCTCTTGGGGAATGGGCAGGTCAACCCAGAAGACCAAAGGTGTCAAGGCCAATGGACTGAGCCTGTAGAATGATGTCACAAGCCCCAAAGTCCTGAGCCCAAACACTGCATTGACCAGCTTGGCTCTCAGGTAAACCCAAGCATCTCTGTTAGCTGGTGTCACTTCATATTCCAGAGCCAAGAGGGACTTCAGAGACCAGCAGTCCAGTCCTGGCATGAATCTGCTCTCCAGAACTCCAGCCAGATGGTCCTCAGGACTCTGCTCACTTGCTGTAATGGGGCACTCCCCTCCCATGAGAGAAGTCAGGGTGAAAGTTCTTCCTTATGCTGAGTCAGCCTCTATGCTCCCTGTATCTTCCGCTAGTCCTAGTTTGTCCCCTTTGTGGCCATACTTCTGTGTTCTGCCTGGCCCGAACAGCCCTGTGGAGGTGTCAAGACAACAGTCACGGCCCCTAAGTCTCATGGGCCTGGTTCCTTGGGGCTGAAGATCCTACACACAGTGGACAGAGTTGTTCAGTGCACAGTCAGGACGTGAGGGCCTGCTCATCCTTCACACTGGTGAATCTGCCATTTGGAAAACCTGTTATGAGTTTCTCCAGTGTTCTGCTGGAGCCTGGAATTCTTCAGTATCTTCATTTTCTGAGTGGCCCACTGGGAAAGGGTCTGCCCACTCCCAGGCTGGTTGTGGGGCACTAGGAAGGGGATCCTCAGATTTCAGGTAAAGCTGGCCATGTCCAGGGGTGATGAAGAGGTGTCTGCCTTGTCCCCTTTCCAGTCTGGCAGCCATACCGTGTTTCCTCTAGGTCTCCTGTGTTCCTGGCCCCTGGGCCTGCTCTTTTCTGCACCTAACAGAGTAGGGTGCTTTGGCCCTCCCTCAGGCAGCAGTCTACGTCTCCCCCCCTCCCCCACTGCCCCGCCACACACACACTGGGTCCAGGCCACTGCCTAGCCTGGAAGGAAATAAGTAGAAGCATTAGGCTGGGTAAGCAGCCTTTCTGTTTTTAGTCTCTATACCAGCCAGTGTGTGTTAACCTCATAAAGACAAACACTAAAAGGATCTCAAGGTTTTCTTTATATTTTAAATTATTTTCTCATCTTTCAGGAGGTAGGGGAACCCAAATAATCATTAACAGATTAAAGGAGAAATAAAATGGGTTATGTCAATAGATGCAGAAAAAGTATTCAGTATTCAACACCCATTTCAACAAAAACAACAAACCATTGAAACTCTTAGCAAACTAGGAATAGAAAGAAACCACCCTAACCTTGCAAAGGACATCAACAGAAAACCTAGAGTGAATGAAATGTTTGAAGTATTCCATTCAAGATCAGAGTGAGATGAGGACACCCTCGATAGTGCTGTTCATCACTGTGCTGGAGGACCCACCCAGTGTGATCAGACGAAAGTAAGGTGAATGGATTGCAAAGGAAGAAACTCACTTTTCACAGATGATGCCTTTCCACTTAGAAAATCCAAAAGCATTAATTAGTACTGGATTGAAGATCAATATACAGACACCAAATGCATTTCAGTACACTGGCAATATGCAAAATACATTCAAGAAAAAGGACCATTTATAATAGCAATGAAACCCCCAAAAGTAACTAAGAATTAAGTCTATCAAAGACGTTCATGTCCTTAGTGGAGAAATTATTCAACTTTGCTGAAAGGTATTGAGGAAAGCCTAAATTAATGGAGACATATACTATACTGATGGATGGGAAGACTTGATATTGTAAAGATCATTTTCAACAAATATATTTATAAAATTCTTGTTGAAAATTTCAACTTTGTTTAACAGAACTGAAGTTGATTCTGAAACCTATATGGTACGACACAGGTGGGAGACTTCCTCTACCAGATACCCCAATGTATTTATAAAGCAGTGGCAATTAAGCCACCATGATATTGCCACTGTGATACACAAATAGACCACTGGAACAGTAGATGAACAGACCCATGATGTATGAAACTGGTTAATGACAGGTAGTGGTGCAGATTGGTGGGGAAATTATCAACTCATCAATAAATGGTGCTGGGGCAACTGTTTAACTTTGTGCAATAAAATAAAATTGGAACCCTACTTCACTGCGCATACACAAGTCTATTCCAACGTTAGTTATCTTGATTGCTTTGGTTCAGCAGCATGTTGGGGTAGAAGAGCCCTGGGCTCAGTGTGTGACTCACTGTAAACTCCTGGGCAAGTACTTCCCCTCTCAGGACTTCATTTTCTCCATGTGAAAAATGAGGGCGCTTTAGCACTGACATTGTGTTACTCAGTGAGATTAGTCAGAATGGTGGTGGCATGTCTGAGCCCTGCCCCTCATCACCCGGAAAGTTAGTTCCCGGCCCCGCACTCCAGGACAGCAGTCTCCTGTCCACGTAGTAGAAGTTACAGCTACTAGAAGTGGGGACAGTGGGAGATGAGACTGGTTGAGTTGTTAAGTCCCCTACCATCTCTTGTTTGGACATTCCATGTCTTCAGTATGCTTTTCTTACATCATCCCTGAACAGCTGTTTAAAAGATACCATCTTTATCCAATAGCATTTTTCGTAACTAGGCCTGTGTATAAGAACGTGGCTTTTAGTGAATTACAATGAGATGAAAGTTGGGTAAGGTTAGGCTGCAGTTCTCTTGTACAATAGTCATTTCTGTTGTTTCCCAGAAAGGGCAGAGGCACCCTGCAGGGTCTTTGCCTGCCTTGGCAGCCTGAGTGATCATTTCACAACGCTGTCCCCATTCCTCTGTCAGCCAGGTCCCCCTGGGCTGAGCCCTTTCCCTGGTTAGTCCATCAGAGCTCCAGAGGAGGCTGCTTTATGTCCGGCCTTCAGAAAGCTACAGGACTCACAATACTGGACATCTTCACTCTCCTGGCACCTGTCGTGCATCTGAACATTCATTTGGAACATCATCCTTGAGGGCTCCTGCTGCAGCATGCTCTAGAGGGAGGAAGTTGAATCAGACCCAGGCTCTCTTGTTCAGGAGCCAAGCGAGGTATAAGCCACTAACTGTAACAGTCACTCCCAAACACAGCTGTGCATTGGGTCACTGGGAAAACTTTTGAAAAAGACAAGTTTCCTGGCCCCGCTTCATTCCTACTAAATCAGAATCTCTGGGGCTAATGCCTGAGATTTTCTTTTATTTAAAAGCACTCTCAGGTGAATCTGATGTATCCAGACCACCAGAATCACTAGCTCAGCTTTCATAGCGGGGTACGCTCTGCGCTGCTGCGGAGACTAAATGAGATAATGTAGGCAACATGTTCAGCACGATGTCGGGGGCAGAGTATGCTCAGGAGCGAATGGAAGCGGTTATGATTTGATTAGAAAGGCAAACAGTCTCCTGTGTTTTCTAATGACCAAGAAACCACATGGAGCTGCTCCCTAACCTGAGAAACCACTGGATAACTAACCTGCCCGAATTCCTCAGGGAAGGGGCTGTGAGAGCTCCCTCTTCTGGGCCTACTGCTTCCTGTTTACAAAGAATTGGTTTGGAACAAAAGATAAAATCTAACAAGAAGGACAAATGCCAGGTGTTGATTATAAAAGCCAACTACTTATATTTATAGCAGATAAGGATTGATTTTCATGGGGAAAGACCTGTGGGGTTTGGTTAATCATAATCTCACCCTAAACCAACTGTAAACTGGCTGTGAATTAGAAGCGATCACAGGCCAGATCAAAAGAAATAATGGCAAGATGAAAGGACAGACCCTCCCTCCCCCAGATGGGTTAGTCCATGCTGTGGTAAACTGTCCCATTTGGTGCTCTGCACTTTAATGAAATTACAAACAAAACTCACGAGGCCTGGAGATCATTTCCTGTGAGGTATAGTTGTGAAAACAGGAGAGGTTTATCTAGGGGGAAGCCCTAGCAAGGTGGGAGGAGGGGCAGACAGGATGGCCTTTACAGAGCTGAAGGATTGGCCTATGGAAAAAGGCAAAGACAGTTATACTCTATAGGGGAAAACTAGCACCAAGTGGAGAGTTTCAGGAGGATAGATTTCAGCTCAATATAAGGGAGACTATCCTAATGTCTGTCCAGAATTGGAATGTGATACATTGTAGCCAGTGAGCTCCCAATCCCTGGAGGTATTCAAGAGGAACAGATTATGAGGATTTAAGCCTCAGATGTGACTTACACAAAACCAGATTTATTAAATCAGAATTCCAATTCCGATGCATCCAGGCAGGAATTACTGGGCTAGACAGTCCAGTAATTACAGGACTGTAGGAATTTTACAACCTTCAGTTAAGAATTGCTACTACAGACAAATAAAGGGAGTTGAATTGTCAAAGGCTAATCAGTGGGAAAACCAAAGACTTTTTTACTCTTTTGATATATCAGAGATAACAATGTTTTAACAATAACTAGAGGGGGAAATGAATCTGCAATCAATTTCATTCAATTAACTAGCTCCTTTAGGAGACCTGGGCTCTCATCAGTTCGTTTCTACTTTTCCTGTTCATTTGGCGTTAGAATAGAGAGGCCGCTTCAGAGTACATTCTACATACTTAACCGTAAGCACTGTTGTTCACTGTCTGCTGCCCAGCTCAGGAACTTCTCACTACAACAGTCACCATCTTGCTCTTCAATGGACCGCACAGCTCATGGGCCACGCACTGTGCTGAACATGGAGATACATGATATATCCCTCAGCCCTCAAGATGTCCGCTTGGGCAGATAATCACAATACAGGGCTTCAGGGGGATATTCAGTCAGTCCCCAAATATTTAATGAGCCCCACTTTATGCTGAGCCCCCGGGGCCCCTCCCGTTGCCTACAGTCCAGTAATGGAGACAGTTGCAGTAACTGAAAAGCACTGTGATAAAGGTTAGATTGTCAGGATGCTTTGGGCATACACAGGAGGAGCATTAACTAATTCAGTCTTAGAGGGGTGGGGTGACCGAAGGTTTCCCAGAGGAGGTAAAGTCTAGCTGAAACCTGCAAGTTGAGCAGAAGACAGCTGAAAGGGCAGAGAGGGGGCTATGCTCCAAGCAGAGGCAACAGTAAACGGCATGGTGTCCCTGGAGAAGTGTAAGCTGCTGGGAGAGGACCAGCTCCATCAGGGCCTCAACTGTCACATTAAAGGGTATGGACTTCTTTCCAAGGGTAATGGAAAACCATTGAAGAGCAGGGATATGATCAGACTCGTACATGAGAAAAATCACAGGCTGCAGTGCGGAGAATGGACTGGAGGGAATGTGTGGAGACTAGAGGCAGGAGGGCCAGTTAGGAGTGGAGATATAGACTCCACCTCCTGATAGGAGGAGCTGCAAAGTCACCTTGCAAAGGTGTGGGTGCCAGGAGGGAACAATGCACGATCTCCAACAATAACCCACTGTGTGTCAGGCCCCTTGCTGGCTAAAACAGAAGTTGAAGCTAGGAGTAGCAGGAGGATGGAGGAAGGGATGACCCATTCTTCCAGGGAGACCCCATGAACATGGCTTCATAGAAGGGCCACTTGAGCTAGGCTAAAAAGAACAAGGAAGAATTTGGCAGAGGATATGCTGGGGCCAAGGGCATTCCAGGGATAGAGGATGGCATATGTGAGGTACAGAGCCACCGTAAAGATAGCCATGTCTGAGACCAATGGGAGGTTTTGTGTGGCTGAAGCATGAGGAGTGAGGAGGGCTGGTGAGGAAGTGAGGGGCTGCTAATGTGAATCCTTTTTTTCCTTTTTGCCTGATGACTGGGTATTGCACAAACAGTATTATAGCAATAAAGGAAAAAAGATAAAGAAATAAACATTTTCTTAAACCCCACCATCCCAGCTCCCTAAGACAAATGTGTTTATTTTCCCCTGTTCTCTTTGGGGCTTATCTACACACAGACAGGTTTATATATGGCTGTAATCCTAGCACAGATAAGTTTATATTAAACTGTTTTCCACTTAATATCGTGAATGCCAAATGTGATTCTGCTTATTCAGCATCCCTGTCTTCTTTATAATGGGAGAGTCCCAGAAAGGAAATATATTTGTAACCAACTCCACTCAAACACTCCTCTGAGCTCTCTTCTCTGCTGGAGAATGGATGTTGTTGGGCTCCCTTCAACCCTTTTGGCATCAAGCCCCAGCGGTGTCTCTGGCAACACCCCAAACTCTCTCCCTTTCTCCACCCACCACCTGTCTCATGTCTACCTCCTCAAATCCTGGCTTCCGTTCTTCTTCGTCAGTTGTCACATGAAGATAATTGGATAGGTGTCACTAGATTTGGAAAGTATGTTTGAGGTGGTCTAACTTAAAAGAGAAGTTAATAAAAACCACAAGGTGATACCAGTTCACACCCACCAGAATGGCTATAATCAAAAGAGATAGATGATAACAAGAGTAGGTGAGGATGTCAAGAAATCAGAACTTTCATACTCTGCTGGTGGGAATGTAAAATGGTGCGGCCACATTGGAAAACTCCCTGGCAGTTCCTTAAGTGATTAAACACAAAGTTACTACGTGACCCAGCAATTCCACTCTTAGGTATATACCCAAGAGAAATGAAAACGTATGTCCACATAAAAACTTATACACTAATGTTCATAGCAGCATTATTCATAAAAGCCAAAAAGTGGAAACAACCCAAATGACCGTAAACTGATGAATGAATAAATAAAATGTGGTATAGCCATACACTGGAATAGTATTCAGCAATAAAAAGAAAATAAGTACTGATACATGATAGAACATGGATAAACTGAAAACATTATGCTAAGTGAAAGAAGTCAATCACAGAAGGCCACACATTGTATGATTCCATTTATATGAAATGTCCAGAATAGGAAAATCTATAGAGACAGGAAGTAGATTAGTGTCTGTCTAGAGTTTTGGGGGACTTGGGAGGTTGGGATAAAAGCGGAGGGACTGCTGATGGATGCATTTCTTTTTGGGATGAAAATGTTCTTAAATTGTGGTAATGGTTGCACAACTCTGTGAAGACGCTAAAAATGATTGAATGGTACACTTTAAACAGATGGAATGTATAGTATGTGAAGTATATCTCAGTAAAGCTGTTTTTTTTTGGAAAACATAAGCTATATGGTATCCACAAAACTCACTTTGGGGATCCTGGGGGCACCTCAAAGAGAAGCAGATGCTCTCTAGAGAGGCTTGTGTGGCTGTGGGTCTGGAGATGTGCCATACTTGTTCAGGAGTCACAAACAGAGAAAGCCACCTGGACAGAGCTTGCTGATTCCCAAAGAGCTGCTCCTCACATGGGAAGGTCCACATGGGAGCTGCTTTAGGGTCAGGAGCAGCAGGGATTAATTTAACAAAGTTCACTCTCCTGAGTTGGGAGGCCAGCTAGTTTAAGATCTAACTACTGGAAGCCTAGACAAACAGAAATATAATAGAAAGAACACCAGACAAGGAATCAAAAGAGCTGGTCCTAATCCTACTACTTATTAAGTGACCTGGTTTAAGCTCTCCCAACCTATCCATCTTCTGTATGTAAAATGGGGATAATAACTTCTGTCCATTCCAGACTTGAGGGGATCAAACCAGCTGATGCTTTACAAATGGGTGAGTTCTGTACAAACATGCAAGACGTGTGTGTGAGCCCCAACTGGGTTGAGACTTAATAGTTGTGTTTTTGCCATCCTAGCTACCATTGTAGAATCCTTCATAGCATGAATCCAAGACCAGAAGGAAGAGTGGGTGAAGTTATAAGTAGGAATGCCAGTAGGAGAGACCCCCTTCAAGAACTGCACGCACCCAAGGTGTACTGCCCAAGGGTACATTCACCCCAAACGTAAGCATGAAATATAATTTTTCAGCCCTGCAAGTTTCAATAGAGGCCTTGATCTTCAGAGCTCGTGCTCTGGGGCACTTGCAATTCAAACGGGCTCAGCACTTCAACAAGGAATGGAACAGCAGCAGCAGAGACATCACAGAGCAAGAGACCACAGATTTAGCTTCAACTATATACCAGGTGCTTTACCTATACTGTTATAGTTAATCCTCGTTACAGCCCCATGCTATACGAATTATCCTCATTTACAGAGAGGAACTCACAGACCAGCGAGGCAAAATAACTTGCCTGTGGTCATAAAGTGAAGGACATAGTGGAACCAGGACACCAGGCATTCAGGTGTTCCTAGTTACGTTCATGAGAGCAGCAATATATTTATGTGCATCAGCAGCCGTCAATTGTCTCTCTCTGATCAAACCATGGAATACAGAGGACCGGGTACCTGTCAGGGATTCACTAAAAGATTACTGAGTGAAGGATGGGTGGAGTCAGCTAAGACATGCAGGCGTGTTTATAGGAACTGTAAGGAGGATTAAATGAGATAATGCATTGGAAGTGCTTTGTGACTGGCTCATATCAAAATTCAAATCCCAGCTGTCCAATAACTCACTGGACAAGCCACTGAGAATGCAGGTAAAATTAAACACAGACTCTTCCTTTTCAAAAAACAAAACAGAACAAAACATCCTTCCTTTCATGTTACCACTGTGTTCTAACAATAAATTGGACAGCAATGTTCTAACAAAAATTCTGTGTCACTTCACTCAATGGAGAAGTTTCAACTGCGAAATGTAGAGTGATCGCTTCTACATTAGGCCGTAATGAGCACATGAGATTCACCTGGTTAAAATAAATAGACACCAATTATAAATCCTCATTTGGCTGGAAGAACAGTAAAATAGCACTGACTAAATTCATGGGAATAGCCATTATTGCAGCAGGACTATCAGAATCAAGCGGCAGCTCACTCCTTAGAAAAATGAAGAGGATTTTTAAAGAGAGGCTGTCCCAGGAGAGGGAGCAAGTTTACAGGGAGGATGAAACAGCGTTTCCCACCATCACCTGAAGAGCCCAGAGTCAATGGGAACTTACTGCTACCTGAACTTACTGAACTTACTATTGTTCCTTGTGGGGATTAGGAAATTAGGTAAAAAAAAAACTAAGAGGAACCATCTCCAACAATTAAATTTTATTTCTGCTTCAACAATAAATACACTTGTTATTTTTCCAAATCCCACCTCTTGATCAAATGCCGTTGAAATTGAAATCTCACATCATCTTTAGTTGTGATCCAGTCCCACTTGGAAATCACATGTTTAGCTTTAAAAGCATGATTTTAAAGCTCGAACGTTATAGCCCTGGCTACTCGGGTACCTCATGATTAGTTTCATTAGTCACAGAATAGCACGTATTGGTTACACAGGCCCCAATTTTCATGTTGATGAAGTGATGGAGGCTTTTCACCAGCCCAGAAGCTAAGTTTTGATGGATTTGCCTTCTAAGGCATCAAACATGTCTTCTAAGGCCTTCTCCACACACTGGAGAAACTCTCGGCCATTGCGGCCTGGGTAGGAGGAGACATTGCAGCCTATCCAGTCGTCATGAACAGCATACCCAATGCCAAAGCCATCGGGGACCACGGGGGCAAAGCCACCAAAGTTCACCGTGGGGCTGGTCAGCGTGCTCGTGGACAGGATGTTGTGGTTTATGCGGCCATACGCAGGGTCCAGGAATAGCTCGGGCAGGGAAATCCCTTTGGCTGCTGCCAAGTACCGCAAAGCAAACAAGTGTCGGTCAAAGCCCTGGCCTGTCAGAGACAAAATGGAAAACCAGTCTCAGAATCTCAGGACTGAAAAGGACCTTAGTAAAACCTCCCCCCATGGGAGGAATCCCCTTCCCAGCATCCTTGAGAGCAGAAGAAGGGTCTGTCTACCTCTGCATGCACGCTTCCAGCTCACTAACCTCTGGAGCA
The DNA here is from genome assembly GCF_057802395.1 of Ceratotherium simum simum. Classification (NCBI taxonomy): domain Eukaryota; kingdom Metazoa; phylum Chordata; class Mammalia; order Perissodactyla; family Rhinocerotidae; genus Ceratotherium; species Ceratotherium simum. The sequence continues at coordinate 5,987,841 of NC_141921.1, forward strand.
GTTCATTCTAGAACATTTCCTTTTAAAAAAGCCATCAACAGCTGAGCTAAAAATGAGCCTAAAACAAAAGCGTGATTTTTAAAATTCTGAAACTGAACAGTTTAGTCAGTCAAAAAAAGTATGTCAAGAGAGCTATGGACTCAAAAACTAAGATAAAAACTCAAAGTCTAAGTCAAGTGTAAAAGACAAGACTGAGTCAGTGGAACAAAATGGAAAGGGTATTTGACAGGCTTCTAATCTCAGCCTCACTGCTAACTTGCTGTGTAACCTGGGCCAGTGGCCTCAGTTTCCTACCTATAAAATGGAGAAGAATGGGACCAGAATGTCTTGGAGGTTCCTTTCAGTTCCAGGACTTTTGGCTACATGAAAGGACTGGACTATGTGATCCTCCAGGCCCTTTCCCGGTCTCGAATTTTACCACAAAGAGGCAAAGAAGGATGACGCTTAGATTTGGGAAGAGTTTCTGAGATGGGCTATTTACTGGGAGCTAACACACTGCAACCGAGGTGAAGTAAGAGGGGCTGCGGGCTTAGAAATCCTAAACTTTCAAAAGTGAGTCTGATGATCAGTAACTAATAGGAAAACCAGATGTGAGATAGAACATTACTGAGGCTTACCCCAGCACTGAGGGCAATGAGACCCAAGGGCATGCTCCCACCCGTCTCACCCATTGCTGCTTCTTTGGTCAGCTGGCCGTGGTACTTGGAGCACTCAGCTATCATCTGCTGAAGCTCTCCAGCACTGTGCTTGGAGGGTGCCCTGACAAAGGCCTCGGAGCACCTCTTTGTGAAGGTGGAGGCTGGGCGGATGGTCTCGGTGCGGCCGTGCTTGAATGCCGCAGTGCTGCAGGACTCATAGGTGGCCACTGTTTGCCCATACTGGCGCAGAAAGGCCATCTGGAAGGCCAGCTGGGCCACTGAGTCAGGGCTCAGCTTCTGCTTCTTCAAGAATTCTTTGCCACCTCTCTGAAACCGGATGAGGTCAACGGTGAGGGTTTTCATGGTGGCGTCAAACTTTTCCTTAGCAGCACTGATACCAGTCTTTAAGGTATCATTCAACTTGAAGTTGAGTTTCTGCACAGCGACAGAGGAGTCGGTTCTGGCCGGCTGGCTCTGTGGAGTGACAGCAGGGGCCTGAGTGCTGTCTTTAAACACTTCATTAAAGAACCTGAGCACTGCAACACCATCGCCCCAGGCATGCTCAAAGTGGACAGCGGCAGTGCCGTCCTGAGCTATGATGAGGTTAAAGGATTTATCAAACCAGCGGTTTGTGCCATCACCATGAAGCATGCTGTGGGACAAGTGGACAAGGTCCTTGATGGGGAAGTCATCTAGGCAGAGACAGAATACAGCAGAGTCCACTTTCCTCAGGGTCTCCTCGTTGCCCCCATTCACCAGCTTCTGCCTGAGCGCTGCCCAGATGTCTCGGTTCTCACTGGTCAGATATGCCAGCGGAAACTCAGGGGCAGGGCTATTGTCTGAGAGAATGTACTTCAGATGAGCCTGGATTTCGGAGGTGCTCACAATGTTCCCATCTTGATCAAGAACATCAAAGACATAGAAATGTCCTTTTCTTAGGACCAGGAGGTGTCTGGCCTTGTCATCAGTAAAGAGTTCATCCCGACTGGGTCTGGGTAAACGAGTTGAATTGAAAAGCCGAAAATACTGGGACATATCCAGGGGGTATGCATTGACCAAGTAGGCACCATACCAGGACAGAGAGGAAGGCACAAAGCGTATAAGTCTCTTGAAGGTATCTGTGTCACTTTTGGCAGGGTTCAAGTGGAACACTTCTGGCTCCAAAAGGCCAGCCTGCAGTGTCTTCAGGAACCGGATGGAAGAAACAGTCATGTTGGTTGCCCGGGTGAGCTGGTCATTATACTCGGACTTTGGGTCAGGATTGAATGCCATAAAAGGATTAAAGTTCAGGACAATGGAGTCTCGAGCAGTTAAGTACATATCAAACCAGGGGCCTAAACAATAAAAATAAAAAAGAACAACATAAAAAGTTAACACAGTCCCTAAAAATAAAATTTGAGAAAGAAAAAAAAGTCAAGCCTATGCAGAATAAATGACATCAACCTCCAGAGGATAGAATTTCCTGATTATTTTTTTGCTCTGCAATCATTCATGACATATAAACAGGATCATACAATATGTGGTCTTTTGCATCCGGCTTGTAACACTTAATAAGGTTTTTGAGGTTCATCAATGTCGTAGCATATATCAGTTCTTTATTTCTTTTCATTGCTGAATAATATCCCTTTATATGGATATACCACATTTTGTCTATCCATTCATCAGTCTATGGACATTTGGGTTGTTTCCACTTTTTGGTTATTATGAATAATGCTGCTATGTACAAGTTTTTGCATGGATATATGTTCTCAATTCTCCCGGGGATATAGCCAGGAGTGGAATTGCTAGGACATGTGGTAAGTCTGTGTTTAACCTTTTGAGGAACTGTCAGAGTGTTTTCCAAAATGGCTGCACCATTACAACCAGCAGCGTCATGAGGGTTCCAATTTCTCCACATCCTTGGCAACATTTGTTATTGTTATTTTCTGTCTGTTTGACTGGAGCCATTCTAGTGAGTATATCATTGTGGTTTTGATTTGCATTTCCCTAAAGTTTATTAATTGCTTTTTCTTCTTCATATTCTGTTTCCTTTCTTGGCTCTTAAAGGAATAAAATACAATAACAACTCACTTGTATTCACGCTGGAACAGAATATTTGTGAAGTCCCACCCATCTCCTCATGTTTCTCTTGCTTCATCTCCTTTTAGGGACAACGCTCACACTTGACTGACTCCCTGATGTGGAGGAATCTTCACCATCATTCTGTGTACTATGTACATTTGTGTACTCCCTCTTTTAGGAAATGCTCGTAAAGCAATTAGAAATAACTATCAGTGTGTGTGGATCACTCGAACTAGTCCTCTGCATTGCTGTGGATGTTTTGCCTGTAAAAATTCCAGAAGCAATATTTTATCAGAAAATGTGTCTTTAAGGAAAGTTCCTGCCAGGATTAGCAAGCACGGATAAACTCTACAAATAAGGACCATCTTCCACTGGAGGAAATCATTTTCACATGTAAAGCAGTGGGGAAAGGATTAATGGACATAAATGTATCTATTATTCATTTGTTGGCCCATTCATTCCATTTCATTCCTTGAGAATCAGTGCTGTGCCAGGCCCTAATCCAGGGGATATAGAGAGGAATAGGACATGGACCTTGATTCGGAAGAACTCTGGTGAAGGAGACAAACAGAATTAAAACAGAATTAAAACAGAATGCAGTGTACTACTACCATGGTAAAAGATAAGAAGTACTGGGGGGTAAGATATGTTTGATGAAAGAAGACATGAATTTATGCCTCTGATCCCTTCAGTAAAAGCATTTTAAAGAGACATAAACTAATAAGGCAAAGAGAATGAGAGATGAGAAAAGAGCAAATATTGGGGGCCGGCCCAGTGGCACAGGGGTTAAGTTCGCGTTGCTCCACTGGAGTTCGCCAGTTTGGATCACGGGTGTGGACCTACTCACCGCTCATCAAGCCACGCTGAGGCAGCGTCCCACGTGGAAGAGCCACAACTCTACAACTATGACACACAACTATGTACTGGGGCTTTGGAGAGAAAAAGAAAAAGAGGAAGACTGGCAACAGATGTTAGCACAGGGCCAATCCTCCTCAAAAAAAAAAAGAGCAAATATTGGAAGCTGGAAAGCATTTAGGCAACTGGTAATGACTAAAGCAGACTCAGAAAGCCCAGCCTAAGCTGTCGGCAGAGAAAGCCAAGAAATAATAGGATTTACACAGCAGAACCCCCAGAGGGCTCAGGAATTGGCAGCCTAGACAGATCTGGTTGAAAGGCTATTTAATCAGACCCTCACTCCCAACCCCCAGATTCCCTCCCCACTCTAGTAAAGACTTAAGTTTTATTCTCTGGAGGAAGTAAAATTGGGGGACATAAGTCACAGCTGAGACCCCAAGCCTCTTCCCTTACCACACGCCTACAACACTAGCAACCAGGAGAATACCTTTTGGCAGTTTCCTGGCAAAGCCTTCCCTGGGAGTCTACCCCAGGGAATGGTCTAGCCAGATCATGTCACAGTGGAAGCTGTGACTGACGAGGCCCACCCTCACCCAGAGCTTCCAACAGCTTTTTAATGTCTCACTCATATCTAAGACAACAGAGGGAATAGGAAGCATATGAAGAAAGAAAAAGGGCAAAACAAACGGAAAAAAAGCCACTTGGTGACAGACTATGACAGAAGATAACTTAAAAAAAAATTCCCCGATAAATTATTAAGCACATAGAAAGCTGAACAGAAGAAAGTTTAAGATAATTAACTTCATAGAAAACAAAAAGTTTGTATATGAAAGGAAAAACAATCCCAATATGCTACATGACTCAGCTGACAATAGCGTGTATATAACCATCAGAGTGTAAAAACACTAAATACTGAGCTAACCAAAATCGCAATAACTACAGTGTGAAAACGGGGAAGAGGAAGTGTGCATGGAGCTCATCTGTGTGGTGGGGATATAAGAGACTGCTAAGTTCTTATCTTCTGTAGTGAGATGTCAATAGATAATGCCTAAAACTGAGAGTTAAGATGCAGTAATGTAAGTGTGTCATTTAGACAACGGCGCTATGCATCAAAAGAATCAGAGAGCAGCTGAAGTGAGAAGTGAGAAACAAGGGGAGAGTTAGGAAACTGCTGTTTTTCCTAACAAGCCTGACAGAACTATTTGATTCTTTAAACTATGTTCATGTATAACCTAAATAAAAATATAAACTAAATTAAAAGAAGTGTTGTGGGAACCGAGGTGGAAGCAACTAACTGTGAATGGAGAGGGAGAAAGACCAATGGGTTTCACAGAAAAACCATCCTACTTGGGTTTTAAGAATTTGCCAGGTAAAAAATGGCTGTGGGAACAACATGGATAATGGCACAGAAGAATAAAAGACTAATGGGCTGAGGGAACAATGAGGTGCTCAGTTTTGTTGAAGCATGAAGTATGTCAGGGAGATTGATAAGAGATACAGCTGGAGAGGGCAGTTAGGCCAGACCATGAAGGATCAAGAATGATACAAGACATAGGACTTGTAGGACTTAGTCCTGCATCCTTTTCAGACGGAACCAATGATTAGGTTGTCTTGGTCCTTCCCACAGAGGAGGCAAGCCACTGCTCTTGAGCACGGACTCCAGTCAACACCTTAGTGGAGAAGGAACTCACTCAGCCTTAATATTTACCCCAGGAAGAGAGGATGAGGCATCACTTCAATGCTGGTCTCACCAAAAATATTTGTGAGACCAAAACAGGAGAGAAGATGCCTTATTTTCCACTGTGGAGGGCTCTGGGAAAAATCACACCCACAGCCCAGCCTACCCACCTGAAATGTAGCTCGTATGTTTGTTCTGCTTGTCCTGAGCAACCAGCTGCTTTTGCAGTTCTTTTCCAATACCATTTTCAAAACTCTTGCAAAATTGTTCTGTTTTCCTGAAATATTTAAGAAAAGATAGAATCAAACCATGGCAGGGAATACATGATTTTTAGATTCATAGTCAAGAACTCATATACAGAGCTTTGAGTCCCCAGCAGCATATCTCTAGAACGCGGGACTGAGATCAGAAAGTACCTATGACCAGAAGAACAGGAATCAATCTAAAATGAATAAATCTAGGATATCTTCTTAAAATGACTGCTCGGGAAGATCAATCAACATCCCATAAAACAATCTGTAATCTAGGAGGCAGCTTGGCATGGAGAAAAGGACATAATAAGGTTTGGAGTCAAAAAGAGCTAAGTCTGAATTCTAGCTCTGTCACTTTCAAACTGTGTGACCTCGGACAAGTTACTTGATCTCTCTGAGTCTCAGTTTCTTTACGTGTAAAATAGTGATAATATACCACTTTACAAGATTAAAAAAATGTTTATAAAGCTAAGGATTTAGGGTAGTTTGAAACTAATACTTAATAACTGGTAGCTATTAAATCATTACCATATCAAGAGAAGCTTCAAGTGACTAATAAGGAATATTTAAAAGCAGAGGACTAGATGGGGCCGGCCCCGTGGCATAGCGGTTAAGTGCACGCGCTCTGCTGCTGGCGGCCCAGGTTCGGATCCCGGGCGCACACCGAGGCACCGCTTGTCAGGCCATGCTGTGGTGGCGTCCCACATAAAGTGGAGGAAGATGAGCACGATGTTAGCTCAGGGCCAATCTTCCTCAGCAAAAACAGGAGGACTGGCATCGATGTTAGCTCAGGGCTGATCTTCCTCACAGAAAAAAAAAAAAAAAGCAGAGGACTAGATTATGAACAGTTCATCTATGTTTTTCCATCAATGTCCAGTGAAGGACTGTGATTCCAATGACAATGTCAGTTATTTGCACAAAAAAATTCCCATTATGGAAAAAGAGTACCTTACTAGGACACAAGAGCTTAATGTAATCCCCTTTTTGACAATATCCAATATTATTTTCTAATTCCATACTGTATTAGTTTCCTAGGACTGCCATAACAAAGTATACAAACTGGATGGCTTAAAATAACAGAAATTTATCCTATCACAGTTCTGGAGGCTAGAAGTACAAAATCAAGGTGTTGACAGGACCATATTCCCTCTGAAGACTCTAGGGGAGACTCTGTTCCTTTCTCTTAGCTTCTGGTGTTATCAGCTATCCTTGGCATTCCTTCGCTTGTTGACGCCCTCTAGTCTCTGCCTCCATCATCACATGCCTGTCTCTGTGTCTTTTTTCCTCTTCTTATAGGGACACCAGTCGTATTGGATTAAGGACACACCCTACTCCAAGTATGACCTCATCTTAACTAATTACATGTGCAACAACCCTATTTCCAAATAAGGTCACATACTGAGGTTCTGAGAAGAGCATGAATTTTGGGGGCACACTATCTAACTCAGTACACACGCTCACCAAACAAACTTCTGGTTTACAATATGCTCTCCTCAATGGACTTCCCTATCAGGAGTACATGCTCTCTGCAAATGACCAGTACTAACTAGCCTCCCAGGTACGCCTACCAAAATATAGTACAAATTTGGCATTCTGGCTTATAAGCCATCACCTGTTGAGTCTGGTTAGAGAGACTCTCACCTCAGGGCTTGGTCAGCCTGTTATGAGCGAATAATCTATTTCCTGAATTTGCAAACATAGAGACTAGTCCCAGGTTCCTGGAGACCCAATCAAATCACAGATACTCCAGAAGCTTGGTCCACCACTACTTGCCAGCCTCTCTTGAACTGCCCAACCATCGTCATTCAGGGTTCTCAGCATTTACCTGAACTGGCTGTCATCCAAGAGAGGCTTCTGCGCATTGAGGTATCTCCTAATGGTGTCTTCAAGTTTGGGAATAGGCAGCCTGGGGAGAAAGCAAGGTTGGTGTAGGGTGACAATATGTGGAAGACGTCAATTAGCTTCACAACCCAAACTAATAAACTAATTACTACTGGATAATTAATTTCATTCTGAAAAAAACAACAATGGGAAGCCACTGGCAAATCATAATCAATGGATTTACTAACATAAATATCAATGGTAACTTTATTTTTAAATAAAATAACTTTTTAATGTATTTATGATGAATTTCATAAGTTAAATTAACAAATACACTAATAGATTTAAAATGGAGAAGCAGGGGCCAGCCCAGTGGCATAGTGGTTAAGTTCGTGTGCTCCACTTCAGCAGCCCGGGGGTTCACCGGTTCAGATCCCGGGTGTGGACCTACATACTGCTCATCAAGCCATGCTGTTGCGGCATCCCACATACAAAACAGAGGAAGATGGGCACGGATGTTAGCTCAGGACTAATCTTCCTCAGCAAAAAAATTAAAAAATAAAATGGAGAAGCAGAAGCTGCCCACAGCACTCCTGTTTCCTGGTCACAATGATAATACCTATGCTAACTCTATATTGGCACCAATTTTAATTGTACCCTTAGTTTGAACAACTGCATTTTTCTCCCCCAAGATGAATTTAAAAAGTTCTATTTTTTATTTTCTTGTGCATTTTATGACAGAGAATTATACAAAAGTGAAACACAGGTCTGTCTAAGGGCCAGCCAAATATAGGACCGACCATCGAGCCATGCCCAGCCACCAGGAACCCTATGAGGAAGAACCAGATTTTCCCATGTGCTTACTTATTCATCATTCTCTACCAGGAGGTTCCCAGGGATGGCTGTGGTGATGAAGTTACTGGTCCACAGTGAAATGAAAATACATGGACAGTATAGTGAGGTGTACCTTCTTTTTCATTTCAATAATTTTACTGAAAGATATATCCCCCAGTACCAAAACTTAATCGTAGTTGGTTAGGTTACCTCTGCCAACTCAAAATTAACATTGCTATATTCAAAATATCTAAATATGGCAGCCATGTTAGGAAAACTGAAAAGTTATCCACAAAACATAGTTTAAACCTTAATATTAGATATACTGTGGTTCTTCTGTTTATTTTTCAATGCATGTTTATCCAAAAGATGATGTTAAAAATAAATCTGAATGATTTACAGCCATCATGGACTTAGGCTGCACTAAGTAACCATTCGTGACACTTCAATACTGTAGATCCCTTACATCCATGGACTTACACGGAAAATCCCAACACTACCTCAGCTACCTCATAACATCCACGTTATCTACTTACTTTTCTCAGGACTTTGACACAGTAGGGTCATTAATAAAAGTTTACCTTCTTTTTAAACAAAATTCTAAATTAGAGGCAATGGCAGTTTTATAAAAAGAGTCCTTACTAAAAAGCTTCTGAACTGTTAACTCTAGCCTGAACTCATTTTAGTGGGGCAAAGCAAGTTTCCAAAGCGATGATTTAGTTTTGAGTTACTAATACAACAGAAACTGAATTTTATCAATGGGATTAAATCAAGGCAGTATAGATTCTGCACAAAAATTTTTATCACGGATACAAAAATCACCTGCTTTCTATAAAAATTATTAAAGATAACTTAATGAATATGCCCAACTTACCAGGTCTATATTTTGCCTTATATAAAATGCCCTCAATGTAAATGCCATATAGCAATACAGTCCATGTCACTGAATTAAATAATACTTGACTGATGATGGTCATGCTCATGAAGTTACTGGTTCACAGTGAAATAAAAAAACAGTATAGTGAGTTTTCACAAGCTAAATTTACTAAATTTAAAAGTCTATCCTTAATTCTGAGATTGTCCCTTTTTTTTTTTTTTGGATGGGGGATGGGGTTCATTAAAGGTCCTTCCTTTTAAGAAATAATGTTGATAACAATATTTTCCCTCCATAATTTTACTGATCTGTGAAGTCAAAAAGTATAAGAACTACTGACACAGTGGAAAGATGAGATTTAGAATCAGACCTAGGCTTGAGTTCCAGCTCTGCCACTTAATCTCTAGTTATACGGTTAAAGGTAGCAAATTACCTGATGTCCCTCAGACTCCATTTCCTGCTTATGAGTTGGAGAGAACTGCCTCACAGAGAGATCTGAAATCCTGTCTGTCAAGTTCAACCCCAGCTGGCACAAGTCCATCACTAGCACATCTGGTATATGGAGAGGTTAAGTTCACAGCCTTTGCAATCTCACAGATCTGGGTTTGCATCCTAGACTCTGTCACTTACTATCCATATGATTTTAGGCAAATTTCTTACCTCTCTGGCCCCTCTTTCTCTGTTTGTTAAATAATAGCTCACTGGGCTATTATGAGGATTAAATGAAATAATACACAAAGAAGTTAGCAAGGTATCTGACATACAGTAAGCATTAAACATACAGCACACACTGAATGTATACTTATAGTCATCCAGATACCTTTCGATACCTATCGATAGCTCACTCTATCTCCTTTCCTTTTCCCTTCTAGTTTTCTGCTTCCCTCCTATTTCGACACCTCCCACGTTAGGCACAAACCCCGTCCCCAACTATTTCCTTCCATCTGCTCAGCAACAGCCAGTTTGGCCCCACACAGCTATTATCCGTCACTAGCCACTTCCACTGTACCTTTTAGAACCCCCATTCTGTTCTGAATAAAATATTCTATATTCCGTAACTTCTTCTCCAGTATTTCTCTTACCTCCTCATCTTTCTTAAAATCTGACTATTCTGACAATACCACTTGCTTTCATATTTCTCTCCAAAGAAAGCCACCCCCCAGCTTCTAGGAAGGACCAGCACCCTCCTGACCCCCACCACCTACCACCAACATTAAACAAGTTTCTTTCCTCCCAAAGCCAATCATACCACCCTCTCCCCATCCTCATCTCTGTTATCCACCCCAAAGAATGCTGGGTTAGCAAACCAGCTCTCCAGTGGGTAGGGGGTGAAGCCCTGATTTGTACTATTTACCGATTTCTGTAAATCTCCCACCAGGCCATTTTCAGGCTACCAACATGATGTCACTGAATGTGGAGCTGAGAAGAAATGCATGGAAACGGCTCTCATGATTATGGTGATGTATAGAGAGAGGGCCTCACCACTCATTAGGATTTTTCCTCTGAAACCCCTTCTCTGACCTCTACTGGCACATGGGCCGGCACAGAATAGGTACTTAATAAATGTATGCTAAGTGAATGAGTTGATTACTCCTTACTTTACCCTCCAACCCATCCCAGGACCCCACATTCTTCTCGATCACATTTAGTGGCATGTATGTATTTATGTCTCTCCCCCATCAGACTGCAGGCTGTGAGATCCTTAAAGGATGTAGAAGATGGAGTTAGACATTCTTTCTTCCCACCCTGTTGGTTTTGACATCATCTTCTTCTGAGTCTCTTTTCCCTCATTATGTCCTCTTACTCTAAAAGTGCACATTTTCTCAAGACTGGGTCCCCTGCCCTCTTCTGATTGTATACTCTGTCAGTAAGCCCCTCTGATCTGATAGTTGCAACCTGGACACTTACTCAAGCTCCTCCAAGCAGGTAGTGCGGGAGAAAATTGAAGGTATGCAAGGGAGCATGATCCTTCCAACTGTAGATGTATTCTTTGTTTAGGGACAGTATGGTATGCTGGAAAAAACATAAGCTCTGAAGCCAGACAAACCTGAGTCCAAATTTTAAACAAGTCACCTTTCAGAAGGTAGATCAGTGGTTACCCGGGGTGGGAGGGGGGATGGGAGTGACTGCTAATGAGTATGGGTGTTTTTTGGGGGGATAATGAAATGAATTAGATAGTGGTGATGTTTGCACAACTCTGTGATTATACAAAAAAACCCCACTAAATTGTATACTTTAAAAGAGTGAATTTTATAGCATGTGAATTGTATCTCAATAAAGCTATTAAATTTTTTTAAACAAGTCACTTTTCATCTCTGGTGATCATTTTTTTCCTCATTAAGATGAAGGAACTGAAAGAGATGGTCTCTAAGGCCCCTTTACAATTCTGGGACTGCAACCTCAGGAGTCATGTAGATTCCTCCCCCTGCAAGGCAGCAGAACTGCACGATGGTTGAAAGCAGACTCTGGCTTCATCATTCACAGCTGTGTGACTCTGGGCATGCTGCCCACCTTGTACCTAAGTTTCCTCATCTATAAAATGGGGATAATATTAACATGTACCTCCTAGGGTTCTGTGCTGATTAAATGAGCACACATCACTGACTCAGAACAGTGCCTGGCACACAGTAAGCACTTAATAAATTCTAGGTTTCATTATCTACTCAGTCCTCAAGTCCTGTAGATCCAAACTCTGTCACTAGCCTTTTCACGTCCCTAGGGAACTAGCTCATCATCTCTCTCTCAGTGCCTAGTACAGTATTTCACCATTTCTGTTGTTTTGCCTGCCCCCATCCATTCTCCCTCCTTCCAGAACAGCACTCCTTCCTATTCAGGTCCCTGTGGTTCAGGTGAAGCTGACTCCACCCCAACTCCCAGGGGTGGGCTTAGAGCTTACTGGTTCAGACCCAATGAGACCCAGCGGTAATCTTTAAGACTTAATTACAGGATTTTTGAACTGTTTTTGAACCGTTAGGAAGGGAGAATCTCTAAAAGCTGAGGTCACTGAGATTAGGATTTAAGCTATGCCTTAAATGATGCCTGCCACTTCGTCACCATGAAGAGAGAGCCTCCCTGAGAACTGAGTCACATAAATGAAAAGAGTTGAGTGGGAAGGCAAAACAGAGTCTTGATGACATCATATGCGCCCCCTGAACCATCCTGGATTTTTTAGGTCTGTGAGCTCATACATTCCTTTTTGCTTAAGCCAATTTAATTGGAGTTTCTGTAACTTGTTACTACAAAGGCCCTTACCGTGACAATTTCCTTTTCAGTAAGTGTCACTTACAGTCAACATTTATTCTCTGCTCTTTAAAAATCAAGCTGTGAGGTCACCTCCAGTCTCTTTGCACTACCTTGCTTTCTCCAGTTCCTCAAAGAACACCAAAAGCGGTTTCATGGGCACACCTGCAGTTCCTTGAGCCCCGTGATGTAATTCGCCAGGTGCCTTGAAAAAGGTCGAGTTAGGGCCTGAGCGATGCATGGCAGTTCCACCATAACCACGTAGGTTCTCCTTCGCCACCCCCATCTAAAGAACCCCATCCCCATCTAAACAGCGTTTGCCTTAATAAAGGTGGAAGAAAAGTAAGCGCTAGCAGATTTATCTCACTTATTACCTCTCGTCTAAGTGCCTCTGTGTAAGTGACCTGCTATCATTACCTAACTGGCCTCCAAACAGCAGGCGCTTTATTGTTCTTCCTGCAGGAACACAGCTAAAAGTCTTTTGTATTTTTATACAATCTAGTTATCATTCGGATAAAGTCATTCTGGATGTTAATCTATCTGAAGGACATACCTTTGGGGCCCAGAACATTACTGTTTCTATCTGTTATCCTGCACAGCCTGGAAACTCAAGGTATTCAATTCTAACAACCCTGAGAGGAAGGTAATATTATGATTCCCATTTTTAGGTGAGATAACTTGCTCACAGCCATGCAGCTAGTAAGAAGTGGAGCTGGATTAAATCAGATCTGACTCCTGTCTCACGATCTTAACCACCAGGAAATGCTGCTTCCCACTTACCACATGATATCTTCACTATCTGTTGACCTGTCAAATCTCCCCCACTATACAGTAAGCTCCTCACCATGACTGATTGGTCTCCAAATCCATATCAATAAATGTTTATCAAATTAACAGTGCGAATGAGTAGGTCAGGCTGATCTACCTTGTGTCTCCTCAGGACTTGCAGTTTTATATTCTGAGGCTAACTGTTCAGTGTACATCAATATAACCCTCAGAAATAACAACTAACTGAACTGTACACATAAAAATGGTTAAAATGGTAAATTTTATGTGTATTTGACCACGCTAAAAAAGAGCAAAGAAAAAAATGTAACACCTAAAAAACAAGCAGATGATAGTACGAGGGTTCCTAGAGGAAAGCAAGTCCAAGGCCATTTGGCTAAAAGGCAGCAATGATATGACAAGAACAGGAAGAGGGAGGGAGGGAGGGAGGGAGGGAAGGACATCCAGCTGGACTACCTAATACAAAGGGACTGTCCTTCCCCCTGCCAATGAATTAGGATAGTTCCTATCTTTGGCATCTTATCTCTCTACAAACTGGGTATTCCATTCCCACTTTACAGGTGAGAACTGAGGCTCAAAGAAGTTAACTGAATTGCCTGAAGTTAGACATAAAGAGTATCAGATCCAGAATCTGAAACTAAGTTCTACCAGACTTCAAAGCCAGGGCTTTTTACCAAGTGTGACACCAAATTGAGTGTCAAAGACAGTGCATTTTACAAGTCTAGAATCTCAGAGATAAAAGGAATCTCATCTAACCCCCAATTTCCAGCAGAGGTAATGGAATCCTGGGGGAGTCGTCATTTAGGTTACACATGGGTGACGAGTGCTATTGTTGGTAGCTCCAGACTCCTACAGATCTTTGTGTGGTGGATCAGAGGACATGATCTTGAATATTTTCCAGCCTTCCAATTCTAAAGTGGAGAAAACCCCTCTGATCTCAAACCTGGATAGTGCCCAGGCTTGCCGGAAAGTCAAAAGCCACGTGCCACTGGGCTTGGCAAGAGAAGACAGGTTCTGTCCTTTTTCACCTTTCCCCCACATACTGGCTCAGCTCACACACAGGTGGTCAAGGAGGAGGCCTGTTCCAGGCTTCTCTCACAGACATAAAAATCCTTTTTCTTTCTCTCTCCCTTCCTCCTGCCAAATTTAAACAGTGGAGATTGGGCTAGATAATCTCATTTTAGGTTGTTTAGATGTTTGCACACTGCAATTTCACAAGAATCACCTCAGATGATCTTCCTGAGAGTGTGGGGGTGGGCTAAATGGTTCCTGGATGTGGAGAAAAACAGCAACCTAGCCTGTAGTTGGGGCGGTGCTTGTGATACAAAGTTTGCTCTGAATTGTACATGGCGGTGGGGTCAGGGGGACGGACGGGATGGGGACATGCTGGACAATGACCAGCAAGATAGAAACAAGCTGGAAAAAAAAGAAAAGTCAAAAAAAGCTTTGGAGTCTGATAAACTTGGCCTTCTAGCCCCTGGACTGGGAGATCCCTGGTGGCAGTTTAGTGAGAAAGGGAGGGGGAAGGGTCTTGGAGACAAATTTGGAACTTGGCACCAGGAACTAACTGGTGACTGAGTAGAGTAGTTAGGGTTTGGTTTTAGAGGGTAAAGGAATTTGGGGAAATTTCTAATAATGGAGAGGGAGACCCGGCAGTTCAGATGAAGGCTGGGAGTTCAAAGGTCAGGAAAAGCAGGGGCCAGCCCGGTGGCCTAGTGGTTAAAGTTCGTAGCACTCTGTTTCAGTGGCCCGGGTTTGTAGGTTCAGGACCCACACCACTGTCAGCCATGCTGTGGTGGCATCCCACATACAAAAGAGAGAAAGACTGACACAGATGTTAGCTCAGGGCCAATCTTCCTCAAGCACAAAAAAGAGGAAGATTGGTGACAGATGTTAGCTCAGGGTGACTCTTCCTTGGCAAAAAAAAAAAAAAACACAATGGAAAACTGGAAGCTGAATTTAGGAAAACACTGGGTGAGGGAAGGGGAGAGGAGGATTTATTGGGGCTGTTTTCATAGGGGAAGGAGATTCTGGGTGAAGTGTTTAGAAGGGGGGAGCTATGGTGAGGAGGAATAGAGAACTTGGGGGGGCTCTGGGGCTACTGAATGAATGTTTGGGAGGGGTGCTGAGGGTGATGTCTAGAATTCTGTGAGGGTGGGCTGCAAATGCGGGGGGGGGGTATGGGTGAGGGAGGACACTTTAGGGAGAGGAAACTGGGGGTGAATGTCGAGGAAGGTTTGGCGGCCTGAGAAGTTTCCAGGTGAAGACTGCACTTAGAATGCTGAGAAGGACCTGGGGGAGGGTAGGTGAACACCTGAAGGCTGGGCTTGAGGGGACCGACGGGGTGCTAAAAGGGCAGAGCGCTGGAGGCACGGGGAACGGGGCCCAGGGGTCTGAGTAACAGGGGTGAAGAGCGTCGGGAGGAGTTGAGGGAGGGTAACTATTATGCATGGGAAATTAGGCCTATCCGTACTCTGGGCAGGAATGCGGGGCAGCCATGAAAGTACTTCGGGGGACACCCTAGCTGGAGGGGTTAGGGTGGAGTTGGAGACATGCAGGTTGGATATTTTTCATGGAGAAATGTGAGGGAGTCTTAGGGTATCTGGTTGGAAGTTGGGTTATGGGAGAGGGAGTCTGAGAAGGGTTCAAGAGAGAATCTGAGAGAGCGGGGGGGTGGGGGCGGTTCTGGAAGAGAATTTGAGCGTTCTGAGGTTCCTGTGCCAGGAGATTCTGAAAGTCACGGGATTTCCAGATTGGGAGATGCGGCAGCGTCCTGGGCAGGAGTTCAGTAGAAGAGTCGTGGGTGACTGGAGTGCGGCGGGGGCCGGGAGGCCGGGCTCACCTGGGCAGGCTGTTCTGGTAGTGCATGGTGGGCACGATGCTGCGCTGCAGGTACTGGTCGGGCCTGGAGCCGGCGCTGAGGGGCCGACGGGGGGCTCCCGGGCCAACGCCAGGGCGCCGGGGCCAGGCGCGCAGCAGCAGGCGGGCCACCATCGTCCTGGGAGGCTGCGGCGCCCAGAACCCGGGGGACAGGGATTCCTGGTACACAGAGACAGGACCACCGCCCTCAGGGCCCCCGGGACGCTGCGTCAGACACGCCCGTCCAGCTCCCTCCCATCTGCGGAGCCACTTCCGGCCCGCGCCTCCCGTCGGCCCCGCCCACGGACAGGCCCCGCCCACAGGCCCATCCGGGAGCCGAGGGTCCGGCTCGCTGCCCGGCGGGTAGGGGCGCCGCCTCCGGTCTCGGCTGGTCTCCTTTCCGCTCCCGAGGTGGCGGGAAACAGAGCCGCGAAGCTACTCCCTTCTGTTTTGGAGCAAGATAGAAACGAGCTGAAGAAAAAAGAAAAGACGAAAAAAGCTTTGGAATCTGATAAACCTAAATTTGATCCAGGCTCCGTCCCTCAAAGATCATGGGCAAAAATTTAAACCTCTGTTTCCTCGTCTAGGAGATAGAGATCATGATCATTCAACGTTACCTCCCACGATTCCACATATGAAGCACTTTAGTATGTACAGTGCCTGGCGCTGTAAGCAGTAAATGGTGGCTATTGTGATTGTGGTTACTAGGGTCCCGTGCGTTTGCCCAGCCGAAGACCTTTGCCATACCGTGATTAACCGCACAGCTGCCCTGCGAGCTCACCTGAGCTGGTATTAGAGAAAATGTGTGCAGAAGCCGGAAACCATGGAGTCTCCCATCCAGCCATCTCTTCTGTGCAGAAAGGCCGGTTAAAGCGGGATCTCTTCAGCTTGAACATCCTTTTTCAGCTTGAACATTTCCAAAGACAGGAAGCTGCCTCTGGCGCTAGGAAGTGTTCCATACTCAGTCGGCCACGAGAGGTTGCCTGTCACCACAGATCACCTCCAATGTTCCCTCCAGCTGTAACTCTAAGATTCTACGACTTGAACAAAGATCCGTCATCCCTCACCCATCACAAAACAAACGACCCCACCACACCGCAGTCTCTGCTGTAGCTGCAGCTGAAGGATTAAGTAGGTGCTGCTCCCAATTTACAGAAGAAGAAAGGGAGGTATTAAAAGACATAAAATCATACCGTCTGGCTTGAGATACAACACAGAATTGATTCTGAGAACACGGCCTTCCCTTAGCCCCAGCTCTCAATCACGACCCTGTGGGTGTGAGGTAGACAAGTACATTTGGTCTGTCCCATAACTAGCTAGGCCAGAAACGAGCACTCCAGAAAGAGCACTGGACTGGGAGTCAGGACACCTGAGTTTTGGTCTCAGCTCTGTCCTTATCTGGTTAAGTAACCCCCTGGTTGAACAGGAAGACCACTAACAAGCTCACACTCATTCAGTGGTGATTGCAAATCCTTAAGAACTAAACATGGAACTCAAAAAAGACTGAACACCTAGTCCTCCCTTGGGAGAACAGACTGAGCTGACCCAAGTCCAGAACATCAGTGCCATTTGCCTACAGTGTATGGGGCCAGAGGGAGACTACCAAATCCTTTCTGAAAAAGATCACTCAATGCCAAATCCAGACAGTTTTCAAAGCCTCGAAACCTGAGGCAAACCTCAGGAGCTGTGTAGAGCCAAGGGGATCAGAGGACCCGGAAGAAACAGTGGACCCGGAAGAAGAGCAGTGGCTCAGTTCTAGAGACGGAGGACCAAGGAATAGTGCCCAACCAATCTAACAGCTGAAGAGGTCCTCAAAAGCCTTCGGGGAGTACATGGCTTGTTAGGAGCAAATCTAACCCCTCAGGCTGGTGTCCAAGGCCTTCTGAATTCTGGGCCCCACCTGCTTCTCCAGTTCCCATCATGTCACCAAAGTACCCTATGCTGTAGTAACACTAAGCTACTCAGCATTCCCAGAGCTTGTGCTTACCCCATGCCATTTTTTAGCTGTGCCTACTATCTGGAATGTCTTTTCATGCATTTCTGCATAGTACACTCTGACTCATCCTTCAAACCCCATTTCAAAACTGACAGCCTGACTCCCAGTCCAGTGTTCTATGAAGTCTTCCTCAATCCTCATGCTTCCTCCTTCCCATAAGAACCAACTCCTCCCTTTGGATTTCACAGCACTTTTCACACTCCTTTACTGTTGTATATGGAAAACATGACTATATTATGATTTATTTAATTATCAGTTCATCTCTCACAATAAACTTTGGGGTCCTCCTAAGGCAGGGACTGTATTTTTATTCATATACCCAGGTGTGCAGCAGAGGGCTTGTCATGGGCAGGTGCTTTCCTTCTTTTCCTAAGTGGCTCCATGGTGGTGTGGGTGGGTAAACCATGGGTGGTGGCCCCATGGGTATGTGCAAGTGTAAAAATTAAAAAGTTATCAAGGTGTACACTTAAGATTTGTGCACTTTATGTAAGTTATGCCTTGATGAAAAAAGAAAAATTAAAATTTTAAATGCTGTTTTCATTGCTTTGATAAACTAGTAGTTTGGGAAGGGTGCTTTTATTTCCAAAAGCTAAAACATAAGTAACATATATTTCAAGCCATTTCTGGGCTCTCTCCTATAATACCTTTTGTGCCCAAGCTCTTACCTCATAAAACATGGCCAATTTTTAAGGGTCAAAGATGATTTTTCTCCATCTGTCATTCTTGTCCCTGGCAAATGTGGACATGTCATTTGGAATGTAGCACAGAGGCCTTGATGAAATTGGAAAAGCACGTGGAGATAAAAATCATTCTGGGATGAATCCAGACACTTCCTGCCACTCTCCAGATGTTACAGAGCTGGAAGCCACCCTCCCTGGGGAAGTGATTCAGCCGGCCCCAGCCAGATGTGTAGGAAGCCGCCTCAGCCCCACATGCTAACACTGTCCTGATTGTGTGGAGCATGTGCTTTCAGTCAAGAGTGAAAAATGCAGGCAGGGGCACATGCCGGGAGTCTTTCAAGCATCGCCACCAGTCAGCCTACAGCGCAATGCACTGATCCGTCCAGTCAGCAGATGTGTGTCACCACGACACAGGCTGAGGCTGGTTAAACAGTAACACAACGCAGTGACCTAATGCACACACTCAGCCCTTCCTGAGAACCTCGCTCCAAGGTTGTCATGCTGCGGGATGCGTGTCAGCTTGATTTCGAGGCTGCCTGGAACATCTGCACTTGAACAGCACGGGGTGGCAGAAACGCCCTTTCTTGCACCCAGCAGTGTGTCAGAGACTTTGACGAGCGGACCAGCAGCCCTCTGATACCTAAGTGCAGAGTTTTAGCTCCGTGTCGCTTTGAGTAATCCTTAATGCAGCCGCGTGGTGGCTGTTTTGGGAAAATTGTCTAGTCGCTGAGTTCCCTCTTCTGATCTAGCTTTCCAGGGGCCCAGGCTGCCTGTAGGTCCCCTGGCCCCTCCCTGCAGCAAGCCTTCAAGCCTTCAGCCTCTCTCCTTTATAGAATGCCCTGAGTGTGGAATTTGTCCAAATGTTCTAAACTCACTGAGACAGACTTTGCACGAGTCCTGCCTGCTCTGATAACAGATGATCAATGTGCAAGCATACTCACTCACAGGCATGCACACACACGTCTGTGTGGGAGAAAACAGGCACCCACATACAATGTCATTCAGAGAGAGACATGAGACAAGGACAGCGACAACCTGCATGATGCCGAAAGGCCTCATCAGGAAAGCCTGTCTGTGTACACAGTCCCTCAGTTGGCCAAGAGCAACGATGTTGTCTTGAGACAGAAGGCACGGTATGCAGTTCTCGTGGGCGAATATCGTTGGGCAGATATAGAAATGTTTCTCAACAGTCGTTCCCACCAATTGTTTGGAAACCAGGCTTAGAGAGCTCTGCCATACACTGCTTTTGTCTGCAGACCTCCTAGCCTCTGCAGAATTCACTGAGGCCGCGTAAGGACTCCGTTCCCCCGCCATCAATAGAGCTCGTAGGCTGTCATTTTTGGCAAAGGCACGCACCTGTTCTCTTTCCACCCAGACGGCAGGAAAGTCAAAATGACTTCCATCATCACTTCAACTCATCAAAAAAGTATTGCCTTCTTGTCCACGCAAAGCTTTTCCTTTACAAGCATGGCTCTGGTTGCTTACAAGCCAATCCTCAGAATGCCAAGACCAGAGGAACTGCCTCATGCATAATGTATCCCTTTCCTTGAGGTATCAGCAGGACACACTTGGACTAGGTTGTGTGCATCGACCTATCTGCCAGTCACCATTTCAGCACCAACCGCTAAAAGCAGTTGCTAAGAAGTTGGCTGAACCTCCCATTTGTGGGGTGGATTCCTTCCCCTTGCAGAGAAAATTCTCAGGGAAAAGCAGTGGTTGTGATAATACATACCTGTGGCTCATCACCAGTCATTTACTTGGCGTTAGAATTTGTTTTTGTGCTTACGTTGGACTATGGGTCTGCCTAAGGCTGTGGGAATTCACAGCACTTTAGATAAACTAAATGTTCTTCCCCTTAAAGACCTGACTCAGGCAGAACCGGAGGTGGTTTAGTCTCTTATTCTGCCTCCTTGCTCAGAACCAGGCATCAGAAGGCCTGGAAGTCTTTCCTTGGCAGGCCCAAGCATCTTTGGCTGCCATTGTGTTGAAGGAGGTGACAGGCCTTGAGGAAGGCCACCTGCCCCTGTGCTGCGAGGTTGCTGCCTCCCTCTGACATCTGGTCTCCTAAAAAGCTTCTTATTTGGCAGTGTGGAGTTTTGGGGCCACTGAAAGGGCAAAAAGGGGCACCTGCCGTTTTTACATAAGTGTTTATTTTATAGTTGTACTTTGGATATTTCTGCTTATTTGATGGAAACCATTTAGATGGTTCATTGTCTTCAGGGACAAGGACGAGAGAGGTGAATATAAGGTAAGAAATTATGGGGAAGAGTCAATACCTGAGAGAGACTGCCACCAAAAGAATGCAAGCATCCCAAAGGCAGGATTTTTTGGTCTGTTTTGTTTCTCCAGCACCTAAAACAGCACTTGATACATGACAAATAGTCAACAAATATTTGTTGAATGAATGTGGTGAATCAATTTGTTAAAAAGCCCTTCTAATCTCTAGGAATCTGGGATGTTGTTTTCTTAAAAACAACAAATAAATACGAAAAAAAAAAAAACCAATAATCAAAACCCAAAACAAAAAATCCTCAAAGTATTAACTCTTGATTTTCTGAGGAAATGACAAGGAAGGTCTACTTGGGCTTATTTGTTCATTCAACGTACATTTCTTACACCCCAGTCATGCGCCAAGCACCGGGCCCAGAGCCTGTGGGACTTCAGCTGGTGAAAGAAGGCAGCTCCGCCCTCGGGGACCTCCCTGTCCAATAGCAGACAGATGGGGCCTTGATAATTACTACACAATGTGATGAGTGTTCTCCATCCTGGAGAGGGGCTCCGGGAGCCAGGTGGGGAGTGGTTCACTTCTGACTTTGCTTGGAGGCCCTTAGGAAGGCTGGGACTTGAAGCCTTAACAGGAGTTCACATGCCTGGCAAGGGGCAGAGAGAGACAAAGAGTCCAAATTCTGGTCTTGGACCATGGTTCCATCAGATTACATACTTACCAGGGTTGCTGACAAGGAGCCAAACAGACAAGCGAAAGTTGGCTCTTCTTTCCTTTTCTCTCTTCTCGCAAGAGAGATGCTAATGAACAACAGTGGCCCAAAGGCAGGTGAGAGTAAGGAAGAAACTGGAAAATGGGCCAACTAGATAGCCAGCCCTTTTCGAATCATGCAGCCTTGGCCATATTTGATGTCAGCGATGCAGACTGAGTCCTGATAACCACATGGCTTCTCCATCAGGCTGGGCCCTCAGAGCGGAGAGGTCCCAACTGTGACTTCCACTTGGTTTATCACCTTGCAGAGAGCCAGCCGCTGGGAGCTGCTTAATCAGGACCACTTGATAACATGATAGACAGGGATTCTTGAGGCAAAGAGTAACTGCACTTAAGAAAGTGGGTGCTGCTAAAAACCTGTTGCCCATTAATTGCTGTGAAGTGAAATATGCCAAGGTATCTTAATTCAAATCTTACTTCACCATCCTACGGACCTTTGTTGCTGTAAGTAAGGATGGTCCTCAGTTCCAAGAAGAAAATTAAAGGCTGTTCCTGAGATGAGCACAGTCATTTGGATGAAAGAAGACATATGGTTGCATTTAAGAGATCAGATCTCAAAAAGACAGGGCACCACCTCCTGCCGGGAGAGGAATGGGCCACAGGATACAAAACTGGAATTTATGTGAGAATACTTTGCCCTCATTACAGCACCTCTAGCAGAGGATCTTGACATACATTTCAGGTGCTAATTAGGTCTTGTGTCTATTGCCATGGGTGCATATTGTGCATGCCCATTTTCCTGATGGGAAGACTGACAAGGAGGAGACAGGCAGAAAAGATGTTCTTGGAGGAAAATGATGCCATATTTTCTTAACTGTGTTTCCCCAGGGAAAACTGTGCCTCATTACTTTTACCTGAGGGCATTGTTTGCTGCTGAGCTCAGGGTCTCTGTCCTTTAAGGACTGGTTCCATAATCTGTCCCCGAATTTGGAATAAAACTGGCAAAGGCCTACGTTGGAAGCTAAATGCTCATCAGATTGCTGATTTATGAAGAGTAGTGTGGTGGTTAAGGGCATGACCTCTGGGGCCAGCCTTCGTGGGTTTAAACTGAAACTCTTGGCACTGAGCAGCTGTGTGACCTTGGTAAGTTTCTCAAGTAAGAAATTGTGCCTCAGTCTCCTCAACTGTAACCTAGCCTTGATGGTAATAATAATTCTTTTCTCATAGGATCCATGAGGTTTAACTGAGTATTTGTAAAGCTTTTTTTTTTTTTTTATTGAAGGATAATCAACGTAGAATATCATATTAGTTTCAGGTCTGCATCATAGTGATTCAATATTTACGTATATTATGAAATGATCACCACAATAAGTCTAGTTACCATCTGTCACCGTACAAAGTTATTACGATATTATTGACTATATTCCCTATGCTGTACATTACATCACCATGACTTATTTATTTTATAACTAGATGTTTGTGCCTCTTAGTCCCCTTCACCTATTTCACACACCCCCTCCAACCATCCCCACTCTGGTAACCACCAGTTTGTTTCCTGTATCTATGAATCTGTTTCTGTTTTGTTTTGTTTGTTTTGTTTTCTAGATTTCACATATAAGTGAAATCATTAGTATTTGTCTTTTTCTGTCTACCTTATTTCTCTCAGCATAATACCCTCTGTGTTCATCCACGTTGTTCAAATGGCAAGATTTCATTCTTTTTTATGGCTGAGTAATATTTCATTTGGTGTATATACCACATCTTCTTTACTCACTCACCCATCAATGGATGCTTAGATTGCTTCCATATCTTGGCTATTATAAATAATGCTGCAATGAACATAAGAATTAGACGGAAAAAAAAAATAAAAGCCATCCAAATTGGAAAGGAAGAAGTAAAACTGTCACTATTTGCAGATGACATGATACTATGTGTACAGAAAACCCTAAAGTCTCCACCAAAAAACCATTAGAATTAATAAATCAATTCAGTAAAGTTGCAGGATACAAAATTAACATATAGAAATTGGTTGAATTTCTATATGCTAATAATGAGCTATCAGAAAAAGAAATTAAGAAAACAATCCCATTTACAATTGTATCAAAAAGAGTAAAATAGTTAGGAATAAGTTTAGCCAAGGAGGTGAAAGACCTATACTCTGAAAACTATAAGACATTGGTGAAAGAAATTGAAGATGACACAAATAAATGGAAAGATATACTGTGCTCATGGAGTGAAAGAATTAATATTGTTAAAATGTCCATACTACCCAAAGCAATCTACAGATTCCATGCAATCCGCATCAAAATACCAATGGTATTTTTCACGGAACTAGAACAAAGAATCTTAAAATTTGTGTGGAGCTATAAAAGACCTGGAATAACCAAAGCAATCTTGAGAAAGAAGAACAGAGCTGGAGTTATCATTCTCCCTGATTTCAAACTATAATACAAAGCTATAGTAATCAGAACAGTATGGTACTGGTATGAGAACAGACACACAGATCAACAGAATAGAATAGAGAGCCCAGAAGTAAAACCAGGCATATATGGCCAATTAATCTATGACAAAGGAGGCAAGCATACAGAATGCGGAAAGGACAGTCTCTTCAATAAACGGTGGTGGGAAAACTGGACTACTATCTTACACCATATACAAAAATAAGTTCAAAATGGATTAAAGACTTGAATTTAAGACCTGAAACCATAAAACTAGAAGAAAACATAGGCAGTCAGCTTTCTGACATCGGTCTTAGCAATATTTTTTTGGACCGGTCTCCTCAGGCAAGGGCAACAAAAGCAAAAATAAACAAATGGGATTACATCAAACTAAAAAGCTTTTGCACAGCAAAGGAAACCATCAACAAAACGAAAAGGCAACATTTGAATGGGAGAAGATATTTGTAAATCATACATTTGAAAACGGGTCAGTATACAAAATAAATAAAGAACTTACACAACTTAATATCAAAAAAACAAACAACTTGATCAAAAAATGGTCAGAGGACTTGAAGAGACATTTTTTCCAAAGAAGACATACGGATGGCCAAGGGGCACATGAAAAGATATTCAACGTCACTTATCATCAGGGAAATGCAAAGCAAAACCGCAACGAGATACCACCTCGCACCTGTCAGAATGGCTATTATTAAAAAGACAAAAAATAACAAGTGTTGGTGAGGATGTGGAGAAAAGAGAATCCTCGTACATTGTTGGTGAGAATGTAAATTGGTGCAGCCACTATGGAAAACAGTATGGAGATTCCTTAAAAAATTAAAAATAGAACTACTATACTATCCAGCAATTCCACTTCTGCATATTTATCTGAAGAAAATGAAAACACTAATTTGAAGAGATATATGCACCCCTCTGTTCATTATTTACAATAGCTAAGATATGGAGTATTTGTAAAGCTTTGGAAACAATACCTGACCCACAGTAAGAGTAAAGCATTAGGTTGATCCACATGAAATTACCAACATTTGACTGCGTTTGACCTACAAAAGCAGCAACTTCATATAACTTATTCTAATTTGTTTAATAATAAAGAAAAAGGTTTTATTTAAATATTATTTATAGAGGGCGGAGTCAAGATGGCGGCGTAGGCAGACTCTGAACTCACCTCCTCCCGTGGACACAGCCAATTTACAACTACTCGTGGAAAAATTACCCCTGAGACAGAACTGAAAACTGGATGAGAGGAACGCCTGCAACAACGGACAATCCTAACTGAGGTAGAAGAGGCAGAGACTCCCTTCCGGAGAGGAAAAACACCGCCTTCACAAGCCGCCAGCTTCACGGCCGCTGGGAGCGACCCACAGGTACGCAGCCTCCCTGGAGGCGCGGGGTCCTGAGCCGGGAGCGCCCCCGCTGTGGGCATTTTGTGGACCCAGCACAATCGACACTAGGGGCATAATATCTGACTTTGCCTGCTACTAAAGCATTGGGTAGCACCCCCAGAAAACCCGGTTCACAAAGAAACTAAAACTGGCTCTTAAAGGGCCCGCGCACAAACTCACCCATTCCAGAAAGCATCCTAAAATCACCAGAAAGAAAGGTGCACAGTGCTTCGGTGACAAGAGACTCACCTAATAGGCCCTGAGTGCATCTCGGTGAGGGGTGAGACCTCTCCAGGGACTGGGACATTGGCGGCGGCCATTGTTGTGGCCTGGTGTGAGCGTGCTGACACAGACGCCATTGGAGTTTTCCCTGAGACCTGCTAGCCCAGGGTCCGCCCCACCCGCTAGAGCACCGATTTAATCCAGCTCAGCCAGGGCAGGCAGCCCACCCTAGAGACTGGCCCCACCCAACAACAAGCCCTCAGGCAATGTGTGGGCCTGCATAGATTGGTGACTGGATTCTCTGCAGCCTGGCAACTGAGCCGACTTGAGCGGGGCAGGGTGTGCACAAGGAGCGGGTGGAGAGTGTGGGGTGGTGGCGGAGTGTGTGGGGCTCCCGCCGTGGAGAGACTGGGTCCGCTTGGGGAGGTCGGGGCGCTCACACGGGGCAGGACTGTGTTGACTGTGTGTGTGGACCTGTGGGCAACAGGGCTTGTCAGCTGCAGAAGACTTGTGCTTCTCAAAGACCCACAGAGGAGGTTTGCCCCACCTTCCAAAGCCTGAAACAATTGGGTGCTCCTGTGCCTGAGGCCAGCCCCACCCAGGTGCAATCCTCAGAGAGCTGACAAGAGACCTAATAGGCTAGAAGTTTACAGCAATTCTAAGGCCCTGAGCCTAACAACCTGCCACACTGGGGGCCTACTCACTTAAAAGAAATACTGCAACACAAATGTGGTATTAGAACTTACAGCTAACTGTGCTGGGGCTCCCCACACCTGATAAAGAGACTGAAGGGCCCACAACAACTACAAGCAGCTGAGCATTACAACAGCTGGCCAGGAGCATAACTCAGCCTCCCTGGGTGCCTATAGGGAGAGCTAACAGGCCACAATAGAAGGACACACGTAGCCCACATAGGGGCCACCCCTGGAACATTGAGAACTGAGGGAAGCACACTGGAAGCCTCCTAAGGCATCACTTACATAAGGTCACCTATCCAAGAACAGGAGACGTAGCTGACCTACCTAATACGTAGACACAAGCACAGGGAAAGAGGCAAAATGAGGAGGCAAAAGAATACATTCCAAGTAAGGGAACAGGACAAAACCCCAGAAAAGGAACTAAGTGAAACAGAAATGAGCAACCTACCTGACAGAGAGTTCAAACTAAGAGTGTTAAGGATGCTCAATGATCTGGGGAGAAGAATAGATGAACTCAGTGAGAATGTCAACAAAGAAATGGAAGATATAAAAAAGAACCAATCAGAAATGAAGAATACAATACTGGAAATGAAAAACTCACTGGAGGGACTCAAAAGCAGAGTAGAGGATAGAGAAGAACGGATCAGTGAGCTGGAAGAAAGACTAGAAGAAATTACCCAAGGTGAACAGGTAAAAGAGAAAAGAATTAAAAAGAGTGAGGACAGTCTAAGGGACCTCTGGGACAACATCAAGCGCACTAACATCTGTGTTATAGGTGTCCCGGAAGGAGAAGAGCGAGACAAGGGGGCAGAGAATCTATTTCAAGAAATAATAGATGAAAACTTCCCTAACCTAAGGAAGGAAACAGACATCCAGGTACAGGAGGCACAGAGAGCCCCAAACAAGATAAACCCAAAGAGGCCCACACCAAGACACATCATAATCAAAATGTCCAGAATTAAAGATAAAGAGAGAATCCTAAAAGCCGCAAGAGAATGTCAAGTTACATACAAAGGAAACCCCATAAGGCTATCAGCTGACTTCTCAGCAGAAACCTTACAGGCTAGAAGAGAATGGCACGATATATTTAAAGTGTTAAAAGGAAAAAACTTACAGCCAAGAATACTCTACCCAGCAAGGTTATCGTTCAAAATGGAAGGAGAGATCAAAATTTTCCCAGATAAGCAAAAATTAAAGGAGTTTGTCACCAAGAAACCAGTGTTACAAGAAATGTTAAAGGGACTGATTTAAGGGGAAAAGAGAAGACCACAAATAGGAAAAATTATCTATTTCCACGATTAGAACGTAATGGATACAAATGCACAAAAAAGAGGTTAGATATGATATCAAAAACATAAAAGGAGGGAGGAGGGTAGTTAAAGAGTACAGCTTTCAGACAGAGGTCAAACTAAAGTGACCATCAATTCTGTATAGAAGAAGTAAGGAACAGAGAAGGACTACTAAAACACTGAGGAGAAAAAAAAAAAAAAGTTTAAAAATGGCAGTAGGTACATACTTATCAATAGCTACTTTAAACGTCAATGGACTAAATGCCCCAATTAAAAGGCATACGGTGGCTGACTGGATAAAAAAACAAGACCCATATATATGCTGCATACAAGAGACACACTTCAGAACTAAAGACACTCACAAACTGAAAGTGCAGGGATGGAAAAAGATACTCCACGCAAATGGCAATGAAAAGAAAGCTGGGGTAGCAGTACTCATATCAGACAAAATAGACTTTAAAACAAAAACTGTAAAAAGAGACAAAGAAGGGCATTACATAATGATCAAGGGAACAATCCAACAAGAGGATATAACACTTGTAAATATCTACGCACCCAATGTAGGTGCACCTAAATATATAAAGCAATTATTAACAGACATGAAAACAGAAATAGACAGTAACACAATAATAGTAGGGGACTTTAACACTCCACTTACACCAACGGATAGATCATCCAAACAGAAGATCAATAAGGAAACATTGGCCTTAAACGACACACTAGAACAGATGGACCTAGTAGATATATACAAAGCATTCCATCCAAAAACCGAAGAATACACGTTCTTTTCAAATGCACATGGAACATTCTCCAGGATTGATCACATATTAGGCCACAAAACAAGTCTCCATAAATTTAAGAAGATTGAAATAATACCAAGCATCTTTTCTGACCACAACAGTATGAAACTAGAAATCAACTATAGGAAGAAAATCAGAAAAGCCACAAATACATGGAGATTAAACAAAATGCTACTGAACAACGACTGGGTTAACGAAGAAATCAAAGAAGAAATCAAAAAATACCTGGAGACAAATGAAAATGAAAATACGACATGCCAGAATTTATGGGATACAGCAAAAGCGGTTCTAAGAGGGAAGTTTATAGCGATACAGGCGTATCTCAACAAACAAGAAAAATCTCAAATAAACAATCTAAAAATGCACCTAAAGGAACTGGAAAAAGAAGAACAAACAAAGCCCAAAATCAGGAGAAGAAGGGAAATAATAAAAATCAGAGCAGAAATAAATGAAATAGAGACCAAAAAAACAATAGAAAAAATTAATAAAAGCAAGAGCTGGTTCTTTGAAAAGATCAACAAAATAGACAAACCTTTAGCTAGACTCACCAAGAAAAAAAGAGAGAAGGCACAAATAAGTAAAATCAGAAGTGAAAGAGGAGAGGTTACAACAGACACCTCAGAGATACAAAAGATTATAAGAGAATACTATGAAAAACTATATGCCAACCAATTCGACAATCTGGAAGAAATGGATAAATTCTTAGAATCATACAACCTTCCAAAACTGGATCAAGAAGAAGTAGAGAATTTGAATAGACCAATCACCAGTAAGGAGATCGAAACAGTAATCAAAAACCTCCCCAAAAATAAAAGTCCAGGACCAGATGGCTTCCCTGGTGAATTCTACCAAACATTCAAAGAAGACTTAATACCTATCCTTCTCAAACTCTTCCAAAAAATTGAGGAGGGGGGGAAGCTCCCTAACTCATTCTATGAAGCTGACATTACCCTGATACCAAAACCAGACAAGGACAACACAAAAAAAGAAAATTACAGGCCAATATCACTGATGAACATCGATGCAAAAATCCTCAACAAAATACTAGCAAATCGCATACAACAATACGTTAAAAAGATTATACATCATGATCAAGTGGGATTTATTCCAGGTATGTAGGGATGGTTTAACATTCGCAAATCAATCAACGTAATACACCACATTAATAAAATGAAGAACAAAAATCACATGATCATCTCAATAGATGCAGAGAAAGCATTTGACAAGATACAGCATCCATTTATGATAAAAACTCTGAATAAAATGGGTATAGAAGGAAAGTACCTCAACATAATAAAGACCATATATGAGAAACCCACAGCTAATATCATCCTCAATGGTGAAAAACTGAAAGCTATCCCTCTAAGAACAGGAACCAGACAAGGATGCCCACTGTCACCACTCCTATTTAACATAGTATTGGAAGTCCTAGCCAGAGCAATCAGGCAAGAGAAAGAAATAAAAGGGATCCAAATTGGAAAGGAAGAAGTGAAACTGTCACTATTTGCAGATGACATGATTTTATATATAGAAAACCCTAAAGAATCCACCAGAAAACTTTTAGAAGTAATAAACGAATATGGTAAAGTTGCAGGATACAAAATCAACATACAAAAATCAGTTGCATTTCTGTACACTAACAACGAAGTAGCAGAAAGAGACATTAAGAATACCATCCCATTTACAATTGCAACAAAAAGAATTAAATACCTAGGAATAAACTTAACCAAAGAGGTGAAAGATCTGTACACCGAAAACTATAAAACATTTCTGAAAGAAATTGAAGAAGACACAAAGAAATGGAAAGATATTCCGTGCCCTTGGATTGGAAGAATTAACATAGTTAAGATGTCCATACTTCCTAAAGCCATCTATAGATTCAATGCAATCCCTATCAAAGTTCCAACAACATTTTTCACAGAAATAGAACAAAGAATCCTAAAATTCATATGGAACAACAAAAGACCCCGAATAGCTAAAGGAATCCTGAGAAAAAAGAACAAAGCTGGAGGTATCACACTCCCTGATTTCAAAATATACTACAAAGCTATAGTAACCAAAACAGCATGGTACTGGCACAAAAACAGACACACAGATCAATGGAATAGAATCGAAAGCCCAGAAATAAACCCACACATCTATGGACAGCTAATCTTTGACAAAGGAGCCAAGAACATACAATGGGGAAAAGAAAGTCTCTTCAACAAATGGTGTTGGGAAAACTGGATAGCCATATGCAAAGAAATGAAAGTAGATCCTTACCTTACACCATACACAAAAATTAACTCCAAATGGATTAAAGACTTGAATGTAAGACCTGAAACTGTGAAAGTTCTAGAAGAAAACATAGGCAGTACGCTCTTCGACATCGGTCTTAGCAACATCTTTTCAAACACCACATCTGACCGGGCAAGAGAAACAATAGAAAAAATAAACAAATGGGACTACATCAAACTAAAAAGCTTCTGCACAGCAAAGGAAACCAGCAACAAAACGAAAAGACAACCTAACAATTGGGAGAAGATATTTGCAAACCATACATCTGATAAGGGCTTAATCTCCAAAATATATAAAGAACTCATGCATCTCAACAACAAAAAAACTACCAACCCAATTAAAAAATGGGCAAAAGACATGAACAGACATTTCTCCAAAGAAGATATACAGATGGCCAACAGACACATGAAAAGATGTTCAAAATCACTAACTATCAGGGAAATGCAAATCAAAACTACAATGAGATATCACCTCACGCCTGTCAGAATGGCTATAATTAACAAGACAGGAAACAACATGTGTTGGAGAGGATGTGGACAGAAGGGAACTCTCATACACTGCTGGTGGGAGTGCAAACTGGTGCAGCCACTATGGAAAACAGTATGGAGATTCCTCAAAAAATCAACGATAGAACTACCATATGATCCAGCTATTCCACTGTTGGGTATTTATCCAAAGAACTTGAAAACACCAATTTGCAAAGGTACATGCATCCCTGTGTTCACTGCAGCCTTATTCACGATAGCCAAGACTTGGAAGCAACCTAAGTGCCCATCAAGGGACGAATGGATAAAGAAGCTGTGGTATATATACACAATGGAATACTACTCAGCCATAAGAAATGACGAAATCCAGCCATTTGTGACAACATGGATGGACATTGAGGGTATAATGCAAAGCGAAATAAGTCAGAGGGAGAAGGCCAAATACCGTATGATTTCCTTCATTAAGTAGTAGATAATAACAACAATAAACAAACACATAGGGACAGAGATTGGATTGGTGGTTACCAGAGGGGAAGGGGGGAGGGAGGAGGGTGAAAGGGATAATTCGGTACATGTGTGTGGTGATGGGTTGTAATTAGTATTTTGGTGGTGAACATGATGTAGTCCATGCAGAAATAGAAGTACAATGATGTACACCTGAAATTTTTGCAATGTTAGAAACCAATGTTACTGCAATAAACAAAAAATTAAAAAAAATAAATAAATAAAAAAATTTAAAAAAATAAAATAAAAAAATAAAAAAAAATAAACTGAAAAAAAATAAATATTATTTATAAAATTATCATATTTATAATATTTTTATTGTTATTATATTAATCTCCACTTAATTTATTACTTTATTACTAGATAATATTGGTTTGTAATATGCTTGTTTTTTGTTCACTAGTTCAATTCACATATACTTTAAAAGCAATGTGCAATCCCCCCCTTGTTTTTAATAATAATCATATATCACAGGATGGTGTTAGGTATCATGTGCCTGAATTGGTAGTCAAAGCCTGCAGCTAAGAAACAAAGGGATTGAGGAGCCTGCAGTCTAGGGTCAGGAAACTGTGGCATACAGCTTCTGGGGTTAACCACTTCTGCAGAGAGTGTGGGCGTCCCCCAACAGCCTCAGCCCCTCAACACTGGCTATAAGAGGAGGCCTGGAGGAGGACAGACCTAGCCTGTCAGAAAGCGGGGCCGGGTAGGGGTGGTGGGGGGAGTGCTTCCCTCTTTGAAGCCAAAGGAAGGAGGCCTCAGGGGACACTCTTGCCAAGTTGGAGGGATGGGGGATCTGTGCCTTCCTGGCCCACTCAGGAACCAATGAGCCTCTTGACCCTGCCTGTTGCAGCAGTTCCCAAGGTGTAGGGAAGGAGCCCTGGTGTGAGCTGCATGATGGGGGCTGTGAGTAGAGAGGGGGCAGGACCTACTTGGCCTGGAGTTTCAGTCCCAGTTGGAACATAAAATTGTCCATGGGACTAATAATTGGCTGCTAAGAGTAGGTGACTTTGGGAGCCAGTGACCACTACTGAGTGGCATCAGAAGTATGCAGCAGGATGCTGTCAGCTGTGGCGGGAAGATACAGGCCAAAAGTCTAAAGGGACCATCAATGGCTATGGGAGGTGCCCAGGAGGGAGCCCTCCTTTGTGGGCCTATTGAAGGCACCACCTGCCAGCATCAAGCCCATGTATATTATGTTACTGCTGGGTAGGAGTGAATGCTCCCCTTGCTGGGTCAAGTGGGGTCATAGCTGTCTTTTACTTCTTCCTCCAGGCCCCAACACTGGCCTCCTTCTGGAAAGATGGAAGGAGAGGGAGGGATGATGAGAGAGACCACCAGAACTATAAGCAGACAAAGCCACAGATTTAGCCTTGCCTGGAGAAGAGAATGAGAGGAGCTTTGAGTTGGGTATAATAATAGCAAAACTTACATAGTGCTTACTTTATGTTCCTGGCACTCTTCTAGTGCTTTAATTGTATCCTTTAACCTTGGCAACAACCCTGTGAGGTAGATACTATCATTATTCCCATTTTACAGCTGATGAAACTAGGGGCACAGAGACGTTAAGTAACTTGCTCAAAGATCTCAGCTAGTAAGTCCAGAACTGGGATTCCAACCCAGGCAGCTGGGTCTAGAATTTGTAGTTTTTCCTTGAATAAAACTATATCTTAAGAATTGAAATAAGACTATTCAAAGCGATAATAACAGAAAAATGGGTGAACAAAAAGTAGCCAAGAAATTATAGAACCAGAATGAAATATCATCAGGGGTGCTACTACCCAACAGGAAAGGAGAGTGTGACAGAATATGACTAATGGCAAGTTTTAGATAAATAAAACAATTCCTTGTTTATCCACCCCAATGAGTTGAGATTCCTTGATTAACTGCCTTCCCACAGCCTTCTTTGTCCCTTCCTGCAAGCCTGTGAGGTGGGCACAGGTAGTATCCTCATTTTACAGACAAGGAAAAGGAAACAGAGGTTCAGAGAGGTTAAATGAGCTACCTAAGGTCACCCAGCTACAAGGTGGGTGTTTGAAATTAGTTCTTACTGGCTTTAGAACCTGAGCTTTGAATGCCTTTGGTTCTGTGGAGGACACCAACATGAAGCCAACATGGATTTTACCATGTTTTTGATCTAGTTATATGAGAGGGAAAGTGCAGTGTAGAACTGCGATGTGAGGGAGAAAGGTGGGGAGACTCACGAGCTGGAGGTACATGTGACATTTTGAGTGGGTGGAGGAAACAGGGACTCAAAGTTACACCTCCTCAAAGCAGTTAGAAATGACTAAGGACATTGCTAACACATTGCAAGACAATGATAGTGATGGCTGCCATTTTGGGCCCTTTCCCAAACCAGATACAAAGGGAGCTCCATATTGTTAACTGAGCTAAACTTCAGAGTAACCTGAGGAGAGAGGTGGTATCAACTCCACTTTGTAGATGAAAACCCAAGGCTCAGAGAAATTAAGTGACTTATCCAAGGTCACACAACTTGTAAAGAGACAAGCAGAGATTAAAACCAAGTCTGTCTGATACAAGTGTAAACCCTTTCTTCCAGCATTTTGCTGTCCTTAAAGCACCATCACAACTTTCCTCACTTGATTCTCATGGGGATTGGAGACAGAGGAGACACTGTTATGCCCACTTTATAGAGGGAACAGCATGTGCAAAGGCTTTGGCCAGACTTCTCTCTGGAGCTCAGACCTGCATATACAGTGGTCCCCTGAACATCTCTCCACTCAGATATCCCACGAATGCCTTAAACCCCCCATGTCCAAAATCAAATGCATCATCTCATCTTCCTCCCAAACTACTCTCCTCATTCTTCCATTCTCTCATTGATTTAGTCAACAAAGATTTCCCAGGCTCTGGAGAAAAACAGTGAACACTCAGTAGCTAGTGACACTCTCTACCCAGTTACCCAAGCCAGAAACCTGGAAATATTCTTGCATTCCCCCACCCCCTCGTAGCCAATTATTCACCAACTTCTTTCTACTCCTCCTACTAGATCCGTCCTTGTCTGCCAGGCCTCCATCATCTCTTGCTTGGAATATTGCATCAGCCTCCAGTTGTCTCCCTGTTCCATTTTCCTTCTCTCCTCAAACCACCTTCCATGCTACAATCTGAATGATCTTTCTAAACTGCAAATCTGACTGAATCAATCCCCTCCACTTAAAACTCTTCAATGGCTTCTGAAACTCATTAAGGTGGCTTACAAGGCCCTCCAGGGCTGGCCCTACCCCACCTCTTCAGCCTCAGTTGTCCCTACTCTCCCCTGGCACTTTCCACTCCTGTTTTGCTGCACTTGTTTTGGTTTCTGGAGCTTTGTCACAGCGCTCTTACTCCCAGGATTTCACACAGTCTGCCCCCTCTAGCAGAACACTTTTCTGAATTTTTTCACCTGGCTGATGGCTGTGCACTCTTTAGATCTCAGTTTAAATGTCTCCTCCTCTGGGAATCTTCCTTGGCTCTGTGGATTAGGTGTTTTTTCCCCTGTCCTAGCACCCTGTACATTTCTTCTCATACCAGCTATCACTCATTAATGTATTAACTTATTTAACACATCTTCTCTGCAAAGACCATGTTGTCCTGCCCACCAATGAATACTTAATGACGGAATGAACATATGAACAAATGGATCAACAAATGGAAGGATGAAGGCCCAGAGTTATTAAAGATCATGGCAAAGTTGGGAAAGAGGAGGTGTCTCTGGGAGCTCCAGCAGGAAATTTTGGGGGACAGTGATGACAGGTG